>NC_135391.1:4960000-5572500 GCF_051989625.1 Stigmatopora argus
ACTGGAGATTTGATTAAAAGATTTGATGCAGCATCTGTATCCCATTTGGGATGTGGAAGGAAACTGGGGTACCCAAAGACAACTCACACAAGTCCTGGAAGAACATGCAAACTCCAGACAGGAAGGTTCGAACCTGGGATTGAACCCTCAATCTCAAAACTGTGAGGCTGACTCCCTAACCCACATGTGTCAAAGTGGCGGCCCGGGGCCCAAATCTGGCCCGCCGCATCATTTTGTGTGGCCCGGGAAAGTAAATCATGAGTGCCGACTTTCTGTTTTAGGATCAAATTAAAATGAAGAGTATAGATGTATATAAAATTTCCTGATTTTCCCCCTTTTAAATCAATAATTGTCATTTTTAAATCTTTTTGTGTTTTTAGTCCAAAAATCATTTTGTAAAATCTAAAAATATATATAAAAAAGCTGAAATAAACATTGTTTTATATCTATAAAAAATGAATATTCAGGGCTTTTAATCCATTTATTAAAAAAAACCTAAAGATTATATCTAAAATGGTCCGGCCCACATGAAATCGAGTTGACATTAACGCGGCCCGCGAACCAACCCGAGTCTGACACCCCTGCCCTAACCATTTGCTCAAACCAAGCCGCCCTTCACGTGGGTTTAAATAAATACTAAATCTAAAATGTAAACAAATCTAGCGTGTAACCTGTATTAGAAATTTATAGTCAATCATAGTGGTAAAAATTCCCCAATACCTAAAAAAAGATGATTTCAAAGGTACACACACTCAGAAAGAGCTAGCATCCTCTAACAGGGCGTGAGGACACAGCGGGAAAAAGATCCGGCAGAAGCCACAGCCATCAGTGGATGTGGTTGTGTCAAACATGGAAGTGTCAAACAGTACCCACTCACCATGCTGACTGTGTGTGTGCGAGTGTGTGTGTATGTGCGTGTAAAAGGGCGGAATGCGCACAGTTTGAGTCCGTAGGCGGCTGTCACCTCTAAACAGGAAAGTTTCCACATGACGGGCCCAGGCGATGACAGTCGGGCTACTGCCACTGGGCAGGTTAGAGTCGGCAGCCGCCCCCTCGCCACTCTCCTTCCTTCCCCCCAACGACTGCTTCCCCCTCCCACTATATGTTATGACCGCTTGTGACAAGACTCCCAGGTTGTTGCTGTTTTCTCCATGTTTGTTTATTAGCTCTCTGCATGCTCACGCGTCAAAATATGGGGAGTTATTTATTAGTATGTTAGTTATATTTCAAGTGCGTTTGGGGAAAATGGGTTTGCTATTTGGCTATTTTTAAAATTGACGACACTGGTTTCAATCAATATTTTAGGGTCATGTTAATGGTTTGGCATAATTGTGCAGGTATAATGCAGTTTTTTGGCTAAAAAATATCACAAATTGTGGTGGGGTTTACAAAACCTTTGGATTTTTACAGTTTGATCAGTGGCGGGCCGTCAGGGCCTTCAAGGCCTTCTCTGCTGGCCTAAGAAATATCTGAATCATATATTATATTTTGTCCATCAATACTTTTAAATAATTCCAAATGTTCTGTTAGCTTCCTTTCATTGCTTTTCCCCCTGGTTGCACTGCTTCCAGATGTGTGTTTTCATATTGAAGCATTTAACCAATCACATTTCAGCCATTATTTGTTGCCAGGGTCAGAAATCTGCCTCAAGACCTTCACAATCAGTTCTGCAGGCTCTGCTGCATTAAACAAGCGTCGATAAGACTGTTGCTTTAACCAATCAGATTTCGAGTTGGCAACACCACAATGCCTTGTCGCAGGTGCAGGGATACGTCATCCCTTTCACCAACTATGAATGGCTAGTGATTAGCCAGAGCTACCAAACTGTATCAGTAGCAAGCTGCACAAGCAAATACATTGTTGTGTTGATTTAAATCCATTTTCAAGACGAACTATGCCAGAAATACGACAGGACAGGCTCGACTTTCAGCATTAGCTTCGATGGCCATAGAAAAGAAGGAAGAAAGAAAGGAGGATGGATATTGTGTACAGTTAAAAAGGATTTTGGTGAGTAAAATATGGCTACATTCCTAAATAATATTTCAATATTTCTGATATCTGAAAAGCTCTAGTGTTTGTATTTAAGCTCCAGTGTTTGTATTTAATCACTAAATGCTGCTAGGAAATGGATTTTACCCCATTTCAGTGCAATTTTTGCCGTTTCGCCATTGACGTCCATCGCTGTCTTTTCACGGGAAAATCACCCCCGGCCCGGTTGTAATGTCTGAAAAGCTCCAGTATTTGTATTTAATCATTAAATGCTGCTAGGAAGTGGATTTTACCCTTTGAACGCGCTACGAGAAAATGCACGGACCGCCACTGAGTTTGATTTATCGTGAACCGCACCTAGATGAAGACGAACACATTTAAAAATGACTAAAATCGGACTAATAAGTATTTTATAAGATTAAAACTCTAAGAGCTTCCAAAAACAACACTGAGTGCCGGAAAGGCATTGGTCTACCACATTTAAAATTGTCACCTGGGTCTGATTACTCGCCTATAAATCGCGGCACTGACATCTACTAACCATGAAATACACAACATGCTGTCAATGTAGATTGCAATAGTACGTGTATATTTTTTTAATTGACAAACGAACACCAACATTTATTCCATACATGGCGTCTTCCCGGTATTGATCTTTAATTTCACTGCAAATTTAAAAAAGAATAGATAATAATACTGTTGGAGCAGACAAGTGTCCTCGCCCTGACTTTTACTATGATAGGAAGGTTAAGTTGGCACTGTATTAGATTTATGCTGCCTTTCAAGCATCCTTCATTTCCACTTACTGGGTATGGCAATCCCCAGCCAGTCTATAAAATCCCACAGCTTACTTTTCTTTAATTAAATGCCACTCGTAACGCTCCCGATGCACCCTGTATTTCTGTAGCCGTAGCCGATGTCTTTACCAGCAAAGAGCTACCTTTAATACAGTGCCGTCTAGCTTAGCTGCTCCAGGGGACAGACCAACCAGGCATTCATCTTAACAAGGTCACACCATTTGATTTTTAATATAACGGTCAGTGCTGAGGCCCCGCGTCCTCCTTTGAAATATTAGCACTGATTACTGATGTGGAGGCCGCCCCGCCCCGCCCCGCCTTGCTTCCCCATCAGCAGTTCTAGGGTACGCGGGTGTATGCCGACTAATGTCTGTGCTTAGACCTGCTCCTACTCACTGCCAGAGGCAGTGCAGAAGTCTGCTTTATAGTCCCACTTTATGGCATTCATTATGCTCACTTAACGGGTACTGTAATTCTTTCCTGTGGGTCTGAGAAATGAGGCGATTAACTATTAGGTCTAAATGTGGCTTGCCGGAGACTTTGGTCTTTTTGTTTTGGATATGAAAGAAAGTGTCCCCGCCTTCAGTCCTTCTAAGGCCTGGTCGATACTTTAAAATAATCTGGATGTTTTTCTGCCGATTGGGATCAAAGACAACAAGTGGCATAAGTGCCTTTTGCGGTTGCTCTATACCAGGGGTAGGGAACCTATGGCTCGGGAGCCACATGTGGCTCTTATGATGAACTAAAATATGGAAACCAGTGGTGAGAGAGCCGAGTCCCGAACGCACCAATAGGAACGACACGTCAGTACTGTGTCATTGATTTCATTGATACTCATTGATATTCATTGATTAGCAACAGCGTAACAACGTTGTCAAAGGAATTCTGAGACTTTTTGTACTTTAAAAGTGACAAAATGACTACAAAATTTCATGTATTTTGACTTTTAAATTGTGAGTATGGCTCGCAAGGAATAACATTTGAAAATAAGAATTTTTTATGGCTCTCTCTTTCAAAAAGGTTCCCGACCCCTGCTCTATATGTTTGTGTTTTGCTTTTGCAGGGTGGATTTGTTTTGATAAGAAGGTCCAAAATGAATCAGGGCCAATGCGATCTTTTTTGGGAATCTATCTTAGGTTGTCTTGGAGAATCTACTCCGAGTGTACGTTGCAGAATATCAACCCAACGGCGCTGATAAACACAGGAATTTAAGAGTGTTGTTATCATAGAACAAGACTTTGAACGCCAGGCCACAGAGCGGATTAAATGGAGATTGATTTTATCTATTGAGTTTTTTGTTTTCTGAGAAAGCATGAAGATCATGTGCCCAAATAAATCCCAAAATAAGACACTTCGTCATAGAGGCCACAGGGTTGAAATGGGGAGAAATAAAGTGTGGTTTATGTAGTCTGAAAATTACAGTAGTCCTCACACATGAAAGAAAAAATTGGTCAACCTCAAAAATGGAGGCCGGCCTGTGGAAAACTACATAGTGAGTACTTGTCTTGTCTTTGCCAAGTTTGCCTAGAAATATTTTTTACTGGATTGAATAACATGGAATTAACATCAACAACACAAGGAAAGTTTAATAGCTACATAATTCCAGTAATGTGTAGTGTCTATATAGACAAAATCATTTCAGTTCTTTATTTTCTTTAAATATTAGATGATAGTATTATTACACAATTTAAATTCAATCCCTCCAGAAGAGACCACTGGATTTTTTTTAAAATGGCCACTGTCATCTCAAACTTTGATTGTAAATCAGAGTACCATGACCTTATAAAATGTGCTTGACCTTTCGGATGAGGAGACAGAACAGGGCACACACCATTAAGTCCACATATGCTATACAGATTTAGGTATTTGCATGTAGTAAAATCTGCGTTTTGATTAAGGCTTGAATAATTTAATTATAAAGAACTACAAATATGCACCACATAAAAGTTACAGTCTTCCCTTTACAAACGATTTATTGCGACAATGCTATATCAAAATTGCCTAACCTCTACAATTATAGTTGAGAATAGTGAATTATACTTTCCTATATATGATAAATATTGCACACTGAATTGGGAGGAAATCCTTTGTAATGTTCTAAATCTGCAACTCACCCACATTGCCGACGTTAAAACTTAAGTGTTGAAACTGGTCAGCGTCTGTTGGCAGTTGTTGTTTGAAGAGGCCCACTTCAGGTCCCTTTTGTGAGTCCAGATGTTTATGTGCCTATTTATATAGCTTGTAAAAAGCAGGAGGCTTAATGATGATGAGATGGTGCCGTGGTGACATTTGAGCAATGTTTTACAAAAGATATGCCATATGCTTAATGTGATTTAGAGGCTGCGTTGGGGTTGGGGACTTTGAGAGGGAGGTTACCAAATTGAAATGCAAATCCTAACATTTTTGGAATTCATTATGCTTGACACAGCCCAATAGAAACGGAACAACAAAATGAAATGACATTGTTGAAGTGGGGCGTGAGGGGTGATGGTGAGCTCTCATCTCGCTCAGATTCCTTTCTTGAAAGCTATCACAAAGAATGATTTTGACCCTCTGACTTTGTTGATTATCGCGCAAGGTCTGCTTTCCTTTCTATGATTTCGCCTTTAAATGATGAAGGCCAGCCAACTGTTGGGAGAAAAGAGTTATTTTTTTTCCACAGACTTAGTGTTTGATTCTTGTTAAATTGTTGAAGAACCCTTTTGACGTTTATTATAACCAAGTCCAAATACACCCCAAAAAATATCTATTGGCCCTTTTGTCTCACTATTGTGGCACTTTGTGTGTTAAATCTGAGTTTCAGGACATTTTTGTGAGGTAAAATACTGTGTTTTCTATGTTTCACTGAACATTGGACTTCAACATTTGTTTGTTATCTTGCACTATTTACTTTATGTTGTTTTTAAGCAAAACCAGGTTTAGTAATATCCGATTTGTACCTTGTCCTTTTATCGTACTGACCTCAAATACACTTTAGTTACTGTTTGTACAGTTGTACTACATTGTAGTATTTTTCCGAGGAATTTTGAACTTCAGGAGACTTTTTATTAGTTTTTTATTTTTCATAAATTTGCAAAAGTTTTTCAAAAAAAACTTTTACACTGTCATAATAGAGTATTTTGTGTAGAATTTTTGGGAAAGCAATTAATTTAGTACAATTTGTGGAAATAGTAGTACCCTAGATACTTTCTAGATGCACTGTAAATTGAGTTTGAAACCCCATGCCTTAGATGCAAGTGTAATATGGTTAATATGCATTCCTGTAATTGTTTCCTTGCATTATTAATTGCATACAAATATCCCTCCAGGAGGATATAAGCAGAATAGGAAATTAGTCAACGCTAATAATGATCACAGTTGAAAAGCCTTTTTTTTAAAACCTGTACACTCCCCTTCTCGTTCTATTGAAGTTCTTTCTCTGAGCCCGCATTAATTAGAACAAATATTTGTTTATTCTAAGAAAGTGTTTGCGTGTGTGTGCGAGATTAAATATTAGCTTGAATATCATTAGCATCTATTAGAAAACAGATCTTTCGGTTACAACAAGCTCACTCACATTCGCCTGCGCAGAAGAATTGGATTCTTCTCACAATTTCAGTTCTTACATTCTGCAATCCCATTTTCATGATAGGTAAGCCAAAGTGACCAATCGCGTCTGAGAGGATTTAACGAGCTCTACTTTTCCGTCTTGTTTTTATCATGTTGACCCATGATGGTACATGCCGTGTTTCTTTCTTCTCTGGTAGAAAAAAATCTGAAAGGATCATGCATAGTTAAATAGGCAACAATTCTCTGTGTGCTCATGGTACATTATTTATGAACATTTCAAGGGCATTTTATCCGTGCCTTCCTCAAATTTCTACCCATGATTATTGTCTCAGCACAAGGCTGGAGCCTCAGCAGTCCAAGATTGCTACCATTAAACCCAGGGTGCCATCTGATGGAGTTATTAAAGTAGATATGTGGCACATTTCATTGCGTTTGAAATATTCTCTTGTCGTAAACCTCTCTCGGGAGTAACATGGAGCGCTTTGTCTTACAAATTTCTTTCAAATTGGTTTTCTGATATCACACAGTGTCATATCTGCATATAACTTGGTGTTAATATACTACTCGTAAAAGCCCCGTGTCAATAAACTAAAAGATCACTTTCTCATCATTTTGAGTTAAATTAATTCAGGTCTTGAATGTACAAAGTACACTACAATTATGACCACTTGTTGGTGTTGTACAAATGAGGCCGCAGATCCTTCCTCCAATCAGCTGTCAGGCTCTTTAACAAAACAAATGGCTGAGTGTTAAAACCTACTGTATGCATGCATGTACATCTATGTGTATGTATGTATAGGTGTTTATATATGTATGTGTATGCATACGTATGTGTATATGTACATATATGTATATATATATTTCAGCAACGCGCTTATTTATTTATAATTTTATTCATGTATTTATTTATTAACTTACTTATTACCTATCTATTTATGTCTAAAATACCTTTCCTATTTCTGCATCCTCACCCTCTTGCTACTGTGACAACGAAATTTCCCGAATACGGGATGAATAAAGTTATCCAATCCAATGTATATCGCGCCAACCATAGTGAAAATTAATAGTTGGGAATATTTGACGAGTTGTCGGCAATTGGCTGTGAGCATGTAGCCATATTATTTATTTATTTGTAAATACTTAAAAAATATACTGAGTGTGTTTTATCGTCAAGACATTGCAGTCCAATGTTGGCAGTGGTACGTTTTGCATCACTATAACTGGAAGCACTTGATTCAATGTTTATGGTACCCATAAACTGTTGCATTATTAAAATGTTTCTCACAGGCATTGATATGATTTTTATTCATTTTGTCCAATCATCATTCCGAAGGGAAAGGGTTTCTCACCAGGCACTGATGGACTGGAAGATGAAAAAGCCAAAGAAAAGCATGTGTGGCTTCGGCTCTGCTTCAAAATCTGCATCTCATTCTTCGGGCTGGCATCCGAATAGTGCCTTACAATGCGAGAGGGGGGGGGGGAAGTCAAACATCAAGGCTAGCGACTAGTGGGAGCGGTTGCCATGGAAACCCATACCTCGCACGGGTTTATGGGCTGCATCCTATCACGTGCTATCAGGAATTACCATAAATCTTCTGGCTGTGAGGGCGGTAGTTAAGGTGCACCTCGGCGGTGAATGACAATGTGTTGGTCTTCAAATATCTGCAGACACAGAAATTGCCTTCAGATTTAGTTTGTTACAATAGAATAGGACAAAATGCCTCTAATGCCTTTTGCTTTCATGCACGCTGCTCACAGATACCAAAAAGCCAGAGAAGAAGGCTATTTTCCTCTGCTCTGTATTGATGTCGCTGTCGAGATGAATGCTTGTAAACCCAAACTTAGTGGCAAACAACACATGAAAATGTGCTACATTTGTGTCAGCTAATCTTTGAACGCCTGTCATCATGTTTATTGCATTTAGCTGTCAAGCAGCTGTCGGCACGTCAAAAGTCTGCTGAGAGAATTATCTCCAAGCACGACAGTACACCTCGGCAATTTCCTTAAATGGCGTCTTCTGCCGGTTCCCTTTTTCTCTTCACCTCTGGCAAGATGCGATGTCGCTCGGGGCGTTATCAGATGTGTTTGAGCCTCACCCGTCAGCATGACCCCTGCGCGAGTGCAGATATCGAGTGACCTTTTCTGCATGACTCCTTGATATTAGCGCACTCATCCTGTCTTATTACCAAGGGGGACATTTCACAGAGTATTAGGCTTAATAAATGACTTTTCTTATGCCTCCATCCCTCTTTTCTCTTTCTTATCCTTTCCCCTTCTCTGGCTTTCCTTGCTCCCGATCCCATAACCCAAGGTCCCCAGCGGCCCAGCCTCCATAATCGCATCAGTTCACAGCCCTCTTATTCTAGCAGAATTGCTTAATTGGTATGTGTTCTACATAACTGTTGAAGTATTAGACTCACAAATGAAGGTTAGAACCTCAGTGCTTGTAATCGACTGAAAGAAATTGATTTGTGCTCAGCTGCCCTTCTGGGACAAGACTTTATGGTTCTCTAAAGAAATGAAGCTTTTATAATTGTGTTCTCTCCCCACCCAGCCTGCCAGCAAGCCAGCTAGTCAAACCCCCACCTACCCTTTCTCTCTTTTTCTCATTTCCACCGATTGTTTTGTTGACATTCATCAAAAGGCAAGACACTAGCAACGTGAAGGTTATGTCTGGGCTTTCATGCTACGATGCACCTATACACTCCGTGTAAATTCAGACCTACTGAGCAGTGAATATGTATTTTCATCACCCGTACCTCAGTGGAAATCTAATACACGGAACCCAAAGAACGGGTCAATAGCAATCTGATTGCACAATTGCAAGGACGAGAAGAGGCAAATATCAATAAGTCGTCTTAAGAGTGATTTCCTCGCATTATGGGACTCCGGCATCAATATCTTTATGTCTGTGATTAACTAAAGCCTTGTCATAGTTATGTGTTTTGCAATTGAGCTGGTCGTAGTAAAAGTCTTTGACGATAAAAAAGATGACTAAGTTTACCTGGAAAGGAACATATATATTCCATTATTGTGACCCTAGCGAAGCAAACTGAGGGGAAATTCCCTCAAAGAAAGTCTGGAATTTTCAAAATTTTACTTTCCTCATTAAATGTTCATTAACGTCAATTCAAAGTTATTTTTTCCACATAATAACCATGTGAAATTGCATTGCAAAGGTCTCAAGACGTCACATCTCCCTTCCCGTTAGTTTTTTGTATCAAATATTACATTTCATGTAAACCCAAAGTGAACTTTTATGTATTTTAACAACAGCACACCTTTCAGCTAACCTCCAAATAGACCTAGTGATTTAACCGTGCATCTTCAGCATTAGTATTCAAAAGCTGAATTTTGTTTGGATCCAGGGTAGGATTATCCAGGCTCTTAACGCCTTAGCTAAGCTGGTTAACACCTGTTTTTATTGACAGGAAACCCATCCTTAGGGCTTCATCTTCTTTGGTGTTAAGATGCTCTTTTGCTCATTCCAGTAGGCCTTTGCTTGCGTTCAACACAAATGACTGGTTTTCCCACAATAAGCAGGTCAGCAGCCTTCATCCTTAAATCCAGGTTCTAACCAACACATTTAACTTATTCAGATGCATGGCTTACCTTTTTACTTATAGGTCTGAATTAATTCCACCATTGTCTAATTTTGTAAAACGCAATACCCAAAATTATCTTCTCAACCTAGTGAACCCCAGATGTACACAATGGTTAACTGTTTGTGTACCTTGTGTCTTAGTAGCCTTGATGTCAATTTGAGACCACATTTTGAGTCCCGCATGCCTAAATTGTTAGGTGGTCATTTAATTAAACTACATACTTGCAATGATTACAAGGCAGGGGGTGAGGGATCAATTATCCAGTCTACATTGTGTGCACATGCTGGTACGCAAATTCCATGCCAACTACTGTTCCAACCAACAAGGGCCTATAAATATATAGTATGTTATTCCATTGGTGAGAATGGTACATAACATTCATACTAGCAAAACAATTAATTTTAAAGAGGTAGAAAATGCTAAGTATGAGTGTGCTCACTAAAAAATGTACTTTTCAAATAGGCTGCATTTGTCATCTCATCGTTAGCATTTTGCTCATTAGCGCTGAGCCCTATGATTTATTTTATTAACTAGAATTCCAAATATGCAATAGCTTATTAACAATTTCACGAGCCCTGATCCCTTAACGTTTTTGATATAGGAATAGTCGCACTTATACAACTTGCAAAAACGCACGATAATTACAATTTGATTTCCAAAAATAGTCACTGGACATTTTAGTGATGGGTATGGAAGAAAAATAGGAAAAACAAGTGTCTACCTTCATTAGGACAAAAGGCGGGTGAGCAGTAGGCGCTTCTGACAAGCCCTTAACGCCTCATTGTCCCTGTTCTCAAGTTTCATGATTTCTCTGGCTCTCATTAAAAGGAGAGTTGTCGCCCGTCACCAGGCGCTAACTCGTTATCTCCTCAACACTTTAAAATGCTGTAATTATTCCAACATTTCTCCTCGCCAGCTGCTAATTGCCGCACATTGCACTTGATCATGAGCTGGCCTTTTGTGGTTTAATTTGTGCAAATATGTTCACTGTTTGGAACCATTGAGCTTGAAAAGTGAGATTGAAGGAGTTTCCACACCCTTTGCTTGTAACTAAACAGATTTTTTAAATAGATATCATCATAATTTCATCACACACTATCTGCAACACGTATGGATACACTCAGAATAATTTGCTATCCAAATCACTTTCTTTTTGTAATGTTGTGTATGGGCATAGTCTAATTTTAGCATTTGTACAAACAATAGCCTTTTTCTGTATAAACAAATTTGCACTTTGAGAAACAATATGCTGCTCTCATCTATTTGTTTTTGAGTAAATATTCAGGCACGTTTGAATTCTTAAATACGGTGGTATGACCATGTTGGGCAAATAAACGTTTTCTTCAGCACGACATTTAAAATGCTATAAAAACACAATCCAGAATACTGTAAAGGTGTTCCGTAAAAAAGAACATGTTCAAGTGGGATTTTTTTTGTCCACACTGAAGCTTAAATGCAATAGTCGTTGGAGTCAATTGTTGCTCTCTGTCTCTGTGTTGATGCCATCTCCTCAGCCAAAAGCCAATAAGCAGCCTGTGGTTTTTTGATACTGGATAAATTGAGGTTGAGTCTAGTCTTGCGATTTGAGGTTAAATTGGCTCGATAAATATATATTAGTACAATATGATCTACCCTTGAGGGGATTCCAAAATTGCAAAGCTTCCAAACTTGTATACCGCAGATATTTATTTAACTGTTTCTCTGTCTGCATCCTGTATTTCATTCTCTGGGGATTACAGCAAACGACACGGTAAAATTCCAGGACAGGGCCCCAGGAGTATTATAAAAAAAATCTGTTTTCAGTTGTTCTGGTTTCTGTTTCGGTCAGAGGATATAGTGGATTTAGGTGTGTGTGTTTAAATTTTGCAGAGATATAAAAGAATAAAATCTATTGTCACGTTCCGGTAGATTTTAAATCTGCCTTTTATCTGCAGGCCTTGAAGAGTCAACGTGGTAAGTCTTTTAAAACAGCGAGAAGCCAGTTTAGAGCCACTGTTAGGCAAAGAGATGACTTTTATCAAAGAAAATAGCTATGAACAACTCATACAAGGCCGGTCGGCTATTATCAATGAAAAGCTGACCCATTATTGGTTCGCAAACTATGTTTCTGTGGAATGTCTAACATTTTCATAGTCCAATTTTGCAGGAGACAGGTTAGAGGACTGACAGTTTTCCTTGAATGGACGGTGATGCACAAATATACAGGATTAAATAAAAAAGAAAGAAAGAAAAAAATGACGAGATTTAAGCTAAGTTTGTACTTCTGGTAGGTCAAGAAGCCCCGTTGCTAGCATCCCATGATTTTGAACTTGTATTGCCTTTTCCATTTAAAAGATCAGAGGGTTTTTAATCTTACCAGAAGCGTGTTATCTGTATATCAGTAGAAAAAAAACCTTAAACTTGAGCCAACTCTGGACCTAGAGCTCTTTATTCGTTTCTTATCACGAAGCCAAAGATAGCAATAATGTCAGCTGATAAGTAGAGGAGAAATAAACACAGCACATGCATTCATCTTAAGTATTAAATTGAGTGCTTGATTCATTTCCATGCTTGTGTTGCCTCTGATTTTACCGGTATTATTAACAAGACTAGCTCCAGTGTTCACGCTCAAACTTGATTGGGCACGGATTCAGAAAAAAAAAGGGTCTGCCTGTGACGAATTTTATACATGAGAAAGATGCTGGAACGCAATTTAAAATGTCCCTTTACAAGCTCAATGAAAAACGCATCATTTGTTCTTCGCTGGGGTTTCGGAGAAGACGTCAAGATAAATGAGGGAACGTGTCATCTGTTTTTTATTAGATTGTTAAAGATAGATCTAATTTTATTTTGAGCTAATGCAAGGAACACTATCAGCCATTGACCGAGAGTGTCTTATGACTGACTTGACGTACTTTGCTCAGCAGTCTTGTGGTTTTAGTCGGCTGATTCAGTTCAGACAGCAAGCCGACTGAAGAAACAGGTGAACCATTTCAGCTTATGAATTGAAACAGTCAACATTATCGTTCAACATAATCAATATGAGCAGCTATAATAACCACGAACATCAAGCAAGTACAATGCTACTTTTGATTTTGTGTATTCAGTTATACTGTATTCATTAACTATTGTCAGCACTTTTCCACACGGTCGATTTTTGCATTGCTTTCACCTATGGTTAAAAAGAACAAGAACAATACAAGTAGCCCTAAGTAAGTTTTTTTCCGTGGGGTGTCCAGGTTCACCCTTAGAAATAGGGTGACCAAAAGGGGCTTGGAGTAGAGCTGCTACTTCTCTATATGGAGAGGAGCCAGATGAGGTGGCCTGGGCATTTAATTAGGATGCCTGCTGGGCTCATCTTTCGTGTTGTGTTCCTGGCACCTCCTACTGGGAGTAGGTCTCAGGGTCGATCCAGTACACGCTGGGGAGACTATGTCTCCAGGCTGTCCTGGGAACGTGTCGGGATCCCCTTGGAACAGCTGGACAAAGTGGCTGGGGAGTGGAAAATCTGGGATTCCCTGCTGAGGCTGCTGCCCCTATGACCTGACCTCAGTTAAGCGGGAGAAGATGGGAGGGATTGTCTTCCGATTTTCAATTCTTTGGGGGGTGGGGGGGTCTTTCAAATGACTACTGCACTTCAGAGAACTTGGCCTTCTTTGTCGTTATGAGTTTAAAAGGTGTGCTAATTCATCGACATCTAATTGATTGGACTTACCCAGCATCCCCCTTCTATAGTGGTGAGCTGTGCATTCATCCGACATGTTTGGACTGCAGACAGGATTAAAATGGCTCGAGACTTAATGCACATGCACAGCCACCCCGTGCTGTTTGTTAAATTCCACACAGCTGATCGCCAGACTTCTCCCCTACTATTCCCTTTGTTTCATGGTTCCTCAACTGCCTCTTCCTTTTCCCCGCACGTCCTCATTTCGCCTGAATTAATTGCGTTCTCATTTTCTGTGAGAAACCTCAGAAGGGCTTTGAAAAGAGAAGTTACGTTTAAAGAATAAGAGCGACCGGGGACCAAAGCTATGGAGGCCAATTGTAGCTCTCTTAAGAGTGGGGCGTCACCATTTACCTTAGAGGCAGAGGTCATCATGACTCTGGTTATAGTACACTGTATTTTGTGTCATTTCTTTAATAAAAGCTAGAGAGGAGTGCACTTTTTTAATTCTTAAATTAATTCCAAAGGTAGAAAGGGCAAGGATCTAGTCTTTCAGTTTCTAACCGTGGTCTCAACCCTTTCAATTATGAACCATTACAACCTCTTCCCGTGCAATATTCATGCCACGGGAGATCCCTTCTTCAGATGTCTTGGGTTGCTGTTGCTGTAAGTCGAGATAAACACTTGCTGAGGTGTTACAGCTAGACACCTACCTCTATTCATCAATGTCACAGCCCGAGTAGTCAATAATTCAAAGCTGGGCGGTAATGAGCTCCCCACAGGCTGTGTCCCAGAGGAGTGCCTCCCACCCCCTTATGTCGCTGCTGTAATGTAGTTATATCTCATGTCAGCTTTCAAATCAATTACATTTCTATGTGACGGCTGTGTAATTCAAACTTTTTGGTAGGCCAACCAAGTGTGAACACATTTTTGGCCAACTTTGTATTGCAAAAGAAGGAAGAAAATTAAAACTTAAAATAATTATGTAAAAAAAAATGAAGGCAAAAGTAAGGCCTTCTGTATTCTAATCCGATTGTATCTCAATTGAACAACAGGAATTGTAATGCTTCTTTGCACAAAGCCTGCAAATGTGAAGAAAACCTGCAACTGAAAGCCACTTGCCGAGGTCAAACAACTATTTAATGTTATATGTCAACTCATTTATGGTCAAATCAAATTTGCAGATTGGATATTATGATAGATGGCGAGGTAAAATTAAAGTGACTCTTGGTCATTGTGAGTTGAGGCCATCAGCTGACAAATGATGAATGAAACAATGGGCGAACAGATGGGTGGATTAAAATAGTGAAGTGATAGCATGTTTAGTGGAATTGTGATGTATGAAGAGGACAATGCGGTTAAATCCATTTGCAACTAAATAGCCTTGCATTGTGGGTTTTTTTCCCAATAAGTGTAACTGACACTCAAGTCGTAGTTCATCTTGTGGACCTCACTTTACGATCATCTTTTTTTTGGTTCACTTTCCTTTTTTTTGCCCTTAAAATTTCTTTCCCATTTACACAGACCTTCGTCTCTCTCCCGCTCTCTGTCTCAGTGTCTTTTGTGTTAACAGCCTTTTATTTTCCTGCAGTTGCTGAGCCACTGGGTGCACATCTACAATCTTGCCTTTCATTTCATGCTTGTGGAAATGGATGTTTTACTGCCTTCATTAAAGCATGCAGCAGTCAGTGCCGTGTTTTCCCTCTGAAGTTTAGCTCCATGAACCTCGCCATTAGAGGACATTATAGCCCCAGATTTCAGGACACAGTGGAACATTGTATAATTTGAGTAGTGTTATTAATCAAATGGAATTCCGCTTACCATTTCCCTCCCACCTTGGCCCCTCACTACATCTTTTTACTTCTACTTTCCTATTCCTATTTCTCCTCCGTGCAAACGCCTCTCTATCACTCATGCTCAGTCTGAGTTTTATGTGTTACTGTATTAAAATAATTCCCCATAACGGGAAGCGTAAGACAATCTTCTGAAAACAGTAATATTACTGTTTTAAAAGTTTGCTACTTGTATTGCATTTCTAGTAGTAGTATTCCGATACTGACTTTTCTGATCGATCCAATTTTTCGCAAAATATGTTTTGCCGATACTGATCCGATGTCAGTGTTTTTAGACAAGTAAAAATAATGCAAAATATAATCTGACCAGTAAATGATAAATCACTGTTTGTATTAAAGTCGAGAAATGCTTTGTTTACGATATTTACACGATCACTCTTTCTTCTTAGTAATCTGTTAATGATAGCACTGAAAACACGTGACTACCAGATCGGATCCCAACATGTAAAAAAATATGATATTCAAAAAAATAGTCATATTGGATCAAGACATCACTAATTGCTAGTACAAGGCTGAAGGACTTAATTTGCCCTAAAGGAATTCCATCACTAAGAAAAATGTTTTTTCTTTTAAAAACACCAATGTTAAAGTAGGAAAAATATAACCAATAATGTAACTAATTACTTAATACGAAAATTAAGAAATTCATGTAAGGCACTCGTTGTTTTAAAAGTTATATGCAATTTGTAATATGTTACTTTGAATAACGACTGTTCATGATGCAACTATTTAGAGTGACAAAATACCTTGCCCTTTTCCTATTAAAAACAATGATTTACCACTTGTTTTCCTTCCCCTGTTCCAGCCCCACTTGTCTCTAAGCCATGCACCTCCCTTTCATAGCCAGAGACATAAATCAATTGAGATGAAAGTTCCATAATTGTGCTTGCTAGGAGGGATTTGAGCAAAATTGCGCTATGAATTTTTTAAAGGATTTTTTTTTTAAATGCGAGCAACCCAACGGGATTTAGGCGGCGTAGGTAGGTGAGGCCACAAGGATTTATGGGCTTAGATTCTTCATTACTGAAGTAATTTTCCTGCAAATGATAGTGTGTGGGACTGGGGCTCCGTTTGAGCCCATCTAATCTTTAGCTCCGCCTGTGATTCCCAGTAATTGATTGTTCACATTATATTCAAGGGTCAGTACACACTTTAATTTCATTGCAGTGGATACTTTTGTTTGGCTTGTTATGACCGTAGTACACCATTACAGTAAAATGAACATTTCAGTACCAAGATTTTCGGTGTGTATTTCAGTACACACTCTTGTTGTACATATTCCAGAATAGCAACGTAAGGATTAACATATGAAAACAAGGTTTGAATTTCCTGTTGGTGTTACTGTGACATAGATTTTCTTTATTCTAAATTTAATGTCATGCTGTCGTTGTTTCATAAGCATGTTTTCCTCCATCCGTGATCTTCCCACCATTGTCATCTTCACCTTATGTTCAGTACAAAATGGCTGATATTCTTTCTCCATCTCCTTAGGTGCCGCCAGCGTCGGTGACCCTCCTCAAGGTTAGTGCGTCCACAATGCCAAGTTTCATTTTGAATCTTGCCTAGCCTCCACTCAATTTTACAGCTCAGTAGTTTGAGAAGCAATGTGGGTAAATCTGCTGCTAGAAAGAGAAAGATAGTCTTCTCAGGCGTCGGTGAGAGGGGGGAAAAATGGCGGGCCCTGTCACCAGTTGAAGTGGATCTCATTCCTGGCGTACGATTAACCCAAGACAATTGTTCACTTTGCATCACGTCAAACCTGGGTCTCACTTAAAAACATGGAAAATATAGCATAACTGTGTGGCTTGCTACTTGCTCCAGTCAAAGTAGTTTAGCGAGTAAATGATGCTGAGAAAGTATTTCAGTTTCAAAGACAGGATTTGATGACCAAATAAGATTGCGTTCCAAGAAAGAGGTGTGAACTGTTATATTGACGCATTGTAAATTCACCTGAAGGTGTAATTATCCATGGAAGATTGAGCAATACATTCCTCAGTTAATAACATTGTTCTGCCAAAGGTCTATGCCAAATATTCATCAAGCGTATGCTCAAGACCTGAAATGAAGCTTGACTGATGTGGGTGGTGCGTAGAAGATCGGGCAGTAAAAAGAGAGAAAAGTTTGTCCTAGGCCCTCTAAAGAGATTCAGTGTGACCAATCGAGGTGAAGTGGATGAATGAGGCCATTCACCGGGCATAATGAAAGAGCTCCTGCTGGGCTCTAAATGAGGGTGGACCCATCTGCACCACATAGGCGTGCACAAACCAGTGACCTTGAAAATTACCCAGGAAGCACTTTGGGATAGTTACCCCAGCAACAGGGTAGGGTTCGCATGGTAACCAGGCCCTTCAGTCAGTGTCTGGCAGTTTCTTGAACAGAGCGCAGCTTTTAGTGCATTGAAACAACTCGACGTGAAATCCAACTGGAAGGACATCCCTACAGGAAGATTATTTGTTATGTCATGGGAAGGTTTGTTGGCTCGAGAAAGTTACTGATTTCAACAACTTCCTGCCCTCAAACTAGAACCTGAACCAGTCACTTGCCAATGGCAGACTCAACAATGCTTCTAAGGACTTTGTTCTATGAAGCAATGGCCATAGTCAACAGTCACACACAGACTGTAGATAACTTCAGCAACCCCAGGAGCTGCATACTGTGAACCAGCTTTAGAAATACAGAAATACAACACAGAACTGCCACCACCTCAATGGAACAAAGAGTTATCGCGAACAGTTTTTGGCTGAGTACTTCTGAAGTAGGTGGAGACGCGAGTATCTGCACAAAACTATTGCCAGGCAGAAATAGCACACACCATAAAAGAACCTGGAAGTTGATGACATCGTGTAGGACATTGATGAACTCCCGCCTAAATGAAGACCTTAGATCGAAGGGCAGTAAACGGAGGGGGATTGTTAATTAGTTTCAGGTGGCCCAGAAGATCTACCGAGACAGTTTGAGGAGTCTGTAAAACACAGCTTTCTGAGTTACCAGATGGAAGAAATTCCTCACTCCTGGGGCACTGGATATTAAGTTTACAAGGATTCCCAAGCATCCGGCCCATTGCATTGTATCTATGTTATTTGGCTTAATATATTCAGTCTCAATGAGCCAGAGACATGCAGGTCATTGAAGTTCTATTCCCATCGCCGGTTCCCCTCACGGAACTTTTGACAGCATGAAATGACAATCCGCCCCTGCATGCATCTCCCACGTCAAAGAGTAATGAGATTGTGCTGCTGGAAATATTACTACAAAGCATCAGGCCCACACTCGCTTCTGACTGCACCTTCAAACAGCACTGCCTGCCAGCTTGCCTCCCTGCGAGGAAAAGAAGCGTACAAAAAACAATCAAAATCAGAGGCAAAGAAATGGCAAGGGAAGCTCCCCGTGCAGACACGAACGTACACACCAAGGCCTTTTATAGTAGGAGTGATTAGAAATCTGAAATCGTTTTAAAACCCCGCTTTGAGTGCATTCCACAAACGAAAGCGTTGCTCCGTTGCTCGTCACTAACTGCCAGTGATCTGGTCTGTAATTGCAGCGTCGTTGACAAAGCTTGTACGGCTTGGAGCCTTTTCCTAAGGTTCCTTTCAGATTTCTGACTAAAGACTAAGGAGGGGGGATACAGATTCTAAATCAGTACTCCACATCACCTACTAATTGCTTGGTGCATAAAAGCTAATGCGTACACTAATAGGCCTTGTGCTGGCCTAATATGATTACACGATGTGTTGTAAGCATGTGAAGAACACAGTCTTAGATCCATTTTACATATTTCAAATCTTTCACTGAGATTTCCTGGATAAAAAAACAATTTGACAACATTGTGACTGTGAATGGTATAACAGTAAGCGTGGATAGAGCCTTCCGATTTGGCCTTTTTTGATTCCTTGTTGTTCATGCCTCCAAATTGGTTGCTTGCAGCTTGAAGGAATAAACAGGGGACCAGAAGAAACAGTAAAAGCATAGATTGTAAAAATCACTATTATAACAACATTAATTGATGCTGCTGAGCGCCATATGTGGTGCCATATGGTAACGTTGCCCCAAAGGCCTGCTTATAATAGACAGCCCGCAGTGGTGCACACAACTTGGCACATTTACAAACAAGGGACATCCCATTAATATGAGCCACACAGACTGAGCAAGAGACAGCGGCAGAGGGAGTGCGAGGATGGTGGAATGATGAAGTGGGGGGGTTGGGGTTGAGCTGTTACCATTTTACAAAATGTCTTTGGTTGGCATCTTGAATATGATCTCCTGCTCTCCTCATAGTTCAAACCAAATGACATAATTGCAAAACCTGTTTGAAAAGCTGGAGAAATTCTAAATAACTGCATGTAAAATCCTAAAATTATGAGGCGGCCTGGTGATCGAGTGGTTAGCGCGTTGCCCTTGCAGTTCTGAGATGGAGGGTTCAATCTAAGGTTCGGACATTCCTGTATGGAGTTTGCATGTCCTCCCTGGGGTTGCGTGGGTTTTCTCTGGGTACTCTGGTTTTCAACCACATTGCAAAAACATGCATGGCCGGCTGGTTGAACACTCTAAATTTCCTTTAGGTATGAGTGTGTGCGGTAATGGTTGTCTATCTCTCCAATTGTCAATGACCCTGTTGCGTTTCGTTGAATATGAGGCAAAACAAAAATAAGACACAGCTTTACCTCGCTGCCACAAAGGAAGGCAGATGAGGTGCAAGCCCAAGTTAAGGGATACGCACTCGGAGAGGAAGAGGGAAACAGATTTCCACTCTGTGATGTGCACTGATGTAGCTCCAGCTCCAGGTCAAATGCTGCCAGTGTTTTGTGTTCATCTTCATCTCGTCTCCCCTGCGCTCCTCTAAATTATTCACAGCCTGAAGATGTGCAATGTGGCTGCCTCTCTCCTTCATCCTACAGAGCTCTCTGTCTTCCTCGCTCTGCTTCATATCATTTCCAGTCTTTGTCATGTGGAGGCTTGTTCCAGAGGCAACAAACTCTTCTCACAGCGACTTTATCTCCCACTCATCTAGCATCGACTATTCACCTTTCAGCACTGCCTTAATCGCTCACACTGCTCCTCTTATAGCTTATCATGGCTCACATGCATGTTCAAGTTGTCTGGTTGATGTAGAACACAACTGTTTTTCTTCGATTGTTATTTCGCTCACGCATGTACGCAATAGCTCTTCCGAATGTGTTTTGTGAACTTTTCTACCTTTTATGTTTAGGAGCATTCATTTCAAATACTAGTGCTGATAAAAAAGCACGCCTGCTCTTTTTAAGGAATATTTGGAGAAGCTACCATAGCCTTATGGACCTGTTTTTCCAAAAGCTAAATTTTTTAATGAGTATTTAAATTCTTGGGTCGTAATTGGCTTACCTCGATCTCAACTGACTTTGGGAAAACAGAATTACAGCTTGGACGCGGTTAGGCCACATTGTGTCAACCACAACAATTTCAAAAAGGGACAAACAAATATTTAAATGGTAAGTTTACCACCCTTAAAAGGTACGATAATAAACCCATTAAACTTTCCAATAGTTATATAATATTAATATACCATCTTGACAGTGTAATTAAAGTTTAAGGCCATAATATTGCTTCAATGTCCTGTACTAGTAAGTTTCTTTCTTTTAAGTCAGTGCCAATTAACACATTGGACGATTTCATTTCACTTGGTTCGACTCTGCCTTAGCGATTCCATGTTGGCTCAAATTATATCTTGCGCAGAAGCATGTTCTGAAGGACCATCTTGAACACACTCCGATACCTTAGGCGAGAACTGAAGAGAACAGGAAGATGAGTCCGCTCTTTTTGCCACAGGTCGTTCATTTGTAATTCTCTGCCATCCCCGGGATGATGTTTGATCATTGCAAAATGCAAGCAGGAGGTACAAGGAAAGGGGGGGCTCTAAGTGAACCATTCTGCTGGTTTCCTCAAACCAACTCCCCAAACCACCTACCCACCCATGCAATTGCTGTCACCCAGTATGAGGCCCCCTCTGGCCTGATGACAAGCCTAGCGTGAAACGCTTGGCTGCCCCCTTAAATTAGCAGTAGAGCCCCCCGGCGGCACATGCTTCTCATGACCAGCACACAGTGGGCTACCGCCAGATTCTTTTCATTATGACCGTGGCCTGCCAACTGCCTGGCTCCCCTTCCTCCTGCCTCCCAACACCTCCCACTCCTCTTGCTTTTCTGCAATGTTCTGGCCTTAGCTCCGAAAAAAACAGCATCTGTAATGCTCATCATTTTACTTACAAAAGAGTGGTTGGTAAAGACACTAACACATTTTTGTGTGTTTTTGCGTCTTCCCTCATTCATGTGTTGGTTTTCTCTGTGTACCCTGGTTTTGGTAATGGAAACTTGATCAAGGTGTATGCTTCTACATTTTAATGAGCTAAAGTAAAGTGGGATGTTTGGTGAAATTTTGGTTTGAAGAGTGTCCTTTCATTTCTATATTTATTGTAATCACATAAATAGTCGCAAAGAGAGAGCCGGCACAGGAAGCATAGAGAGTGAGAACGAAAGCGCTGAGTGGAGTAGCAGTACAGAGCGATGCCTGGAGGCTCAATCTGTTTCTCGCTGGGCTACATCAGAGCTGTAGACAGCAGCTTGGGCTGCAGGGTAGCCTCTGCTCACTCCATCAAACTGTCAGGCATCCAACGAAGCTGCACAGGGACACTCTCTCAGCTGCCCCTAGGGCCAGTTCAAGTCAACATCCCATTTCCTTGCCTCTTCGCCTAATTTCTCCTCTGCTCAACTTAAATTTCCAATGCCCAGAGTCTGGCTGCATCACTAAGCCTGGAGAACTGTCTAAACGGTGGGAGGTGCTAAGGGATAAACATATGTCTATGTCAGAGTGTTCGCCTCTGAAGGGGGTGCAGCAAGACTTCTTCAATTACACACCCAACTAAAGCAAGAAAATGGAAAAATATAGTTTCGTTTTTTCCTGGAAGAGCTGATATTTATGATCCTACAATATCCTGTATATTCATGATACTACTCTGATATTAGGTGGATGAGTAGTTAGCGTGTCAGCCTCACTGTTCTGAGATCAAGGGTTCGATAACATTTCTGGACCTTCCTGTGTGGAGTCAGCTGAGATAGGCTCAAGTACCCCCTACGACCCTTGTGAGGATAAGCGATACAGAAAATGAATGAATGCGCTTATAGACTGATGGCTTTAAGTTTCTGGTCGGATTCTTGGCTGTTTAAAATTCTTCTAGTTCCTTTATCTGTCCACCTTTATGGTCTGTTTTTACAGCAGTCTTGACTCTGTTGTCGTGCTACTGCAGTGAGTATGCAGGTATTTCATCTTGGAAATAAAAAGGCAGTATTTTAATTTAGTGGAGTGAGGGAAAGTAAGTCAGGGAACTCATCACATTTACTTGTGCCACTTTCCTTGTCAGTCTTTCTGTACACGTTCCTGCCTTCCCACCACATTACTGCATGGAAGTCGAGCAGAGCGCTGGCGGGCCTCGAGGCTGTTTACGGGGACTCTGGGTAATGTTAAAGTCTAGTTTGTTTGGCCCCAGGTTAATACTATGTCTGTCTTCAACCGCCTGATTTACATGGCCTCCACTGATACTTCCCATAAGTTGATCAGGGTCCAAACCAGAGCCCCATGCGCGTTCTGGCTTATACAAAAATAATTTATTCCAAAGGTGTCTGCTCTTGTAGCTGTAGTTCTGTTTGAAGAGCCAAAGTTCGCGGTCCTCTGATGAAATTTGGTTCACTGTGAAAGCCAGGCGATTTATATTCTTCAGGTCGATGTTATTTCTACGAAGAACATATTTTTTTCTAACCTTCGTTGCCTTACATCTCCACTGTTGTCAATATTTTCGAAATCCAGGAGCTCATTGGCTCAACTGAGGTAATCACACTGCTTCCTATGCGGTCTGTCAATAATGTCAAGAGTCAATTGGCTGCAAAGATTTAATCCTGTTAGCAAATCATCATGTCTACTCAAGCTTTCACAAGCAACTGATTACGTGAAGACACTTGGTTTAGATTTGGTTTTCAGTGAGCACATTCTATCGAAATAAAAATTGGGAAATGATCTAAATGTTGGACTATATATGTATCATTTGTCTGGTATGACTGCAACACTGCTAGGATAAAGTAAAGACTGAACATTTGACCACGGCAATGTTAAAATACTAATATTTTTGGCGTTAACATGAACTGTTTGGATTTTGTTGGTGTCTGGTGTTATGCATTTGCAGTACCTTCCAAATTGCAAGTCAAGAAATGAGTCAGACAGTCAGCACCTTCTTTAAATGAGCCAGTAAATTTTGTTTATCACCCCGTGAATTACTTTAAGAATCATTAGGAAGTCTAGGCTTGTAAAAAGAGTCATACAGTGGTGTTTTCTGATAGTAAACAAAGTATCCCACAATATACTGGCCTTGAAAACACAAACCAATGGCTGGAATTTTCCACTAGTAAAAGCTAGGCTATGATAAAATCACTTATAGTATGACTACTGTTATATGGAGCATATGACATTTCCTATAATGTTAGATTATTTCTGACATCTTGGTACTTTTTCCACATGGATTTTTAAAATATTTTGTGATGTTTATTTTGCATTTAATGGTTTGAAAAATTAAAAAATAAGTTTGAATGTAAGGTATTATATGTACATTTTGTAATCGTTACAGCTCATGACGTTTTAACACCTAAAATGTATTTTTTTGTTTTTAAAACTACAATAGCCATTGACACAAATCCAATGAGATGAATTTTTTTGATTCCTCCTTTCTGAGTTGTGTAGATTAGTTTCGCAATTCATTTTCCCACAATCTGCTTGAATGGTTAATTGATTAAGAGGAGGTTTGAAGCAATTGTTCCCCTTGCCGCTCTCTTTTATAAAGGTCTTTTGTAGTACATGTTTTGAGTTATTTTTGTTGGAAAGAAACATTTGCAGATATCTGACTCTGCACCACTAGTCTAATAATTTTTTAAATTTATTTTTTGCATAAACATTTCAGGTCTGTAGGCCTGACAATATACCAGTCAGATCACCTGCTTTAAATTCCTAGCTAAATGGAAGATTTATTTTTTTAACATGGCATATAAGGCTTTTTAAAGCAGCCTTGTTATTAAGTTATTTGAGCATTTTAGAGATGTGAATGCCACTTAAAGATTGGTATTTGTTGGTGGGGGGGCGGATCGGTAAATACCTCACTTAAAGGACACAGACAGCCAAAGCGCAGCGCCCTTGAGATACTATTGTCCAATTTTTAAAAGCACAGTTAAGAGGCTAAATGACGAGCAACTGCTGAATGTAAAGTCATTGAAAGGGATCTTTAGAAAAGGAACTCATTGTGAAGAATGATTCACTTTTTCGTCCTTTGTAAATGTACAGCATTCAGTTTGTCACGGAAACACCACCATTGCTCTGTGTGGTTGTGTTCCTTTTGAAAGTTGAAAACCTCTCAGAGACTACAAGACTTTTTCTTCTGTCATTCATCCTGTGTTGTTTACTCTGAAAGCTGTCAGTGAATGTGTGGTTCTACACCAAAATAACATTGCATTGATTGAGCTGCAAGGGGAGTCTAATGAATAATTCCTTATATTTCCTGTGTCTGTTTCTTTTGTCTTACAGTGTGACAGCGAGACTGACATCGACAACAAGGTAAGGCAGTTTTCTCTATGTTTATGGAACTCACGAAAAATAATCTGAAAGTGAAGAGTGAAAGGATTTTTTGGTATGTAGGCTTACTGTCAATCTTACCAATTGATAAACCTACAACACAAAAGCTGTTTTTGAGATAAGCCTTCTTGTGTGAGAAACAAGGTGGATTTTTTTTGTTTTGTTCGTTTTTTTTAGTGTACCACAGATCCAAATAACTTCCAAAGAATATATTCCAAAACTTAACTACCTTGTTCTTTTTACTCCTACTTGAATCATGAGTCCGATGTAATTGTAAAGATTGCAGTGCATTTTTACAATGTGCAAACCTTCGCCAAACCTCAAATCACCGCCGATAAAGTCACATAATTTTTGCTTGCATTAAATAATATTCGAATACAGCTCCAATGTACAACAAAAAACAGAATCACATTTGTTCATCCTTGCAGTAGGTCTTAAATTCCACCTATCTTTGTCATATTATCAACTTTTAAATAGTTCATAATTGGAAATGTGCAGTCACTCACTCAAGCAAGCTTCTGTGTATTTGATTAAAAGAAACTGGGCAGCGGTTGGTTGGGGGTAACCACCTGGTTATAAGTTGCAATGCCTTACGGGAAGCTCACACATTCTAATTCCTTTACAATTTAGCAATTACTGCCTAGTAAATGAATGAGATAGCATGCCTAATCTCCTGTAAGCTTAGCTCCCAGTTCTGTAGAACTGGCGACAGCGTTCCCTATAAATAATACATTGATAGCAGGCGCAATTTGCATTACGTGTAGCCTGGCATGTCAATAGTCTTTTATCTCTTTATTGAAGCAGGAAAGGAGAAATGCTTCGAGCTAGTTCACGCTAGTTGCATCAGAAACCTGTCAGTCACTCTGGCATCACTGGAGGGTTAAACAAGGAAGAGGCTCGGAATTGTTTCGTTTTTACACTTATACCAGTCTCATTTCCCATTAGCTTTAATTTGGCCTGATTTACTAAAATGGCAATGAGATTGCGGGAATTGATGGGCAGTGTTGTGTGACATTTCCTAAGTTTGCAATTTTTCAGGTTCTTTTTAAGATCCCAAATGGTGAGAGCTAAATTGCTTGTTCACACTCTTGAACAGATTGTGCCGCTGGTAGCAGTTGTAAAAGTGGTGAAGACTCATGTGTTTAAGAAAGGTTCAGAGTTAGGTAGCAGTGATGGTTTTCACTACGGAACATTTGGAAGAGGACCACAAGCATGAAATGAAATTTGAAGTGATGCAAGTGGAACTTGTGCAAGATGTGCAATAGGAACAAATATAAGCCTGACCTAAAGAAATAGTTCTGACAATCCTCAGCAAACGAATAAAGCATTTTTTTTCATTAGTTTAGCTTATTTCCAATTCCTATCCTGCATATGATTTCACATTTTTAAAGCACACAGATAGAGAGCTGAAACAACCCTGTAACTTAGAAATCATATCATAAGTCACATGGCGTGGCTCCTTCATTTGAGTAGTTGCATGTCATTTTTTTTCTTCTTAATAACTAGCCTAATTAAGAAGCACAAAAAAATGCACCGCTAAAAAAAAGTAACACAAATTTGTGTGTTAGGGATTTACACAAGTAGTGAAAAAAATGTTCCCCTTCCCACGCATCTCACTTAGTTTAATTTAACCTTTGGCTTCTCTTATGTTGTCATAGTTCAATGCACTAATGCAGTTTACAATGTGGTGAATAATCAGCCTGATTCCTAGTACTATTTTTTCCCTGAATAACTTCATAGCAAATAATTGGTCAGTTGCTTTGGTATACCTTTTAGTCCAAATTGATCAGATGTAACTATAAACATTATGTCATAGTGTAAAGCAATATCCATAATATATGGATATGAAATGACGTAAAACTAATGGATTCTTTTCAACCTCTAATAGCTCCAAGGCTATTATCAAAGTAGCTCATGTCAGTCTCAATAAATTTCTTTTGAGAGTTACACGGACACATGGATCAATAAAGTTATGACACATTGGCTACAGTGCTGAAAATGAGAGTTGGCTTTTTGGACTTTATTATAGAAGGATAATAGGTTACTCTGGGTTTTACTCTGAGAGTGAAACAACATGTGAGTAAAGGTTAAACCAGCAGTGGCATTTTTCATTTCTTCGGAAACATGTACTTCAGCACAACAAAAATGATGAGAAACATGAACCACTCACAGAAGACTGCCGTGAAATGTTGCACAAGGGTGATAAAACTGAGATTAGCCATCTCCTGATGTGTGAAAATCAAGGTAATTGAAGTGTGACATGATAGATTCTACCCACTGAAAGACAACACCTATCATTTGTAAACGTTAGGAGTCAAGCTAGACCGGCATTGATCACTTTCTGCCAAGAAATGTCTGCTTCTACCGTATCATTCCAATGAAAACGAAGCCTCTCTCACCATTGGCTAGCAAGCCAGCGAATCTAAACTTGTGATATAGCTCTGACACTCCAGGCTTCGGTGGTGGCTTTCTCTTTTTGAGGAGTCAGAAATTGAAATGGAGTGAAATTCATCTCTTCCCAATTTGTTCATTCACTCTCCTGAAGTGTCATTGTGCGTCCATTAGTGTCCACTTGGCCGTCCTCTTTGACTCCAACATTTTTCTCTGCAATCCATCAAATCGTACAGCAGCTGAAGGTGCCACGAGATTTATTGCAGTCACATCCCACATTTTACAACCTCAAATGGAGCCGCTTATGTATTTTCTCATGAGGCTAATTTACTCTTCCGTCACAGCAACACACAGTTTTCTATGAGGGTGTGACCCATTTATACTTTGACGTTGGCTTTTTCATTTTAGAATATTGGTACTATATCGTGGTTGAGCCAAGGGTGTCAGACTCGTGTTGGTTCGCGGGCCGCTTTAACGTCAACTTGATTTCACGTGGGGCGGACCATTTTAGATATAATATTTAGATTTTTTTTTTTTTTTATAAATGGATTAAAAGAACTGGATTAAAAGCCCTGAATATTCAGTTTTTTTCTAGATCTAAAACAATGTTTATTTTAGCTTTTTTAAATATATTTTTAGATTTTACAAAATGATTTTTGAACTAAAAATACAGAAAAAAATGATTAAAAAAATACAATTATTGATTTTAAAAGGGCAAAATCAGGAAATGTAATATACTTATATACTCATCATTTTAATTTGATCCTAAAACAGAAAGTCAACACTCAGGATTTACTTTCCCGGGCCACACAAAATGATGCGGCGGGCCAGATTTGGCCCCCGAGCCGCCACTTTGACACATGTGGTTAAACTGTTATTTTACTGGAAGATGCTGACTTCCTGAATGCTTGCGTTTCCCCCAGTATATGCCCATCTTTGCCCTTTGATCAGTTTGGAATTTCTATTGTACAACAAACAAGATACTTTCCAGACCGCTGTCACGCGCTGCCAGTTTTTATATGGATGAGAAAAATGGACCGTCTTAATGTTTCGACACAAGCGATCATCTGTCCTCATCTCTTTAATGAAATTAGATTAAGTTCACCTGGGAAAGAGCTGAGAAAGCAGAATGCCTCTGCACCTCCTTTAATCTAAAACCAATTTGCCAGTAATATTCCTTCCCCTGCAGCTTGGGATTTGCCGGCCCTGATTCAAAATGGAGGAGGAACGAGATGAGACCCGCGCTGCCTGGTAGCATTCAGTTCCCCACAGGCTCTGAGAAATTAGAACTGACACTGGCAACACGGGCCTTAATATGGAAATGTCATCTCCCCCCATGATTTGGACTGTCTGACTCCCTTATGCTTTGGTTTCTTTATCTTCGTATTCCATCTTTCATTCAAATCGGTTATCTTAACAGGGGAAAATTAAGGGAGACAAAACAACTGCGTTCATTATGAATATTTTCAGCCCTGAAGGGATCAGTATGTCTGATTAAGATAATGCGATCAGTCAGGGTCTCAATTGAGTCCGAAGTTACAGTTCTGGCCATTGAAGGCCACATTCTTCTAATTTCCCGCAGTCCATACTGGATTGGGAGTGAGTGGGTAAAACTGTAAGACCCCAATTGGGCACAAATAGTGGTGCGATGTATTTGCTGGGAATTTTACAGAATCAGTCGCAATATTGTGAGAATGAAGTTATACATTGTAATTATTACGAGTGAAAACTCATAAATAGTCCAATCGTTTGGTTTAATGGACTCCAGTTTTGGGTACATAAGATTTTTCTGAACACAAAACTGCTCTGGGTTAATACTACAGGAGATTATGTTAATATTGGGAAAAGAAAAGTCACAAAAGTATGAGATTAAAGTCAATTAGTTTTATATTATGTGAACTGGAAGTTGTTCAGGGTCCATTGACTTCAACTTTTGGCAACATAAGGTTGGTGTGAACACAAAACTGCTTTTGGCGACAAGCATAGTGCAAGCGTCAGCTGGTGGTGTTCCTTGAGATTTTTTTTTTCAATGCAAGAAGTGTGCCTCAACTCCAAAAGGCTTGGAAAACACTGTTCTAGAGGGCCATGCAACAGACATAGCCAACTGGCATCAGTAGAGACAGCTTGTCACTAGCAATGGAGATCATAAAGCAGAGCAGGGACAGTGAAGATGGCCATGGCAGCATTGATGTGGCACCCAACAGCCTAGATCCAGATCTTACTAAAAGTTTGGCACTATTGTTGACCTTGTGACAACAAACGATGGGATATTTTAAACCATGCAATGACAGTAGGAAAACCTCAAATGTAATGTTTCATTAGCAATCATTTACATCTTAATAGACGAGGTATCTGTCTCTTGATGATGCTGATATAGATAGAACGGGAATCAGAAGGTCAATGGCTATAGCAGTAGCATAAGATTAAAACAAGTTCATGCATACCTTATTCATATTAATACCTACCCATATGTAAAGTGTGTTATTTTCTCAGAGCTGTCCATGTTAGAAGATCTACTTTGTGTTTTATTGAAGGACATTCAGGGTTTTCCTTATAAGGACAGTTGACAGACCCCTGCTGTGTCCTGAAGTGACCTCACATTGTTCTTCTTAGCCCACCACGGAGGGAGATCTCACAAACTGATTTTCTTCATGTTGTTCTTGGGGAGGGCATTAACTAAAATTGCTACTCTTACAGTATTCCTCGATCGAGCAGAATTAAATTAGGTAGGTATATTATTGTACAGTATACCCAGCAATTCTGAGCTTAATTTCAGGGCTGACTATTTACATTCGTTAATGGCGACTTATTGTTGTCTGTAGTTTACAAGTTAATCAGTAAAGGGAACTGGGCAGTTGTAGTCCATTTTGAACCGTTTTTTTACGTGGTCTATTGGAATAACAACACTTAAGTACATTTTTCCACATGAGTAACACAAGTAGATTTGTCATAATATTAGGTGCAGATGTTCTATTCCAAGTAGGAAAATATATAAATGGTTTTGTGTGCATAGATGTGAGATTTGAGGGTTTCTGACTGTGCACAAACATGACACTTCTGTGGGATTTTATTCAATAAACATAGTTGGTCTATAATTACTTGCACGTTTCTTCTGGCTGGAAATGCAAGTGTGTGTGTGAAGGGTTGGCATTCCATGGTTTTTCCCGACTTACCTTGGCTTGATGGGGCTGCCTAATGTAGGAGGACTTACTTTTTCTTCACAACAAATGGCATATGGCATATGCAATTGTGGCTAAATATAGGAGTCCCTGTTTTTATTAGGGTTAAAATTTCCCTGAAGAAACATTACATCCCTTTTGGCATGAAATGGATCTCAGCTTTATTCCACTGTGGCCTTGAAATGAATATTCAGAGAGCTAAATTGCCTTCTTGGAACAAAGAGACCAGTGAGTAAAGAGCTTCTTTATAAGTCATATGTTTTTAAGACTGGTTGTAATGTAAATTAAAACTATAATTTTGCATTGATTTACTGTTGTTCTCCTTTGGGGTATTTTTGGAGTACCTAATGGGACCGCTCTGGCTCAGTTGGTAGAAATTGGGCATGTAAACAAGCGGCTTTTATCTGATTCCCTTTTCGCCTGTAACAAATCCATATTAAAAGATATGGTGCTGTTGAGTAAGGTACAGCAATATAGCCAAGTTGCAAGGCAAGAGACATTTGGCAGGAGCGAGTTAGGGCGCAAAATATGCCGAAATTTATTATCGTTATAAATTAACGTCAACTCGATTTCATGTGGGCCAGACCATTTTAGATATAATATTTAGATTTTTTAAAATAAATGCATTAAAAGAACTGGATTAAAAGCCCTGAATATTTTTTTTTTTTATAGATCTAAAACAATGTTTATTTTAGCTTTTTTTTTAGATATTTTTAGATTTTACTAAATGATTTTTGAACTAAAAACACAGAAAAAAATGGATTCAAAAATTACAATGATTGATTTAAAAGGGGGAAAATCAGGAAATTTAATATACATCAATACTCTTCATTTTAATTTGATCCTAAAACAAAGTCGGCACTCATGTTTACTTTCCCGGGCCACACAAAATGATGCGGCGGGCCAGATTTGGTCCCCGGGCCGCCACTTTGACACGTGTTCTAACCTTATTTCCTTCTGTAATTGGATAAAAGAGTCAAATTAAACAGCAGTAATTCAATTGTTTTCTGGCCTTCTTCTCTGCATTTCTCTTTTGAGATACAGTACACAATAAATGAAGATGCATATTTACTTCCATACTTTAAGTAATACAATTACGGTATTGCATCTTGACCAGTCGATGTAAAATCTTTCCAGCAAATCAGACTTCTTTCCAGGACACCTTCAAAATGAACATAGCAAATAGTAAATAGCTTTCCAAACTATCAGCTGAAGTTCACGTGTAAGTCCATTTTCAGCAGAGCATGTTTTGCTGTCTATCAGTGTGCGTCAGAGACGACTACCAGACGCAAAATCAAGTGCTGTGGAGCCTGCGAGGCAATAAAGTGCAGGTGAACTTCTGTGAAATGTGGAATCTGAGAAACTGCGAGAGCATGCTCAGGGGCAGCTGCCTTCAATTAAGCCCAAATCCTCATTCACTGCACTCCCTTATGCGTTCAGCCATGCTCCTTTGATCTGTATCAGCCAGCGGAAAAGTTACATGGCTTGAAAGATTAGGAGAGGCGATGTCTCCTCCGTAAGTGCGATCAAGTTACCAGCAAGGCGCTTTAGGCACAGGGGGCGACAGGAAACGATGGCTGTCACTTCATTTTCACTTGCCAATTATTTTCCCCTTTCAGTTGGTTATCATTAGAGGGTAAAAAAAAATCTAGGCCTCCTTGAGAAAATCGCCGTGGGAGCTGGCCTCTCGAGTTCCTACGGACATTAAGGATCCGGACTAATGGACACTCTAGGGGTCTTTGCACTACCGAAACTGATATGTCTGGCAGCCTAGGCTTTTTGGAGCTCTTTTCCGAAGTCGTAGTCAGCACAGCAGCAATAGCAGCACTAACAGAGGCAACATCGACAGCCATTAAATTCATTTGACTTCATTAGCGCCGACCTCCTAAGCTTGGAATGCTCACAGCGATGCCAGGAGGCGGGAAGTAGGGAAGTCGGCTTTTGAGTGACATCCGCCGCTGTGCTTTGAGAAGAGCAAACACATGGCACTGACAGGCCGAATATGGCCCCGGTTGTTACGCTGGGACGGATGCCAAACCCAGGGAACATGCGTCACTGGCTTAAGGGGAGCTCAGTCAACATGCAGTTGGTGCTTTAGTACCAGGCGCGCTATGGCACATCATAGCGAAGGCCCGAGGTCGTCGGGCAGACTGTAAATCATGTGGCAATGTGATATGATATAGAGACAGTGCTATCACCTTTGTGTCTGCTGCCAGGAACGTTTATGCCTTATTAAGTTACAGAGGCCGGATTTGTCTCTCAACTGAAACTTAAAGCCGTTATTGGGCCTGTGGAATATTTGAGGAGGAATATTTGGATAGGATTGGATTGGATTGGATAACTTTATTCATCCCGTATTCGGGAAATTTCGTTGTCACAGTAGCAAGAGGGTGAGAATGCAGATATAGGAAAGGCATTTTAGACATAAAGAGATAGGTAATAAGTAATGTAATAAATGAAATAAATATAACACAATACAAGAAGTGAAAGCAAGAGAGAATATGGAAAAAAGCAAAAATTAGAGTTGCATTTTTCTGGACTGTTGGTTTGTCAATACATTAAAGTTGACTTATCTGGGTTTCACTTTGAAAATACACTTGCTTTATTCTTCTTTCTGAGTCCATCTAAGTAAATATGCGTGTTTTCCTATCAACATATGGCTGGCTTCCTGGTTGTTTTACTCACTAATTGTATAACTCCACCACTCAAATTTAATCTGGCAGCAACAGTCACATACCAAAATTACTAAAGCATATTCAAAACCAACAGTTAAGGACCTGATTTACTTCAATGAAGAGCTTTTTAAAGGGAGAAATTCTTATAAATGTCAATTAAAAAAAAAGAACAGCCTTGGCTTAATGTTTTCCTTTCACAATCCCCTAAAAAGTATTACACACTCATCCTTCCAATTTCTTAATACTGCTATTAATTCATACTACCATTAGTTTACCGAAACAAATAAGCAGACGATTCTCTCACTTGGCATTGGTTCTAACCTGCAGCGTCCTTGGCACTCAATAAGCTTTCTAACTTTGGAGTTGACCTGAGTTTTGCAGCGATAGGTGCATAAACAAGCACGCCAGTAAGTCAATAAATAAATAAAATCGAGTATTAAGTCCGGGAAGGACTGAAAGCAGCCCGAGGGTGGTAAGTGTTGCGTCTGACAGCAGTGAGCACTTTGATCAGAGGGTCCTGTCTGAAGACGGTTTCCACATCTGCACAGGGGGAACGAGCTGTAAACTGCCAAGAAGTCTTTTAATGACAGTTGGATTATAAAATGAAAGCAGGCTCCAGATGGCAGCCAGTGCAGCGGCTGTGGTTCTGGGGGAGGCTGTTTAAACTGTTTTTTTATTGCTAAAATACAGGGTGAAAAATTGCGCAGGGCTTATTAGGCATCCCACTGTGATGTTGCTCTCTTCGCCAAGCTGTTCACTATGGCCAACTTCCAAGCATGCCTCTATAAATTTTTAGCCGCACCTTTTAAATCTTAAAGATTCATGCCTGTTAAGTTCACCCAGGCTTCATCAAGCCTCCAGATTAAAGTTGTCGCTCTACTTTCTCCCCCATTTTTTTGCAGTCGAAGCTAACCTCGACGAACGTGGTTAGCCACCGTGACCGGACGTTTGGTCGCCGGACTTTTGGTCGCCGGATGTTTGGTCGCCCGAACTCAAACAACCGGGGACCAAACGTCCGGCGACCAAACATCCGGCGACCAAACGTCCGGCGACCAAAAGTCTGGCGACAAAACAAGGTAAAAAACACGGTCTACGCATCAATCAAAGCCAACAATGGCCCTGAGCAGTATCACTGAGCGGACGTGTGAGTGTATAAGAGTTTGTATGTACATGCGTTGTCCCTTTAAGAAGCTATATCAGTCAGGGTCTTAACAACTTCTCCAACAAAAAAACTATAAAAGTCTGGGAAATTTGGAGCTTTTCTTTAGCCTAATATTTAATAGGGCATTAAGTATGACTAAATAATAATTCACAGTTTGTATTTAGGGAATTTGAGCAACAATTTTAAATGGTAATTATCAATAACCTTCCGGGCGACCAAACGTCCGGCGACCAAAAGTCCGGCAACCAAAAGTCCGGTGACCAAACGTCCGAGTACCGTTAGCCACCCTGCTCCGACTAGAATTGACTCTTCAAACTACTTAATCACTATGTAATTTCATTATCTTTGCTCTCCAAGTAATAAGATGAGGCTGACTATTAATAAAAGACGCTGGTTGTTTTTCATCTGGTTGCTGCGCAAGCAGTACTAGGAAAGGCCAAGTGGGTACTGACACTTAAATACTTGCGCCAATAATGAGCAGAAAGGAGACTCGGCTGTATTTAGTTTCAACTCGCCATCAGTTGAAGCCTGAGTCCGTTATGAAAAACTGCAATTAATAGAAGAGATCCCACATGAAAAAAGCATTTGAGAGAGCTTTAGAAACCAGGGTTTTAGAAATCGTATCAAGTGTCAAGGGTACTCGCTAGAACTGGTTCACAAATGTCCCAGCGTTTTATCCAATACTAAGTGAGAATTGTATAAGAAGCTTATTTAATTTTTTGATCATATTTGGAACGTTTTTTATATACGAGGTCAACATTTATTTGACCTTTTCGCGAGTTTGGACTCAGGTTCCAGCTAAAAGGAAAATAATATTTTGTTTGGGATGTTACCAGTCGCAATTGAAAAGCAACGAGTACATCACGTCAATAAGATGGATCGGTAAAAGCCATCCTGACTCCATCAAAATGCACATGTCGGCAAATTGTATTCTTCTCAGCTGAGAGGTGTTGTTAGGCCTACTCTCACTGCTAATTTAAAATCCATTTAAACAGATATGTTGTTGACTTAAACACCGTTGTGATGCCCTAAGCCAAAATGGACATTGTTATTTTGGTCTTTCAGAAAACAGACAAGGCCAATTTAGAATCCATAACTACCACTTCCAAGCCGAGCTCCCCCAGCCCAATTCTACCATCACGCCTCTCCGCGGCATCAAACGCAATTACAGTCGACGTCACATAAAATTACAACTGTTGCTTTGTTTGTTTGGCTCATTATGTGACCTGAAAACTGCAATTTCCCACCAATAACCCCCCGCCATTTACTCTTCCCCTCCTAAAGACATAGACCGATAGCAGCATGATGCACTTATTTGTAACTGCAATTGAGAACATTTTCAGTTGTTAGAAAGCTTTCTAATTAAAGCCTGATATTTTGACAGACACTTTCCACTTTTCTTGGGACCTTTCCCTTTTCCACGACAAATTTCCCCCCTTCAAGCATTCTTCCCATCTTCTTCTCTGCTGTAATTTGATTCCTTTCTTTCCTCCGTGGAGAATATTCAAAAAAGAAAGGTGACGGAAGACATGCTTTTGGCAGATTGTGCCACTCAAAGCTACTGGCACTGTCATTTCTTTTCTTTTGCACTACCCCCCCACCCCGCACATCCCTCCCATTTCTCTCTCTGCCTTCACATGCATCCCATAGGATAGAATGCGGAAAGTATCTCGGAGCATTCAGATGCGTTTGAAGTGCAGGACAGATGGGGGGGACTCTAGGGACTGTAAAAAATGAATCAAGACAAGTAATAGGAGAAATGTTTTGAATCCTCTCTCCCATAAGTTATTTATCAGGGGCCCTTAGTGGTGAAAGAAGACTTCAGAGTGCTGCCTTAATGTAGCGTCTGATGACTGGTAGGGGGCTGTTCCAGGAAGCACTGCTGTAAAAACAGGAGGGGAACATTAGCAGGAAACTCTCATAGGGCCCCAGCAAAGGAAAGGAACAACACACGGGGCGTCACTTTCCCAGCATGCAATACAGGACACAAAATCGAGGTGTACAACAAATTGTCCCGAAAACCCCCCTCTCACTAACCCCTATCCAGCCGCAAGCGATACAATACAATATACGGAGCAAGATATTGTATGCTACAAATCCCAGCGGGAAAGACATTTGTGTAGAGTCAGCTCTTCAAATGGGTTGTACGATAACACAAAGCAGAAACAAATTAGAAAGGGTACAATTCTCATTTAGTTGTTCATTAGGTGAAATATGAAAAGTGTTCCTGTGTAAGTGCCAGGTAATTATTGTACCTCAGGCAAGGTCACTTGTCTCGTTTTGTTTGTTTGGCGATTTATATGAAATTAATTATACAAAAAAAAACTACTGGGGCGTTATTTATAGCATGGTTCAAGACATTACCCTTTTTTTAAAAATGAATTTAAAATGTTACGTCTGTCGTCTTCATCACCATAAATAGAACTGTTCACACAATACACATTTTGGCCAGCAGGTGGCCAATTTGGCGTTGACTTGCAACGTTAATAAGAAGCCGTATGCCATAGAAGTACTACCAATCGGCCTCAAGGTGTCCATATCTCTATAGTTGGCTCCCACTGCCAATGGTGAGTAATGCATACAAGACAATTGAAAATAGCAACACGCGCACACCACATTCATCCATTTTATATCCATATATTTTGGGGGGAATTTGGTGTAAATCCATAGTGTGTGCTGTAAATGTTGCATCATTTCTCACCAAATATTAAAAAATATTATATGATGGCATACCGATAACGTGGTATAAATCATTTTTAACCCAAAATAGTATCAGAGCCACAACTTGCAGCAACAAATAGAAACCATCATTACTTTTACAAAATATGTTTTGTGACATTAATAAATAATGGTGCAGGAGGGCATAGACTTTGAGGTACCAGACAATCGCCATCATGAGATGCACTAATGGATTGAGTCAACCAGGGACATGTCTGATCACTGGAGACTAATGGCCTCTGAACTGATCACTGAGGCTAATAAAGACTACCTAATGACACGGTCGCTTCGTTTGTGTTAATTGCTCTCACTGGACCTCTGCCATGGTCTGCCTGTCCTGAGCACCTGCTACATTTACAGGCCTTGGTTTCATCCTCCAAAAAGGTGTGTCCTCTGGTGCCTTTGCGTATGATCAGATAAAGAGAAACATTATTTATCATTGTTGCTTGTCTATTGCGAGTCAGGCCTGCAGTTACTTTACTGGATATAAAACAGGTCAATATGATGATAAAGAGAGGGGAATTTAAAACAATAAACATGCTCAGACATAATGCCAGATATCATTTTGACTTTGAATGTACTTGATGAATGTTAGAGCCTTTGTTCTTGTGAATGTATGTGAATTTAGGCCATTTTCTCCATGTGTTTTTTTTGCTATGGCTCAGGTTTGACGATACATTTTTGAAGCAGTGGCCATTTTGAAGCACCGAGGCATGATGTGGCATTACAATGGCAGCAATTTGCATATCATTTCATGTTGGAGATATTAGATTAATGGCTTGTGACTGCTGTGATGAATACTAATTTAGCCTTAAATCATAGCACCGTGTAGACATCAACAGCTTGGCCAACAGGCAGCAGAGCAGCCAGACATTTTATAAGGTCAGCTCTCTCCTAGCGTCTCCTGTTCATCATTCGCTCTGACGAACGCGGAGCATGCTACAAAATGCTTGTGTCTCCGGGAATGTTGCTTTCATTGTGAGTAGTATAAATGGACCCACCCATAGACCGCTTGCCCTAACAAACAATAAAACCTGCGGCAGGTCAGACGATCTTACTCCCAAGCCAACACATACTCAAGATATATGATTATTTTTACGACTTTCTCAGAAGAAGAAAAAAAAACGATTCCTGTCCTACCTGACTCGATCTACAATGGTACCATATAGATTTCCATTCCATCGGTCTCCACGGTGCGGTAAACCTTGCTATATATGCGTACATTTCACTGCATTAGTTCTGATATTAATATTGGATGAGTTTCTAAATGTGATGCAAAACAACTTAATTTATTGTATCGAGCATGCGTGTCCATGTGTGTGTGTGTGTGCTATAATAATTCTCCTGAGACTCTATGGCTAGCCAGGAGTGCGGAGGGAGGCGGTGGGAGGGTGTCCAGCGGGAGCTGTTTGATTGATGTGTTTTGGGGGTAGAGGAAAATAGAGGAGGGAGGGTCGAGGATGAGGAGGGGACAAGAGCTTGATGGGACACCGCAGCGGGAGAGGAGGCAGGGCACTTATGTGGGGGAGGAGGGGGAAGGCGCTTTAACAAGCCCTAGATTGTTAGTGACAGGCAGATACTTCAACACTTAAAGGAGAAGGTTTGATTTAATCACAGAGCTGTCATTTGTTATTTGTCTAGCTTGCTCCACCGGGGCCACGACTGATCAACTGCCGAGTCCCAAGAGAGGCCCCTTTCCTCTGTAATGTCTAAATTCCCTGCACAAATTACAAACCTGCACCACCTTCTATCATCAATCCTCCATTGCCCTCTTCGTTGCAATTCCCTCGAGTAAAGATGGCTGCTTTTGCTAAGAAAAGGGGAACTGTCCGAAATGAGAAAAACATGTGGACTTATGCTGCGGTGTGGTTTTTTTTGGGGCCATGCATGGGTTCTCATACAAGGCGAATGTTATCGCACAAGGCGAGGTGAGAGGCGCCCTTGCGGCACACGTCAGGCGTGACGCAATGCCGGCGGTTTGACCAGATGGGCTGTCACGTGGTTAAATGTTGTGCCTCTGAGAAGATGGCTAAGTTGATCAGTCTGCGACAGATTTTGGTGACAAGCACAAAAAAGCTACCGTATTTTCACGACTATATGGCGCATCGCATTTAAAGGCGCAGTGTCAGTAACGAGTGCTATTTCTGTATTTTACACACACAGGACGCACCGTTTTTAAAGACACAGTCAGGCATGGCAAAACAATTTTAGTATTGGTCCATATATAAAGTGCAGTGGATTATAAGGCGCTCTGTCTATTTTGGAAAAAAATTAAGACTTAAGTGCGCCTTATAGTCGTGAAAATACAGGTAATCAAATATGCTTTCGCATTGACGGGACTTCAGTTCACTTCTTCAATATCCAGTCAACAAGTCCAAAGAAAGAAACTAGGACTTCAAGAACAGTCCAAATATTAGGAGATTAAAGTCGCAATATTGCGAGACAAAAGTCGTCATTTTAAATACGTATATTGATGTTAATATTGGAATATACCTTGCCTCTTATTGCTCTTTATATACTGCCTAATATGCAATAGAGACATGTATTCAAGAAGCTTCTGCCCAGTATTCGCTCCGGATACCAAGGGAGCGTCAAAAAGTCATCAGAGAGACATTATGAATTGATGAGAATACAGTAGGATGATTGTTAAAGAGAGAACATGGAAAGCAGGTTCATAAGGGTCAACCGCAAGGTAAAAGCATTGCCTTTTAATTAGGTTCAAAGGATATGATTCTTTTATAAAGGCCAGGGGCCTTGGCACTGTTGGGGCTGATAGAAGTCACTGAAGCTCATTAACCCACCTTCTCATGACATGAGTCCAACTGAGAGGGCATATCATAAAAAGCTTAGCCTGGCCACAAATGGCACCAGGGTACTTTGCTTTCTGCCCTTGCTACTCATGACTCAATAGATTTCCCCCCAACATTTAATACGCTGTCTCACCAAGACTGGTTTCCTCAAATTTGGGTTTCCGTTTCCTTTCCGTATACCATATTGGGGTGTTCACTCACTGGCCTGTAGATGACCCACAAAAGTAATTGTGTCATTTAATGAAACCTAATCTTATAAGTGAGAGAAGGCAGAATAAGAGGTACAGATTTGTAGGCCAGTAGCCAAAGAGCAATTATGCAGGATTATATTCCTTCTTGAAGACTGGTCCTGATTAAGGACCTTTAAATGGTCATCGATTATACTACAGAGCAGAGGCCAATCAAAGCGGTGTCTTGCGGACTAGCATCCAATCAAAGCCTGATCCCCCATGGGTGAGTGAGAAGGAGACGTGGAGGAACTGGTAGCATGTGCACAGCAAGAGGTTGATTCGCCATGAGCAGGACAGCCAGGGAAATATGACAATGGAGAGGATGTGATCGTGGTGCAAACGATCGTGTTGGCAGGTATAAAGTTAGTTTATTTTATAGTAGGCTTGTGCTAGTAAATCAGATTCTGGCATTAAGACAACTTTATTAGTATTTAGATTATTTTCCATTGAAAACAAACCAAATATTTTTGGCCCACTGTACAATATGTTAGAGTGAAATAATCGAATTGATGTCAGAAAATTTAAGCTCCATGCATACATACAAAGACCCCGGTCAAGGCACCTGAGAAAGGAAAATAATTCAGATTTTTCTGTCACTTTTAGGGTGGATTTGTATCCGAATTATCATCTGCGATTGTTTTAACATCACGTGCTGTAGTAATTCTTGGCACCTTTTAGGCACCTTACCATCAGTCTTCAAAAGGTGGACACAATGAAAATAATTTATGATGCCTTGGATCTGGTCTCCATACTTGAGATTTTTTTTTATCCCTCTTCAGTTTCCCTTTTTCTTTTGGGGTACTTCCAAAAGAACATTCTGATATGTAATCTCTGGCAGGAGCAAAGGCGGAGAGACACATGTGCTAAGCACACATTTGTTCTCCTACTCTTGACCTAGGATTGACTGTAGAGATGTTGTTAGAGCAGATGTTTCTTCTTAAGGAGCTAAGATAAAACTCTTTGTGTTGCAAGTGTGCTTTTTTTATTTTTTTGGACCGATCAGTTCAGACTTCCCTACTGGGCTTCATTTCAAAGTGCGTGAGGCTGAAATAACTGCTTTAGCATGCATACACGCACATACACATGCATATCCCTTGATGAATTCTACTCGTCTTTACGCTTCATTTTCTCATTTCAGATCAAGCAAACATATAGTTTGAGCGCAAAAGTGTTTATGCAGCAAGGTTATTGTCACCGTTTGATATATTTTACCTCTGCATTGGGACCATAAAATTTCAATCCGATAACTTCAAAGGTGACTCTTCATGAATTAGATGAACAGCTTCAGAATTCAAAGATAATTCGTTCTACAATAAGTGATGTTAAACTTTGCCCTTTAACAACAGTTGTTTGTTATTAGCGTGAGACTTATCCACCGTAACATTACGGTGAGTAGCCATGTAGGACAGATTTTTGAAGTCTTCGACAGATTGATGTTGCATTTGAAAAGGAGAGTGCCCATCTCCCCTTCCCCAACCCACCTTGAGAAGATAGATGGGGTGAAGGGAAGTGATAGCGTCCCAGTAGAATGATGGCATCAGTTCTCAAAGCACACTTGTTCCAGACAAGTAAACTGAAATCATCATTGATGTTATTTATTTTCAAATGTTCTCCGCTTGACAGGCAACATCTTGTTCGCCACGCATCCCATGGGAGGCTGTGATGCTCAGCGCATCTTGGCTCCGTCACATGTAGACAGCCGCTCGGTGTTGACACCAAAGCAGTGCCACTCGTGAGAGGATTGCTCCGGAATTTGCCACAATCTTGCACGGCATAAAAAAAAACATAAATTCACTCAACTCCTTGTTTACTCGCACAGATCTGTTGCTAAACTTGTCTCTTAGCTTGGTATTTGCCACCTTACTCGCAATGAGGATTTGTGTTCTTTCAAACAAGATTAGATTTTTAGTTATGCATTTATTCATTTATTTTTGGCGCTTTAAAAAAGTTGTTGTATGACCTTCTACTAGAAAACCAAAGCAAAGGCTTGCTGTCTTCTTCTACCGTGTCGGATTTAGACAAATTCACCCCACATGGATGTTTATCGACTAATGAACCATGCTAAGTTTCAATTATCATACAGTCTATTTGTCAACTTTCACATTGGAAAAGGTAAACGTTGCAAGTTTTCTCTAATAGTCTATCGTGATTCCAGTGTCACAATTCCATCTACCGTCTTACTTACTCTGCGTACCAGCATCAGTTGTCATAAGATAGTCGAGCTACGAGCCTGTGTATGTGCTCATGCCTTTGCGTGTCTTTGGGAGGCTGGCCCATAAATTCATCTGCACAGGGCCTCATTATCAGTATCTGTCAGTGTGCAGAAGAGGGACTGTAGATGAATAAGCGAGCAGGTAAACCATCCATGAGCCTACATGTGAGCCCAGGTCCCAAGGCACAACCCTGCTAAAGAAGTCCATTTGTCAAATCTGCCTCCACCGCGGCCCGCCAGGGAGACAGCACTGACTGCAATCCCAGCAGGAAAGACTCCCAACCACATTCACTCAGCAGGCCTGCCGCCCAAGGTGCTCCCTCGCAGCCCAAGCCTGCACTCATTCGATTGGCTCATTAATAAAACAGCCCCGACCCCAGAGCTGGGGACATGCTCCAATGCGCTGGACATCGCTCTCCTCAGCTAATGGGTCAACCGGGAGAGGCCTTTGTCTGCACCCAACTTCCTCACATCCTTCAATGTGTCAGACAAGGCGATGCTAGGATGGTTGAAATGTATTGACTATGTTAAGCCCGGATCATGTTGTGTGGGAGTCTGGGCTGGAGTTCAGTATTCACCACAGTGTCTTTAGCCTGGCCAAGTGCCTGAGGTTTTCACCATCAATTCCTTTTAGCCACCCTTCTCCTTAGCCCCTGAATCATGTTTCTTCTCCAGATAATTTTGGACTATATGACGTGTCACTGCCAAAACCCTCAAATTCTACTCTTTACAAATGCGAACACTTCAATTATATTTTATCTGGCTGCACCATGTGTTTTTTTTCTCCCCATCCGATATTTGGAGACAATCTGCTAAGATTCACAGCAAAAATCCTTTGGGATAAACATGAGTTTTGAATCTGTTGCATACCATAAATCGAGGGGAAAAGGGAGAAGCAAGGCGTATACTTCCCTCTAGGGTTTATGGACCCCCTCACTAAATATATTCTGAATCGAAAACACATATGGATTTGTAAACCATCCGTACGAAGGGATGTTTGTTCTATTCGAGGAGCATATTAGATTTATTATCTCCACAATCTGTCAACTGGTTTTGAACCTCTGACCATTAAAACAGGCAACACTCTTGGACGAAATACAGTTAATGTACATAAAGTTTAATGACTGGTATGCTTATATTACCTAACAAGTCAAGCGCAATGGAAGAAGGAGATCTGTTTTGACATCCTCCGTTGAACCTCGGCATGCGGTAGTGGTCAACATTTTCTGGAAATCAGTAGCAGGACTTCTTCCCGAGACCTGGGGCTGTTTCCCAAGCAATTTTGTAACCAAGCATATCTGCTTCCCATTCTGTGGGGACGGGGAGATGGAGTAAATTGGTGTCACAAGTGTCAGACACAACATAAGATGAGAGTTGCTTCTCAACAGTCATTAGCTTAAGGAAACAGCCAAAAGATTCATGAAGCTCCCTTGGTGATTTGGACTAGTTTTAGTCACTTCCATATGTGACCCTGATACTGAGTAGTTCACAGGGGCCTTCCAGGCCGATTAGCCTTGCTGGCATTAGCCAAGAGCCTTGCCTCATTGGCAGCTTCAGGCTAGAAGACCGTAGCCTCTTGAGCTCAATTGGTAAAGATCACAAATAGAGAGATTCAATGAGGGCGGCAAGTTGCTAGGTCACCACAGCCAGTGAGGCCCTGTCCCTTGACAGTGGGTTTACTGTTTCCAGCAGTTCTTTGAAAGGGAATGAAAATGTTGCCAAAGAAAAGTATTGAAAGCAGTGTTGTTGCCACAAAAAAAGGACATTGTAGGTTGACGCTTGTGGTGATGTCATCTGCTACCTCACCGTTCTCCATTAACGATCGAGTGTCATTGTTCTTTTGACATGAAATTTCGACAATTCCTTCTTTTGCCAACCATCTGGTGGGCCTGACATTTCCCTTGTGACACTGTTTATTTGTACGGGTGAATGAATAAATCAGGAAGTGAGGAACTCAGCATTGGGGCATCTTTCCAATTATAAATGTAGAATTGCTATGTATGTACATATATTTATGAGTCGTCGGTTGTCAGCATTTTTAATGAAATGCTATTGAATATTCTTATGCATGTGTTGGGGGGAGTTTCCTTTATTTATACTGAGAAGAAGAAAAATCCTTACTTTTCTGGTCCACTTTAGTGTAATGCATTGCATCATGCACTTAGTTTGGACATTTCTGTTATTCAATTTAGACAATTTTCAAATGTCGAAAAGTCTAATGAGCCCAGAGACTGCATTACTTAATTTTGCCTTTGAGGAGGGAAAAACAAGTAATAAGACAAACTGGATTAGAATCAATTCACATTTAAACACGCAGGCATACCGTCCATTCATGTTTACGGCTCTTCGCATTGCAATCTTTGTAGTCCAGCTACTGAAGTACAGAAATCATTGTATGCCCAACACCAGGTGTACAGAGTTGAAATAGATGAGAAAAGACATTACTAATGAAACTAATGTTTAAGACATTCACCTTCGCTCCCTGGAGATTTATTGTTGTAATTAGCATAGAGGATACACAAATCTTTCCTGGCTCTGAATGGAGCATCGGGGCAGTCCACTTTGGGGAAATGGGAGGAGTGATGGTGATATCCCATGAGAGTATGGGGTTAGAAGTCATGTCAGGCTTGTGGCCAGATGAATGTGACGAAAAGAAGCTTTTCTGGCATCAAGGATGAGCTCCCTGAGCTAAAGTGCCTAATCCATATTACATGCACAAAGACTCTAAAGATAAGCCGACTTCGCCATCAAAATTAATTCAAACGTGAAAATGTCAGTCTATACAAAAAGCTGACTTTTCCAAGAAAATGCTGAGAGAGCATTTTCTTTTCAATTTCATTGCAGGTTAAGATAGTCCGGGTAAGAACAGTAACTCTCGATGTGGAAGCCATTAGTTTGGAGGGCAAGGGTCCTCAGGCTAAGAATATTGGATTTAAGGAAGTGACACACACTATTATGGACTAAAATGGAAACCATCTGACTGGTGTTAATGTTTTAACTCATTTTGGGCGTCTCGTTCCAGATTGGCTCTGTGTTGATAAATCGCTTGAGGATTGAATGTGTTTTTCGTTGTTTGAACTTTCCCAAAATCATTGCGACATGCTAAAGTTTTTGTTTTTCATTTCATCATCACACACTACGCGCAATTCATTGTTAAATGTTTCCAAATCCTCAAGGTTTTAAGATCGACAACCCTTCTTACACCTCGTTTTCTGAAGCTACTTCCTGAACCGCTGATTTAAATTCCAGACAAACCAATCCTGCAGTTAGCTTTGTGTCAAATTCACAAGGAAACGTTCATTAAACATTTCAGTGACGTTTCTATCCATTTTTTTGTCAAATGGTTGGTACAACACCAGCCACGAGTAAAAGTTTGTTTGCAAAGCCCGCCGTTCCCGATTGGCTCCATAACATTGGCGTCGTAAATAAAACAAATCCATCTTTCGCGTAGAGGCTCGAGCACAGCAGTTATATGTCGAGATGGAAACACTGTGTCGTAGTTTTGGTGGCGCAACCACACAGCAGATCCTCCTGTGGTCGCGCCACTCCCTAGAAAATTTGGCGACTCTACTAAAGCCAACGCCTGACGACGTTAGCCCGCCGCGCGGTTTTACGTCGGCTTGCGGCGTTCAATGCTTGCTAATTAAAAAGGTTGGAGAAGGCGTTAATGCACCGTTTAGTAGTTGTTTTGCTAACTGCCATTGACCCCTAAAGAAGAAAGAGACCACGCAGAAGATTCAACCCATTAGAAGTAAGCAATTATGGGCAGAGTTCTGGAGGTATGACTGAATTTGGAAGTGATGTAGGGAAAAAAATGTGACGTCGATAAAAAAACGCAACCACAGGCATCCAAATTACTGGATCATTAAAGGTTACCGTCATCGATAATAGCAGATGTGTGGGTCAAATGGGGCAAAAACTATCAATATTGTAATAATAATATGCACTTTCGAGTAATTATACTGTCATTGCGCACTTAGACTAGTAAAAGCATATTTTCTTTAATATAAGTTTAATGTAATAACGTTTTGGTTTTTAACAATTTATTTCCCAGAATCTGCACTAGTCTTGTGGGTCAGTTATGTTATTATTTTATTTTGTTATTGAATTGTTTTGGAGTGCATCTCCAAATTTGGGCTTTGTGCATACGCAGTGTAGAAGTAACATTTTATTATTTCGTTCTGAATGTATTTTTAAATCCAAATGGATGGAAATATCAAGGGAATGAATGCCAGATATTGCAAATTAATACTGTATATAAAATTCTGTATTTGAAGGATTTCCTTGAATGAAGCATGGTTGCAAAATCAGTGGTCATTAGCTCCAAAAATAACGGAATTTGTCCATATGTTGACTTGGATTTTCAGGGCTTATTTCATGGCCTTCAAGACTGCTTTGTGTAGTTTGTGTATTTATTGTGTCCTTGACACAATTGGCTTGGAAGGATCCAAATGTCATCTGACTGCAGTTAAAAACACTTAGGTTGTTTTTCTCCAGTTGGGCAATGTGACTGCAGGGAATAGCTGGCGTCTCTCTAAATTACATAAAGAATCTAATTGCTAAAAAATTGTATTTGGGGTTGATAATATTGCTTTCCTAATTGAATTTCAACCTAATTATTTGCTGATGAATTGTATTTTACAAAATGATTTTTTTTCAACTGTGGTTAAATGCTGGATTAGTTCCTTTCCTCATGTAACATGTTATAGTGTTATGCTATCAAGATTATTTTTGTGGGTTATTTAGATGTATTAACTCGTGATTAATGCACCAATGTGTCTGCCTAATTCACTAGAATTTTTAATAAAAAATGGACAAACGTCAAAACAAGTCCAGCAACAGTTGCGGTCGATCAAAGAGAAAGAATTCCAGTGTACAAATTATTTTTACTTATCAAACGCATAACATGAATTATCAAAATTGCATGTCTCTATCTACCAACCGCCATCTTGCCTGTATTTTAAAATTGAGGATGAACAGCAGCCATTTTGTATTCTTTCTACTCTATAATAGCTCCGGTGAAAAGCCACCACTGGTGCATGGAGTTAATTAAGACATAGTTTTTTTCGAGCCATAATTGATTGAATCATAAACTCATAATAAAATACCAGCAGCTGTGTCTGACTGAATTGGAACCAGTGGCATCCTCTGCTGGTGAAAGGATATGTTAATAAGGCAATGGCTGCAATCAGATTTAGTTGTTTTTGTCTTTTTTTTTAAAGCCCGGTTGCTTCTTTATCCCCTCCTAGCGTTTTCTCTCAAGGGGTCTTATTATACTCTTCCGTAACACTATTGAGACTTGGTGTGCAATGCAGCGGGGAAGCAAGAGACCCTCCCCCAGCTACTATAAATCTATCAAAGCATCTGCCTCTCACATTCTTCCAAATCTTTTGACATGAGGCTAAAGAGCTAACCTTGTAACATTCATGAATGCTGCCCCATTTACATATCTGACTCTGGTGGGATTCACTGCTGTGTGTCCACATTTAGATCCTCCCCACAATTTATAAGTGCCTGTTCGCATGCCATATGTACAGCTCAATCATATTTGATGGGAATCTTTCCGGGCGTTGACAAAAAGCGTGACCCAAAACAGGAATGGAATCTGCAACAACAAAAAATAATAATACCGTATTTTCACGACTATATGGCACATCACATTTTAAGCCGCAGTGTCAGTAACGAGTGCTATTTCTGTATTTGATACACACAAAGGACGCACCGTTTTTAAAGACGCAGCCAGGCATGGCAAAACATACACCAGCTTAAACATACGGACACGCGCTAAAAACACGTTTTTAAAAAGGCAACGGAAGCAAAGCTAAGTTAGGTTGTACTTTATTTAGCCATTTTACCATGTAGTCACGTCATCATCACCCACAAATCCATCAAAGTCCTCATTTTCTGTGTCTGAATTGAACAATTGTCCAAATGAGTCATCGAAAACGCTGAGTTTTATACGTTCGTCCAGGCGGCCACAATCCATTCACAAATAGTAGCTAGCGTAACTAGCCCGACGCTGCCTGCCACCGTTCGTAACGCTGTGTTGATGTCGATGTCCAGGCCACAATCCATTCGCAAATAGTAGCTAGCTAGCAGCAGGAGTTCTTTTGTAAATCCAGCCGGAATGACAGCGAGCACCAAATTAGTGTGCTCGCCGTCATACTGGGTGTATTGACAAAAGAACTATATATCCCAGCAGTCACTGCGCAGTACTTTTTCTACGGGGAAAATAGTAGTCGGGGGCTGCTTGCCGTAGTTGTGAGAGCTGTAGAGGATGGTGTACCCTATCGACTGATTTATTTTATTTTATCGTGATAACAATTTTAGTATTGGTCCATATATAAAGCACACTGGATTATAAGGAACCCTGTCTATTTTGGAGGGAATTTAAGACTTTTAAGTGCACCTTATAGTCGTGAAAATACGGTAATAATACTAGTTGATTCATACTAGTGGGATGCATTTGGCTTTAATCATCAATCTTACTTTTTGCACTTCACTATATATTCCCCCAAGCTGACCCCTTTCTCAATAGCGTTGTCATACCGTGGGGTAATGATGAGATATAGAGTTATAATGTCAGTTGTTAAACCTCAGGCTGTGCGACAAATGCACTTTAGAGACCCTGCATGTGTCTTTTAGTGGATTAAGTCTGACCCTCTGCTCACTCTGATGGCAATACTGGCTCATGGTAGCAAATATTAAGACCATGGTTCAACTTTTCTATTCGGGTATTTGTTTTTTTCTCGTTGTTTTTTTGTAGTGAGAGTTCAGTTTAATTTACTGCAGGTTCAGACTTCTCCCGTTTAACCAGGTAACCGGTTTATCTTTATTTTCATCTGAATTTTGCTATAACCTCATGGGCTGTTTCACCACAGTCGTTATGGATTTAAACATGCTGACAGTTACTGCAATTTCTTCCAAAGACCCTCAAATTATAGAGTTATTATTCGCAGAGAGCTAGAGAAGTCATATAATGTTAATAAACTGGTGCCAGTCTTCACTGAATTATCAATGTGCATGAAAAATTCATTTCCAAATGTCTTTCACACTCTGTGAGTCGAAACGCAGTTCACTTTTATCTTGTTAAAGTAATGGAAATTTTATTACAGAGAAAGTGTCACTTGTTTTTCCTTTTCATTTTTTCCTTTCACACTTTAAGATTATTCCGATTATGGCTTTGAGTGTGCTTTGTTTATCCCCGATTCCTCTGGAGCTTCCATGCAAGTGGCATGTCCATCAAAACTGAAAACAACCCAACATGAAAATTATCAGCTTTTGAAAGTCACCCGGCTAAGTGCACATACATTATTTGGTTAATTTCGCTTCTCCAATTTAATATTTTTTTCGTTGGGCAAATTATATTTTCATGCATACAAACCAAACACCATATCACATAAGGCTTTGGCATGTTTACACAATAACAACAGCCAAAGTGAATCTTTCACTTCTGTCAATCTTCAACACCGTGGGAGGGGAAATGAAAGCTGTTGGTCCATAAACAATCGTGTATCAAATGTAGGATCTCGTTTGCACATTTTCCCTCGCCTTTGCCGCAAGGAAGATAAAGAATGTCAAGGTGACACGTCGGCGCTTTTGCTGGAAGAATAAAGACGGCAATGTCCTTGCTGATTCTATCAGTGGAAGCCATTCTTGAGCTTGTCCACTGAAAGTAAGCGATGGGTGAGGGGAGGCCAGGACCTGGTGGGGGTGCTTGAGAATAAAAGCCGCAGAGAGCATAACATGCTTTCTACAAATGCCGGTCAATTTATACATCGTTATCAGCTACCGACTGCTTTCCCTCGCCGATCGATCAGTCGCGTCGGGCGATGCAAATGGTTGCGGCTAGCCCAGGGTACGCTAGCATCAATGGAGAGTAATTATCTTGGGCAACAACCAATATTGGATTGTTGAGCCTGCGGATAAAGTAGCCAGGAGAGCCTTCAAACAGTCACTCACCTCTGCGAGCTTGAGGGCTGATGGATAGATCAGCCGGGACATGAGGCTAGAGGGGCTCCTGAGGCAAACTAGCATGTTAGCAGCTCTCATCTCTCCCTGCCCCGGCAGAACAGCCCTTTGAATCTCAGAGAAAATTCATTTTTAATGTGCCTGGCGAAGGGTGCTTTTTGTTCTACGTAGCCTCGATCAATCAGGGTGACTTTTCATGTCGAACGAGACCCTTCGGAAACATTTGAGGGAGCTTTGATGAACGTCATTTCCATAAAGGTTGTGAACAACTTGCCTGGATACCTTTGTACGCAATGTGTTTTTAAACTCGTCTGCAGAATGAAAGAAAACCGTATTCACCCTGTTAATGTTATTCTCCTACCGCAAGCTTTTAAACTCTCGAGTCTTATACTTTTACTTTGTCTCCAGAGTGTTTCGTAGGATCTGATATCCAAGTGTTCCTTTATTTCGCTCTCACAGTAGCACTGCTTGCATTGGAAAGTACGTATGCCTGTGTGGCTATTGGGTGACCTTTAAAACACAGTATTGTCCATATTAAACGATGGGAGTCATTGAAAAAGGTACTCATTCTCCATGATTGGACTATGATACTTGAGACCTTGCAATGAATAAATCATGGGTTCTGGAAGGCCCTCTCGGGATAGAATTTGCAACGTACAGCGGCAGAAATAAAATGGAATAAAACATGACGGTGTTCAGTTCTGGTAGTGACGTCTTTGTTGTGCCTCTACCCATTCAGTTCTTCGAATATTCAGGGTTTGATGTGTTGGTGATAGATGTGTTGAAAATGAACAGTTTCTAGCACTTCAATGACAAGTTAGATTGAAAAATACAATAATGTGTTGGAAATCATTGGTCGACATTGTAATTTTTCAGATTACAGCGTCAACAGTTACCGTATTTACTCGCATATAAGCCGCATTTTTCGGACAAAAAAAATGATGACTGAATCGAGGGTACGGCTTATGTGCGCATAGAAAGACGAAACTGCAAGGTGACAAAGACGAAACGCCATGACGTCATGACGCCATGATGCCATAACGCAAGACAATGCGGACGATATGGTCATTTATTTCAAAATAGAGAAAAGATGAACAGATAAAATGCTAAACAAAATTGATGAGATGAAAGAAATATACCAAAAATATTCTCTGAAAATAATAGTGATAACATTCAACGTTGAGAGATCTTTCTCTATTTGCTGCAGTACACAGTTCTATTTTCAGACTGTGCTGAGAAAGGAGGTTTACTATTGCCAAATGCCATTTCCACAAGGCTCATATTTGGATCAGGCCTCAAGATCAACTCAGTAAGCGCAGTCTTACGTGAGATTAAGTGTTCTCTCCTGGCTGAGGACGGTAGCATTAGTGTCACCACTGAATGGACATGAAGCTGAAAGCTGGAACACAAAATACACTCAACTCAACTCCAAGGAGCTATGCTATACTCTGGATTGGGCTACACCATGGGATTTTGCGACCAAAACAAACCTGCAAAAACAATTATGAAAATATTAGTGAAGATGGCCAGCACAAGAATCTTAAATTCAGCCTACAGTTTCTTGTACTTCTCAGTTTTAACACTAGAGGGATCTAGTCCCTTAAACAGTGCCTCTTTATGAAATTAAGAAACAAAACCTGACATATTGAAATCAATGTAGGAAACAGTAGCATTTCAGCATTTTGTTTTACATAAATCAATGTATAAAAAAGTATAATTTTGTGGTCACTGGAAATATTGAAACTTAATTGCGACAAATCAACCTCTTTAGAACCGCAATGGCATTTACAAACAGTATTTGAAACATCACTCAAAATGAAACATCTTGCAGTCAACCATGCATATCTGTACAGAAAATACTTGCTACTTAAAGTAATTAAACATCAACTTATTTAGATTTTTGCATGTTCTCCCCAGGCCTGCATGGGTTTCCTCCGGGTACTCCAATTTCCCCCCACATTCCAAAAACATGCACAGTATGCTGATTGGACCCTCTAAATTGCCCTTAGTTACGAGTGTGAGCGTGAATGGTTTCATTTATCTCCTTGTGCCCTACGATTGGCTGGCCACCAATTCAGGGTGTCCCCCGCCTTTGACCAAAAGTCAGATGGGATAGACTAGCACTCCGCGCGACCCTAGTGAGGATAAAGCGGTTCAAAAAATGAGATGAGATTTAGACTGTACAAAACAGTCATCTTTTGTTTTTAAATCAAGCGATCGGGCATTGATTGCTTTGGCCTTTTGCTGTCAGTTTTACACACACGCACACTTTAACACACACGCACACGCACACCCACACCCACAGACGCACACACACACACGTTCTTTCTCGCTTGCTCGCTCTTTCTCTCCCCCCTCTTGCGTGTGCTCACCCGGTGATGACGCGAAGCCCAGTCTCGCCTCGCCAGTCAGTCTTTCTTCGCGTTGAGCGCAAGTCCGATCGTTTTGCATTTTTCTCGGGACTTCTGCTATGATCCATGGACCCTGGACCTTATGGATACCGGTCCAGTGGCACCCAAGATGGACATGAAGGCGCTTATTCTGTCATTGGATGTACATTGTGTCATATTGTCTGACTGAAGCCGAATTGGGGAGTCTATTTGCGGACGATCTGTCATCGGCGTGTTTGCCTCCCGACTGGATAGTCCCGAACGGGAGATCTTGAGGTTGAGAACAAAAAAAACAACATCATTTCTCCGATCTGCGGCAGATATTGCTTGCGTGAACTTTTGTCAAGTAAAAATGACGGGATCGTCGTTTTTCTAGACGATTTTATGGACGTCTGTTTGTGTCCGAAAGACGGACGAAAGATTTGAAACCACTTCATTCGGCGGCTGATCGCTTTTGAATCGCCCTACCTTCTTCTATACGTCATTTGATTTTTTTGATTTTTTTTCTCCCAATAATTGGATTAATTCTTCGGTGTTTGCTTGAATCTCTTCATGACTGTGCGTTCCTTTTCGATGCCGTCGGGGTGGTTTGGATACCCTCCTTCACGACCACTTTCAACGCGCACTGAACCGGGTAAGGTTTTATAATCGTCGATTTTTTTCGAATTTTAAAACATCGTAACGTCTTAGACCCCAAAAATGTGTTTTTGTTCAAAATGTATCATAATGTTTCTTTTTTTAAAGAAACAGAGTGGCGATTGTTCCATTTTCTACCCCGATTTTTGTAAACATCGCGCTCGAGTCGAGAAAAAAAATGTGCGGATCGTCATCGCTCAAACTCGCTTGGGAGAGGTTCTCGTTTTTGCTTTTGGAATGGATTATAATTCGATTTGTTCGGCTTTTTTTGTCTTGGACTGAAAAGAAGTTACAATTGAACATTTGCGTCATAAGGTTCGTATTTTCCGAGACCGGCAGTTTAGTCATATGGAGCCGATTATCGTGTTCCATTGAGATATAAATTATAGAGCATCATATTGTGTAGTAAATAGGTTCATCTAACTATTTAAAATCTTTGCCTTCAATGGGAGATCCAATCAGGTTATTTATAACATAATATAGTATATAATATTATATTTATTATATTATATATACCAAGTAATCTAAGTTTAAACATTGTGTTATTTGTTTTCAAGTAGGAAAACATTGCCATTCTAATCCTACAGAGCTCTTTTTCATGTCCTAATTGCAGTTTTAGGCTATGTCCTACTTTTTTCACTAAGGGTATTATTGTAATATGTCCATTGAGACTCATATCTGTTGTTTTTAATCCGCCGTGGTTTTATTTTTCTACTTGTTTTTTTCCTCTGACAAAGTTGGACTTATTAGTAGAGGTTATGGTTAATAGTTGGACTATTAAGGTCAGATGAAATGGTCTAAAAATACACATTTCTTTTGTCTGGTTTATCATAACAGTATAACTACTGTGTAGTATATATTATGTGATGTTTTGTTTTGCTATACTGATAAAATAGCTTGCTTTCAACTCCCAAAACTATTTTTTACCCCCAAAAACGAAATGGAAATGTTTTCTTAGATGCTATAAAAATTGGAGTTGCATGTTTTAATGTAGTCTTAAATTCTACTCCATGAAAGTACAAAGTAACTCTTATAGTGTTGCACATAGATGTAGATGCCAATTTTCTATCATCAAAATGTGTAAAAACTACCAGTGTTGCTGATTAGATCACGAACAACATCACCAAATTATGTTCTCAGTCAATTATCCCTTCTTATTACGACATTTTAAGTCTACACGTCTTGAGCATGTAGAGTAAATTACCCTGCTATACCTATCACTCGTTAAAGTGATACCCCCAAACGCTTAAATATTAAAATATGTATATTTCTCTGCCTCCCAGCACCTATCTGTAATCTTTTGCAGATGGGACTCTGGAATTAGTTTGCGAAAACCTCTCTTATTCCCGTCTTCAAAAACCCATTTATCTCGAGCGGAAAGCTGATAAGAAACAGGCCTGCTTGGCAAATGTGATAAGAGGGTGAAAAAAAATCCTCCAGCTATTTGTAAGCGTGGAGTTGGGGCAGATCACAGCTGGGGAAGACATGACAAACCCAGCATCATGAGACTAATACCTTGTGCCATCTAAAGTCAGATAGCGGTAGAAATGGGGGGGTGGGAAGACGAGAGGTACAAAGAAAGACTGTGTTTGGGTGCCATTAGGATTAAAATAAAATGTATTTCATTACAAATCTTGATAAATTTGGTGTTAAAACCACCCTTAGGTTGTGACAACCCAAATTTATTGTAAATCCCAACTGGACTTGTTTAAAATATGGAGCTTAACCAAATTGGCTTACACACCAAGACTTAAGCTGCCTTGTGAGAGAGAATTCAAGAATTATGGAAGAGAGTGCTATGCTCGTAGACTCAAAAAAACAACGCTCCCAACATTCTGCACTTCTTCTCAGGCCAACGTTGGACTACTGGAACATCACTCACATTTTTTTTTCTCATGCTGACTTCCTTTAAATTATTTTTTTTAATACACCTTCCACAAAATTTGCCTATTCGTTGGTCACTTTCCATTCAAATTCTGGTTAAAACCGTTTGAAGGAACCATTCATTCTCCATTATATTGTATGTTGTTTTTTTAACACAGTCATCTGACAGGGAAGCCGTTCTTTTTGTCATTCAGAAGACTTTTATGAGCCACCAGGGATGCGGATTCTTCAGAGGACACGTCATTACTAGATAACAGATGACACCAAGCAAGTGATGTGATACTTCAAGGACACTCCCTGAGCTCCACCACTTTGTGGTCCACAGCGGGAGATGGAGAATTTATGCTTGTCCCTGTGGCTCTTGGATCTACATCTTAGCCCTGACAAGGGACTTGCCATAAAACTCTCCCTCTAAGTCTAAACCCAAAGCGGAGAAGGAAGCATTTGGCAGGCTTTCTTTTAATGCAAACTGCAGAGACGTCTCTGTTTTTAACATTTAAGGTTATAAATAACGCAGAGAGATGCTCTAGGCAAGCAGCTGTAAAGGGAAACGGAGGTGTTGGAAAAACAACATGCTTTTTTTTTTGTTCCTCCCGCTTTTTGGGTTGCATGACAGTTCCTTCAAACCTGGCTCTGTTATTAAGTGCACCGGGTAGTAGAGGATTTACACAACGGCCCAAAAGGAAGTGACCGGGAGCTTTTTTCTTCCCAAAATGCTAGACAATAGGCCGTACTGTGACATCGAGCCATAGCTCTTTGTGGCCATGCATTTCCTAAACGTGTCTGCATCTGCTCCCTTAGAAACCTGAGGCTCTTGTTTTTTTTCTTAATTTTCTCTCCGCACAAAATGTCAACCATCTGAGGTCTTTCGAATACCTCCAGGTGCAACTGATGTTATACGAAGGTCAGCCGCTCGATGCGTAAATGTGTATCTCATGCTCTCGGCTGATTCTGATGAGGTCTGCAATGGCTGCTTTGAGGCTCGGAGGAAGTGGAGCAAGTCGGACCGCCTGGCAACTTAACAATCGTTCTCCTTTGTTGTTGTTATTCTTGTTTTGGCGACATGGCTTTAACCTCGAAATCCCTCTTCACTTCAAACAGTTGACCGCGAACAGCCGTACAGGGGGCTCTTCATGAAATAAGAGACGATGAATAGAAATCCTTTGATTCTGTGGTACAGGGCTGCCCCTTGCTCATTGGACCCAATCTCAAGGACAGGCGGAGACCCTTGAGTAAATTTGGCCTCTTTTGAAGCTGCTCGCTGAGGTCAACCTGTAATGCTGGCATCTGTCCAGTCAGTCGCCTTTGTCTCCATGCCGTCTTACCTCAGGATTTGCAGACGTAGCTTAGCGCCCGGGCTTGCCATGTCTTTTGTTACCTTTACGAGGCGTAATTAAATGTGCGCGGCGTGGCACGGTGTTTGAGCAGGAACCCCAGACGTGCCATTAGCCAGATGTGGCTGCTCAAACCTTAATGATAGAGGAACAGAGGCGGAGAAGACAAGCCCAGGAGTCCTTCATCACGCCATCCCGAGTTGTCGTGTGGGCCTAATTGCCCCATCGCTTTGTGCAGCGTACGAGCTCCAGTGACACCTTAGCTTCGTGCATTCATTATATAATCTCCCAGAGCTACTTCAGGCTGTGTTGTTCACGTATAACCGGAGGTGGGTGGTTCACAGCAGCGAGGCTTTTAGCCATCAAGTATGATTCATGAGGGGAGTTCTTAACATCTTTGTTTTCAGCATTGCATGCAAGAAGTGGGGTGATGTACTGTGTAATGGAGTGCATTAACAGTTTACAGTGTCTCACTGGAGAGGCTTCATAGCCGTTATGTTGTACTGTTAGAGGGATAAAAGGCACTCTTATTGGGAGCTGCTGCAAATCATTAAGCACACCACGGTTTGTTTTCAATTTAGCTTGAATTGCTTTACGATGGAATCGTATCCAGCAGTAGTGGAAAACTGACGTACTACCGGTCCAGACAGCGAAGGAGGCGCTTTTCCAGAAACCATCTCTTGTCTTTCATTGCCTGGAGGATTTAGCAGTCCTAAAAGATCACATTGACAAAAAGCGACTGTCTCACAATGAGCACTTCTTTCCAGCCGTGCTGAGATCTCACGATTGAGAGGTCTCGTATTCCCTTCCAAGTGTGGCGTATTAAAGCCCTCCATCCCACCCAACCTCCTTCATCGTCTTTTAATCCAGCTCCATCGTTATTTTCCCCCTTAGTAAGCAGATTTGAGTCAGGGGCTTTAATTAGATGCATCTTTTTCAGCATGCGGATGTGTGTGATGGTCTGTGTGCTGCCTGGGGAGCATTAGGTGGAAATGGGCCTACATACCAAACATACGGCGCTCTCGCTGGAAAGCAGTCCCCTTCGTTAGTGAGGAACTCAAGAGCTGCTGCTCACATTTGGGTAATTAACACCGCCACAGATTGTCGAACAGCTGTGCAATTTAGCACTGTGGCAACAGCGGCGAGTCAAGAGAGACTCTGCAAGTGCTGCCCGACTATCAAGTTGATTCAAAGAGAACTCTCCGGTTGCCGAACGCAGTGTGCTTAGTCCATATCTCAGAACTATATAATTTTGGTGGTGCGTAATATGTTGTACATTTAAAAAGTATATCAGAGTCTGAAGTGTAAATAAGGGATTCGTTCCTTCTCGTTTGTTGGCTCACACGCCATCATTATTTGCCCTGTTCTTAACATTGCTCATCAGCAAGATAGGGTTTTAGCTCAATCTATTAGTCACTGATCTGTGTTTGCCACAAAAAGTAACATTTATTGGGCGGGTTGTTTATAAGCTTTCATGGGATCAAGCCTTGTTTGCCTCTCTTGACTTATAAAGTGCCGGTTCCGGGTCTGTAGGCCGTGTCTTGCTCTATCAATGGAGAGATTCCAGGGGACTTGTTAAATTTCTGCTAACCCAGAATGTGCTGACTTTGAAAAGACATATTTTTGTCTCCAATCACATTCGGGAGCTGGTCTGCCACCATCAACAGAAATTCGTTGAGCGGACTGGGAAATGTAGGTGATGCGGTGATAATGCGAAGAATTCTAGCTGCAGGATTGCTATTGCAAACGGATATGTACATAGCGCTATAATGTATTCCAGAGAAATGGAACAAGTCTACATCGGGGTGTCATCGAGACTGTGATTAGAGGTAAAATAAGGAGAGATGGCAGATGCCTTCCTCCTTGGGTCGGGGCTGGAAATTACTAGTAGCTAGGGAAATATAATTGGGCTGCTGTCACTCTTGACTATGGCACAAGTCAGACACATTCCTTTCTCACATGGCGGTATTGCTTGAAAACATAATTCAAAAAATGCCGTGGCTTTAGCCTCTCTGTCCTTGAGTACCATGAGACCTGTCACTTGTGCTTAGAAGGGCGTTTTAAAGGAATTACTTTTGTTTCTTTCCCTGCTTCCCCGCCATTCCCGCGAATATGTCATCTTCAGGCCTGGTTTTAACTGAAATATTTTGACCAGTTTTTGGTACTACTGGTATGAATAGCATTACTGTTTCAGTTAGGCTACATATTAGTGGTAAAGTGGCGTACATGGGGAGTGGGAGAGCAAGTGTTCAGACATGACATTGAATTGAATGATGGAGATTGTTTGGATTCATTGCATTTTCAATTATTTCAGCCACATATTGAGTAGTGATAAATGGACTAGTAGACATCCAGTTGCACACTGTGTACTTGTGTACGTTTCCATGGCATCATTGCGATGTCTGCTTAAGTCATTGTAAGTGTATATATGTAGAGATTAATCTGTGGTATGAGACTACCTGCATCGTACCAAAAGTCTATGTGCCCTGACACCGTTCTCCTGCCAGACTTCTGTCATCACAGTTGACAACATGAGCAGAGAGCCGAATACTCGGGGACATTTTAGGACTAGAGCAAAGCGCACGCCGTTTCCAGTTACATGCATGTGGATGGCTTGCGGTGGGATGCCACACAGGTTCACCATCTCAGCGGAGCGGTCCGTACTGCGATGCACCCAAGCATGTGCATGAAGCATTTATAGCTGAAACCGTGAAGGAAGATGGCAAAATAAGCTTGCAGTTTTAGTTTCTCATTGAATGTTTTTGAAAAATTATTTTGAATAAGGTATCATTTGAGTTAACCCCCACTTCATCATTCTATCAACCTTGTAATTTTGTGAATGCAAAAATTTCTCTTTGACGCAAGACTTACAATGAGAAATGTAATTTTCCAACGGAAATATGGGCCTGCTTTGTCCTTTTGGGTGGAACGGTCAATCTTTTCATGTGGAACTACTGCATGTTTACGTAGACTTCCTTCATCCTTCCACATGCTTCTTTATCACTGGCTGACATGAAATGCAAACACACTTCTTTTGGTTCTGAATGAGTCACATGCCGTACAGAGGCCCTGGCGCATAAAACCGACTACTGATCCAAGGATTCTCTTAAATATGAGAAAAGACTACTTGAGCACACAAGATGTTGCCTAGACTTGGAATGTTTGCACAACTCTTATTCAAATATAGACAGGAACTACCTGAGATATGCTGACTATTCGTCCATGTGCAGACATTAGAGTTAAATTGGACGTTGACATACTGTGTAAAGGTTTTTTTTCCCTATTTGATGAACCTTTGCAATAACCCGTTATCTAGGCTCCCATTTCCTATTATATAAGGGGGGGAAATCCATACCATGCATTATGTATATACACTCTTGTAACTTTACTTGAACTCCCAAACCAGAACTGAAATTAACTCCATACTGTACGCGGTTCGACGTTCTTTTGCCCATTTTGTGTGCTTTTTACGCATACTCCAAAGAATAACAAAGCTTTTAGCAAGTGCTCAGATATTCATTCTTGCCAACACGAACAAGCCATAGAAAAGTGTATTATTGCTCTAGGGAACATCCCTGACTTGTTTTATTCCTTTAACTTGCATAATTTACTGTTTTATGTGTACGACAAAGTTGCATTCACTTACTTCATTATATTTTAATCTAAATATAATGAGCAATTGATGCTTCACACACTTTTGTCAAGGCCAACAACATTCCTTTGTTCTCACTGTCCTAATTGTGTCCTTACTTGGTTTCACACAATATTGACCGAATAAATGTAAAAGTCGTAGTAGTATCTTATGTGCAAATCCATTAAAAGTAAGCAATTTTTGTTCATTTCTGATAAAAAAAACAAAAATGTAACCTCAAGTTTGAATGTCTCTTCATAGTCAAGCATGTCATTGATTACAGACTTGACTTATTTAAATACGGTCTGTCCATTCCAATTCCTTGCGTGGGGAAAACTGATGGATTGAGAATACATTTCTGGATGAAGCGCTTGTGGCCCATGGTGTACTTTAATTGGAGTTCATTTTGGGTTTGGGTAACCTCAGAATGCAGTCAAAAGGCACTCAGTTAAGAGAGACAAAAACTTCCTTCACGGCAACCGTCCTTGACGACTTGGCTCTGCCAGTTCCGTCACTGGATTCTAGAGGGAAAGGAATTCTATTCAATGGCTTCAGGTGGAAATAAACATGCCCAACAACCGCTGTTCCACCCTTTGAAAGGCAAGTGAGCAGCGAAGGTATTTCTAGAGGTAACTGGCTTTGCAATGGAAGTCCTGTTCAACCCTGCAGGGAGCGGCTAGGATTTCACTCAGCAGAAACCTGAGGCCTGATGTCTGCCTGAAAAGTAAATTCCACTTAACGTGCCACATCCCTTTCAAACATGACTGGACGCTTTGGAGGTCTGAGACTCCTTTATATAGCGCATAGCCTGTTTGTTTGTGCTAGTAGGGTGTATGCTGTGCCTTTGTAAGGGGTCAGGTGGTGTTAAATGAAGGGGACATTTGGCTTTGGATGCCAATCTTATCCTGCCCCATTTCCAGTTTTCCATTCCCCCCACTTGCACTCCGTGCCCTCCCCTCATTCCTCTACAGGACAAGTGGCTGTATTGATCCTCCTGCCTGGCAGACATTAATGCTTGCAGCTGACATATGAGCAGGAGAATTCCTAAATCCACATAGATTCATTCCAGCTGCTCTTGTGGTTAAAGAGAGATGATGATTCTAAAGCAGCATCAACGGCTTCACACTCCCCACTGCATTGGTAAACTCTAACGTCCCTCATGAGTCAAGTAGAAAGATCAGATGGTTTGTGTGCTGGGATAAGAAGTGGCTAAGACCCATGTGTAAAACTCAATGCCCCAGGGCCATATCTGGCCCGCCTTTGTGTGTCCCACAAAAGTAAATCATGTCTAACGACTTCTTATTTTCTAAATTTAAATGACATTTTTGTTCTTTCATTGACCAGAGACTGTTTACCGATATGTTTTAAAGATAAAAATAGAATAACAACAATTTTTAGTTTTTGTTTAATTCAAACTAAACAAAAATGTCAATTTAAAATGTGTATTTAATTTAATTTACTTTTTCTACAAAAAAGCTTTTTCCCCCTTTATTTATTAAAATGTAAATAATAATGAAGATACTTAAGAATATTGGCTCTTAAGAGGCTCAAGAAAGGGGATTCTGACATTTTCTTAGGCATTTTAACAATGTCTCTAAAAAAATGAATCGTGAATGGAAATAATCGATTCTTTTTATATTCAACTAGTTGTCAATTTGTCATTTAATCGAGGCAGTTGGCAGAACCGCGACGAGTATACACTTGGTTTAGAATGTTAAATGATCCTCCTTGTATCATTTTTATAGTATTTTTCAAATGATAAATTAAATTGAATGGCACACAAAGGATCTGCTTCCTCCTATTTACTGATCATGAAAGGTGTCCAGAATAGACAACATTATTTACATGACACATTTCCGTGTAACATTAGCTTTTTTTGTGTGTGCTGTGCTGTTCTGTTGGCAATTTCACTGTGTGTGGGTTGAGGTAAAAGAAAGGGTCACCACTTTTTATCTCTGCATTATTTAACATCCCGCTGAGTTTGTTTTCTTTGCCCTCATGGCAAATTCATCCAAGTTAAAAGCACAGTGTGAACTTAAAAAAAGAAGAAAAGAAATTTGTAGCTTACATCGCCTGAGGTGGTCTATGATTCACCTAGACATTGTTCACATGGAGTGGGAGAGAGAGTTTAGAGTTTCTATTGAGCACTGCTTAAAGACACCTTTCTCTTAACAAGTTGCAGTGAGGGGTGGTTACCTACCAAGCTTGCCTGCAGCACTCCGCAGGGCCATTATGTCACAGTGCACGAGTCGGAATGATGTGTATCTCTCTGTTATATGGCGGTGATACTGTGGCTCGGCTTCCGACTCGGAATATGATCTCCTCTACAATCGTCTCCAGAGCAAAAACAATGCTCCAATGCGAGTACACCAAAGAAACCTGGTTTTGAAATCATTTCTCCCGTCTTGTCATCCTGTCTCTCAGACAATAACAATCCGAAAGGCTTGTTTGCTGCCTGTCAAGCACACTGACAGCAGCGAGAAAAGGATATTGACACAGTGTGACCTATGTTTTTTGAGTTCGATGTGGTTATCCCGCCAAAAAAATAAACTAGCATTTGGTTTTGTTGCTGTTTACCAGGCAATCGGTTTATGTATTATCTACTATCTGATATGCAGAGATGCTTAGACTGGCTTGCTATTGCTGCTTTTTTTGTTTTTGTTTTCGTGCTTCACAAATAATGCCGGGCGGCTCCTTGATTCCGCAGTTAGATTATTTGTGGTTCTTATCACTGTGGCCAAATATGTACAATTAAAAGACACACATTCCACATGAATGGTTGTATGTTGGAGCAATGTGACAACTCCAAAAAATATGTAAGGTGTGGTTTCAGATAGCCTTTAACATTGACAAAGTAGATTTCTGCTATTTCCGCGAAGAACGACCAATTGATTGCAGTCAAAGTCAACATTTGTGTGTGGTACTAAGAATCAATGTAGCAAGAAGTGATGGTATGTTACTTGACTGAAGAAGTTTTCCATACAACTAAAAATCACATTTATTTTGTTATTTGAACATTTAACAATTAACAATCAAATCCGTATTAGGTTTCACCCCTGCAGTGTGAATGGTTTTTTTTCGGTCTCCAGCTGAGCACACCCGTGCCCTAAAAACCTAAGTCCAAGAGACCATATGCTTTTAGGCCTTAGAGCTTAGATCAGGTGTTGGATTAATTGACTTAAATGGATCAGGAAGGTAGAGATGATTTGCCTGTCGGCTTTTATCGCCGCAATTTAGTCTGTGCCTCATTGCATTATGCCACTTAACGAGAGGCCTTCGCAGCTGTTTTGGCTCTGCCGCTATGAACATAATCAAGTTCACTTAACAAGACAGTGGGAACATGCTAGCCTTAAAATCTTACAAATGTTTGCTAATATCAGAGAGCAGGGTTCAGGTTGTGTGGGTCGAAAAGCACAAAAATCGGTGCAAAAGGTGAAAAGGCTTCCATCTTCTACACTTGTTTTATTGCAAAATATTTTTTCCTTATCTGGCATATTGCCATTATTAGTGATACAATGACAAATATATGATTTAATTAGTTGGAATTCTCCAAATAATAGTGGCGTATTGGATATTCCATTTTTACATCACATGCGTGCCTGGAGTTTTCTGTGGTCATGATCTTCTTTTGTGGAATAGACCAGGTGCTATTTAGTCCATTTCTTCTTATCGGCTTAATCTGGTCAGCAGTTTTTGTTTTGCGACCTACTCTGTCCAGCACATTCTGATGAAACCGGCCTGGGTATTCGCTTGATAGACCACTAATTTTTATACAAAACTGACAGTTGGATTTAATAAACACTAGCAACTGCCTCACAACTCGGGGAGAAAGAGGCGTAAGCAAGTTCCGTGTTTTACACAAAACTTAAGCTCCTTCACCCAAAGCTCCTTTCATTCATTTCCCTGTTGCTAGGGCGAGAGCGAACACGATTTGTCTATTCCGTGGTACTGTGCGCACAATGTGGCTATAAAAATGCCACCCTGAGCTAAGTATAAAGAGGTTTGTGTGCGGAGGTAAACCAATCCATTCTCCATGATCACTATGGAATTCATTATCATCTTAATGATGGTCCACTTTGAGACAATTGCGTGGGTGATTTCTTGTCTTTTTGCTCTTTATGGTGCACATTCGATCCAAATCACTGGGGGCTGCCGTCTTGCTGGCCCACACCTGCTCCACCACGCAAGCAACCGTGATGGAATTGTCGTCACCAAGTTGACTCTCTTTCCCTTGGATTGCAAATGCAGTTAATAATAAACAACCGCTTGGGAGGTCATTCCGTTTTCTGGAACAGTGGAGAGAACAAATGCAAGGGAGATAATTAATTTGGTATCTTCCATTGCTGGCCGGGATCTGTAAGGCTTACTCTGCATGGCTAATGGGGCGTTTATTGCCAAAGACGCATTAGTGGATGTTGGGGGTTAAAGGGTGATAGTAGTTGAGGGCTCTGAGTGGGTGCTGATAAAAGAGTTTATTGAAGCACTGAGCTACGCCCCCACAAGAACACAGAAAATGAAGCCCTGCCGGTTTTAGCCTTCTATGTACTTTTCGGATATCAATTGATCAAGAACGGTGACGAGTAGACATCAGATATAGATGTAAGGGATGATTTTCAATGATTGTTTTAGCAAAAGGAATGTGCATAAACTTAATTGTAAACATGATAACCGTAGACATAGCGCACACCGAAAAATCCCTTAAACAGGGATTTTTGTTGTCACACAACAGCTGTTGCAATAACTCTGCCAGCTTGTGTGTAAAAAGTATGTTTCTTTACTAGAAAGGGAGGGCATAAGTTGTACATGTTTGCTTTTATTTAGTCTGCCTTTGTCTAAACTCTGGCTGCAGGATATCTTCCTTTTTGGAGATAATTTTCCTCATGTTCAAAGTATGCAGTGCACACAAGGAATTGAAAAGCCTCAGTATCATGCAATATAATGCAAAGTGCAGCTTGGTGGGTGGGAAAAAAAAAAAAGTCTCTCAGCACTCTTCAGGAAAAGGGGTTAATTGAATCTGGGTAATTGCTGACCTTCCCATCTTTGAGAAATCACAGGCTTAACTGATCAATGCCTTTCATAAATTCATGCCTTGAAGGTCATTGAAGTGATTATCCCACCCTCCCTCAATGTCTTCATCTCCTCTCTCAGCCGGCCCTCTGTGCAAGAATTCTGCATTGAAGTGGTTTAATACTTCTAAAAAGCAATTAGGCATGTGTCAGATTGTCCAAATTGATTACCTTGCCACGTTGTTCATTAGAAGTGATCGAGGTCTTTTTTCCCCACTGCTTGTCAGCTGTAAACTCGCTGCTACTAAAACTTAGCCTTTACGTCTCGGCAATTACCAAAGCTCGTACGTCATTGATAAATCAGGAGGTGTTCGCGGAAGTTGGCGGATTCTTACAAACAAGCAGCAGTGTAATTTGGCAATCCCTAAATCTGGGAATTACAGTTCAGCATGTGGCACTTTGACGAGTTAGCACTCTGATGCTGGGTTTTCTGGCCCTTTTTCCTTGCTGTGCCGCTCCCCCCTTCCCTTTCACGCCTGCTGAGGAAACAGGAGGCTTTCACAGCTGCTGAGTGCTGGGCCCCGGCTGGGCCCTGTGACCTCCTTCTTGCTTTTTCTCCTCCCCTTCCCTCAGCTTCATCCCCTTTTCCCCCCTCTCTCCAGCAGTCTCTTTCCTCAGGGAGCTCTTGTGTGGCTCAGAGGAAGCTGAATCATAAAGCACGGCTAATGAATAGAATGGGGAAGGAAAGCTGAAGCCTCCTGACGGCCCTCTAGAGAGGGGGGCCAGACCCATGAAGCCCCAGGCCTAAATAGCAGACGTCCCACAAAAGGTCAGGCTTCCCGCAGCCCACTCCAAGGACTTTTGGCTCCCTGGCAATTTGGCTCGCAATCCCCCCAAGTAGTATTTTTAAATAGTTATATTAGCAAGTTTGCGAACTATAAAATCTGGGTGTCCTTTTCCGAGAATCTAAATCTGTCACTGTGGTTTTAATGCGAGAAGAATTTGTTGCACATTGACCGTTTTTCACCGCAACCGCAAAACACTGCAGTTATCGGTTTGGTGAAAATGTCAACTTGACACGCAAATCCAAGAAAGTTTTCTTAAAACAGCAGCTGGCCAAATGAATACTGTTTTGACATGTCTTTAAAAATGGTTTTGTAAGGCGACCTTGTAATTGTGTGTTACTACACATCTGACTCACGCTGTCTGGGCAAGTTCAAAGAATAGTAGTACATCCAAAGTGGTGGTTGCTCATGATGTTTAGAATTAAAAAGGCATAACTGCAAGCTCATTGACAGTAAGTCACAGTTATTTGTCATGTCTGTAGTGCTCTCAAGATAGCCACTGCAGTCATAACACTTGTTGTAACTGTTCTTGTCCATTCTGCTACACTACTCCCTCCCTTGTGTTTTTCCCCAGCCTCATGCCACACTTAGTCAGTCTCTGAGCCAGATCCTTTGTCCATTTGACACATTTTCTTCCAATCTGAGCCCATATACTTTGTGCCAGGGTCCTGTGGGGCAATGATTCAGGTGGTTGCCGTTTTAATGCTGATGCTTAGTACTGAGGCGTTTAATCTCATCCAAAGATAACAAAGACCTTGTGTTGTAGCCTGGCACTGTTTCTGGAAGAAGTAAAGTGGGAAATGCAGAACAATAACCTTACCTTGTGGTCTTTGGCTGTAGTGAGAAACAAGATTGTGACTCCAATTTTGGAGATGATCTTCAAAAATGACCATTGGAAGTCTTTTTATCGCCATAGAGATAGTGTTGCTTTCCTCTTATTGAAGTATGAATCATCTAGATTTTGGCTTTATAATATGACTAAGTATGGCAGGACCTTGACATGGTTGTCGTCGCTCTCTGTTAGAATTTCCTGTTGAACAAAAACGGAGCAAAGTTGCTTTTCCGCCGCTTAATTTTGGTGGTTGTTGTGGTTAGCATTCAGACAAAAGGCACACAGAGATGAGCATTGTGGAGAAATGCAAACCAAGTGGTAGTGTAGGAGAAATTGGGAGTTGTTGGAAAAGAGAGACGAACGAGGACACCCTCAAAACATTTGTGGAAAACTGACAGGGATGCCAAGGACAGCCATCTGTGTTTACAAAATCATTTGTTTTCGCTCTCTTTCTGTCTCTCCCTCTAGTACTCTGATTCACTGTTCATTTGTTACTACATATGTTCCCTTTGTGCTACGTAAAATACAAGCGCTGCAGTTGATGGCACTTGCACCCTTTGAGTGGAACATATGCTCTTGCAAGTTTTTTATTTTTATGCAGCCCAGATAAGAGGAGACACGGTGTGGATTCCAAAGAAATCCCGTAAAACTGTGCAAAACCTAAGTGAAGATGCATGGTTGCGTTAGTATTTCATTGAAAGGTGTGGAAACTTCTTTTGTATTTCAAAGAAATGGCTTTGGGGGAATCAGTTAATTTCATGCATGAGAACTTCTTATTTATCAATGGTTACATTAAAACAGGGAGGAAAACTCTTTATGGTTTTGCTGTAATGTGAAGTTTTGCTAAGAGATTGGATAACGTGCAGTCTGGGATGTTGTGATTGACATTGGATTTTAGGTTCAGTTGCATTTAATTTAACCATACTAAGTAAAAAATATTGAATGACTTGGACTTGACGTAGAAATATTTTTTGAGCACCTGAACGGATTTCAACGATGATGCAGCATAGCTGACCTTAGGAATAAGGTAACACTTCATTTTCAGGTGGCTCAACAGTGCCACCTAATGTTGCCTGACCAAAGGCAAGTCAGGGACCATCAGGTACAGAGGGAGTGTTCTTTAGTGTTTTTTGTTTTTTTTACTGAGCACTTAAATTTGCAACTCAAAAAACCTTAAGATGAAGGTTTTGACGAATACCCCAATTATCTGAGTATAGCACTGATTCAGTTGACTAAACGAATCCACTAAAACACTGCGTCTTATTTCTCCAGGTGTCTGATGTAGGATCAGAGAAGCTCTTTTCTTCCACCACACCCAAAGGTAAGAACCCCCTTTTTGTCCCTTCTCTCTGCACTGTCTAAATCATGTAAATCCCACTCCCCAATAAAATCCGATATTCCAGTTTAAATATGAGCAGATGTAAACAGAGCTAAGCAAATGCACATGCGTACCTTTTTTTCGTTGTTGTCTGGGAGTGGTGTTTCCTTGCTGACATTGCCAGAGGCTTAAACCTCTTACATATTGCTTCATTAGAAGGGATTTAGAGCCTCTCTGCCACATGCTCCCTCAAATGGGAACTTCCCCTCAGGCAATACAAGCTCTCCGACAGCAGGACTGAGCAGTAATGGCTGCCAAAGGAAAGAGAGAAAGCGCTTTGTCTGACACTTGGTCGGTGTTTATTTGCCAAACTGTGCTTTGTTTTCGCACTGCAATAAACAGACAATTTAGTCATGCAGTACATATCAAGTTTGAGTGAGGTGTTAAATTGTTAAATCGAGGAGGAAGGGAGGTCAGGGATGGAAATAGCCAAATCGTTCGTTGCATGACCACGTCTCCCACTGGGGCCAGGACCTGTGAGCTGTTTCATTAATAGAAATAGTGAGTGGGAGAGGCAAGTAGAAAGCCCTGCAATCAAACTCCCAGTCTAGGAATGTTAACTATAATGTCAATGTAGATGACTCATGGCACACGCCTTTTAACAGCGAGTGCAACTTCTGTTTTCTGATGACATATCTACTACAGAATTTTTTATGTTAAAAAAAAGGTTGGATAAAGACACAAATTTAATACACATGGAGTTGCTTGTGACTGTCTGTCAGATTAACTCTATCTTGTTTGGCTATTTTTAAGTAGGATTAAATATATTTAATTAGTGATTAGAGTTGTGGGAAACGGTTATATGGTCATGGCTTCTTTTTATACCCTTGAAACATCTGCTTCTGATGTTTTAGTTTCAAACTGAATGAGTTTTGTCTTTTTTTTTAAATCTATATATCATATTGATGGATCCTCACTAGCTGTTTTCCTGCGGTTTAGAAAACAGCCTACGTATGTGTTCCATTAGTTGTCTTTCGCTTGCCTCTGGATCCAATGAAAGACACTTTCTTCTGATCACCAGGCACATCAGGCTTAGATGCACAGAAAGATGGCACACAAACATGCATATTTAATGATGTTGTGTTTTTCTTACTGTTTGATTTACCCTGCTTGGCTTGCTTTTCCGTATTGTACTTCTTTGGGAACTTGCAAAGAGTACAAACACTTGAGGTTTGTACCACAAGTCTACAGTCTTCTCTGAGAGATCAGGGGAAATAGAACAGATCAAGACCACCCTTGTAACTTGTGGCCGTAAAACACGATATATCAAATCAAATCAAAAGCCTTTATTGTCATTATACAACAGCTGTGTATAATGATATTAGTGGTGCTACTCCACAAAGTGCGTGTTTCTTAGTAAAAACATAAATAAGTCATATAAAAAGTCACGTCCGGGCAAGGTAAATTGTAAAATATTGCACAAACTAAGATATTGCACATTGTTATGCTCACAGAAACCTTTTTGGGACAAAACATCATTTCTCCTGTCCCTTGGGCAGTATGTGCTTTTTACCATTTTAAGAGAAAAATGAATAAACAAGCTTATAGTCCTTAATATGTAACAATGCAGTGTTTAGTTTAGTTTAGTTTCTGAGAATGTCCTTATGCAACAGTTTCCATCTGATCTCCTCGATGCTGAACGCATGCATGATGGAGGATCAGAGGCCAAGTGTTCTTTAACTATTGATAGTTTTATTTTCTTCTTTTCTCAAGCTGAGTGACTTATCGAAGTCTGAAAAATTGTATTCTTAACTAAAAAGTCTGTTTTTCTATCTCTAATGCATTGGATGTCAGAGTTCAGTTATCACTTGAAGGCGAATGAGAAGCTCGATGTAGTTATGCGCAAGTACAGCTCTCCCCTGGAGCAAACACACGCACTTCACTTTTAGACCTGATATTTCACAAGGCTGTGTTTTTGGAAATGGTGGGAAGTTATCACCCACCTTCCACTAGTCTATAATATAAGAGGAATGCTTGAATTTTTTTATGTTGTGACCGTGTTGAATGTTGTATGTACTTTGCTACTAGAACAAGAAGTTGGAGCAGATCAATTGCAATGAAACTTTTCAGACTTGAGGCCCTTTTAAACCAACGATAAATGTATGGGAAACGGCTACAATGTTATTCCTAACATGAACATGCTACATAGGTGATAGCGCACGGTCACAACAATGGTAAAACCTAGGGCATCTTGGGATAGCGGGGAAGAAAGATTGGTAGAAAACCTATCTCTGAAGTGGATTTGTGCCCTTGTAATCCTGATTAATTTTGACCCGTTGTGCTCATTTTAAACAGAGCATTACAGTAAGCGTGAACACAGCAAGCTCTGGGGTGAAACCGGGAGCTTAGCGGCTTTGGGAGGCTTAACTGCAGATGGCATTTTAAGCCGGACTTAATAAATTGTTTCCATTAAATTTACCGGCCCACACATACTGGATTAGAAGAATGGAACAAAGGAGAGTGAGGCAAGGGAGATGGGCGCAAATGCCATCGTGCACATCTGACTCTCGGCTGACATCTTCCAGAGGCCACATGAGAGTTAAAAGCTGGGTAACTGCTTTGTTGGAGAACTCACCGACCGAGCTCACTCATGGTTGTCAGGGATGTCAAAAGACAGACCATTTACGTAACAAACGGCGAAATAGACAAACAAACAAAAACATTCATAAACCTCACTTGGCAGTGGATTAGGCTTTATTTTGTGGGTGTACGTGCCCGAATGCTATTTTCTACTCCTCAGTCTCCCCATCATCACATGGCCAGGATCTCATTACCTGCCGGAAAGTCCATGATCCCTGTTTCGAATCATTAATCAACCTCCGTGTCTGCAGGTGTGTGGCCTTTGTAGGAACGTTGCTCTTTGCGGCATGTCAATAAAACCTCGTTCTATTCCCGCTACCGGGCGGAGCTTTCAGTAAAATGAAATCCTATTTTCACCATTTTGATTGTGAATTGCAGAAAAGGGTGATGGGATTGCAGAAAGGGACCAGCAAGGTCACATGCAGGGGGATTAAGGGCAACTCAGGCATATTGAAGTAGATGAGAGAGCATGTTTATATTCGTAGGGCATCTCTCCACTGGCCAGGTCAGTGAAATGTGTCACTCCCCACAGTGACCATAGTTCACCTTTTCCGACCTCTCTCCTCTCGTAAAGACTAAATCGAGGCTGTCCTTTGGACAGACTAATCTGTTTTTTTACTCTTCCATCAAGTTGGAATAGAGTCGAGGTGATGGAAATCATGACTGAAAGGCAAAACTACTGCACACCATATGTTGGGAAAAACAAAACCAGACAAATGGCTTAATAAACAAACTCTGCCGCTTACTGAAAACTCACAATCTCTCAAAGGGTGGCTGAAATGGTTTTCTATCCTCCATACTATTGTCCTACACGGTAACGTGTATGAATGGCTAATCACGAGGTACGTCTGTATACGCTACTTTTGCCGAGACTAACAATGGCAGTGTGGAAATGGATGTCAGCCCACCAGGTCACACTTTTAAGTGAAATTAATGGTCACTTTATGGTGAAGCTTTAATGACAATCAAGGCATTTAATTCAGTTCAATTAACAGTCTGTCATTACCATTGACAATATTATGTTGAAAATGTTCCAATGCAGCTGGACAGTAAAGGGGTTTAAGACAACAGACCAAACAAAACTGATATTGAGACACAGACATGATTGAATATATACGCTACTTGCATAATGATTGTGTTATTGATAATGGTATGCATGTTATGTAGTCATAAATGTCAAGCAAATGAAAAATGAAGAGAATTGTTTGGCATTGGTATACACAGACCATTTATATTATTAATTGACCCATTACCGATAAAAAAAATATTCAAAGATAGAAACCTACTTGTCATTGCAGACAATAATCTGTAGACAAATTATCCAAATACAGGCTTGATTTTTGTTCTCATCCGGAAACATTATACAAACTTCGGAAGTCATTGTTTGAGATGTAATGCTTCCCCTGTGTGCAATGTGTTGGCCCCATTCCAAATTGTCTGCACTGTGCACAGATTGTAGTAACATGCATGAATTATTAACCTGCCCCCTGCTAAGTGTTCAGGGTCATAATGGCTTGAGCCTCAACTTCAGTCAGGCAAATCTATTTCAGTGGTTGTCAGGTATTACATGTCAGGATACTTGACACCTGTCAGTTATTCCTATCAGTTCCCTTCATCCATTTCAACAAGGCTGTGGACTGTGATCAGTTATTGTGTCAGCGACAAGGGGGTGACAAAACGAGGGACGATTAGACCTCTTTGCATGACTGCGTGTTTATCGACTGAAAATTGATCCACATTTAGCTGTGGAGAAGAAGCAGTTACACAATCTCGATTAGGCTGTGAAATTTGTCATTTTCCACAATGGACATTGTGTTGCGTCCTCTGTTTGAGTATGACTTCGCTGTACAAATTTACAATACTGAGACATGTTATGGCCCTTGTATGTAATGGTACGTAATGTTCATTTAGTTTTTAAGGACATACAATGGATTCTTAGGACGAGGCAATTATTTTAAATACGATATTTCTGTGTTTTGTAGATTGCTTTGTGTGGGTTTGGAATTTTCACTCTGCCTGAGACTTCTGTTTCTCGCACCATGCATTTGAGTCTTGTTTTCTGCTCGGCTCATTCTAACCTCATTTATGTTGAGCGGTAAAGAGCCAATGTTTTTTGCAGATGAGGCTGTAACACCCATTTGGAAAGACAGATGGTAAGCAGTTGTGGCCAAACACAACCCGTGGATAATGCTCAATCATTGACGAGGGGACAGGTGTTTGCCAAGACGTTTTTATGATATGAAAATATTGTGATGGTATTCTCATAGAGATTACCAAAACAAATCGCCTTGAATAAAAAGGGTGTACATTTCATTTCATTGTATAATTCATTCGTCAAAAAGAATTCTGTAGACAAGGGGGCAATGAAACTTGGTAAACCAGACCCCAAATCACATAGCCATACCAGGCTGTCCAGAACATGTTTTCCAAGTATCTCCAGATGGGTGGTTGTTGTCTACTGTTTGTTTAGTATTCCCTAGCTCCATACCTTTCCAGTGGTAACATATTAACATTCATATTTATGTCAGTGGCCTATCAGAGTCGCTCAGTCTGGAGGCAATACCGCAGGATTGGACTAAACTGCATGCTTAGTGGGAGAGGACTGGGGGGGATTGTAGTTTCGGAAAGGTTTACTGCATAGCCTAGCCAAAACCCTGAACTTAACTCATCTCGAGAGCTGTCAGCAGACCTGCTCTACAGAGCTTATGTTCAGGTCTGTATTTCACAGCTCAAATGAGTAATTAATCATTCTTGTATTTGTTAAGTATGTTAGGTGGTAATTCACTCAGACACAGGGGCCTCCGTTTTGGCCATTTCAAGGAAAGGTTAAAAGAGAAAAAAGGAAAAACATGCACCATGTGGTCTCCTGCCATAATCAAACAGTCATCTGTTTTACTGTTGTTTTTGGCTACCGGTAAATTCCCAGCTCTGCTCCTTGGTGTACAGGCCCCTTATGGCCTCTGACAAACTGATATACCCCATTCAACGGAGCGTTGGGTCCAACCTCCCTCGGTGATGGGTTTGTGCTGCTCGAGTGTGATTACAGGGCTGTTTACTTTGGGAAGCGGAGAGATATTGGAAATGTGAAGCAGAGGGTTATATCAAAAGTCTCTTTTTCTCCCTCTCACGCTCAATCTTTTTTTTTTCGCCTCTATTTTTTCTTATTTCATCATCTTTTCAGCAGGCTGAAAGGAATTGAGTCTTCAAAGGGAGAGTCAAACCATATTTTCTTTCATTTTTACTAGCTGTGATTGTCAGCTGTACCTTTGACGTTGGATAAAAATAAATATAATTTTTGGGATTGTTCAAAAGCTTTGGTACTATTGAGGTTATGACTTTGTTGTTGAATATAAACAAAAATAGAAAATACCTCATTGTATTAAAAACTAACTAAAACTCCCCAAAACTGGAATAATAGTACAAATGTGTTTTCCATCATTTCCAATTATCTTGGGATTGATTTTAAATGTATAAGTGCCTATTCCAAAACGAAATAATTTATAGCTGTGCTCAAATGAAAAATTAAATGAAATAGTTACTCCAACTGGACAAAATAAAAACATGTAATCAACATATTTAAAGAAAGGAACTTACTTTTATAACTAATATCATGTTACACCAAGCCATTCTTCCTTAACAGCTGTACTGCTTAATTTGATGGCAGGTTGGACTATTGCTGACCTAATCCTGGTAGCAGGTGCCATTAGACCCTCAGAAGTAGCGTGTTGTTTTTCAGAGAGAATGGGCCATCTGGGTCTCGATACTTTACGGTGCTTAACGCCCAATTTCAAATGTGATACTCCCAATACGTACCTTCACAATAACCTGGCAGCAAAACAGAGGATGGAGGCTTTGACAAGAGTTTACAAGGTTTGATGTCATGTCGCATCACTGTTTCAACACACATTCTTGAAGTGAGTCATAGACTCTAGGGTTTAATTTGGATTCTTCTAAGACTTTCAGTGTTGTTTTGTCTTTCGCTGTCTGTAATATGTCAAGCATATTTGTTTTGTCTTATTTTTGCGTGTGTTTATTTTTGTTAAAACGCAAACTAGACACTTGTCAGCCACTCCGTGTGTTTGTTTTTTGTTTTTTTTACTTGAGGTGTTATGTTTCATCTTGTACAGAAATGCGCCTTCGATTTCATTTTGCACACTGCCCTCATCATTTTCACACTTGTTCATAAATTTCTTCATACTAAAATACCAGCAAACAAATCAATCCCTCACTTACTTTAACACTTGAAATATAGCCGTGAAATATGGTGTCCTTGAAGTTGTTCAGACTGATGTGACTCGGTCTTTGGAGTAGACAATTAGAATTCAGGTCATATCTCTCTCTGTTTGTTTACCTGAGACAACCCACTTGTCCATCCTCCTCTGCCGTTTGAACGATTTACTCATCTGACTCTAACTCTTGTCTCTGACTGCAGTTTTTCTGTCATTTGTTCTTTTAGCCATCAAACATGATGAATGAGATTAAACGTTTCTGCATTCCTAAACGACCACACCTTTGTCACTCTCTAATGTTGCCTCCATCTGACTTAAAGAGAAGTGAATTACTGACCATCCTTATTCTCGACCTCCAATTCTGCGGCATTCAGACTTATGAACACTTACAACTTTTCAATTAACTTAAGGCACATGTGTCAAAGTGGCGGCCCGGGGGCCAAATCTGGCCCGCCGCATCATTTTGTGTGGCCCGGGAAAGTAAATCATGAGTGCCGACTTTCTGTTTTAGGATCAAATTAAAATGAAGAGTATAGATGTATATTAAATTTCCTGATTTCCCCCCTTTTAAATCAATAATTGTAATTTTTTAATCAATTTTGTCTGTGATTTAGTTCAAAAATCATTTTGTAAAATCTAAAAATATATTTAAAAAAGCTAAAATAAACATTGTTTTAGATATATAAAAACGGAATATTCAGGGCTTTTAATCCAGTTCTTTTAATCCATTTATTAAAAAATATATCTAAATATTATATCTAAAATGGTCCGGCCCACGTGAAATCAAGTTGACGTTAAAGCGGCCCGCGAACCAACCCGAGTCTGACACCCTTGACTTAAGGTGTTTTACAAAGTGGAAGGTAAGAAGATAAGATGAACAATTAAACTTCACCAAAAAAGGCCACAGCCTTGCTCGACTCAACCAACCCATGAAAATATTTTGGAATTATTTCACATTTAAAAATACACAAGTCACGTAACTTTCGGAATGTTTCCTCACGAAAAGGTGTCACTTGAACCAGTGTGTCAAAACTGATCATGTGAGAGAACAGATTGGAATTTAATCGACACAGTATTGTTGTGTCCAAAGAGATTTCTCCCAACTGCCACACCAGAAAGGTAAAAGGTAGAAATCGCCTCACAGCGGCTTTTAAATGCACGCTCAGCAAGTGTTGTAAAATCATGCTGTTGGCCAAAATGTTTCTTGTCATTTAAAAAAGTTTGTCACTCCTCAAATTAACCCTGTCGTATTTGTTTGTAAAGTTGCATGGGATGGTTTGTTTTAATGGATCCATCTGTTCAGCCTTCTGTATTTGAATCCCTTTAGCATTTTGTAAAGTGCGTTACAAGAAATTGTACACGTGTATTAAGTGACTTCTGAAGTTAATCTACTGAGAAGGAAGATCTGTGGTGGCTGATTTAGGATGCCTCTTTGTTCTGGGTAGGTGTTTATTACATCGGTTTTTAAACCTACTCTCACCTTTAAAAAAAAACTATAACGTTTTTAACCCCGACATTCCGGACTTTTAAAGGTTATCAATTGGCACTGTCACACTACAGTGATTAAACGTGAGTAGTCCAGGCAGAGCCTGTGATAGTCAACACTTACATTGTGTTTGGTCCTACCTATCTCTTCCTCTTGGCAGTAAATTGCCATGGCTGCTTATGTCTAAACAATGAAAAAGATATAGTGAATGGTTAGTAGCTGTCAGCTTCCAATTGTTACTTTGCTTTCAGACTAGGAAGTGAAAATGGAGACGTAGGAGGAGGAGAGGCAAAACATGCGGGTTCTTTCAGCCCACTGTCATGCCACTTAGGATTTGCTGATGGATTTTCACCCAACCATTTCCCTTCCATTGATAAGTAATCAGTACGGCAGTGAAAGATAATATTATATCCACTTAGATGTATGTGGGCTTTATACAGGTTCGTACACGTAGCAAATCTGAAAAGCAACACAGCTGTTTACACAGCAAAGCACTTCACCTTTCTATCTAGCCAGGACTTGTATGCTTTTTCTCCCCTCTCCATATTCTGTCTTCCTCTCCCTGTCATCGCTACCCTTTTCCATTGCATTCTTCATGGATTGTGAGCCAGCTGGTGGGCTAATAGTGGGTGTTTTCCTGCAGAGAACCAAGGAGATCCAGCTAAGGCGTTATGAAAGCTTAAGTAAAGCTGACACGCTGCTGAAGAACTACAGCCCACACGAAGCTCCTTAATAGCCTGTGGAGAGATTCTGAAAAGCTCTTAAAGGAATGGGAGACACAAGGATGTTGCCACTGTCCTCCCACGGCCTTCCTACAATTTAGGAAAGCAGTACTTAAGCCCTTCATTAGAGGCGGCAGGCGCTATCTCCAGTCACCTTCATAATTGCAGCGCCATGTCCGTTGCTGTAATCAATTGAGACAGCTGTCGCCGCGGTGTTCAGGTCCGTTGGGCAGGCGTGCCATGCTAATTAATGGAATGATAAGCTAGCGCTCACTCCATTGGACAAATAACTTCTGAAAACTCTGCTCCCTTTCAAACTAAATAAATCCCCAAGGTTCAGTGGGCCTCAATATCACCCTGGCCACTGGCTGTCTGTCCACAGAGGCCTTTGGTTAAGAGAGGTCACTGGGGTCAGTGCCTGTCTATAGGGTCAAATTCCAAGCTGGCAGGGTGGGCTGTGTTGGAGAATGATTAGAGGTAGCTTTCTGTTGGAAGTTTGAGGATATCCCCGCTATTATTTAGGAGAGCTCAGTGGCGGTGACCTTAAACGACCTGTCTATAGGAAGCGAGACTGATGGCAATGTCCCTGGGAACATATGAGCTTTGCTAGAAACTGCCCTTCAGGGGTGACAGGGGACACAGCGATTAAGGGATGAGCGAGCAAGTGAAGGGAGTGTGAATGTTTATAGCTTCCCTGCAACACTTCATAGCAAGGGTTAATGAAGGTTTAACTTTGCTTTTAAACCCACTGGACTGTGTATGATGTAAAAAGGTTTGGACAAGTTAACATCTCCATCCCTCTTTTTGTGTTTCTTTCTTTCTTTCTTGGTTTGCTAAATGCGTTCTTTGACGTTCTTCTCTCTCCCAAATACGCACCATGAGAGGGCTGGCATATGTGTTGTGCACCATATGGCAGCAGAATAGGGGGATCTGATATATATGAGGATGGAAAGTAGGGTGCCAGCTCCAAAATGAACATTTGATTCTCAATATATTGCCTTTAAACCTCTTCGGACAACAGCCACTCTTTTCTTGCGTTGCTGTGATGAGAAATTATTGAAACATGCCAGCTGTCCCTTCTCTCTATCTGTCATGGCCAGATTTTTACTGTTTTCGTGTGTGGATAATATGCGAAAAACATCTTTAGAAAGATTAAATAGCATGGAGGAACGCAGTCCATTACACATTTTTCTGAAGATATTAATATTAGCAGCATGACCAATAAACTTTCCTCAACTCTTCTATTCTACCAATACTCGATAATTTGGTTGAAATCATTCATGTCTTTCAAAAGACTGAATTCCTCAAAGCAGAACTATTTATTCGCAAATTTTCCTTTCTTCTCACAGCAGTTGAGCTTTGTGCAGATTGCTTGTCGAAGAGGGGCATAAAACCAAATCACTGAGAGCTCATCCATCAAGCAGCAGCAAAATATTCTGCCAATTCCAGTAGAGGCAGCAGGTTCAAGGCAGCATGAGTTCCCGTATCCAATTCACCAACGTTTTTTTAGCAGGTCTCCCGCTTTATTTAAATATCTTTTCTGCTCACACTCTCATTTCATCACCCATGAATAGAGTCAACCACAGTGTTTGCCTACTAAATTAGAACACCCGATGGCCCTAAGCCTCTCCTAACACTTGGTCTTCTCACCCGCACTTTTAAAAGGAATGATTTCCATATGGCCATATCTAACAGGGAGAAAAAAAACAAAAGTGCATGCAGGTTATGTTTCCACCGCTTTTGTGTAAAATGGCCTCGTGTCAACAGTGAGCAAGTCATTTATTAAACACACATACGCTATTCACATGCTCAGTTTTATCATTATTCTTCAGGGGTCGTGGGGTCTACGTTGTTGGTAGCCAGATTTGTGTTGGAATTCAAATTAGAAATCGCTTGAAAAGGAATGATTCTCAAAAGAAAGGATGCTGGCTTTCAAGGATACACTAGAGTACTGGCCTTCAGGGCTTCTACCTTTTTGTTTTTGAAATGGAATGTTTCAACAAACCTTTAGATTGATTCATTCTTGTTGGTACAACAAGCGTTTTAAAAATCCAACTCGGGGCCAGGCCTTTCTTGATCGTTCCATTTTGAAAAAGACAACACTGGACTTACTTCTACAAGTTTTATCTGTACCACGGATAGAACGACGTCAGAAGTGAAGGGTATGAAAGGAAGGAACAGATGTTAGCGACACTGGGTTCACATTTCCCGCTGGACACATTACTCATTTTCTCGAGAAGCCCACAAGCCTATTGACCGTCTGGTCCTTCAGTTGGTCTCCCTAATCGTCTTACCCTTGCAACTCCCTGCGCCATACCCCTGTAGAAATAGGCACGTGCACAAAGGGCAAAGGCCCAATTCCCATGGCAAAAGGTATAAAAAGATCAATATGAGGATGAGATGTCATCTGGTGAGCAGGCTTGAAACATCCCCCATGGGACTGTTCTTTGCCCCTTAGAGCACTAACCTAGCTCTCAGAAGGGGTTTAGGTGACTGTGAGAGGCGGGGCAATCTCCAAACATTTTTACCCTCTCCGACCAGCTGCTTAGGTTTGCAGAACGAGGCTTCAAATAAAATGAATGACGGTAAATTTGGCAATTGGTGAATTGCTATGATCGCTACTTGACAGTTAGTTTAGGGGTGAGGTGTCATATCCAAAAAATGCAAGTTACTGTGTTCCAAGATTCTCCTGAGGTAACTTGTTTAAGAACTATTCCTGTTAACCATGTATTATAATGGCACTTGAGATATACTGTAATAATGTAATTTTCTAGTAAGATTTAAAAGCGTTCATTTCCATTTGTACAAGCACAGCACAGCGTTGTGTTTGGTTCTTTTTCAAAACATTTAAATGAACCCCATATCTTACGTCTTTTCACATTTAATCATATTTGTATGTGTTTGGCTTTCTCGACTGGCATATTTTGTAACCCAATTTTTGTGTGCTTGTCTGGAGAGTGGTTTTAATGAGAATATGTTGGTCAGAGTTGATATCTTCTTGCCTCTATTAGAAACCATTAGAATCATCATTAGAATATTTCAGTGCTGACTGTGTGGCTTCTCAACATTAGGATCAGATGTGCCTTTCTTATTTTTTGGCAAGACTTGCTTTCAATTGCTCGCCTTGCATTGTGTCTGGCAACACACATTACCATGGCAACATCCCACAATGAAGACTTTTTTTCCCCATTATTAATTTTTTTTCTATGAGATGCAGGATTTTATTCCAAACCTTAAGTGTGTGCATTAATATAAACCCAGACCAACGAATATCTTTTGAGACGATCGCATGTATAGGAAATTACTGTTAAGAACATAGCGAAATAACATTTGCAATGCCTTAGCAATGCTCGATTGAGATTCAATGATTAAACAGGTGAAACGAAGGGACAAGATATTACTTTCGTAGACTACGTGTCCTTGAAGTATTTCATAATTGAGGCTTATTATGACAGTGATTCATCAAGATAGTGTTATGCCTAAAACTTGCTTTGTAGGGTTTTTCTTGATGTCTCGCTTTTTTGTGATTGCCATGTTCCTGCCGCCACAAGGCTGTCAGATGCCTTTCATTATTATGCATCATAGCTTATGTGAACGATATATACATAAATAGCTTTTTGTGTGGTTTTCCCAAGCTTGCTGTAGATAATTAGACTGTTAAATTGCAGCAATTAAACAAAGACAATTTGCAGGAGAAAAATAAGGAGTGCCAATTGTAAAGGCTCAGTGGCGCTCACTAATTTTTAGAATGTTCTCAGAGTGCCTTGAAACCAGTTTGCTAAATCCTCGAAAATGGACAGCAGCGGTGAGCTATGGGTAGCAGGCTACAATACTGCTTGGCAACACAATTGAAACATAATTTTTTTATGCCAATGTGTACTCAGCAAAGCATGAATAGGAGCTGACATCTAACATTAATTAGGTCTGATTTATTCATACTGACTAGATCACAAGAAGAAATTCCATCTGATTATAGTCAAGCATGAAAATGACCTGATTAAACACTTAACAGAACCTAAGAGGAACGAAGCATGAAGAAACTGGGGAAGGAGGCATTAGGCCATCAGCAAAGTGAGCTATATTTTGCTTATCTTTGCTGTGGTCCTCACTGTCGAGATGAAATAGAAACCAACCAAACACACTTTTGAACCATTGTAGGGTATTTTTTGTTCTCAGTCGACTTTCTCAAAATGTGCTGAGACACGTCCACTTGAAATTGTTGTTTTAGTTCTCAAATGAGCACCAGATTTGTTGCTTGGTACTCGATGGCTGTTTTTTTGTGATCATTATTTTCATGTCTGGGTAAAGTGTGGCTCTTGGAAAACATTTTTACTGTCCATAGTTTCTTGGTCTAGCTTATAGCTCAACTTGCCCCAATGCCTTTGCCCATTAATGGTAATGTATCTGTGTATCTGTATCTCATTGCCTTTCTCACTTGGGCTGTGTCCACCCTCCTCAGGTGTGCCAACGAATGAGAGTCTTGAATCCAAGAGTTGTAGCTCAACCAAAGTGTCCGGTCTCCTGCGCAACCGGGAACACAACATCATTGAGGTTCCATTTGCACCGCCACTGCCCAGCCCAACCCCGGCCTCGGCGCCCACTGGCTCGCCAGCCCCCGCTGCAGCTGCGGCACCCCCTGAACCTCCTCGATCTCGCCTCTTGACGCCTTCTCCTCTCAGCGTCAAGAGGGAGCTGCAAAGGCAACCCCCTGTCCCATCCCCTTCCCAGCTGAGGGCCACACCCCAGTTCTACCCTCCCCACCCACTCTCACAGCAGGATCCCTGTGCCCATCCACCCCCACAACATCACCCCCGGCCAATCATAAGCCATCAGGTGCACCACCCGCTGCAGTACAGCCTCCCCAACATCAGGTAGGTTGAAATTAAAGCTGTTTTAAAGACAGAAACCATTTATACTTTATTTAATGACAGCTAGAAAAGTTAGTTTCTTGTCTTATAATAACTGTAGCACATATAACAATTAAATTTTATCAAGCTCACAATAAGACGGCCCTTTAGTTACTCTGAAGCTATTTGGATTGAGTCCATTATACTTTGTCTGCATTGCAGCCACCATTTCTCCCCTTGTCCTTACAAATGGGTTCAGCAATAAGTATAAAATGAAAAATAACGCTTTCCAAACTCATAAATGGTAGTCCATTGATGAGATACTGTAAAATATTGACTTTTTTTTCTCCACACAGAAATTGATTTCCCGCCAACCTTGCGAGATTTACTGTTTTTCATTTAACCATTTCCTCTTTATAATATCTGCACATATACCTCCGAGAGAGGCTTTATTGCCTTACCATTCTTGTCAAATCACTATTATGGTTTGATTGAAAATGTTATTGATTGTCATAGAATTGTATTATGCTTCTGATTCTAATGTAAGGGTAAGGTCATTTAATCCATCTTCAACATTAATCTTTTATTCTGTCACCTTTATCTTCAGCCATCAGAACAGTCCACTTCTTCCTAAACATCACCTCTCCCCAACGCAACACCACCCACTAAGTGGGCTGCCATCCTCGGCCCCCACCTTGCCTCTGTCTATAGCCAACCTCTCTACCTCACACTATTCCTCCCTACGGAGCCCGGCACATCGCCATTCGGCCATGTTTGCAACCCCAGCCACACTGCCTCCACCACCAACCTTACCTACCAACAGTTTAGTGGTGCCCGGGCACCCAGCGGGTACCCCCTACCCAGGTAACACATCAGACACTTAACAACAGATAGAAACAATGTTAACATTATTAAAAAAAATAAAACAAAACAATTACATACATATAGTTGGTTATATCAGTGTAGTTACTACAAATAATTTCTGTTTAAGTTGCTATATAATTTTTAAAATGATATATTTAAATGTAACTACATTGACTTTTGACAGTAGTGTTGATATTAATTCTTATTAGACTATTTACAAATTTCAAAGTCAGTATGTATTTTTTTATTATATAATTTAATGTGTAATTTAAAATAATTGAGTAAAAAAACTTTTAAAAAATTAAAACATTAATTGTGAATCAATTCACTATATATATATTTTAATGATATTTTCATGTATTTTTTAAAATAACACACAATTTGGCAATGCATGTTATGCTTCATAAAAATCATCCTTAATGTCTTATTTCGTCAAACAATTGCAAAAAGGTAATGTACTTTACCATAAAATCCAAATTATGGAATTATTAAATAATTGTATTTTATGTATTATTGTAATTATTAAAATTACTGGCTAGTTTTAATTTATGCCCAAGCATGACAATCCCATAAACACTTGAACAATGACATTGTTATAAGCTTTTTCAGTGCCATTCAAAATAATAGACATCCAATCTTGTGGATCTTTTCATCCTTCTGCTGTAAATTGAACTAGTACTTTTTCACTAGTAGGACATTTGTCCATTTGTTGCCATCCGTCACAGATTAAATGCATTGGATGTCTATTGTTGTCAATGGCAGACAGACAATAAGTTAAGTTGTTAAATTTTAATTCAACAACTACCTGTGTATTTGTTGGAGTTTGTCTACAAAGTAAGTACAAGAATCATAATGTTCCACAATTATGACCTCATGGACAATGGATACTACCATTTGAAACCCTGGAAACAATATTGTGTTAAACCTGTTCACAGAGTTGCCTTGGACCCTAAATTATCGACTTTAAAAAGACATTTTACTCATTTAGAGTAATTGTATACTTTGGTGGGAATATTTTGGAAACCCCATCTGCTCCATTTTGACTTTGCCCATGTGCAAAAAGTCACGTTCATAAAGGCATTGGTGGATGACTCTCAAGGATGAATTCATTGACCAATAGTCCCACAGACATACTACAGTATCTTCTGAAAAATATTCACAGAAGACTGAAATCTGTAGATGTGATGAAATGAGGAGAAAAAAGGATGGTTGCCTTGAAAATGCTTTAGTGCAGCATCAATCTAATGCAACCACAAAGTTGAACCTTGCCAATAACTGGTGGTTTGTCATTATTTGCTATTAAATTTTAGCCCCAAAACAGCCATTTTATGCTGCAAAAAAAGGACACACGTCTGTATCGACGTGACTTGTCCCCAAAAAATATGCCTCGCCACGCATTCCATTCAACGGCACGCGTCTGTGTGCGTTTTCTGCCGGGATGACTCTTGGTTCTTTCCTGTCTTTAGATACCAGTCTGTTGATATCATTCAACCAACCAATCATGTATTGCCAGCCTCATTCGGGGATTCTGATTGGCACATTGTCACAGGCAACTCTGTTACCACCACCAATGAGTCCCCACGTAGAAAATCCTCACAGCATGAGCTGGAGAAACAGAGAATGCCAGGTGACTATTTTCTTTTCCTTCTACCCTTGTTGTGAAGACTGACTGGGCGCCCGTGCCTTTTTTTTTCTTTCTTGTGTTTCCACCTTTCCCACCTCTTCCCGCCCCCTTTTTTCTTTCCTTTTTTTTTGGTTTTTCCTCGCTCTCCTTTCTTACAGAGCATGATCTACTGCGGCAGGAGCTGAACAACCGATTCCTGGTTCAGAGTTCGGAGCGGGGCCGGGGGCCACCCGCCTCGCCGCTGGCCCCCGTGTCGCTCCTGAGGGCCGAGTTTCACCAACACCAGCACATGCACCAGCACCAACACACCCACCAGCACACCTTCACGCCCTTCCCTGCCAGTCTGCCCCCGGCCGCCATCCTCAACCCCCCCAACGCACCCCCCATGGTGCGTAACCAAGCCAGAAATGTGAGGATAAGTAAAATAATCCTAAGAAATTTAAAACCATTGAAAAAAACTAAATTCAACCAAATTTCAAATTCAAATTACTTCCCTCGACACCCCTCCCGACCCCCTCCTCAGTCCACTCCAATTGTTTATCCACCCCATAATGCACCAAATATGTCACGAAAATCCCTCCCTTCAAGAAAATAATCACATTAGTTTAGATCTGATATCCTGATGCACAATTAGGGTATCCAGTAAAAAATAGATTCAATCCAAGTCTCACCCGTCCCCCATATTTGATTCACACATTCAACCAAGCACATAAATGCTGTAGAATATACATATCCTAATTGATAATATTATGCGTTGCCATTATATTATTTCCATTTCAAGATAATTATCTTGACAACAGGGTGGATACATTTATTCAAAAATTCAATCATATCATGCAGGCGAATCACCATAAGCTAGTTTTACGTTGTGCCAAAATGATTCTAATGAAATTATGTTAAAAAATTTCTTACACATGCATGACAGATTAGATATTATTTTCATTATGCGTTACCCCTGCTCTTAAGTTTTTGGTTTCCCAAGCTAGCGCCAAAAAAAAAAGAATACGTACGACTATTCATATTTTCTTACATGCAACAATTTAAGCCAATCACAATTTTTCGTGTAATTAATGTCATCCATCATCTCCCGACCTCTGATTAAGAGCTCGGCGGTCCCATTAGTAGCCCACTTTAAGACCTCCCCTGGAAAATCCAAACACTGGCACAATTTTGGATATTTCCTTAATTTTCTTTGGTTAAAAGCACTGGCATCTGGTATGCTGCTTATCTGCGACATGGCAAGGAATTCCATCCAATACACAAGACATTCGCTTACAGACCACTATTGCACTGACTTTTTCCCCCCTCCCCCAATCGTAACTGTGTTTCTCCTTAATGTGTTTTCCTCACTCCACCATGTTTTTGACAGCGATGTTCTTCTCTCTGAATGCATGCTGAGAGAAGCGGGATTAATGATGTAGTTGTTTTTGCTGTTTTGCCAGGTGTTTTATCACAATTCCTCTCTCCTGTCTTCTCCACTCCTCCACTTGCGCTTGTATAAATCATTTCCGCTGTTACACTCCTTAGCTAATGGCATTAATTAATGAAATGACACAGCACATATATTAGTTTTTTTTTGTTCAGCACTCTCAAGCAGGTGGCTTACCAAAAACTAGCATTTCTCCAATCTTATCCTTGTCCTTTCTCGTACACCAGGGCAAGGAATATTGATGAAATATTACGATTTAATCAAGCAACTCAGTATAGAGTAAAGCCGTCAAACGTCGTAAATTCCGGGGGTGCGTATTATTTCCCCTTCCCCTTTACAGGGCCATAAAACGACACGACTTAGCTCTTACGTGTCGGAATGAAGCATGCCGCGCCTTAAGACATGCAGAGGAACAATTTAATGAGCTCCAAAGCTGACTCTAGGTTTCCTCTCTGTAGGCTGCCTGTCTTTTATTTGCGGCCATTATAACCCATGAACAGACGCTACCGTCGCTGTTATTTTTTGTGCAGATTAAATGTCCCTGCTTCAGCAGAGGACCCCTAAATCCCAAGATCTGCCAACTTTAAACCCCCTCACAGCTCAACCACCCGTGTGGCAGTATAAATATTCAAACCCACAAAGTTTTACGTGAACCAAAATACGTCAGCGCTCGCCAAAGAGTTTATAAAACACTCCCAAAAAATACCTATAGACGGTTTGTGTATATGTGCAAGGGAATAGGTTACTGTCACTTGTAATTAGTGTTTTGAAAATTGGGAACCCGTATTCGCTTGACGACAGACTTACAAAGCCGCTATTCATGCTTGGGACGTTTTCCGTCTCGTCTCTTCCACGTGTGATGAGGGCGTGATCGAAATAATTTTATTTGAAGCTTACAGTTGTTCAATGGCAAATTACCAATGTAGTGGTTATTCTCCCAAATTCAGAGTATTAGTTACATGCTTATTTCTTGAATCGGCACCTAACCATTGCTAATGTTATTTGCACCGCTCACATAAAAGTCTTCAAGTCACACAAAAGACTCCTTATATTCTTTTCATTATTTTTCTTTGACGCACAAAGAGTTGATTTTTCTCTTGCGTAAATCACTTTTAAAGTTTTCTGACAACCATCTCCGTCTTCACGCACCTTTTCCAACTATAAAACTGTCATAGTAAAACCTATTAGTTTCACAACAACTAGAAGCAATTGGTTGTGATTTGCGTGATAAACACGTCGCACCAGTTCCCGTTTCATACCAAAGCCTTGTATGCTCAGTTGGAAAATTTGTGATCGTCTCTTGTTAATAATTTTACTGCCTCATCCTTATCTTTATCTGACCATGCATTCTAAATAAACCCATGACTGGTGAAAGCCAGCTGCTTCACTCCAAGGCTTATTTGTCAGGAGTAAATCCTGTTTATTGCTGTTTTGCAGATCACAAGTCTTTTTCTCCTCCCCTAAATATCACAAGATGTTATGTTGAACGTTTTGGATTGAGTGTTGGATGGACTTTTTGTCGATCACTTCTAATGCAATTTTTTCTTTTACTTCTTCCAGTTTGACAAATACGCGCCTAAACTGGACAATCCGTTCATCAGACATCATTCAAATGTAAGTCACTGTAATTCATATCCCTCATTTGAATTTGTAAAATGACGTTTGACTAGGACATCCTAATAACATTTTGATTTCTGTGTGAATAGGCTTTAGCATATTGCATTTGATTAAGTTTTTCTCCCTCCCTTTTTTCCCCTCAGTTCTTCCCCTCCTATCCCTCGACCATGCCAGGCATGCCCCCACTGCTCCCTCACTCAGGACCCTTCAGCTCACTGCAAGGAGCCTTTCAACCCAAGGTCAGCCCCGTAGCCCAAATTCTAATGCATGTGCTGGGAAAAAACACACACACACACAATAACGTTTACCTGTTTCGAATATGCAGGATATGATGCAATAGCATGCCACAAAAGTGGGCCGTTTCACCAAAAGCAGACAGATCTCAAACTTTTAAATGTCGGAATGTAGGCTACAAAATAAGAAATGACTCATTCTAGACGGAATGATTTGCGTTTGCATTTTTTTCAAGTGTCTTTTCAGTGGAATTACTGACGTATACGGTCAAAAGAGTCGTGGATCAGAGTATTCTTATTACTATATTATTCTCCAATTTCCCTGTACTTTTTTGAACCAGTCAATGTCTAGTCCAAATGAAAAAAAATTAAACAATTTGAGTCCTAAATTATATCATGACAGTCATTGACATTTTTTTAACGCACTGAATGAATAAACAGTAGACCAGGGCTGCGTTAAGGTCAACTCAATTTCATGTGGGCCGGCCGGACCATTTTAGATATAATATTTAGATTTTTTTAATATAAATGGATTAAAGAACTGGATTAAAATCCCTGAATATTCAGTTTTTTATAGATCTAAAACAATGTTTATTTTAGCTTTTTTAATATATTTTTAGATCTTACAAAATGATTTTTGACCTAAAAACACAGAAAAAAATGATTAAAAAAATATAATTATTGATTTAAAAGGGGGAAAATCAGGAAATTTAATATACATCTATACTCTTCATTTTAATTTGATCCTAAAACAAAAAGTCGGCACTCATGATTTACTTTCCCGGGCCACACTAAATGATGCGGCGGGCCAGATTTGGCCCCCGGGCCGCCACTTTGACACATGTGCAGTAGACCAAAAATGATCTTAAGTCGCATGAAGGTTGTCAAATTTGATGTTTGATATTCGGCGTGAGAGCTATTGTCAGAAACCTACTTTTCCCATTATTCTCATTGATCAATTCAGCAACATTTACCCAATAACCCTAACTGTAATGCTACAGACATTATTTTTAATGACATTAGATTCGTTCCAAATGTAACAGTTGTAGTTAGCGTGAAGCAGAGTTGCCAGAGCTGAATCTTGACCTAAGCCATGACAGGCAACAGCTGAGAACATTAGATAACATCTGTCTGTCTCTGCGAGGCAAGCATCCAAATGCTGCAGGGCTGATGAGGAGAGAATGGAAGGCATAAGATATGGGAGGAGGGTGTGGTTGTGTCTGGCAGATGCCCAAAGGCTCTGACCTGGTGTAAGCACCAATCAAAGCTGGCCTAAATCCATTGGCTTTATTCCCGGTGGGTTCTGTCATGGAGAGGCTCTTTTGTTAAAGGCCTCTCCAGATGGCTCACGAAACACTCTTTACGTGGAAATCCTCTGAGAAGCGTTCCGGGAGAGGCCTTTGGGGGTGGAGACTCGTGTGAGTCTGTTGGTGAAAGTAGATGACTTGGGTCAACCTGCAGAAATTTCCCATCCGTGATTTATGGGTGGATTAATACGGCTCATCCGGGCACTCTGCGACATGGAGAGGAGATCAGAGAGATGAGGTAGCCTCGTGTGGATGAGCAGCTACAGCCTCATTGCAGTTGTTGGTACCATCAGCAGCTTTTACCCAGCAGGGAGCTAAGGATTACAGAGCTAAAAGTGACACGGAGCAGAGTCGATGTGAAGGAGGAAAGTCTCCCACTGTTCAGAAAAGTAAGGTCCGCTGGCGTAATGTTGGCAAAGCACCGTGCGATCAGGCGCAACTAAAAGACTTCGATTTTCTCAAAAGCTCAGTGCTTCTTATATATTTCTTATTATTGTATGAAATTCACACCACTACTACTACCGCGTGTTGTCATCCGGTGCGCCATATATATGAAAAATATTTTAAGATAGGCCATTCATTGAAGTGCGCCTTATAATGCGGAAATACGGTACCATAGTATAACTGATTTGTTACATTGTGAAAGGCTTTGGTTGCTTATAATGTCTGAAAATTAGGACCGATTGTCAACAAAATGTATGTGTATTTCTATTTCTAGCCACCTAAACTTCAGAAAATATTTCAGTGTTGAAAATGAATATTTACACAATGCTTGCTTCATTAAAATTAATGTTTTTTCTGTTATTAGCTGTTTTAAACATGGCAAAATTTCATGTCATAATATTGCGATAGCTCTGTTTAAATGGGGATAAATCTATCCACAATCTTTTCCCCTCCTTAGTACATTTCCTCAGTATCAGGTGGGGAAAATCAGGTGACTCGGGCTTCCATGCAAAAAATATGTAATCGGGATATCCCTACCAATCAATGGTCCCTTTAAGGACAAAACAGTTCTCTGCATATGGTGAAAATGACTAATCTGTTATTACTACCATTGTTCTCAGGCGTCCAATCCCATCGATGTAGCAGCACGTTCTGGAGCAGTACCTCACACACTCCTTCAGAAAGATCCGAGGGTAAGCATCACTCATCTCTACAACTTATACAGCAAGGAATTTTATTTTGTAATATACGTTAAAATGGATAACACCGAGAGACGAATATGACAATAACAAAAAAAGTATATTTTTCTAGTACATTAGGACTGGCAAAAACAATGTCAATGAGTCAATGTCTTTGCTCACTTTAAAAGTGGTTTACTTTAAAACGATGAAATAATAAGAATAAGAAGCTTGCATTGGATCTTAAGTGTCTCTGCATTGAAATCTGGCACTGCTCGGACATTTTTCCATTCAAAATGAACTTGAATGCCGTTAAATGTTGAAAACAGTACGTTTTTAACCCCACTTTGTAATGCTTTGGAAGATAGATGACAAGTATTTTCTGCTTCTCCATACAGATAACTGACCCATTCAGGACAAATGTTCGAGTAAGTTACAGCTTTGTTTCTTTTCTTTATAATGTTTTCTGTCTCTGGCCAGGCCACAAAGTCAAAACATTCCACTGTAGTCGCAGACCATGAAAAAACACGTGGCTGCATTGAGGTCTCTTTGGATTAAAGTCAGGGTTAGCTTATGCTACTCAGTGCCTTGTTAAAAACCCAAGACAAATTCCCACTTTGTAGTTTGGCCAGAAATTCTTAATACCAGCATCCATTTATAGCTTTCCCTATAAAAGCCAGATGGCTAACATCAATTTTTGTCTAAATTTGTAGAAACCTGGCAAGTGGTGTGCAGTGCATGTCCAGATCGCATGGCAGATCTACCACCACCAGCAGAAAATGAAGGTGCGTGAGATGGAAAATGTTTTTGCTGTTACAAAAACGAGACCTCGTGATCTCAAACCGGATCACACTACCCTCAGGACACCCGTCATACGTTTGGAGACTTTTCACTTTTGAATTATGAATCTCTCAAAACTTCCCATCAAGGGTGGAGACCTCATCCAAATCAATCTTTATTTGAAAATTCAAGTAAAGATACATCTCCTCCATCCAAATGCCATACTAAGACTCACTTTGTCTTTTTATGCTGTAACTATAACCATTAAAATGTTAAAGTAAATAAAGAAATGAAGGATGCGTGGCTGATTTTTCCACATAGCCACTTAAAGACCAGTAACTGAACTAGTTTGTTACCATTGAGACCTTGTGAAGCATACATATTTTTACCGTCACAAAACAAGAGAAATCTGCGGCGACATTTTCACATTCAATTTCCCTAAACCACCTAATTGTCATATGCTGTTGCCTAGCAACCTTATTTTTTTCTTCTTGTTTGTGCCTTATTCAAATATAGCAAATGCAGCTGGACCCCCACAAGATAGACATGAATGGAAAGCTGGACCTGTTCAGCAGGCCCCCGGTCCCGGGTGTTTTCCCAGGGTTCCCGTATCCTCATGACCTGGCGCGACCTCTCTTCTCCTCCTCTGGTCAGTTGGGTCTCTCAGTCAGGACTCTGATTATGTGGAGGAATAATATCATGTCACTTCATTTGAGTCATTATGACATGACATGACTGACGTTTACCATTTTGATGGCTGTACTGCCTGAGCATTTAAGTATGGCGCATATGGGCCATTACAGAGCTCACGACTCTCTGATTGGAAACTAATAATCTTAATGTCCTTTCCATTCTGATAGGCTCGGGCCACCCAGCTCCCTCCCCATATGGCCCCACACCCCACCCCAGTGGTTTTCTGCCGCCTACCCATTTGGCAGGTAAGCGTAGGTCAATGCACGTTAAATTTGATCATGCCATGATCTTTTCTTATTTTCAATCACTCTCATTTCATTTTTACTCATTTATTAAGCAAATAGAACTCCATAATGGAACGCAAACCCTTTACTCGTACTGGTTGCTGTGATCCAGTTTCTTGCTTCAAGATGATGTTAACTGTGAGCATAGAGTATTATCATATGGCTGCTTAGTGATTCATAATACACACTAAAATATGTCAGTGTGGATTTATGAAAAATGCATAGCTAAAATACATTTACCTTCCCCCATTCTTAGTATACTAAATCGTTATTCGATTAAAAAGCATGTTCACATATGATACTGTTTTAAGCTTGCAAAGTTACGTTCAAATGTATTAAGTCATGGAAAATGATGAAGATGATGATGACAAATATTTGTTGGGGTTCCTCTCATTCCCTTTAAGCAAGGTACTGGGGACACATTGAGAGACTCTAATACGATTGAAGAGTTTTAGTTTTAGTCCAGCAGAGACCCCCAACCGACTCATTACTGGAGACTATGAATTAGTAAATAATTGTTTTCTGTGGTAACTGTAAGAAAGCTTTACTGCCCCCCACTAGTCGAAAGTATTCTTCGGCAATCAGTGGGCTTTTTTGGTCCTTTGTTTTGTGCAGCCTTTTGTGTGTGAAAGAATTCGGGTTGAAAAAACCTTGAATTACATTTGTCCACTAGAGCTCGTAGGAGTGGTTAGCACGTCCTCCCAGAGATCTGTCCGCAGTGGGTTATGACATTCCTGTGTGGAGTTTGCGGTTCTCCCCAGGCTGACGGGGTTTTCTCCGGGTACTCTGGTTTCATCCTAGATCCCCAAAAACATGCATGGCAGGCTAGTGGTGCACTAAATTGTCATGAGGGAAGTGTGAGAACGTGAATGGTTATTTGTCTCGTTGCACTGTGTGATTGCCTGGCAACCAATTCAGGGTCTCCCTCGACTACTGCCCATAGTTGGTTGATGCCTGAGCCAAGTGCGTTGCAAACATCCCATTTTTATTTTTCTGCTTTGGTCCAGACAAGTGAACACACCCTGTAACACCTGTTCCCTCCGCCTTTCTACTCGTGGGTTCATTCCCAAGAACTCTTTTGCATAAAGTGGTGAGGTCCTTAATCCCAAGAGTGACAAGCCACTCCAGTTTGGAGGGGTGGCCACTGCAGTATCCAGAGGCATAGAGCTAGCTAAGGGGGCAGCGCTAAAGAAAACACAGCTCGCTTGTAAGAGAAAAGCAGAGTGGAACGGTGGTGGCGGTGGTGATCGCTCGCCAGTACACCCCACCCCATCCCCCTTTTTGCTAATCCCTGTTTGGCATTTTGCAGATCCTTTCAGTCGCTCCAGTTCCTTTGGCGGCCTCGGCAACCTTTCAAGCAGTGCCTTCGGAGGATTAGGCAACCCCTCGCTTGGTAAGCGCTGGCCCCCTCTGCTCATCCAATGCTCCCTGCTTCAATCTGGCCCCCGCAGCCAGGAACGCAGCAGAGTAGGAAAGGCATTAGAGCCACAGTCTATCAGTAGGAGAGGGACAAACTAAAGACACTTCACGCTAGTTTCCGTGTCAAAGCAGTCCTGGCCAGTGGAGGCTCAACACAACAGGGCAACACACCACAGCAGACCTCCTCATTGCTGGCATTTCTTCCTCACACTGTGTTCCCAAGAGCTAGGCTTTATTCCGGAGATGACCCTGCCAACGGGTCCTCTGTTGGTGGCAATTCAAATATTCATTATTTGACAAGGCCCCTGGCATCATGGAGGGTTGCACATCCCTTCATTATTCCGTTTTTTTAAACTGCCAAATCAGTCACCCCATTGAGAAAATGGATGTGATTGGAATAATTATGAATGAATTTTTACAATGAGTTGCTCCTATTTTGTTGCTTCCGGAAATTCTGCAGCATTAACTCACAGTAGAGCCGATGTCTGTCTCCGCCTTTCTTACAGGGGCGAACAGCATGTTTGGCCCAAAGGAAGGTCCCGGAGGACTGCCCCCATTTAACAGCCCACAACACGACACCTGGAATAGGCTGCGACGAACGCCACCATCTTTCCCCACCCCGCCGCAGTGGCCAAAAACTGCAGATCCTGAGAGGAGCAGCTCCGCCAACAGCCACGAGCGGGAACGAGAGCGGGAACGGGAAAGAGATAAAAGAGATTCGTCAATCGGAAAAGAGGAGAAAGATAAAGACCGGTGAGCTTTCATTCGTTGACGTAATGATACAGATAAGGGTAAGACAAATGTAGTGTGCCAATTTTACTTCTATTTGTGTACACTGCAAAGATCATTTCGTATGTGACAGTGGTCAGTCTTGAATACCGTGCTTGGAGTGGGAGGCAGGAAGCACGAGAGCCTAACCCCTACCTGTGTTTTTCTCAGAGATTCTGTAGAACGCAACCGCCACTCCAATCGGTCCTCTCCGGCCTCAGCGCCAGTCAGTTACCAGATCAGCAACTTAATTCGCTCCAACAGCCAAAACGCTGATGCGGCACGGCATCACGGTGGCAGCCTAGATCGTGTACGCGAGGCAGAAAAAGAGCTACTCGAACGCCACCGAGACCCATCCGCTCTAGTGGACGTCAAGGTGAAGGAAAGTCGCTCGCCTGCCAAGGAGATGCTAGAGAGAAGATCCTCTGACGACTCCGTTATACCAGCCCAGCGTTCTCCCTCTCCATATGCCAAGGCAGCGCTCAACGAGCAGAGTATGAAGATGGTGGGCGGGCCCCCGCCTACGCTCAAAGATAATGAGAGGAAAGAGCCTGCACCTGGAGAACAATTCCACAAGGTTAAAAATGACATGAAGATCAAAGAAGAGAGAAAGGAGGAACAGGAAGTTGTGGTGGTGAGTTCTGAGCCAGCTCCCCAGCCTCCAGCACAAGTGCAGTCTGCTCTCATGGCCCATCCTGGAAATCCTCACCACCACCACCCTCCTTTGCCTCCGCATCCTCATCTTCCCTCCCCACGTGGCAACGATATTCCAGCGCCGGGTTTGCACGGGGTTCCCATGGCGCACTCGCTCCCCCTCTCCATGAGTGCCATGCCCCAAATGGGAAGCTTAAATGTCCTCGACCGGGCTCGCATGGCACCCTTCATGGGAGTTAGCCCGCTGGCAGGAAGAGAACGCCTACCCCACACGGCTTTCCCGTGGGACCCGCTCCGTGAAGCCTACCGCAGCTTAGACCTGCAGAGGCGCATGGACTTCCAGCTGAGGGCCGATCAAGCACACCGCTTCCCCAGTGTGTACGAGCAGGAGCGGGCCTACCGCGAACGCGAAGCTCACGACTACTCTCACCACGAGCACCTTTTGGAAGTCCGCAGGGAGCACGAGAGGATGAGGCAGCAGGCGGAGGAGCGAGAGCGCCTCCACTTGCGAGAGGAACTGGACCGAGCGCGACTTCATCAACTGCACCAATCGCCAATGGAAGGTCACCTGCCGCACATGGCTCCGTTTATGCCCCACCTGGGCGGAATGCCCTACCCCAGGCTCAGCCCCTCCACGGGGCACAACGGCCTCCTGAACAGAACGCCCCCTACTGCTGCACTAAGTGCCCCCCCGCCACTTGTGCCAGCCAGCAGTGCCAGGCCAGCCTCCCCCAGGAGGACTACGCCCCTCACAACCACCCAAGACCCTCGAGACTATTCCCCATCTCGCAAACCCAAAGAGGTTGAGGCACGGTAGCTTTGTCAAAAAACAAAAAAAACAAGCTCCGCCCCCAGTCCCCCCCCCGAGCCGAAATTGTCCTTTGAACAAAATGCACTCCTCTTCCAAAGAGAAGAGCAGAATTCCCCAAGGGAAAGGGTATGATTGTACAGGATCCGGTTTAAGCACATGCCATGAATATTTTTGCGGACTGAAGGCAATGTGAGGAAAACACAATTGTGTGTCTGTTTATATCCACCTTGAATATTTGATAATTATTAATATATTAATCAAATAACTTTTTGCAGCTTTAAGTGAACAAAGCTGGTCACAAATGGTTTGTATATTTGCTATCCTTGTTCCGTGTATAGGTATCATTTCTATGAATTTGATGTAATTTGTGCTTTAGTCACACCTTTTACAATATTTATCCCATCGATTGTGTGTCATATCCGCTATGACTGTAAAGACTGGATTTGGATTACCCCGTAATTTAACCTCATGGTACCAGGACATCCGCAAAGTGGCAATGTACATACATACGTATATAACCAATCTGTTTTGCTTCTGAGATATGCAGACAAATACTATATGAAATGAGGTAGGTCTTTGTTCAGTCTCTGTACAGCAAAAGGATGTAAATAATCTGTTAAAATCCCTCGGTTGCAAATTGACCATGTGTAAATTTTTAACCATTTCTAAAAAAAAAAAGAAAACACAAAATAACAAGTCCAATTTCTGAGGGGACTTTATTGAATATCGAGGCAACAGACAAGCCATGACAATAGGTGGAAAGTGACAGTCGATGCTGAAAGGGAGCCTTGAAGGATCATCTGCAATCTATGCAAAGCAGCAATGGCAGGCACCCTCACTAAATTTTCCAGGAGGAAGCAAATCAGTGACACTGAAAGGCTTGGGTAAACCCATGATGATATTTACCATTGAATGAAAAATGGAATTATGAAAAGACTTCCACGTCATAAACTGGACCAGATGCGGACTGAAAAGTGGAACACTTTAAAGTGGGCAGCAAAAAGACGTTCTCTGTCAAACTTGTGTTTATGTGCAGTTGTTTTTCTTAGACTTGTATACAAAAGAAGTAGAATTTTAGGCGTGCAAAATACAAATGAACATTCATGGTTTAAAATGTACGGAATAAAGTTCGGACCTAATGTCATATTTTCACTCTTTCCGTTTATTTCGTAAAGTGCGCTGCAACAATGTAATGATAACGGTATTTCATCGTTTTGCCATTGATGGGTCACATTTCAGTTTACGCGGTATTTGTTCATCTGCCATCAGTTTAAGTGCTCTGAAATCGAAACGGTAGCATTTTTTTTTTTAAAGAGGCTCCGCTTTCTGATCATTTGACCGTAATTTGTAATATGTGAGATGTGGGCCTCTTGGAAGGGATCGATAAGATTGGACCGTGACAATCTGGAGGGAGGGGGACAAATAGGTCATTGATTTTGTATAAAAGCAGGTTTTGAGTGTTTGTGTTTCAGGTAACCAGTATTGACGGGCAGCCCAGCAGCACATTGACCCGCAGTCTGGGCTCATTAAGAGAAACAATGCCTCCGAGGCAATCTATTGGAGGACGACAGCCTCCCCTCTTCATGCACAACCCTTCATCTGCCTTTCTAATGAGGCCCAGAGATTCCGTGGAGTGTCTGCGAAGGGATCCCCGAGAGGCGCCTGTCTTTTTATTGACAAGACCTTAGCTACACTTGCCTCCTGTCCAGAGACGGCCAATTCATCCCGATAATGCCCCGACTACTCATCTCACTGCTGTGTGCCATGAGACCCAGTGATCCTATCCCGTGGTATCAGCACATAATGGCGGCGTGGGATCAAACTGGGGCCAGGTCATTAGGGGGTGTTATTGAAAATCCATGGTGCCTCTGTGTTCCACACACCTCAGCTGAGTTTTTTAAAGGCTTCGTGCCAGGATTGGGCCGGTGTATTGGGGAGACTTAAATGACTATTGCTTTCAATTTAAGCTCCCAGGAATCGAGCCATGTATCGCTTAGATGGGTAGCATCTGTCAGCAGACAGCTTCACTTTACCGCTATGTGCTTCTGGTCCTAATCATCTAGTCAGAGACAGGCACTTAACCCCTATACTTGTTACTGCTTAGTGATTTTTCCCCATAACCATTATTTACCAAGCGAGCTTTGCCGGAGAAAAAAAGACACCTTGGGTTGCCTCAATCACCGTCCTGTGCTCTATCCATTTTACAGTGTGAAACGGGCCCACTGGAGATGAAAAGCTCCATCAATTTTCACTCATTGTCTGGCGAGGTCAATTTATTTCAGCACACAGTCCATCATCAGAATCAGGAATCAATTCACACGTTGGCTCAGATGTCCAAAGCAGACGGGTTATTGCAGTGCCAGGCAGCTGTTGCCTCTTTCCATGGCCATTTTTCGTATTTTTCTTATCTGCAGATGGAAGAATGTCAGGCTTCATTTTCAAATATTTTTTAAGTGGTTTTTTTTCCCAATTGCAATATTACATTTTTGGAACACTTAGCAGTAAATGGACTTGTAAATAGTGCGTTTTCACATTTACGGCATGCAAAGCGCTTCGACACTCTATTGTCATATACCTACTGATAACACGCTATTTGGAAAAATGTGGGTTTCAGTATCTTGCTCATCCCAGTGAAACCCTGGCTATACGGGGTTATGGCCTTTTGCCAGCACCGTGAAACCCTGACTATGCATGGTCATGAACTTTTGCCAGCCCAGTGAAACCCTGTGTATACATGGCCATGCCCTTTTGGCAGCCCAGTGAAACCCTGACTATACATGGTCATGGCGTTTTGCCAGCACCATGAAACCCTGGCTATACACGGTCTTGAACTTTTGCCAGCAGTATGAAAAATAAAAGTTAGTAATTTTTTTAACTCAATATTCCTATAAGCTCATTTGGAAGACATTGTTTTATTGTTCCACTGATGCTCTCTGCATTTGTCTTTTAGAGACCTCAACGCATTTGGTTTGGGATTGAATTTTCATGGTCTCAAATACCTTCAAAAAGCACAAAGCTCAGATTGAACTCACAACAGAACCGGCCTAAGGAGCTTTTGTGGAACACAATGGCAGTTACGTAATAATACAATACCAGGCTAATTAGTTGGGCAGTAAATGCATGGTTCAGGCCAAGCTCCTTTTCACTTCTGCTCACACACTCCCCGTAGATAAAAGCCTCCTGTACCACAGTGTATTGGTTCTCAAACACCTTTCAATGCATCTGTGCCAATAAATGATTGTTTTGAACCACAGATTGCTAATAAGATCATTTTTGGATTATACCAGCCTTTTCTGGACTTGGTGATATGAGAAACTAGTGGCACAGCTCTCAAGTTTAAGCCCATGTCATTGCAGAGGTTTAAAATCCCTGATAAAAGCCATTCTTAAGGACTTAACAATATCACAACTGGAAAACCAAGGGAGGGAGCACCGAGTCAAGAGCCTTAGAAGCAGTTTCCTGTCACAACACTCTCCTTGATCAGACCACCTCAAAAGGCTAGCAGTGTACAGCAGCACTCTCTCCTTTTTAGACTTCATTGTCAACGTAGAGGCAGCTGAAAGAAACCAGACCAGTCAGCAGTTTAAGGGCTGGTCTGGAAACAGCCAAATGGTGTGAATTTCAAAGGCGGGTGAGTGGTGACAAAGTACTGCAACTGTTGTCTAATGTCTTTGCACCTCTGGATCCGTGACACATATGCTGGTGGTCTCACATCACCACTGCACTGGCTGAGGGAGGACATTCTAAAAACTTGAAAGGAAAAAAGTCATTGGCCTACTAGAAAACGGGGAGGGATCTAGAATACTTGGAGGTCCTTTTTTCTTCAGACTCTAATTAACTCATGAGTATTTTCCAACGTTTGGTGTAACCTTACACTCTCCCACACTCGTAATGTACTGTAAAATACACAGAATATGGAATTGACAATTATCTCTCCTGGTGGCATGAAATGAATGTATCATGTTCAAGGGTGCCTTTAAATGGTTGGAGTCATTTTGCAAGATGGAAAGCGAAGGCTTTAAATACGTACGCCAGTTCAATTTTGGTACAGCAAATGTCCAAGGTTCAGGCTGCTAAGCAACGACATGTGCGAGAAAAATTGACTTTTATTTCAGGATTTATGGACTCTTGGAAAGCCTGATCACTGTTAAAACGTACCCCACTTTAACCTTTACAAGTACAATTATTATGTGAAATGCTATTATATTTGTAGGACTCATTACAGCTCTCAATTGTGTGGTTTTAGTTAAATTCTTATCATCCTGTTTGTAAACATAGACTCGAAAATACCAACGGTAGCTATAATGAGATGGTAAAGGTCAGGAAGCTCATGACTGGCTACTCGGCATGCCATTCCGGGCTTGGACTGGCTCCCAAGATCCTTTGGAAACTTGTCTGACAACGAACGTGTTTTGAAAGGCTTATCTCCTATCGGAGCTACGTTCCATGCGCTGAGATAACAATCCCCATCTTATCTTGTTGTGTTTGTTAATGTCACAGCTTTAGGGGCTTGTTCTTTCACTCGCAATGGCAGCTTGTGAAGCGGTTTGTTTGCAGATTAGTCCAAACCAGCCTCGGGAGAGCTTGAATTTGTTCAAAATTCCTGGCTGGATCTTTTGTTTGAGTTGCACACGTTGGTGAATTGCGTGCTTCCCAAAAAAGTATTATCACACGCTGGTTGGTATGCAATGTTTTGCACGGTGAAGTAGTCTCCACGTTCCTAAAATTTGACAATCCTGCTACCATGAGCCAAAACAATAACGTGTGTAAAAACAACCTGAGGCAAACTATGTTTTGGTGTGGCGCTGTTCATTTGTTGCCATTTAACACAGGATTTTAATCAGTGTTTCATTCCGGAAACGTTTATTCCAACTAATCAAATCACACACATCCTGGCAGGAACCAGCAGTTAGCATGTCCATATTTGTGATTGTCCCTTCGCGACACGTGAAACCAGGCAGAATTCCATAGACTTGAGCCATCTGGCTATCTAGCACAACCCTTGGCTACACAGTGGCTCTTTAAGCGATTGAATAGGGTTGTTGAAGGCCAGCTATTTAACACATCAGAACAACAAGTATTGCTATCAAGCTGGCTCTTCTCGGGGCTCGTTTCTGAGCCGCCCAAGAATGTCTCTTATCTCCTTCCTTCTGTTTGTTGGTTAGAGCCGCAAGGCACATGTGCTATTTTCCATACATACAACATTTTGCTGTTTTATTTTTGTTTCCAAAGGTGCCTAAAGGCTGTTTATACAACACTATATGTACTGGGAACTGATTGCAAAACTCTTTCCGCACAATAGCGTCTTAGAGCTGAGAAATGTAAAGTTGAAAACGACACTGTTATTTTTTCCGTGAGTAAACCCTTAAAAAAAGTGGTCTTTCAAAACTGAGGAATATATTGCATTTGAGCTGTTCTGTGGAAAACAGATTCTTCTCCTATAGTGTAAAATCAAGATATAATGCCCTCTGGAGGCACTTTGTGTATTTTAATATTTTTTTCCCAATTTAAGACTTCGGATTTTAGATCCGAAATTGGTGTTTGAACATGGTTTTGCAAGCAGACGCATTTTAAGCATTCTGTGAGATTTGAAAAGTCGCCCTTTTTAAGAAATTTTCACAATGTTTTTGGATACTATTATATCAGCTCCTAAATGCATATTGTCATCAATGTTCCCTCTAATTTTTTGTTTGTTTGGGCAGAAAGACAACCTCTCTGAGCACACTGAGTACCGGTGTGAGCAACATTATCATTGCTCGCTATGGGCACACACCAGTATCACACCTGCCATAGGCAGGTGCATGTCTACTACACATAAATGATTTAGTAATAATAAAATGTAATGATTAATATCTATGAATGGGTGGCCCGGCGGATGAGTGGTTCGCGCGTCGTCCTCACAGCTAAAAAAATGATTTTATTTTGTGCGCTCCATATGATTTGCTGTGCGCAGAGAAGACGAGAGTAGTGCGCAATTGCGCACGCGCACAGCTTAGAGGGAACATTGATTGTCATGGTAGTACCGTCAAATTTCCACAACCTAAATGATGGTAGAAGTCCATTTTAAAAGCGTATAACAACAAAACAGACACATAATAACCCGTTTGAGTTGAACTGCTGCAACCACGTTATGACAAACCGTTTTGATAGTATTAACATATGAAAGAAAAATGTTTTAATTCTTGTGAAAGTGTTCCCCCAGCTGTGATGCAAGAGAATAATTAAACAATATCCTTCCTTATTGAAGAACCAAATTCATTTAAACAGCATAAAAAAAGCAATCCTTCCCCAACACCATCCCCTGTGTACCGACCAAACGTTTTACCGATGAAAATAAAACCTCTGTGCTGGAGATCATTAAATCCTACACTCACCTGATTTTATTCCTATTCATTCCTCCATTCTTCTCCCATTATTGTTACTTCGGGTGAAACAGGCCAGATAATACGCATTCAATCAGTAGCTGCATAACCTGCTCAATCCCCATCTCTGATTCTTTGTTGTATGATATCAAGTATGAGTGCAGAGTAATTATAATTCCGGGGGTATTAGGAATTCAAAAATCACAATAAAGGTAATTTTATTTGCTTGTAATCTCTCCCAGCCAGGCTAATCGGCATTTTCAAAGGGGGGAAACTCAGGGGGGTTTCAACAGCCCTTGTATAAATTGAATGGCTTCTCTGCTCTCTTGCACTGGCGTGTTCTTTTGTCTTTGACATGCAGGCAAAGAGCTTGACAATCTGGGAAGACGTGGGAGATTTGCCAGCCTCTGATCTCCGTGCCTCTATGACAAATGAACACCTTTGGCAGAAATGCTGGTGATGGAATGGAATTCTGATGAGAATGCTGATCTGTTGGCCGTGAAGTCAGGTCAGAGAACCAAGGGGTAAACAATTATAAGAATATTATTTACTGGGGGACTTCTGGTAATTTGTAATTTTTAAATTATGTGGCAAACCTTTTCAGGTGGCTTCTGCCATCCTGGTAAATCTGTCCATGAACCCATGATAAATTGTTGGCTGTTCATTCCAAGTGTCAACATTCAAGTATTTCTGTATAATATGTCAAAACAGTAAGATGTAATCATCCCTGATCAGAGAATAATGAATGTATATCGACTCTGGCCTGTCATAGAAGATTTAAACCAGATTACAGTAATCCCTCGATTACCGTGGTTAATGTAGACCAGACATGGCCGCGATAAACGAAAAAACGCAAAGTAGGGTCACCCCTATTTAATAATAATAATATTTTTTGCTTCAGTGCTGAGTTCTAGTTCAAGCGGAGGATAGGGGAGTGGCTTCCGCTTGCGAGTTTCAGCGTGGATTTTCACATTTTTATGAATTTACCCAAAAATAATAATAAAATTTAAAAAAAATCACCTAGAAAAAAAATGCAATGTAGTGAAAGCTGCAATAGTTGAAGCTGCAATATTCGATGGATTACTGTACACACACAAAAGCAACAATATCTTCCAATCATCCAGAGTAATGGAAGAACAAGAACTACCCCTTGTGGAGCACTTGGCCCAATGCAGTGTGGGTAAATGGCACCACCAGATGCTTCTGGGCCCCTCCTGATAAGTTAACCTTGTGATAACAAGCTAATGCCTGATTAATGTTGCAGTAATTAGACACAGCTTTTCACACTCAGTTAAGAAGACACCCTTCAGCAATTAGCCCGAACTAGAAAAAGATCATTCCGGAAAAGCTCAGTGGAATGATTTTCCCTGCCTTGCCTGCCTTTTTCCACTCTGTGACATTAAGGTTTATTTTCTCATTATTCCATCTAATTACCTATTTGATGTTCTTTTCAGCTGCCGTTCGCAATCTTTGATCCAATTAGGAAATGCTGATTGACAGCCGGGGTGAGGGAATTGAAAAGTGCCATTCAATTTGCACTGGTGACCTTATCAGACGATGTAGAATGGTTTTACTGCTCAGAGCTGAATACCATGTGGAAATATAATCATTTCCCTTAAGAATACATTTTGCAAAAATGGCACAGCTTTGTGGAAATATGTGAGAAAGCTCAACATGTGATATAAAGAGCAAGAAAGACCCTTTTCCTGACCCCAAAGACACAGTCAATAAAGCGAATCAACTTAACTTATCAAGCACCTTTCAGAAAACGGGTGTCAAAATGCACTTTATAGGTGTGTTCAGTTTCATGCATGCGTTCATGCATCAATGGGCTGCCACGCAAGGCACTGCCAGACCCACTGGGAGCAACTGGGTGAGTATTTTGGACAGAGGCACGACAAGAGGTTGGGGAATCAAACCTACAACCTCTGTGTTTATCACCTGCTGCCATATAGAATCCAGGGTACTCAGGGGGATTTTACTGTGATTACAGTGTTTACTTCTGCTAACATGTTGGTCTTTGTTTACCTTGTTTAACCTAATTCATTATTAAATGCAACAACAACAAGTGACACATGATATATAGTATTTTACATAGTTCAGAACACAGTTTTACATCTAACAGCTTTAGCCGTTTTTTTTTTTAAGTTAATAGTTCTAAGCATTATTGATAATAGGGTAATTCAAGATGGTGTTCGATTGTACTATGCAAATTTAAAAAATAATGTTAACACTAAATTACATGGCTTCCCTTCCTATAACAGAATCATACTCAGAATAATGTTATGTGATTATTTTGAAATAGCCTCTATTCTACATTTATTTAAAATTGACCATATATATATATATATATATATATATATATATATATATATATATACATATATACACATATATATATACACATATATATATATACACACATATACATACACATATACATATACATATGCATACGCATATGCATATGCATATGCATATGCATATGCATATGCATATGCATATACATATGCATATACATATACATATACATATACATATACATATACATATACATATACATATACATATACATATACATATACATATACATATACATATACATATACATATACATATACATATACATATACATATACATATACATATACATATACATATACATATACACCTTACATATAGACCAGTCTCTTCGTTTCTATGGACAAAATGAATGTGTGCTTATTTGCATAGTCTTATTGGGTTAATTCATACTAGTGATTTGTTTTCCTTTCCAATCTGCCAATGGAACTAGACTTAACTGACTTTTTAAAATTGATGCAATATTATTTTGTCTTTCAGAAATTGTTTAATTTATTTATTGTCCTCGCGCTTTCCTCCCATAGTCCCAACAATTGGTGAACGATTGCCACTACTTTATCAAAGAAAATTCTGAAACCATAAATCACATTACTCAGTAATGTGATTTATGGTTTCAGTAATACTGTAAATATCCAAATGATTATTAGGTACATGCAATTTGTTTACTGTGGAAAGAGTGCAAAATTCCAATATGATCCAAAATATATTGCAGGAAATGTTTATAAAAATGGTCCTGATTTATTCTACCTGATTTTATGTCAATTCATGTGGAATATAATATTATAATATCAAGGCAGAAAGATACATGAATAAGATTAAAAGTACAGTGGAGGTATTTTTTATTTAATTTATTTATTTATTTATAATAAAACACTTTGTGTGCTCTACGTCGTGATTGGACTACAAATCCCAAGTAGCATTCTTTTTGGCTGATAACAAACTCGAATGTCAACACAGAGCTTGCCGGGAAGTGCTGCTCCTTCCTCGTTGGAACATGACAAGTTAAAATTCTCGGCAGAACATTTGGCGACAAAACCCTCATTTTTTCACGGTACAGTAACGCCATGAGAATATTAAAGTGAAATATCTTTGAATCTGAACGAGTTCGACGTTTCTAAATAGCTGCTAACGTTAGCAAATGCCGTCGTTTTCTCGTGTGAACGGAGTTTTTGGCGTGGAAGTTTTGTGCTCATTACTGCGCTTGCGATCAAAATGCTAACTTTTGTTGATGTTTGGGCTAACTAATGTGTCATTTTTTTGGGTTAACAATTGACGTATTGTAACGTTATTGGAAGTTAACATTTTTTTGAGATGGTATATTTGGGATTTCGTTGAAACATGCGAATTTTGCTCTTGTGATAATACAGTGATTTGATTTTGTCTTGTGATAACACAGTGATGTGATTTTGTCTTTTTATATTACAGTGATGTGATTTGATCTGCAACAAGATACATATTTAGATCCAAATTTTGGGAGATGGAAAGCCACAGAAGAAGGGGTACCCCATGGGGAAAACTGGTCAAAGTGGATTCCAATGAAACTGGAGTGTTACTTTTCAAAAGGGAATGCACCATTGGCCGAAAAAAAGGTAAGAATCACTGCTTTCTGCAAAGGAAAGATCAGATTTTCTGTAAATATAATTTTACTGTATATGGCATTTGAGTGTGTCTTCTGTGAAGGAGACGCCAGTGTCTAGGTTTAACCCCCCTACCCTCATTTTAAAGCATAAAGCCTTTAGCCCTTTTGTGATGATAACAAAAGGCCTCCAGTGAGAACGTGTGTGCAGAATTTTAAGTAGGTATTTTATGTATGGGCCTGGATTTCATTGCCTTATTGTGAGTTAGATAGATTGTGGGGTCTACACTTTTTGGAATGCAAAATGTCTAGCCTTCATTAGAGAGACTAGACATGTGATTATTGCATCTCAACAGTATGGTGGACTCTTAATCTGAGGTTGAACACCCACTATAACTTTTAATATTTGCTGTTAATATCTGTGTTTGTGTTGTATTCTTGACAGGATGTGATTTGGCATTTCCTGCCAATAAAAAGATCTCAGCGAAACACTGCAAGATTGTTCATGATGAAAACTCAGGGCAGGTGTGGCTTGAAGACATGAGGTATGATTCCTTGGTCATCCAAAAATAATACATTTACTGACAAATGATTGTTGTGTTCTTCTAGCACTAATGGTACTGTGATCAACATGTCCAAACTGGTCAAAAAACAAACTCACATGCTTCAAAATGGTGATGTCATCTACTTTGTGTACCGGAAAAGTCAACCTAAGAAAAGTAAGTTCATGATTGTTTTCAGGGTGTGACGTTAATGCCGGCCCGACGGGCCACATTGAAATACTTCAGAAACAATCAGCCCAAAAAAGCTAGTCATTAGTGCAATTCTGTTCTTACCGTATTTTCACGACTATACGGCACATCGTATTTTTAGCCGCAGTGTCAGTAACGAGTGATATTTCTGTATTTTACACACACAAAGGACGCACCGTTTTTATAGACGCAGCCAGGCATGGCAAAATATATACCAGCTTAAACATACATGCCACATCCACACATTAAAAACACATTTTAAAAAAGGCAACGGAAGCAAAACTGAGTTCGGTTGTACTTTATTTAGCCATTTTACAATGTACTCACGTCATCATCACCCACAAATCCATCAAAGTCCTCATTTTCTGTGTCCGAATTGAACAATTGTCCAAATGAGACATCGAAAACGCTGAGTTTTATACGTTCCTCCAGGCGGCCACAATCCATTCGCAAATTGTAGCTAGCTAGTAGCTAGCGTAACTATTCCAACGCTGCCTTCCATGCTTCGTAAAGCTGTGTTGATGTCGATGTCCAGGCCACAATCCATTGGGTGTATTGACAAAAGAACTATATATCCCAGCAGTCACTGTGCAGTACTTTTTCTACGGGGAAAATAGTCGAGTCGGGAGCTGCTTGCCGTAGTTGTGAGAGCTGTAGAGGATGGTGTACCCTATCGACTGATTTATACTATTTTATCGTGATAACAAATTTAGTATTGGTCCATATATAAAGCACACTGGATTATAAGGCGCCCTGTCTATTTTGGAGAAAGATTAAGACTTACGTGCGCCTTAGCCGTGAAAATACGGTACTCCTTTGTATTTACAAGAAGCAATAAACTGACAATATGTTCTTGCAGATATTGCTTATGTTTACCACACACTCACAACTGAGGAAACCTTTTTGCAAGATCATCAAAGTAAGTATTCAAAACTACTGGTCTAAAACACTGTATTTCATTACCTTCGTTATAGTACTACTCTGGGAGTAACCGTCTATCTGTATGAAACTTTGGACTTACCAGGCCACAGTCCTGATGTCCTTGCATCCTCCGATATGACGCTATCTGTGGAGCCTGTCATGCTGACAAAAGCTCCACGGGATCTTAATGAAGAGGAACCTCAGCCTTCCACCTCAACTTCCCACCTCTGCTTTCAGCTTCCTTTAACAGCAGGGACAAATAGAGCAGGTTTTCACTCTGGTGTGTTGTTTTGGTGTTTTACAAATACACTGCTTAAGATAGGTCTTAGTATATTCAGCCACGTTTGCTTAGGGTTTTTAATGATCTGGGCCTTTTTATACTATCATAACAATAGGCTATGGTATAGTATAAACCTTAAAAATAATTTCCACTTCAATCTTTTTGGTAAATTTAAATGAAGAGACTTGCATCTAATCTGATTTGATATATATTTCACTTGACAGAATTGTGATAATAACCAGTGGATATTCAAGTCAGGGTAAAAACGGACTCTGTAGTGTAAAATCAAGCTAAATATAGAAGATACCAAATTTTATTAACGCAAATATGCTGGTATAAAGTAGGTGGTTAAGCTGGGGAGTTTGTTTCTGAGATCTATTATCAAACCTTTTCAAATGACTTGACAGTGGGCTTTTTGAAATGATTTAAAGTAGCTTAACTGCGTCTTTTGCCACTTCAACAGGTTGCAAATCTCAAGATGTGGCCCAAGAACGTGAAGAAGCACTTCATTCGGAGCCAGAATGCAAAAAGAGAAAAACAGGTGTGTTAGTATTTGTCCTTTTGTGCTCACACACGCACACACAGCTTGTTGTCAATTTTGACCAACTGACCTCATACATATTTGTACGCTTGCAAGAAATTCCCCCTAAAAAATTTGGTCTTTTTTTTCTGTATGCCAATAAAAAAGCCATTAATACTATTCCTCTCATGATCAGTCTATACAAGCTTTCTGTTATCAGTTTATTATAATTCCCACACTTGTCCAATAGAGGTAATTCCACCAACCTCTGGATCATCAGGAAATCTTTTGGGTCAAACATCGCCAGTAAAGACCAAGACAGATAAGATGGAGGAATCGCTGACATGTAGCATCTGCCAGGAACTCCTATATGACTGCGTCAGGTGAAATTGCAATTCAATTGATATTGCTCATTGTGTGTGTGTGTCAATGACAATGTCATTCATGGATTCTCCTACCGTTAGCTTGCAACCCTGCATGCATACTTTCTGTGCTGCCTGTTACTCTGGCTGGATGGACATATCGTCTAATTGTCCAACGTGCCGTGCCTTTGTGGAAAGGATTCATAAAAACTACATCCTCAACAACCTGGTGGAGGCCTACCTCATTGAGCACCCAGGTTAGCATAAATTACTACTAATAGGTGTGTCTTTTTGAGTTGTTTTAATTGTTAATGTTGACCATACAGTATTCTCATGTTTTTGCAGTTTTTGAGGAAAAACGGGGGTAATACTACGGAAATATTTTTCACAGTATTCCCCCGTTTTACGCGTTTTTCATTGTTCACGTTTTTGCGGACATGGTGTATTTTGTATTATGGAGAAACAAAGTGTGGTCATCTGACTTGCAGAAAAGTCTCGCAGTGAGGAAGACATGAAAAGCATGGACAGCCGCAACAAAATCAAGCAGGACATTTTGGCGCCACCATCTGAGCACTTTTCTGACGAGGACTGGAGCTCAGAAGATCTTTATGACATCTCTGACAATGACAGTGACTCTTCTGTCTTAAGGTATGGATTTTCCTGGCGAAAAGAATCCACACAAAATTTAAGTGAAACTAACCCGATAGCACCAAAAGGAAAAATTACGCCAATTTTGGTCCTTGAAGGGGTCCTATACAGTCTGTTTTTTCCATGTCTACCTCCTCAAACTCACCTGAATCAAATGATCAACTCCTCCGTAATCTCTCCAGGAACCTGATAACAATCCTGGTTATTTGATTCAGGTGTGGTGGAGAAGGGAGATACGGAAAAATACCAGACGGGGGGAGTAGGTGACTCCTGCCTTAGATAAGGAAAAAGTCATCAACATTGTTTTTATCTGAGATAAATATTAGGAAACACTACTAGAGAAAACCTTTTTTTTTTCTTCCAGTCCGACTCCATTCATGTGCAGACAATGCCCAGGCTACAGGAGCGAGATCAATCAGATGCCGTTTGCTAATGCCGCCAGTTATTGGTTTCCCTTAATGCCACCCCCGATGCCTCCTCCTCCTCTTCCTCCTCCAAACATATCTTCAGATGAAGGCTCTGCCACTGATGGAGATTCCTCAGTGTCGTCTGGAAACCCGGCAGGTATGAGTCGATGGAGGATAATCTCACATGTCAGTTTGATATTTCAAACAACAGATATGGATCTTGTCTACCTTTTCTTCTATTGTCACCGGTCAACTATTTGTCTGCAGGTCCTCTGGAGTACCGCTGTCAACCTCAGGGCGATCATCTTTTTTGTGAGTGCTGCCTAGAGGCAATGCCAGATAGACGGCCTGAGTTGAATAGCCAGCAGCAATGTAAGTACTTGTAGTATGCCACCACAATTTATCGTCTGGACTTATTTTACCATTAAAGGCAGTCACTTCATGATAAGTGTTTGAATACATGTGCGCTATGGGCCTTTCAAAATAAGTATGGAAGGTCATTTTAGTATAGCAGTTGCATGCCTTTTTTTCTGTGTGGATTTCATTGCTCGCGTGTGATGCATTTTTTTGTTTTCAGGTGCTCAATGCCAACGTCATTTCTGTCACATCTACTGGGGTTGCCGCAGGATTGGCTGTCAAGGCTGCCTGGCTCAATTCAGTGGTAGGTATCTGTTTTTGAATCATGATTGATAGAAAACTTTGATCCTATGGATGAACAGTTAAAAGTAAGTATTTCACTATTTTGCAGAGCTTAATCTGACTGAAAAATGTCTGGATGGTGTGCTGAACAACAATCACTATGAGTCAGAGATTCTAAAGGTGACATTTACTGGTGGTTACAGTTTTGAAATGTTGTCTGTATATTATTCATCTTTTGGAGGACTTTCTCTTATAATTTTTATTTGAGATTTTTCCTAGAGGTTTGTTTTCTTCTCTTAGATAACACATTATGGAAATTAGTGATTTTAAAGTTCCTGTAGCTGTCACTTACAGGACTATGGAGTAAAATAAAAGCCATTGCTGCATCTTTTAAATGAACTTTATTCCTTTATCAGAATTACTTGACTTCCAGAGGCAAAACATGGAAGGACCTACTTAAGGAGGCCTTACATGATTTGGAAGAGGGGAAATATTGCCTTCCAGGTGAGCTTTTCAATCAGTATTTGTGATGTCATCCTGCAAGGAAAGGAATCTGATTTCCCCATTTCCTCAGATGGGCTTAATTCTGTTTCTGCAAATACAATCATTTGTGTGTGCTGCGGCCTTAAGGTGTTCACGAAGCTGGCGTACAAGTACAGACAGAATATTCCTACGTCTGAACTACCAGGTAAGATTGTTTTATTTTTTATTTCCAACTTATTTTGATTGAAACACTGCTGAAATTAGATGTTTTGATACCTGTTAAAATATTAATTGGTCGGTTGGGGTTTAGAATACAACACAATGTTCACAGTTAGCAAGGTTTGGGCAGTACTTTAATCTTTTAGAGTTTCGCATATTATTTGAGTACTATTGTTTTTAGTCGAGGCAACTGAATGTGATTTTTATCCCCGCAGCTACCGTATTATCTCGTCCCGACTGCTACTGGGGTCGAAACTGTCGTACACAAATAAAGGCCCATCATGCAAGGTAAGTCTGAAACAACCTGCAATACACCTTTTTGGATTGTTCCATTGCGTCGTCTCACACATTGTGCTTAGTGTAACTATTTAATTCAACGTACAAAATTACTATTTCCCTATATACATGTATACAAAATAACAAGCCATACCTTAATTACTAATTTGAATTGACACTTTCAACTGGTAGTCTTCTATCCCTGCGTTTTGCCCAGTTTACCACTAGAGGGGGAGCTTGTGTTAATAAGGGACACTAACCCCTCAATTGGACATGACTGGACATGACTGGACAAATTACTCCCTTTGTCAATGATCGTGTGGTTGATTTTTTTTTTAATATGTTGATATCAGGAATTTCAACCACATATGTGAGCAGACTCGCTTCAAAAGCTGAGCAGCGTTCCTGTTCAGCAAGCAGCCAAAAGGAGGGAAAAACACCAAATATGGTAGCTTTCCACCTGGTGATGCTGTCCCATATTATGTATGCAAAAAAAAAAAAAACAGTCATTAGAGCTTTTACCTAGCACGGATTTCCATGTTTCTCAGTAGATGGTACATTGGTTGATTGTTCTCATTAACGAGCTAACAGCTTTGCTTAGATTATGGGCAGGTGGGTGTTTTATCCTTTAGGGTATAGTTTAGAATTTAACAAAGTAAAACTTACGATAACATATTTTCTGTCATACAATGATGTCATTGTGTCGAAATAATTTTCAAACAGTACTGTAACTATGGAATGGGAAATATCGTTTCATCTGTCTTTGTTCCCATTCCATATTGTAACAAAGGCCAATGAAAGGTCGCATAGGAAAGTTAAGAAACTGGAGAGTCTGAAAAGGAACTTAGTGTCGCGAAAAGAGCCTGGTTTCGTTTTAAGAACATGTTATGACTGTTATATAGTTCAATCCATGTATGTTACAGTAATAACAGGTTGATCAAGAGAAAGGGATATTGTATAGATTTTGGGTTTATTGATTAGATAGGTTTTAGATTCTATACATTTTGGGCAACACAAACGACCACCCATTCTCAAAATTGATTTATTTGGAAACGATTTCATTTGAGGGGGAGTAAAGCCCACTTTTTCAGAAATTAAACCTGGACTATTTTGCAAAATTCTATTTACTAGACACAAAAGACATGGGTGTTATTATGACGCGTTGTATTAGGGGAAAAGTTGCATGATTACAATTAAAAAAAATCTTCTACAATTTCTCACCAGAGATGGGTTTGAAAAGTTTGAAATGTTTCGTCAATTACAATATGCATGCGCTTCCACACATACGTTCGTGTGTATAAAACTCCGGTTGAAAATGAAGACAAGTTAGAAGAAGCTGTTAAATTTTAGCTGGCATCCAGTGAATTGTGTATGGACACTTCACTTGTATTGAGTTTGTTTATATATTAGTTGACTCGGTTAGAATTTGTTTTGCGTGTTCCTAATGTCCAAGTTTGACAAAATTTGCACAGTTATTTAATCAACCCTGAGGCTAAATTCTCATAGCCATTTAAACATTATTTTGCAGTTTTATGGCACCCATAAACATATTAGGAAAATTGACTTGTTGATCTTAAATTTTTTTCTATTTAGTTTTATTGACAATGTTAACACAAATGATACGGCATGCAATTTCATTTTGAAGCCATTTTCTTCCCTCCACCAAAGAGTTTATTTGGTCATGGTGTGAAGGTTAGGTTTTGTTTATTTAACCCCCTTTAGTCATGGTATATACAGTCATTTTAGCATTCCATAGCAGCTCAGACCCTCTGCAAAAGTCCAGTCGATCCCCTGACAGAAAGGCTGAGTTTTAATTATTCCCTACCGAGGTCTGGCCACTCTTAAGCCAATAGCATTACCATGCCGCTCCAATCAGGAATTGGTATTAAAAGGGCTTTGGAGGAGTACTTTGCATTTGTCCCAAGATGGGAGGTTTATTGTATACTAACGCAAATATTTACACACAGTAGAACGTTTATGACTAAGACACATTGTTGGGTGTACAAACTTAGCATATCCTAGGAATGACTCGAGACTGTGATAATCCAATTGGGAAAAAAAGTGATATCAATAAGCGAACAATTGGTGTCTGTGCCACAACTCCCTAAAATTAAAGTGCACAGTTGTTTAGAATATTTCCCCATGTTTTATTGGCATCTGGATTTTTTTTTCTACCTAGTTTGGATTTGTCATTTTATCAGAATTAAAATATCGAAACCGTCTGAAGACTGATTTTCCTTTGTTATTTATATTTGAAGTATTTTGTGATCTTTAGGTGTTGAACCAAATGGGGATTCAAGCATTTAGTACTCTGTGTGAGAATGACAACCTTTATTAAAACTTCACATAAATTCATGTCAACTCATTTTATAAATAATACCGTGCTATCTATTTTCTTCACACTAGATTTATCTGTCAATGTACATCAGTATATTTTACAATATTTTGAGTTCCCTTTTATTATCCATTAAAGTATAAGCCCTGTCCGAACCATAAATGTATTAGGAAATGTAGGAGTGATGATACAACCTCTGACAATTGGTAGGTAATACAAAATTTACACAGAATGAGTTATTGAAAGCTATTGAAGTGCAATATTTTAATAATCCTCCCCCAAAATGATCCACAAATCTGGTTTCAAAAAGTGCTCCTGGTTTCCATGTACAATTTGTCCAAAGCGTCCTTTTTTTAATATATATATACATATAACTGTAGCTGTTAGGACCTCAGCCTACAAAATATAGAATCAAGCAGCCTCCACAATGAGAATAATATATTCCAGAACGTAGCAATCAATTTGTAAGAGTTGATTTTTTTGTCCCCATCATAGTTGGTAATGTGGCTCTTAGAATAGTTCAAAGAATGCTTCATTGGTCCACTAATTGTTTTAGAATCTTCCTGGTCACTGGTTGGTCACACTGCACAAGCCAGTTGGCTGGCTGTATGGTAACTGGCAGTCTTTGATGGAGTTTGACTCAGTCACGGTAGTGGTTGTACTCGAAGGGAATGGACAAACCTCACCTAACGCCTGGCTGCCCGGAGACCACTCCAATCTAACCCTGTGATTCTGTGGGCTGAGAGAGGCTGGTCTTTTGCCATCCAAAGTACCCAGAACCTGTCCGTTCTTAATAGCGGTGACGGTGCTTTGGCCCAGGTGCTCAGCCGAGACGAGAGGCTGTCGATCCTCTTCCTCAGAGATGGCAAACACGGGCACGTTCATGTGATCGCCCTCATCGGGGAAATCCAGCCTTTTGGTCACCTGGTTACTTTCATAATCACATTGGGTAGACTGAATCGAGTTAGGTGCCGCTTGTGAGCTCTGGGCACGATGGAACCCGGTGGGTTTTGTTGGGTCTGCCGTCCCAGAGAGCAGACCAAAGCAAGGCCCGGCGAAGCGGAAGCGCCGCAGGTTGCTGGTTGAGTTTAGGTGCCGCTGCCTCTGAGCTGGCTGAGCGAGCGGATAGGAAGCGTTGCTGATTGACGAGTCGGAGATGGTGCTTGTGTCAAACTTGGCCGCCAGGTGGACGTCTGAGAAGACTTTCCTTTTGTCAGACAGCAAACTGGCCGGTGCCTTAAATGACAATAGATTGTTTTCAGCAACACATTGTACGTAATTTCCCATTTTGGTATTCAGAAGATAAATATATGTTCTCTTGGCTGGGGTCTTGAATGAATACATTTGAACGTTGTGTGTGAAACGACAAGAATGGTTTTGATACTGACGCTGTCAACAAGTTTGGTGAAGGGACTGGTAGAGTTCCAGCTGCACCACTTCTTATGGAGTTGCGGCAGTGGAGGCAGGAATTCCTGGAAGGTGCGGACACTCCACGCTCTCGGTCTGACGCAGCCGCCACTTCCATCGGTGGTGGGACCAGAACGAGGCTGGGTAGAGTCTGATGAGGCCCAGTCGGCAACGGGATCAGGACCAGTGTCACTGTGTCTCAGGAACCGTTCCCTTTGCTGAGAAGCGAGAAAGCAAATGGCACGTGAACATTCTGAAAAAGCCCTTCAGAAAGATGTAAAGAGCCACGTGCCAATGGATTGAATGCATAGTACCTCTTAGGACCTACTTTTGCAAAAGACCAAAACGATCCAAAGGTCTGTTGATCTTTGGGCTTGAACTGGCACGTAAGCTAAAATATAAACTAATTATGATTGAGATAACCAGCGAACATAAATAGCGCAAATATTGGTGGTGGCATTGTGCCCCAACCCTCAACTGCGGATACAATGGTCAATGGGCTACACTGTGCGAGAGACTTGTTATTGAAACAAGCACGCATCGTTGCTACTGAGCCTGGACATAAAGATCAGAAAGCAGTCAGTGACTGCATTGATTTTCTTTGAAAGCATACAGAGATTGACAATTCAGGCATCAATGAACTGACCCACTTCTCTCCCCCCCTCACACCTTTACTTCTACCCACAGATTGTTTAGTGCATGAATTGAACGGATTATTGAGAAGGAAGTGTACTGGCTTGCTTGGCTCATTTGGTCAAAAAGCCGGCCAACTCGGTATGTGTGGCTCACAGACTCATTCATTATTTTTTCGGACTATTAAAACAGAAGGGGCTTTGGAATTTCCACATTGTATAAACAAAAATTAGACACAGGAGCAGAACCTCACCCCTTTCCATCATTTAAACTTAACTGCAAACTTAAACAATAGCAATAAAATACAGGACATTGGCACAAAAAATGGTAAATAGGCAAGCAGAGCACTATGATTTTGCACCAATAGACAACAGAATGCAATCCTTTATACAAATAAGTAAATTAATGTGTAAAACTGAAAATTGCTGCTTCTGCATTTAATATTTTTAAATTCTAGCATAACTTACAGTACATACAGTAGTGCTACTTGCATAATCATCGTTGCTCTGCCATACACTAATCTTTCCTGATCTGAATGAAGAATCGAATAACAAACCATTCTTTTGTACTAAAAACGTACTAAAAACAAAGCTAAGCTTGCCGTCTACTTTTTTTTTATCTCTTACCTTTCAAAACCTTTTTACACAATGTATAATTCTAAAAACACCTTATGTTGGAGGTTGTGTTAACAGTATGAGGTGGCATTGTCAGTGATATATAAGACTCATATTACACTACATAAAAACTTGGCAGTCTGAATACCTCATATACTAAATAAAAGCGGTGGCATTTCCACACCCAGGTGGCGATAAAATTACAAACCGGTTTACCATGGGAAAGTAAAGCGTGCTTTTTTTTTTTAAAGTCTTCCATGATTTTAGCTTCATTTTCAACAGCTAATTATGACTGACAGGCTGTACGCGTGTATGCTACATTATCCTTCCTGATCGGTCAGCTGCTATTATTCCGGGGAGGGCGAAGGTTTTAGGGTTTGCGCCCATCATCGAGAGAACAAGAGCAGAATAATCCTTCACACAGTCACTCACCGTTAGCTTTGTCTAGACAAGAATTAGCTAGGGGTTTAAATAACGTGTTCCTCTGGTCACCAAAACACCTCCAACACAAAGAGTACTTTTAGGTTTGATACACAAGCTGACAAATCAGCCTCTGAGTGGCGTAAGAAACTCCGAATATGGAATTGAGACGGGTAATTCGGGGAGGATCTAAATTGAATTCTGGATCATATCGTTAAAATTCCACACGTTTTCTAGGAACTTTGTGAATTAACGGTCAGGTTGATGAAAAGGTCAAAGGAGTTCATCCGGTAGCAGCATTATTATATGATATACAGGGGCGTCTGCAGCGAGGACACACACCGACAGACCACACACTGTGTGCTAAAGCATGCATGCAATACACGCGCACACAAACACCCGCACACACAATTGCTGCTGGGAATCTGGCTCTGTTGATAATACTCCATTAGCCCAGGCTGCACAGAAGCTTGCCAGTCCTTCAAAAAAAAGCTGCCAGAACTGTTTATGCCAACATTTATACCAGGAGAACACAAAAGCAAATCGGGAGGATCATGTTTGGTGAAACTACTTTTTCCCTCAACATTTAATGACCGGGTTTTCTCATTGAAAATTGCAAAGGGTTTTTACGAGCGTTCGGCATATGCAAGCCAGTATAGCATTATGTTTGTCTAAATAAGAGACCAATGGGTCGTTTCTCGAAAAATAAAGAGTGCGGTGCCGGGATTACTATAGTCCGTTAATTTTAGGGACTAGAAAAGTCAATCTGTTCCAATTTACCCCAGACCCACAAAAGGATAGACTTAAATTGTCAGTTATATTTGTAGAAGGGACTTAATAGCTGTTTCTTTCATAGGGACCTTATGTTTGCCAAGCCATATAAATACACAATGACCTCATATTATTCGACGATACCCGATCATGTAGAGCACCTGTGTCAAAGTGGCGGCCTGGGGGCCAACTCTGGCCCGCCGCATCATTTTGTGTGGCCCTGGAAAGTAAATCGTGAGTGCCGACTTTCTGTTTTAGGATCAAATTAAAATGAAGAGTATAGATGTATGTTAAATTTCCTGATTTACCCCCTTTTAAATCCATAATTGTAATTTTAATCAATTTTTTTCTGTGTTTTTAGTTCAAAAATCATTTTGTAAAATCTAAAAAATATATTAAAAAAGCTAAAATAAACATTGTTTTAGATCTATAAACAATTGAATATTCAGATCTTTTAATCCAGTTCTTTTAATCTATTTATTTTAAAAAATCTAAATATTATATCTAAAATGGTCCGGCCACATGAAATCGAGTCGACGTTAACGCGGCCCGCCAACCAACCCGAGTCAGACACCCCTGATGTAGAGAGTATAGACGTCTGTGAAATCTTACTGTGTAAATGGACGCGGTTGGCCTTTTCGGGCTCGGAGCCGACGATATGATGAAGACCTCATCTGGACCGAAATCCAGCTCTGCCAAACCATTGGAGGAAAGGTCCATTTCTGTATTCTGCGTAGCACTGACTGAGGAAAATGGATAATGTTTAAAAAAAAAAAAAGAATAATAAAAAAATGTAAAAAATAAGTAAATATTAGACTATAAGAAGTTACTCATAGGAGAGGGCAAAAACAAAAACAAGGCTTTCATTAATATGGTCTCATGGTTTGAAGAGACGGCTTACATTGCAGGCCAACTTGAATTTGTTAACCGTTTTATGAGCTTTGCATTTTTTTGTCCTCGCACCGTGACCGGAGCCCCCTGGTTGCTTTCGGGGTCAACCGACAAAGCTTTCAGTCTGAGTCTCTTCTTATTGGAAAAAAAAAAGCTAGAGAAACCTTTCTGTGGTAGACCCACCAAGGTTTTTCTCTTTAAATAAAATTAAACTGTACCTCTGCAATACATGCCTTGTAACTCAATTGGCAACACTTTATACTAGAAAATAAACAACAAAATACAGGAGGACCATTTCCTTTGATAAACACCCATTAAATTCTGAGTTTTTTCCCAACATAGCGGCAACTTCATTTATGCACAGGCACGTTAACGCATTGCCTGCAATCGACGTTGATAGGCCTCACGTATTATTTAAACCAGTGGTCCCCAAACTATTCCAGAAAGGGCCGCAGTGGGTACAGGTTTTCGTTCCAACCGGTAAGAGGAAACCTTTCCACCAATCTGGTATCCTAGAAGTGCAATCAGCGGATTGCAGTCAGGTGCTTCTTTTTTCAGCAGAAACCTCATTGGTTAAACTGTTTGTGTTGGATTGGTTGGAACAAAAACCTGCACCCACAGCGGCCCTCCAGGGTCGGTTTGGAGACCTCTTATTTAAACTGATACTGGTTCTTCTCACCTGTGCGTGGTGGGCTGTACTTGTTGTTTTCCTGATCGCTAACCATCTCCTGGTTGGTCTGACTCTCAGCCATGAGTTGCAGTTCACTTGTGTCCGCCTTTGGGTTCACGGCTGCCTCTGGCACCTTCAGCGCAACATGGCAGGTTAAGCAGTTTATCCATTCACATCGATTGCTCTATTTTAGCGGTGATTGGCTAAAAAGTAGTTTGTACCTCAGTGCTGGTGGATGCACAAGAACGCTCTCTTTTTCGACACAGTTTGGGTCTGTGGATAAAAAAAGTCATTTGTCAAGTGCTTTTCATTAGTTTCCTTATTTTTCTTGTATGTACAGATATTCAAAATCTCAATGAGAAAGATGGCTATGAGATTCACAGCATTAGAAATACATTTCTTACTAGTACAACTAAAGCAGATGACGACTACTGTAGCTTATTGTGGTATTTTGAAGGACATTGTCAAAAAGCTGCTCATTTAGTCGGCCGTTTTCAGTTGTGTTTCTGTCCTTTTCTTAACTCCAAATGAGCCAATGAAGCATGCTGAAATATTTGAACATGTATCCACTTATTAAAAATTGCTCTTACAGTTGAATGAGCCCATTACCAACCACCGACAAACTGTGGAGAACGCCTGCTGCGATTCTCTCCACCTTTCCCTCTTTTCTTACCAGAGGGAAGCTTGGGAGTTAATTTCAGAACTGCTTTCCAACATTTAAGACCTTGTTTTTTCCCCCCATCGCTGTCGTTGGATGTTCTACTGATTTGTTAGACACGGTTTATAATAATAAGGAACACCTCAAGCGGAAAAGGCTGCCACCGAGGCTCCTCGTGGGCTAAAAGGTTCCATGATCATGCATTTTGGGGCTTTTAACCAACTTGGCATATTGCTGCCGTTAATTGCGCATTCATTTTATGAAACACCTGCTTTCAATTTCCATGTCATAAATAGTTGACAGATTTAACACTAAGGGCCTGATTGAGTAAAGCTCTGTGCAAAAACAGGAACCAGCTTGATTGCATAGACAGATGTGAAAACAGATTAGAGGAAAAGAGACATTTTGCGCCAACAGATTGTATTACAAACCATTAAATCCATAATTTGTGGTTATTGTCCCTTGCGATGAACAAACTAGTAAATTATAACTTTTGACTGTATGACAATATTACTAGCACCTGATTATGCAGATTGAGCTTTCACCTTCTGCCTTTTCCACCCCATTTCCCTGCCCATTCACTATTATGCAGCCGGAATTAAAGCCAGGTGCCGTAGTACCTTCAACATCCGACTGATTCGAGCACGTGTCGAAGTGGCGGCCCGGGGGCCAAATTTGGCCCGCCGCATTATTTTGTGTGGCCCGGGAAACTAAATCATGAGTGCCGACTTTCTGTTTTAGGATCAAATTAAAATGAAGAGTATAGATGTATATTAAATTTCCTGATTTTCCCACTTTTAAATCAATAATTGTAATTTTTTAATCATTGTTTCTGTTTTTAGTTAAGCAATATTAGGTATTTTTCGATACCTAATAGTGTCGAGATGTTACCTGAATATGGCGCAGAGGACACTAGTGATTATCAAGGTGAAGAAGGCAACTCCACTGACAGCGGCCAGTAGAGAGTCAACCTTGGCAGTTGCGGAGACCAAGTTTCTTCGTTCGCCGCCTGGTTCGGTCAGATTGTTGTAGTGGAAGAGTAGGGCAAAGCCACGCCCCCAATGTGTGGTTGTGATGAGCTCCATGATGACCTCCACCATCTCCTGACTCGAGCCAAACACCAACTGGCTGCTCGGAGGTCTGTTAGAGCCACAAAACCTCGAAGAAAAGGTGATGAGATCTGAGATATAGAGGACGTCATGGGGGCAGGCATCCACCCCCGACTGCTGCGTTCCGTAGCTCACGGGGGTAGGGTCAGTTGACTTCACCAAGGCAACTGTGGTCACCTTAGTCATCCTCAGGATGGAACTTGGGTTGAAGTCTACTCTCAAATGAGAAGAGGAGGCCGTGTTCATTGACTTATCTGAATTCAACAGGGCGTCAGGGAGGAGGACAGAAGCCGTGGGTGGTGACGTAAGGCCAGAGGAGCCATCTGTAGATCTTTTGGCAGAGTTGGAAACTTTCGCTTTCTGGATTTTTGAGGACGGTCCCTCCTCGTCATCTTGAAAAGAATGCTCGTTCCTAGGAACGTCCCTCTGATTAGTATCTAATGAAGAAGGTTTATCCAATTCCAAGCCGTCAGGGGCATAAGTCGCCACATCTTGGCCATCATCCACCTCATAACTCGAAAGGGCTGACGTCTGTGCAGAAGAGTCGTGGCTTTCAAACACGTCAAAGTCAAATATCTCAAGGATGAGCTGAAAATCAACAGGTACAAAGAATTGCCAAACACAGTGGGTCCCAGAAGAATAGTTGTAAGGGAAGCCAGGGGAGAGGATCAGTCCTTGCGCATCCACCACATCCACTTTGGCACCACAGTCAAAGTATACCTGCAAAAAAAAATAGTTAAAACTTCCTTTAATGTTGACTAAATATAGAGTATCTAGCTACAATGAGTCTAGACTGCCAGTCAACACTTTACACTAAAACATCGCAAAAATTTTCACGTTAGCCCTTATCTCTCGTACTATATTTACAATAGGACAACTAAATTTTGGGTTCAGAAAATGAAATAATGAATGACTTAAGGTTTCAAAAATGACCTGTTACCATCCATTTTTGTTTATTTTCTGATGTGTGTTGCATATTATCCCTCAAAGGATAACTCGTGTTATCTTGACATTAGAAATAGTGTTATTAAGTTCTTAACCTTAACGATATGAGCAACCAAGGTATGGAAAATCAAATAATACCCTTAATTTAAGTCTAATGGTTTCCTAATATAAAGCAGCTTGGAAATGAACTATTCAACTCTGCCGTTCTACCTTTGTGGCATCAAAGCCTGTTTTTCCCCATGTAGCTTGCTTGTGACCCAAGGGAGGGTATTTTCTGGAACATGCACTCTAATTCTTTACAGGTGGTTGGGGATGGAGGTAGTAGACTTGGGGCCTAAACAGAGGCAGATGTGTGGCTAGGAACAAAACATCAGACCTTTGTAGGAGTTCTCGTGTTAACCTCACTTTGGGTCCGTGGGAATGACCCAGATAAACAAACACCAACATCAGACGGGTGACCAAAAAATATGGTTAATACTACTTCGCCAAAGGAATATACCTTCCTGGGGACATCGTTTGATCTGGGGGAAAGCAATTGAGGGGAATAAGAACACATGAAGCTCTAGTCTAAGTCTATGAATCAAGATTGGCACTCCCTCTCCCTATAAAAGTAAATAATAATGAGCAAACAAACCAAAAAGAAACAAGAACTACCTTGTAAATACCATAAATTTGCATAAAAATACCCAATTGTAGAAGTTTGTAGGGAGAAAATGTAATCAATAATATCAGCTTCCTCCCCTAATTGAAGGTTTTCTCAGTGAATAACTTTTGTAATTGACATTTGTTCCAACCGATCCGGCACAGACAGTTTACCACTGAGGTTTCCGTGGAAACCATTAGCACCTGTCCGCAATCTATTGAATAAACTTGTAGGAAACCAGATCTGTAAAAAAAAGGTAGCCCACCCAAGCTTTAGAGCCTAATTTCAGTAAGAATCAATGATAAACACACTTACTTGTGGCTGGTTACAATTTAGTATCGTTATGTTAATATTGTAATGTACCTTTATTTTTACAATTTCTGCCTATCCGATATGGCAATGGTGGCATGTACATTCTCCCATTTTCAAAATATATATTTTTAAAACGACAAATAATCACTTGTTTACACAAACAAATTAATGCAATTTGTTTCTTTCGACCGCTACACTTTTTGGGAAATTCACCTTCTGAGCAACCTTTTTTTCATCTTTATGCTAATTTAGATTATCCACTGTTATTGCATCAGTAACATTCTTTGCGGTCATGCCACAAAAGCCAGTTGCATTGAACTGTAAGTCGATTTGGGGCTCTGAGTCTTTACAGCTAGGTTGCGCAATGACGTGGACCAATTCACAATACTCTACAAAGTGCAGAAGTTCCGTTTTGAAGCAAGGTTACACAATCTGATTTATTTTTTTAATTCTATAGCCCATTGCATTCAGATTTCCTTGAGTTGATGATCAAATACGGTGACAAAAGTAGCTTTAAAATATACTAACAAGTGTTAAAAGTGAAGATAATCTATTGTCTGTCCCACTGTGATAGAGCAACTGGGAGGTCCCCCACACTGGGATGTGCATGGTAGACTGACTACTACACATGAAGGGGCCCCAGAGTGCCATGCTATCCAATGAGAATGGGCCATTCCTATAATGCCAAACATCTTAGTTCTGTTACATCACAAGCCGCTCCACTGGCAGGCTGCTAATTATTCAAAGGTGCCTTTTCTCATTTCACAACAATTAGTTGGCAGTGCCATTTTGGGGAGCAATAATTTTTTAATGAAGTGATGCTAATCAACCAAAGACAAGTTGAAAGTTTACATAATTAATGACAGGTCAATCTGCCTCATTTGAGCGGAGCTATTGCAACATTATAATCAACAATCACAAATATTTTTTTACAGATCAGTTGTGATGCACCTAAATAAGGTTACAAATGTATAAAGTTAATTATTTTAATTAATATAATTTATAATTTTGAGAAAAGACAAAAAGCTCAAAATGTTTGCACCTTTTAAACAGGGCTAAAAATGCTATTCTTTACCACAGGGTATTCATAATTCAGATTTCAAGTATGTATTATTTTTCTTCTCCATTTCCATCCTTTTTGTTTGGTCTTTAACTATCATTTTATTTGTGATTTGGAATTTTTATGTGATAAAAAGTACTTTAAATGACCTTGTTTTGAATTGTACTATAAAAATATACATTTGTGTTGCCTAGGCTGGCCTATATTTTGCATGTTCTTCCTCTGTTTTAATTGGATGAAGTCACACTTCTGCAATCTGACAGTCTAACTGTTTGGCTGCAGAAGGTTTTTTTTTTTAAACCACCCAGGCTGACAACACCACTGTGAAAACTTTGCAACATGAGCTGGCTTCTGCTGAACCACACACACTCATCTGGCTCATAAACAGGCTGGCGGGCCTCTCAAAAGGGGGCAGGAATCCTCACCCTCACCCTCACCCTCACCAGGCCTGTTTACTGGAGGAGAAAAGTGACACTGCTTCACAGGCTAGCGCTTCAGCAGTGGCCGTCTGCTCACAACTTCAATCACACTTAATTCATTGAGTGAGTGTTGAGAATTGCACCCCAGTCATTTCCACACCAAACCAACTTCAAAATTGCTTTTACTCCTTATACACCTAAAAATAACATCATTTTGTATACAGAAAAAAAAACCACAATTTGAAGATAATGGATTTCATTAGAGAATTAAAAAATAAAAAATCTTCCGCAACTGCCAGTGAGCTTTTCAGTGTGTAGCGGGTCAAATTCCCTCGATTATCACGGTTAATGTATACCAGACATGGCCGCGATAAACGGAAAACCGTGAAATAGGGTCAACCCTATTTAATATATATATATATATATATATATATATATATATATATATATATATATATATATATATATTTCAGATTTTCACATCTTTATGAATTTACAAAAAATAAAATAATTCCCGCAGAAAAAAATCTGCTATGTAGTGAAACCGCGAAAGTTGAAGCCACGATATTCGAGGGATTACTCTATTAAGGAAAGTGAATTTTCAAATACCCAAACAGATATTAAATTCTGCTTTACTAACACATTTAAACTGTATTTAATCCAGATTTGTGTACAGCATCATTTCAAATCTGCATTTTTGCAATGATTTGTTGGGAGAAAACAAACAATGATAAAAACAAATGTTTTACAGCATATTGAACTCTGTTTTGAAACTAAAAATAATAAGTGGATGTGATTATTTAGAGAAGTGAGACTGCAAATGCTACAAATCATCATTTTCTGCATCACCTTGCAACGTCATATGAGGATAGCCTTCACTTCCCATCACTGTGGTAAGCATCAATACACATCCCCATTTTTTTTAAACACACATCACGCCTGCGATGTGCCTCTGCTGGTGGGCTCCTGTCAGGGTACGCACATCAAGATCGGAGTAAACAAACAAGCGGATTAAGCCTTGGCATTTTTTAAGATAGCCCTCGTTGTCCACTTGGGCACAATTTCATCATCGTGGCTAAAATGGGAATTATGAAAGGCTCCTTTCAGTCCACTCGTGGTTGGTCAACATTTTATTTACAGTGACATTTTTCCCATACGGCCAAATCTGGCCCGCCACATCATTTTGTGTGGCCCAGGAAAGTAAAACATGAGTGCCAACTTTCTGTTTTAGGATCAAATTAAAATGAAGAGTATAGATCTATATTGAATTTCCTGATTTTCCCCCTTTTAAATCAATAATTGTAATTTTTGTATAATTTTCTTGTGTTTTTAGTTCAAAAATCATTTTGTAAAATCTACAAATATATTTAAAAAAAGCTAAAATGAACATTATTTTAGATCCATAAAAACCGAATATTCAGGGCTTTTAATCCATTTATTAAAAAAAATCTAAATATTATTTCTAAAATTGTCCGGCCAACGTCAAATCAAGTTGACGTTAAAGCGGCCCGCGAACCAACCCAAGTCTGACACCCCTGACATAGACCATCAAGACAGAATGTAACGATTATTCAAATTTTAAATATAAGCAAGCCAGAAAAAAAATGTTCCAAGGAGAAATTCACAACTGGGAATTGACACATAGAAAAAAAGTTTGGCTTTTACCCCTATCTAACTCAAGTTTCCTCATTCCAACAAAACTTTACAAAAAGACAATATACATACATGTAGTACTTAACATACGTTAATCTAAGAAACACATCTAAATTGGTTTACACACATTACCACCGCCTACTGGGCAGGTAGAGAACTTTTAATTACAGTTTACATAAGTTTCCCACACAGTAGTTTGTCTCCTACTCTCTCTCTATTGTACATAATTGTACAGTATTACTGTATTGCATTTTCCCCTAATCTAGGCGGAAGGAATCAAACACTTTGAGCTCGTAATTGTGAAGTGGGGCTTAAATAATGTTACATTTTGAGGGTACATTTCAGTAGTTGATTAAAACATATTTCATGCTCCAATGAATATTTGTATGCAGCCTTTGGTGAAAGCAAGCTAGGGAATGTGCGTTCATGGTAATGAAGGAACATGTCACCCAGTCCAACGCTTTGGCTCATTGATGTGTCTTTGATAGTTTTGGAACAATAGAGCTCTGTGGCAAAGAGGAATCCATCAGACTCTGGATACACTTGTTAGTAGCATCCACTCAAGCTCGGCTTTGGCCTCGTCATTTGATTTGTTGGAACCAGGAACGCTATATAACATGGAACTTGCATTCACCAAACAGATTTATAAGATGCACTCACAATGACCTTGCTGGGGAGGAAGAAAAAAAAAAAAAAAGAGTGCGCTACTAAATTCCGACTATTGTCTACGTGACACAAACTATCAACTCAGCGTTCTATAGTCTTTCCACGACTACAACATCATGCAATGACAAAATAATATTACAAACTATCTTTTCTAGGGTGATTGTATCCCTGATTGCAAACAAAGTTCATTGGGTTCCTGGCTTTCACTTCAACCTTTAGGACTATCACCCCAATTCCATAAAAAAACCCTCCACAAAGCAGCAAATTAAAATTTACTCTGTGTACATATCCCTGAAATGAAATGACAATGGCTATTTTTTTTTCCTGATGGGGATAGAATAAATGCTAAGCTTGTTTATGCTGTTCCAAAAATCAACTTAATACAAAAGGGGGGCAGAGGACAAAGACATCATTTAGCATGTCCTCTCAGGCAGATAATTGCAAAGATAGTGAGCACCCTATGCATACAGGAACTAAAACTGCTGCAGAGTCGCCATTCTTTATGAGCGGAAAGGACGACTCTTGATTGACAGCGGTCCACTCTGGTTCCACGCCATGGCTTACTTATCCTTTGGCATGTTGATACCAGTAAACATTTTATTTCCAACAACAACTCATTTTAATCTGAACCAAATTGCACACATTACACAAATAAACCATTCATTTTATGGCTCACCCATGCATTCATTGCCAGACCCTAAATTTAACATCAAATTGACCCGTTTTCAAATTATCCAGCTAAAAGCAACCATTACCATTTTACGTCTCAGAAAATCATCACAATTCCAAGAAAACAAGGACATTCAAGCAACTTTTCAGAGAGCATTCCAGGTCACTTTCTGTAAACTTGGAACCAGCACAAAATATTAATTGCCATGATCCTCCTAAAAAGGAAATTGACTAATCATTTTAATGACTCAAATTAGTGGGATATAACTAATAAACTAAGAAACTGAACTGCTAAAAAAAACATCAAATGATCCATTAAATTGCATTTTTTTGTTGTGTTCAGCTCTACATAACGTATTGTTCTATGAATTAAACAATTATCGTGTTTCTATTTATGAAAGTTTGTCAATTTGGAAGAAGTCATCAAAACTTAGTTGGCATGAGATTCAAATTTCAGTGATGCTCGACAATAGAACACATTTTCTAAAAATGCAAAATATATAACAACCCCGCTGTTTAATTCATTAACTTTTGAGGTAACTCAATTTCAGTTTTGCAGTGTTTTTTTTAATATTATGATTTTTTTCTTTACATTTGCAAAGCGTTTTCCTTAATTATTTTTGCTCAATTCCTTAAGAATTTAATGAGCGCAATGTACACTGATTACTCTGCGATGTTAAGAAACCCACTAGAAAACATGATAATTTGACAAAAGTCATTGTTGGTGAAGGAAGATGACATTACAATTACAACTGACAGTTTAAAAAAATGTAATATTTAATACCATGTGGATGGATACATTTGCAACATGCTCGCTGAGCTCATTTTGCCAAGGCGCAAACAAATATTCAACCCGAGGATTATTTCCAAGAGGAACCAAATGAATGCCTTCTCGGTGCAAGTGGGCACGAGAATCAACAGAAGATTCAACTTGACGAGAAGTTTTTTTTTTTGCAGAACACTTACTTTCTGTGCAGCGCATCCCGTCAAGAAGAGTAGATATGCTTTCATGAAAGCATTGACCCCAAGCGACGAAATCCAAGTCATTTTATTCCTTTAATGACTTCTACTTTGGCGACGCACTGTAAGCCGTGTCCCGATTCTTTTGCCTCTCATTCACCTGAAGTTTCGGGGGGCGAGCTTCCATCGTTCATGACGCCGACTCCACTCCAGGACCAGACCCCCACCTTGACAAATATGTGGCCTCCATTCAACAAATCCTGCATTACAAGACAATTTGAACCACGCGCAACCCGTTTATGCTCATTGCTCTTAATTACAGCGTGTGCGGTTTTCGATCATTATTATTATCATTATTATTTTAACAAGCGATGATGTCGTGCAATATTTCATCACCTGAAACTAATTGAGTTATGAGATCATCTGGTATTTTTAATTTATGTTCCTGTTATTATAAACACTAGATCTGTACGGAGATCGCTGACAATGAAAACACTGACAAAAGTGGCATACTTTCTTGCAAAAATGGTTTCATTTCACTTTAGGTCAAATGACACGCCTTGTTTGGAGTGAAATGCAAGAGGAAATTACTCATTGGTATGGTCACTTGGAAAGTATGTAACAGGATCAACCATCCAAGTAGTTTTATTTACAAAACTTTGTGTTATGTTGACATTGAATACTATATGTATTGACAGCGCGGCTTTGTGTGATATAAATTCCGCTAGAGGGTGCTATTGTGAGGTACTTCAAATGTACACAAAAGTCAGACATAATTGTCTAATGACTTATATAGCATGCTTCCTTTGAAATTGTATGTAATCGTAGTTTGCCTCGAAAAACAACGCGTTTGCCTCTGTGTGTATTTTTTACACATTGTAAATATTTAAGGCAAGAAAGAGGTAGTCGACGACGTAAGTTATTGGCGGCCATCTTGCGTCGCAGACTTCTTTTGGTGGGCTACACTGCAGCGGCTTAATGCACATGACTTTCTCCACTAAAATACCTTGAACTTGCTGAAATTTGGCTAGTATATAGAATATAATGTTTGTTTAGCCGACAAAATCTGTTAATGTGGGTTTGGTTGAGTCTGTATGGCGAATGTGTGGAAAACAAATGAATTAATATTTAGTATGCAGTAATTTTCTGCATTTATTACAAATGGGTTCTAACCGTGAAGTTACAAACGGATCTATTGCAATGTATAGTACACACTCATTAAGCGTAATGTTAAAATACGAATGGCTCCGACACAAAATGGCCGACATGTGATGACGCCCGTCACCATTGGCTGGAAAAACGGCCACTACCACTAGTATTACTGTTTGGTTTGGGTTTTGAAGGAGTCCTAAACATGAGGAATCCAAAAATATAAGAAATATTACCTAATTTAATGTAAATATATTTTTAATTATTTGTGCTTTGTCCTTAATATATATTTTATTTAAATCAGGCACCACCATAATTTGATCGGTACTATTGTTCGCATTCAGTGTTTCCAGTCGGAGGTATTTCAGAGTCGGAACGCAAACAGCCACGTAGTAGAAGGCGCAGCTGGTTTGGTGAGCCTTCATTCTCATTTTAATGCATTTCTTAAATGTGTCATTGTCTTATCAACCCGTCGATGTCTCAATCAATCAAGATGGGACTCCTTATTAATAAGATGAATGTAAATACGAAAAGTAATCTAAGCACGGGCTCCGACTACTCCAGCTACCGAGTTAGCAACTTTCATGTTAGCTTGACAGCTCATCCACCGTAAACATAACGATAGCGTTTAGTCTTGCAATACCAAATAAATGTGCCACTCTACTTTGAATTTCTTAGAGCCCCCAATTGCTCACTGATCTTTTCTAAATTTAATTTCGGTAGTAATCGCCTGTTTTGTGCATCTATGTAAGTTTGTTGTTGTTTCCGTCGTAAACTTCAGTTTCACTGGCTCAATCAAATGGGCGTTTGCTCATAATGTAAATCGAAAAGGCTCCAATCCACTATAACCAAATCATTTTCACTGAATTTGATAGATATTTATTTTTACACGACGTATCTGTTTGTTTGTTTTTCACCTAAAAAATGAAAGTGTGGTAATTATAGATTTTTAAATTAACGTAATTAACATAATTCCTATGATTACCATACATGTTATATATGACACAAACACATCAGTTTGTCTAATCATTATGCTGTCAACCTCTGTATATTACAGGTATTGTGTTTCTAACCAGTGATGATCCAGAAGGAAGGATTGCTGATAATGGCCATTAAAAATTAATACACCGCTCAAATGGAGATCAATACTGATCCAGATCACAGCACTTTGACATCTCGAGAGGCTGAAAGTCAGCAACATTTGAAGCAGCAAGGGCTCGATGGCAATCCAAATATAACCAAGGAAATTCTCAATGGTAAGCTTTGATACTTTCTTTCTCTTGTTTTTTTCCCCTCCATTGTCGTTATTGCACCAAGTGCTCATTACTCCACTAACACATCTGCTATTCTTTGAAAAGAGAAAGATGAACATGCATACCTTGAAACTGGAATAACTAACTCATTTATATTTGGAACTACCAACCAGTCTTTTTTTTTTACATTCCAATCTACCAAAAGTCAGTTTAACAATAGATTTTTGAAATTCTTTAACCGGGTGGGTGTAAGGTATTCTTCAACAAAAAATGGCCAGCATTCAATTCAAGGGCACATAGACAATATTTCATACAATTTGAGTGACAGAGAGGTAATTCAGTCCCTATTCATTTCACAACACACAACAATGTGTAGTGTACACTTGCACTATCGGCGACAAGACCTTATTGAGTATTCACTCATTGTGCTTCTATTGGTTTATATTAAAATTAAACATTTTCGTCATCATCTAATCCTAGTCTGCGGACACATATGATTATGTGAATCAAATTAGAAATTTAGCATAGCCTGAAGACTATTTAGTCAGAAGATAAACTACCTCTGTTGCTATAGTTGCTCAGCCAGTTTGCCAAGAGAATCACTTTGTTTTGTAGTCCATAACACAAACAATGACTTACTTTCACATTCCTTGGAACTCGCTCATTTCAGGCCCAGTCGACTTGAATTTGATGCCAAATGGAGATGAAATATCAGAGGGCAATGCTGCTCCTGGGAGTACGCATTTTAACGGCTCCCTGCCCCGAAAAGACCTTTCACAAAGCAACGAACCGCTGGTCAACTCGCAAAATCAAGAAATCTCTGCGGGTGTGACTGCTTCTCCACCCATGATGCTTGAATCCGAGCGTGGTGCTGGTGAGGAAACGAGTCACACGGGTGACACGTTGCAGTCGCTCAGACTCAGTATGCCATTGCAGGAGACAGATTTGTGTAAGCATACATTTGTGGTGCCGATGCCCCTTCTCTGCTGCATGTCTGTGTTGCACAATATTTTAAAATAAAACTCAATCCTTCTGGGTAAATCAGGTTAGGAAAATGACTTCAGTGTAAATTCTGTAGCGGCGGTGTCAAACATGTAAATGTGTCGCTATGGGGTCCGATCTGGCCCGCAGGGTTGTTCTGCCTATCTAGCGCCGTCAATGGCGGCAAGTAGGTTAACTTTTTGGGCCAAAAATAAAATTGTCCGGCCCACATGAGATCTAGTTGCCATTAATGTGGACCGTGAACAGGACTGAGTTTGACACCTTTTCTATAGGTTTGATTTAAAATGCACAATAGCATGTGTTTTATTTTGCCTGTTCTAACCATGCAGATGTCAACTCATTTTTGATACAACGGTTGCATTTAAGTGCTCACAACTGGCCTCTTTTCAAATCTTGAATTCCACATGATACCCATGCAGTGATTCGCAAGTATATTATTATTGTTTGCCTACTCTTGGATGAATGCCTTTGCTCTTTAGCCAATCAGAAGCCTTCGTTGGAGATGGAAAATGAGGAGAAGATTCGTCTGGAGGCTCGCAGGCGCCTGGAAGAGCAGCTGAAACAATACAGAGTGCAAAGACATAAGGAGAGGGTGAGTAAACACGTAGTCACTGTACTTGGAGCACAATTGACATCTATGTATGTCTCAGAGGGGCTGCAATCAGTGTATGACTCACTCCTCAAAACATAGAATTTGTGGTTTTATTCTTTTTATTTTCGTCTAACCTGTCACCGCCAAACATTTCTTTTGTTTTAGTCTCATCGCACACCCAAAAACAGGCCATTCAGCACCCTTGATCCAGAGTTAATGCTGCACCCCGAGGGTCTTCCCAGGGCCAATACAGTTGCCATGACCAAGGAGTATTCCTTCCTGAGGACCAGCGTACCTCGTGGTCCTAAATTGGGTAGTTTAGGAATCCCCTTCAACAAGGAGAAGAAATCGAGAACATCCCGCACGAGCAAGATCCACTCCTTGGCCGACTACAAATCTACAGAGAATGACGGTGGCGGCGAAGGAGGAGGCGGAATGAAGACTGCAGAGAACACGGCAGGCTCCGTCCATTCCATCGTCAGCACGGTGTCCACTGTATCCGAGGTCAATGTGACGTCACGTTCGGGGGAAGGGCAAGTCGGCGAGAGTGTCTCTGAGATTGACGGCAGCGAATCTGGAGCAAGAGCTGGGAATGATGGCAACGACAGTGACAGCTCATCCTACAGCAGTGTATCTACCAGGGGAACCTACTCCATGCTGTCTGCTGCCATGGATAAGCCACAGGGAACCTACATGGTTGAGGGACAGGAGATCGCTCCTGAGGCTATGGGTCAGTTTCCTTCTCTTCATGAGGTCTTGCAAGCCGCCAGTGATGAGCAGCAACTTCTGGAGATGGAGCAAGAAGGCTCCGTAGAACCACGCAGCCGGAGAGACAGCTTCTCCAGCAGGTATTTTTGGGTGGTGATTAAGTCGTTTTAATTTTTTGTATGTCTCATCTTTATGGTAACACTGATTTTTTCTCTCTCCATTGTTCAGTGTCTCTTTAGAGAGTTCCGTAATGGGCCATGATGAAATGCTTCAGGTGCTGAAGGAAAAAATGAGACTAGAAGGACAACTGGAATCTTTGTCTTCTGAGGCCAATCAGGTTCGTGAGAATTTATGAATGCCTTTATTGCTTTTGCACAATTGTATGATTGAGATGAAGTTATTCCAACCCGTGACCGGACGTTTGGTCGCCCGGACCCAAACGTGCGGCGACCAAACGTCCGGCGATCCAAAAGTCTGGCGACCAAACAAGGTAAAACAACACGGTCTACGCATCAATCAAAGCCAACAATGGCCCTGAGCAGTTTCACTGAGCGGACGTGTGAGTGTATAAGAGTGTGTATGTACATGGATTGTCCCCTTAGGAAGGGACATCAGTCAAGGTCTTAACAAGATCTCCAACAAAACACAATAAAAGTACGGGAAATTTGGAGCTTTTCTTTAGCCTAATAATTATTAGGGCATTAAGTATGACAAAATAATAATTCACAGTTTGTATTTAGGGAATTTGAGCAACAATTTTAACTGGCAATTATCAATAACCTTCCGGGCGACCAAACGTCCGGCGACCAAACTTCCCGCGACCAAACGTCCGGCGACCAAAAGTCCGAGTACCATTCCAACCATAGTAGATGCTCTCATAGTTGTGACTATTTTTTTCCAATTCCACAACCTTATGGTCATGCCAAAGTTTTGCCTCTAGTAAATGCTAAATTCCATCTTGGAATGATGACTTTTGCTTGGAAATAGTGAATCATTCCGATTCTCTGCTGTCCCCCAGGCCCTGAAGGAGAAAACGGAGCTCCAAGCTCAGCTCGCCACTGTCAACGCTCAGATGCAGGCTCAGAGAGCAGAGGTTCAATTTAGCCAAGAAAAGCAGAATGTCCTCAAGACAGAAGTTGGCACCCTGCGGCACAATTGCAGCCAACTAGAGAAGGCAATGATGGAGCTCCAGGGTAATTTGGAAAGCAAAAATGCCAGCCTGGCATCACTCTGCAATGACCTGAAGGTGGCTGAAGACCAGTACAATAGACTGATGGGCAAGGTGGAGGAAATGCAAAAGACTCTCATGTCAAGGGACAGTATAGGTGACACTGAGTCAACTTCATACTCATATTCATCACTCCCAGCCCAAAAATGACTTTTATTCTTATTTAATATTTATTTATGTACAGTTCAGGAAATGCGACTGCAAATGGCCGGTATACAGAGTCAACTACAACAGGTCCAGCTTGAACGCAGCACTCTCCAAAGTCGACTGAAAACCTCCCAGGCAGAGATTGACTCACTCAAGCAGGTCAGGCAGTGGTACCAGCAGCAGCTCGGTCTGGCTCAGGAGGCCCGGTTGAGACTGCAAAATGAAATGGCTGACATGCAGGTAAATTGGATTTGATTTATTTTATTATGACATGTACATGATAGAATGGCTCTCATGAAAACAAGTCATTTTTTTTCTTTCAATTTAGGCTGGAAAAATGACCCAGACTGGCGTTCTCGAACATCTCAAGCTTGAGAATGTGACCCTGTCCCACCAACTGACTGAGACACAACACCGTTCCATCAAAGAAAAAGAACGTATTGCGGTTCAGCTGCAGAGCATTGAGGTACATTATGAAGCATTCTGCTTTGATTTCAAATTTAATGCAATATTTGGGCATTAAGCTAAACTATTTTTCTCTGTCTACCACATACTTATATTGTTTCTTTTAAAAATTAGTGCCCATTCTACAGCAATCAAATTGTACTTTATTTGATTGTGCAGGTCTCAAAATTGGTTTAAACTAAAGACATTATTTTTTAAACTGTGGATCTTCTGCTCCCTGTGATGTAGGCAGACATGATGACTCAAGAAGCTGCTTACAAGCAGATCCAAGATGCAAAGACTTTAGTGGAGGATGACCTCCAACACAAATTAGAAGAGTATGAAGGAGAAAGGGAGCGCTTAATAAAGTTGGCCAACGCAGCCAGCGATTTGGAAATGGAACTTGAGCAGGTAGTTGTTTGTCCGTCATTTCAATTTTTCAATGATTTTACCGCCAACCTCTAGCTTTTACGCATCAGTCCCAAACAATGTGCCTCTTTGTTGTCATTTTTTTGCGTTCGTTAGATCAAGTTGAACCTCTCTCAGAAGGACATCCAGCTGCAGTCTCTCCAGAAAGAACATCTGGAGCTGATGCGACAGTTGACCACCACTCAGGAGAACTTACATACCAAAGAGCAGTCAATCAATCATCTCGAGGCTCGATACCTAGAACTGGAAAGCCAGCTGGCTGAGCTTCAGGCAGAGAGCAATAACAAAGACGACACCATCCAATACCTACAGAATGAGAAGATTGTTCTTGAAGTAGCTTTGCAGACTGCCCGAGCTGATAAGAGCCTACTTGATGAAAATGCTGAAAGGCTTGGAGAAGACGTTTTGGTGGCATCCGATGTGTTGGATCAACTCAAACAGGAAGTTCAGGTCAAAACCAACCAGGTGCGAAATGTTAGTTGTATGTGATTGAGATTCCCTGAAATGGCATAAAAAATAAGAAATATCTTATTTAAGTAGTCCTACAGTAAATTGTGATTGAACTTATAATTGGACTTTAGGTGGAATATGGTTGTATTTTTTTTTAGGTTTAATAATTAAATGTGTGCCGTATTTTCACAAGTATAAGGCGCACTTAAAAGTCTTAAATTTTCTCCAAAATAGACAGGGCGCCTTATAATCCAGTGCGCCTTATATATGGAAAAAAATAAAATGTGTCATTCATTGAGGTTGCGCCTTATAATGCAGTGCACCTTATAGTCGTGAAAATACGGTAGTTGTTTTGATATTTATTTATAGCTTTTTATTTGTTTTAGATTGAAAACCTGCAGCAAGAAAATGGTTCCCTGAAAAAACAGGCTCAAAAATTGAAGGAACAGTACCAACAACAAAAGGTAAATCTGGATCTTAATTTTTTTTCAATAAATAGCAAGCACACTCTTAATTTTACGTAAAATCAGCAAAAGGAACTATCTATTATAATAAGCCCCTTCTTGCAATATTATTGCAAACCAAATTTCAGGCACTATAGTTCTCTGCAAGTCCAAAAAAAATGTCAGTAAAATTTATGGACCAGAAGCAAAATTTGCATTTTCTTATAACATTATGTTGCAAGTCTTCCATCTTGCCAGTGCTTTTGATTTTGTGGGAGGACACGTCTATTGTGGAGCTGAATTGCTGTCATGTCTAGAATAAAACGACTTTTAGAAATGATGGATGCTGCTTAATTTGCCATCAAAAGCTGTGACAAAGAAGAGTGGTTTGTTGACAATTTATAAGGCTACTGTATATTTAGGCTTATTATTGGCTTTAGCAAAATAACTTCTGTGGTATACAGCTAAAAATCTCACACATAATGCGACATCTTTCACAGGTCATGGTGGAAGCATACCGTCGGGATGCTAATTCCAAAGATCAGCTGATCAGTGAGCTCAAGTCTACCAAAAAACGTCTTATCGCAGAAGTGAAGGATCTAAAACAAGAACTTCAGGAGGTTCAGGGAGAGAAGCAAAAGTCTGAATTGGAGCAGGCGCGGCTGCAAAAAGAAGTTCTCAGAGTCCAAGAACAGATGAATAACATGGAAAGTCATCTGCAGGACATTCAGGGAGAACGAGACCAGCTTGAAAAACAGATCCAGGTCATTGGAAACACTTTAAATTGTGTTAAGTTTAGGGAAATCTGTTCTGATTTTTTTTTCCTTCACCCCCAACAGTCTTTGCAGTTTGATCAAAGTCAGCTTGTGGCTGTAACAAAAGATAATGAAACTCTAAGGAAACAAGTGGAGAAAATGGAAACCGAAGCTAAAAAGTGAGTCCTACTCCTGATTAAGCAAATGGCACTTAAATAACTTCTACCTCTTTGATTTTATTTATGATCATATTTTTTTCAGGTGTATTTGTAAAATGATATATATGATTCATGACCAAAATAGGCATTGTAGTGGTGTTTGAGCCAGCCTGTTAGCTTGATCCGTGATACTACAAAATTTCGCTTGCGAGGAATAGAAACTCGTCCTTTATTGAATTCAATTTTATCCTTTGCTTGAAACAGAGCCATTTCGGAGCAAAAAGTGCGCATGAAGCGCCTGGGGACCGATTTAACCAGCGCTCAGAAGGAGATGAAGGTCAAACACAAGGCATATGAGAATGCTGTCAGCATCCTAAGTAGGAGGCTGCAAGAGGCCTTGACTGACAAGGAGACAACTGAGGCTGAATTAGTCAAGCTCAAGGCTCTGGTGTCAGATGGGGGAAACGACCACATATTGCAGGTGCCTGATCACACATTAAAATATCTGCTGTTAATATTTCTCATCTACAACACTTTATTATGGCAGTGGAATATTAAAGGTATGTTTGTTTCGCAAATAGTGTTACAAGTAAAAATATTCTTGGGATTCTGAGTTCAAGTACTGGTTTTGAAAGCAAAACTTATTTAAGGGTGTAAGCATCTGATATATTTACATTTACAGAATTGTTTTCTGTTTCGCAAAAGTGAAATGCATTGAAAATACATCTTTGTATTGTTGAATGCAAGCAATAGGATACATTATAAGAACCAACTCTTTGTGTGTTACCCAGGAGAAGATCGAATCGCTTCAGACGGAGCTGCATGCTGTGGCCAAAAGCAAAGCAATGTTAGAGAAGGAGCTTGAGGAAGTCATTTCCCTCACTTCCACTGAGTTAGAGGAGTATCAGGAGAAGGTTATGGAGTTAGAAGATGAGGTGTGCCATCAACTATGTGGACTACTTTAACCTTCTGAGTCCTATGATTATGTCGGCGTATAACAATAAACCAATGCTATCTTTCTTTCCAAAGCTTCAAGAGTCCCGGTGCTTCAAGAAGCGTATTCGAAAACTAGAAGACGCCAACAAGAAGTTAGCGCTCGAGCTGGAACATGAAAAAGGGAAATTGGCTGGACTTACACAGTCCAATAGTACATTGCGGGAACATGCCAATATCTTGGAATCTGCTTTAGCAAAGAGAGAGGCTGATCTTGTACAGCTCAACTTGCAGGTGAAAAATAAAGTCAACCAGTGTTATACATTGTCATCTATGTAGTTTTTTGGAAATCGCAGAATTGTGAAGAACCATCTTAACAGTGAAAGAGTTCTTTTAACCATCGGCTTATTCAGGTTCAAGCTGTTCTGAAACGCAAAGAGGAGGAGGACCAGCAAACGAAGCAGGTGGTGCAAACTCTACAGCTTGCCTTGGAAAAAGAAAAAAACAAAGTCAAAGATCTTAAAGAACAGGTACAAATTCTCAGGGGACTCGGCCGTGCCATGTTTTTGTCGTTTTACTGTTGTGACTTTTTGGTTGCTAATCATTGATTTTACGTTTCTATGTAGGTGGCAACAGCAAAAGCTGAAGCAGCCCACAACAGGAGACACTACAGGGCTGCCATGTTGGAACTTTCTGAGATCAAGAAAGACCTGCAGGCCAAAGAAGACTTGGTCAAAGTGCTGCAACATGAAGCCAACAAGTTACAGTAAGCAAATAGTTTGCTAAAGAATACAGCATACAAAAAAGGGAAGAATGCAGTTATGCAAACATTCATATATCATGTGCTGGTTGATAAATTTGCTTAGCAAAAATATAAGGCACCTCTTAGACAATTTCTCAGTAAACTGTGATTATTATTATTATTTTTTTCCATTTTGGGGGGGATTTAGCAAGCTAAATATTAGATTTTTTTTAAGTAAAACATAGACTAACTACTTTGAAAAAAAAGATTCCAACATTTTTACAATGACTGATTTTATCCACAGATCCGAGGATGAGAAACATGCCCATGAGATCTCCACTTTCCAAGAGGAGCTGGCTGAAGCACATTCCCAACTTCAGATCCTTCAGAAACAGTTGGATGAAGAGTTGTCAAAAAAGCCCCTCACTAACCAAGAGGTGAGGAGACCTTTATCATTATTTTCATACCATTTAAGTGACTGCTGTTATTGGCTTGGACTTGACTGTCGGTATTAAGTTGGACTTGTTAGGTTTTAAATAATAATGTGTGGCTGTTGAATGATATTTTCATACTTTTCCCCCTCTTAAAATCAACCAAATTCTACTGCTGACAACTCACAGGTTGAGGACCTTAAGTGGGAGGTGGAACAGAGACAGAGAGAGATTGAAACTCAGAAGCAACAGTTGGAGATGATGGAGGAGTGCCAGAAAAAAGAACTGGATAGCATGCAGACAGCTTTGCAAGCAAGTATTTATTCAAACAAATCTATAAATGAGGAAAGCAAAAAAAAAAAAAAAACGCAAAGTGAGTCATTTTTAATGTGGTGGGGGCTTGCTTTTTTTCCCCAATGATTGAATTTATTTTAAGCTTTTCTGTCACAGAACATAAAGATAGAGTTGGAGACCGTCCAGGAGGAGCTGAGTGGTACAAGGAAAGACAAGTTTATGCTACAAGCTAAAGTAGGTGAACTGAAAAACAGCATGAAGACCCTTCTGTTACAAAATCAGCAACTGAAGCAGGATCTAAAACAGAACCGTCTCAGGAAGGTGATGCGGCCTATTTCTTGACTTCTCATTGGTCTTTGTTGTCTTCAATATCACTGTTGTAACCTAAGGTCCAGTCAGTGGAAGGAGGAATATTATTATTTACCTTAGAATACATACATTAAGAATTTGGTTCTTTAATTTTTAATGCACTTAATATCAATGCACTATAAAGTAAAATGGAAAACTGTTCAGTGATTTTCCCATTGGCTGTTAGACTGCAGAATACACATTCATTTGGTTAACCCCTTGACTGGCTAAAGCACATTTTGTGACAGTTAAAACAGTCTCATGACAGGTAGAAAATAGCAGAAATGCATCAGATGCCAAAAAAACATTTTGAAATTAGCTCTATGTTCTATGCCCTCTTCTCCACAACACCAGAAAATGATGCTAAAGAAGGAAATAGAACCTTCATATATGTCCAATGCATAAATTGGGCTATTGTTTCAACAGCAATGGGTGGAGCTGAAGAGTGAGGGGACCCCATCCAATCCAGTGACGCCGGTAAAGATCCCAGACTGCCCAGTGCCAGCTTCCCTGCTCGATGAGTTGCTCAAACCATCAACTTCGGTCAACAAGGAGCCCCTCAACAACTTGCACAACTGCTTACAGCAGCTCAAGTAAGATGCTCTGTTCTAATGTCATACTGTGCTTCTCAAACTCTTTGGAGGACAAACATTGAGCATTTTATTGCACAACTAAATAATTGTAAATTATTTTTCCTGAACCATGCATGAAATACTATTTCTAATGCTAACATAGGAATGTGCTGACCTTTTTATTATTTTTTGGGGGGCATCAGGGAGGAGATGGACAGCCTCCAAAAGCAGATGGAGGAGCACACGGTAACAGTGCACGAGTCAATGAGCTCATGGCCAAACACAGAGGAAGGTCTAACTCAACTGGGACTTCCAAACAACATCTCTAATACATCGAGGTCACTGGACAACACTGTGGTGGAAAATAATAATGAAGTAGAACAGCAGCAGCCCTAAAAGCAAACCTTTATTGGGGTATAATAACAGTGGAGTTTTATCCACAAAAGCATTGTTAGCCATTTATTCCATTTTTCAAAATGGCTATCAACATTTGACCTTGTTCTTCAGTCTTTGCAGCAATTACCAGAGTCATACATATTATACCGCAGCTTTATTCTTGATTCGAGCTTTTTATACTGTATTATTTATTAAGAGTTTAAAAGAAATACACGACCACACAAAGACAAGCCCTGATATTCTAATTTGTTAAAAGTTGATGCAGTTGTCCCGTCACATGTTCATATTTGGTCTCAAGGTTTTTAGTACGCCTTTCCTAATAATTTAATGATCGACTGACAATATTTAAATATGTGAGGATCAGGAGTAAGCCACAATGGCTCGAATGTTTTTTTTTTTTATTATTTCTGGCTCGTGACAGTTAAGATTTCACTAACAGGGTTACTTTTTGCAGCAGCTGGTGGTGGGACATCATTGCACCTTGTCATGAGGTCATGTGCACTAAAACACTTTAGTTGCCTTTTTTAAAAAGAATGCAGTAGGTCTTCTTTTTTGTTGTAACCGTTCAACTAGAAGTTGTTTAGCGCTACAATTACATTATTTCTAAGTTTGGGTTGGAGGTGTCTTGTCTTGCTTGGGCTGCTGTCATTTGTATATGGAAAAAGCCTTAATTGTGCTGCCTTTACAATGCTGTAATGAAACTGAATCTGGTTGAGTGAGCGTAGTGTTTTGCTAAGGGTTTGTGCAAAATGTAATATATTTTGAGTGTGGAAAATCTGTCAATCGGAGGGCCCACATGTAAATAACAGCATGCCTGTTGATCGAAATCTAAATGGAAGAAAGGTAGTTGCATGTTGCAAAAATGGTTACCAACAAAAGCAGGTGTTTATGGTGTTATTTGTGTACTTGGTGATAAAAGGTGACTGCAGTTAAATATACTAATCTTGTTGTATGACTGCTGGATAAGTGAACTGTTTCTGTTGAGTTTAATATATATTTCTTTTTGTGTGATTGTAAATTAACAGTACATGTTTAATAGTGTAAAGACAAAAACAAGTTATGAATCATTATTTCGACTCGTTCTACACTATTGTTTCTGTTACAGATGTTTTTTGCAGAACAATTCTAGACATCTGACAACGAGGATGTTTTTTGTTGCTGTAAATTCAGGGTGCGAAGTTAATTTTAGATATGTAACAGCGCTTGAGTATTTTAAAGGAACTGGTTTCAAATTCAATTTCTTTCTGAATTTTACTTGTCATGAAACATTACTAAAATTAAAAATGTAAATGTTCTTTTAACATATCAAAAATTGCAATCATCCCCTGCCATAAAAATGTATTTACTTGATCGAACTTTGGTGTTAATGCTCCTTTTTTAATCAGCGTCATTTTTGCTCAGGCACTTTGTTGGACAACGTTGGGTCCTTTTTGTCTGTATTTCAAAACCATCTGGCAGCAAGCACCCGAGGAGAGGCGGAGGTGGGCATGGTCTTTAATATTTTTACACTGTACCATCCAACATTTCCCATTTGATTATTGTTCAAATAACAATACCAATACACGACACGATTAGCGTGGGTAATACTAGGTCAAACGTTATCTTGTAAAGACGCTAACGTTAGTACGAGAGCCTCAAACACGTATACTCAAAACACGCTTTTCAGTTATTTTGTATCGGGGTGAGCCATATTTATTTGCATTATTGTTATTGCTATGATCATCTGTCAGGTACAGGCCCCGTTTTACTTTAGTGTGAGCTTTTGATCGTTAACGTTTATGGCCACTTTTCTTATTTGTCCTTCGAGTAAAATTTGGAGATGTGCACTTTTTGCTGAGTACGAATCAGTTTAAGAGTAACACGTTTCATCACTAAGTGAAGTTCTAAGACGAGAACCACGTGACTAACGGAATTGAAAATGCAATTAAATTGTATACATTACACTACATACAAAAATACAATTATTAGCACCTATATTTATATATCCCCTTTTAATAATGCGTAAATTGCTATGAGGTCCTTTCCTAAACCTAAAAAAAATCCCACGGCAATTGAACGTATCATTCGCACTCCCTCTAAACTGAGCATGCGCAGAGTACGTTGTAAACAATGAGACGAGACTATCAGACCGTCCCCAGCTTTTTGTCTGTGCAACACTTTATTAGTGTAAAACTAACAAGGACCTGCCAAACCTCGTCGTAAAATACAAAACATGGTGCTCTGTGAGTATCACTACTCATTCGTTCCAAGGTGTCATCAGATGCACTTTTAGTTTTTTTATTTTTTCAATCGGCATCACCACCCCGAAGACGTTTGTATGTCGGAGCCTAAGAACCCACCTTAAATGACAGTTGGGTGTGACAGCATGCGGTGAATCGACTAAAACGATCGTATACATTAACAAATATCTATATTTATATGATGTGTGTCATGCACAATATTGATACTGGTTGTTTGAATTGCTTCCGCTTCTTTGTAATGGGCAGAATTTCATCAAAACCGATGTGCTATGTATGCTAGCTACACTTATCACCGGGTTAGCTAGCACTATATGTATTTATTTATTTTTCGATTGTTGATAGGTTGGTAACATCTTCAATGTTAAGTAATGATACGTGCTTTGTCGTAGCAAGCCTCAACTATGTTTCTGTAGGGAGAAATGGGTGCATATATAAAAAAAAAATCAATCTAATCCAATTGCTCCAGCACTAGTTGACTTGTTCTAAGTAATACTTCCCTAAATTCTTCTATGCTTTTGCCAAAAGCGCAGAGTATCTCATATGATTTTGTATGTTTGTGTATTCTGGTGATTCCCAGGGAGCTAGAGAATGGAGGCAGTTTTGATCCGGCTGAAGGGCCTAACTGCCGATGAGCTGCGCGAGGAAATTGCCAGGGCAGACCTCAAGTGCGTCGCCATCACAGCCACTACCCGATCTCTCCTTGAAAAGAAGTTGGCGCGGAAGCTTGCTGGGTCAGAGAGCGGCACCGCCGCCGGAGCAGACAACAACGGTTCCTCGGCACGGGAGGGAGACGGCGTCGCTAAGGGGGCCGAACATGTCAAACCTTTACCGTGTGCCAACTTGACCGCCGGAGAAAGTGGCGGCCCAATTGAGGAGCCGGACTTTGGCTATGGCGTGGGACTCAACCCGCCTGAAGAAGAGGAGATATGTAACTCTCAATGCAAAATGAAAAGTCCTTCAAAAGTGGAACAAGTATCCCCATCTTTTTACTACGGGGTGCTGTTGGAGGACATTTTGTGTCGAAACGGTATGAACGCATTGGAAAGAAAATACATGTCAAAGTCCAAGGACTTACTCTGATTATTGTTTTTTTTTTTTTGTAGAAAGAGTACTTGTGTATACAGATAAGAAGGATGCCCTTCAAGCTATCAAAGAGATGAAAGGAGCACGCTTCAATCGTTTTTCCAACCGTGAGGATGCGGAGAAGTTTGCGAAGGGGATGTCTGACTGTTTCCCCTCTCCCAGCAAATCTATGCCCTGTGTATCTACATTTAAACCATGCCAAATTGTCGGTAAAGGTACAGTATTTAAAGATTAATATTTCACATAATGCTTTAGAAATGGCTTCAATAACTCGGGGGGATTTTTTTCTTTTCATACTAACACTATTATTGTATTGGTGTCTTTCTGTGTTGTTAATTCTTCTATACAACATTTCAATTTTTTAGCAGACAATCTTGTTCATGTTGAAATTAGAAATGAGTTATGTAAAGGTATTAACTGCTCCTTGGACCTAGGGATTCTCCTCACTGTTACTGTCTTGTCTTTCTCACACACTAGACGTCATGGAGGTGGATACCACTAACAGGGAACGGGCCAACAGTTATAAGAGCCCACGCACCCAGGACCTGACAACAAAACTGAGGGAAGCGGTGGAGAAAGGAGATGAGGCGACCTTCAGGGAGATAGTCCAGAGCAACCCACGCTATCTCATTGGCTCAGGGGATAACCCCACAATTGTGCAGGTGAAATTATAGAACATTTCTTTTGATACCAAATTACTGGAACATGTCAATTTTAGGGCGGCGCAGTGGCCAATTTAAGGTAAATACTGCCCATAGTTGGTTGGGACAGGCTATATCCAGCACCCCTGTGACCCTTGTTAGGATAAGAAAATTTGAAATGTCTATTTTTAGGCTGAAGTGAATTGAGGAAGCAGCAGAATGTGATATTGTTGGCCCCGGGACTGTTATTCTTAGTCTTTGAAAACATTAATGTAACTTCATTGCCATATTTGGAAAAGAACTGACTTGTGATGGGTCAAGGGGGTGCCGTGCCGTTGGTTAGCATAGATGTCTCCTACTCAAAATCCTCAGATTAGGCATTTATATGTGGAGTTTGCAGGTTCTCCTAATGTCTGTTTTATTTCCAGTATGCTGGTGTTCTCACACATTTCAAAAATGAATGTATAGTTAAGTGACAAGTTGAATTTTTGCTGTTCTAGTTTATCCCAAAGTGTGGTTTGGGGGCTTCAGATCAGTCAGAGAGGTCAAGTTCTAGTAGTAGTATTAGTAGGCTTCTAGTAGAAGCCATGTTACCCAAAAAAATGGAAGGAAAAGAATTGACTAAGATGTTGCAAAAATATGAGGAATTACAATTTTTTGATAACAGGAATCTTAATTGCTGTGTCCCATGACATGTTGTCCTGTTGGGTATAAAGTAGTAAATCTCAATTTTAATCCTCCAAACCGTTAAATTTCAATGTGTGCTCAGGTGGCCTGCAGGTACAACGTAATGCACGTTGCTTCCAAGGAAAACCAAGCAGGCATCGCCCAACTTCTACTGAATACTTTGGAAAACCCAGAGTTCATGCGCCTGATGTACCCGGATGACCAAGAAGACATGCTGCAGAAGCGCATCAGTTATATTGTCGATCTTTACCTCAACACTCCAGATAAGGCCGTAAGTGTTTCATTTTTGTGGTTTAAAAAATTGGTTTGATCAAATCAGTCATCGGTGTTCACTTTGGACTTTTCTCTTAATATTCGGCAGGGTTATGAAACACCGCTCCACTTTGCCTGCAAGTTTGGATGTCCAGACGTGGTCAACGTTCTATGTTCGCATCCTGTCACAGACAAGAACCGCACAAACAGTAATGGCCAGAAACCATGTGATGTAAGTGTTTATTTTCAGCAAAATCTCCTGCTGGTTTTAATAACAACAAAACTATCGGGTAGTCATGACAGATTTTTTTTTTTTGTCACGGACGTATTCTTCAATTATATTTTACTTTATTACATCTCATTCAGGATGGACTTTAATGTATACAGAAAAGAGAATCAGATCAAATTTGGAGCTTTTCTTTCGCCTAATAATTACTAGGTCATTAAGTATGACTAAATAGTAATTCACAGTTTGTATTTTGGGAATTTGAGCAACAATTTAAATGGTAATTATCACTTACCTTCCGGGCGACCAAAAGACTGGCGACCAATCGACCGTGTACCGCTGTACGCATTGCTCTGAAACAAATGTACGTATTCTATTGTAGAAGAACCTGGTGTATCATTTGTCTGAGATTTTAGAAGGTGTGACCTTTTAGCTAGCTTCTCCAAACTTTCGGCTGCAATCCTTCAATGCCCATTGTAGGCTAAATTTAGATGAGCATAAGCACATTCCTTCCTTTCCTAATCCGGTAACAGTTGGATTGTGACAGCTGTATGTATGATGTGTGTGTGATTGACTCTTTTCATAGATCATTTGTAGCAGAAAGAGCACAACACCTGAAGTGAAAGAGAAAATAATGAACTATTTGGAAGGTAAGGACAAAGCAAAACTTGGAAACCTTCTATATGGACAAGAAAATTGCATTTGTCCGTGTGACAGCATGTCAATGCTTGCCTACAGATCGCTGCTACATCCCATTGCTCAGGGCAGCTGACAACACCTCTCAGCCCATCATTGGTGCCCCTTGGTCACCGGAAGCCTCGGAAAGTCTCTCTCTGATCCAACGGCACACAAAAAGCCCCTTGGATCCACTAATGACTGTCACGGCCTTTGCGGGACCACTCAGCCCTTCCAAAGTGAGAGCTTCGTTCATGTCCCTGCAGTCTGTTGATTTCTTTTGGCGAGATTATTCAATGATGTTGCATCGAGCATTTTTACAAGAAACCAAGTAGCAGTTCAGCAACTCCCATCTGCCTTTTTTTTCAGGCAGGAGATTTTCGCCATTCCTGGAAGACGCCTCCCCGGAATCAAGCAAAGCACTTCCATAACGTCCTCAAGTCAGACCCTGAACGTGGCGCAGAGCGGATTGGCAGGTAATTCTAAAAAAAACTACTCACTCGTGCTCTATTATAGGATGATGGGTATGGCCAAGATCATATGTAATGTTCTTATTATTATTGCTGTAAATACACCGCTTCTTGCAATGCACATCTTGTCCAGCAGATGCCACTCAGTTTGCGCCAACTTCCTACTTTAACGAGATTTCATGTACACTACACTAGTATCACAAATCGACATTAAGATGTCGCTGTCTCCCCCTGCCAACTGTGTGTGAGTAATGCCCGAGAGAGTGAGACAATTGAAAATAGCAACACATAATAATCCTCACAGTAGACAGGCAGCATAATTGGTTCCAATAACAATGCAGTGGACCCCCATGATTCGATGACAATGATTTCCACGACCAAGCTCGTAACGTGAATGTGTTCATATCGTGAATTGATTTTCTTCATGAGAAAGAATTGATTTTCTTCATGAGAAAGAATTGATTTTCAGAATCAAATCAAAAGCCTTTATTGTCCTTATGCAACAGCTTGCGTCTAACGAAATTGGTGGTGCTACTCCACTAAGTGCGTGTTTCCCAGTGAAAACATAAATAAATAAAAAAAAAGAAGTAAAAAATATAGTAAAAAAAAAAAAACTGTGCATGCAACACTTCCTGTGACCTCTTGCGTTACTCCTAAGTGAGGCATCATTTTTTAAAGAAAAATACTCTAAAAATAAATTAAGATTATGAAAACAACAAATATGCGAGGAGAGGAAGAATGGACAGCCAAAGAACACCTTAGAATTTATTGAAAAGTTTGCGTAACATGGACAAAACAACATTCTTGACACCAGTGAAATTCACTTGTAAATACAAATGATACAATAGCCGTAGTATATACACTTTAATCAAACTATACACATTTAATAACCTTCTCAATTGTTTTTCCTCCATTCCCATTCATCCCATAGAGATTTGGCCCACGAGATGGGGTGCCCCTGGGCAGAATACTGGGATTTCCTCGACGATTTTGCAGATCTGTCGTCAACCAAGGGACTTAAAAAACTTGAAGAGTACCTGAGCAAGAGGGATTTATTTTCACGGACTTGTGAAGAGGGGGAAAATGAGACCAGCAACAGATTTAAAACTCCTTCACCAGGTACTTTGACATTTCCCTTTTATATTGCTACTATATTGGATAGGATGGGATAGGATAACTTTTATTCATGCCGTATTTGGGAAATTTCATTGTGACAGTAGCATAGGGTGATTAGACAGAACAACAAAGCAAAAGCACAAAGTACAAAGTAAATGGGATCATTAAGTATCACCAAATCAAATCATTAAGACAGAAAAGCAGCAAAAACACAAAAACGAGCAAAAAGATGTAAAGTTGGACAAAAACTGGAACCACACACATATTAAACCTTGTGCAGTGTGAGAGACAATATAGGAAAAATGTGTGACGGCAACAGGTCTCATATATATTTTACATGAAATTGACAAGGGGGCAGTCTGTCTAAGCCAACATCCGCCATTGCAGGCAAGCCCAAGAAGTTCTGCAACTCCATCTCTGTCGGTGCCTTTTTGGATGAGAGTGAGGACATCAGCCTTGAGGAGATGAAGAATAGGCAGAACGCAGCACTCACCAGCATCACCTCCTCCGCAGCATCCATGGAAAACCTCAAGGGCGCAGTGGGAGGTCACGACCTTCACATCTTACCGATGGGACTGAAGTATCGGGGCGACGACCTCATCGAGACGGCGGCCGAGCACGACCTGCTGGCGCCCGGCGTCTGCAAAAACGGCTTGGGATCCTCCCGAGAAGGGATTCCCAATGGAGATAAAGCACCCCCACGCTGCTCCCCATCCTCCGGCCTGCGCTCGCCCGTCGCCAACCTCTCGGCGGAGTTCGAGCGCATGTCGCTCCAAGAAACGCCGGATAGCCCCGACGGATGTAAGGAGAGGAGGAGTTGTGTCGGAGCCCCGAGTGCGTGGGCCCCTCCGATGGCGGCCGACCTGAGCAGCGAGCTGAAGCAGCTGTCCATCGGCCAGAGTCCGATGGGAGAAGACGCGGGGGAGAGGTGCGGCGGCGGCGGAAGCTCCCAAGAGTTCTTCCGGGCTGACGACGATAGCCCGGATAGGACGAGCAGGACGGCTTTAGGGGTGCGCAACTTGTGCGCCAGGTCTAAATCGTGGGATCACAGCGGGAAAGACCTGAGCAGTTCGGGGTCATCGGCATCGTCCTATAAGTCCTTAGAAAATGCCCAGGACTTCTCTGCCAGGACTCCAGCATCTCCCATTGGAAGACGACTCTTTATTGACGGGTGAGTATCACGCTTTGCTCTACATCAAAATTATTGATTGAACTGGAAAGTAACGGGAATTATTTTTGAAAATTGTTTCGAGTTGCGTACCAATTTAAAGATTATGATGTCAGAGACAGACAGACAGAGACAGACACACACAGACACACACAGACACACACAGACACACACAGACACACAGACACACGGACACAGACAGACAGACACACGGACACAGACACACAGACATACACACACACACACACAGACATACACACACACAGACACACACAGACACACACACACAGACACACACAGACATACATACACACATACACACATACATACATACATACATACATATATACACATACACACACATACATACACACACATATACACACACACATACACAGTGTTCAACAAAATAGAGCACGACTTGTTAACCAGAAGAAAGCAAACAAGCCAATTGATTGGATTGGATAACTTTATTCATCCCGTATTCGGGAAATTTCGTTGTTCCAGTGGCAAGAGGGTGAGGATGCAGGAATAGGAAAGGCATTTTAGACATAAATAGATAGGTAATAAGTAGGTCAAGAAATAAATACATGAATAAATATATAATTAAATAAGCGTGTTGCTTAGGACATATATACATACATACATACACATAAATGTACATGCATGCATACGGTAGGTCTTAACACGCAGCCATTTTTTTGTTAAAGAGCCTGACAGCTGATGGGAGGAAGGATCTGCGGAAGCGCTCCTTCCTGCAATGAGGGTGCCGCAGTCTATTGCTAAAGGAGCTTCGGAGGGACTCCACAGACTCATGCAGGGGGTGGGAGGTGCTGTCCATGATGGACATCATCCTGGTCAGCATCCTCCGCTCTCCCACTTCCTCCACAGAGTCCAAAGGACAGCCCAGAACAGAGCTGGCCCTCCTGACCAGCTTATTCAGCCTGTTCCTGTCCCTCTCCGTGCTCCCGCATCCCCAACAAAGCACTGCATAAAACACTGCAGAGGCCACCACAGTGTCGTAGAAAGTCCTCAGCAGTGTCCTGCACACTCCAAAGGACCGTAGACTCCTCAGTAGGTAGAGGCGGCTCTGGCCCCTTTTGTACAGGGCATCTGTGTTTGTGGACCAGTCTAGTTTGTTGTTGAGGTGAACACCCAGGTACTTAAAATTCTCCACGATTTCAATGTCTGTACCCTGGATGTTCACCTGAGTGGTCTGTTGAGGATTCCTCCGAAAATCGATGACCAATGATTACATCATTCATGCTCTTACTCTAACCTATTTAAAAGTTAAACCGACTATGATATACTAGTACATCATAATCTTTAAATTGGTACGCGTGTGTGTGTGTTACAGAAATAGCACTCGTTACTGACACTGCGCCGTATTGTCGTAAAAATACGGTATTCAAATCTGTAAAATGTCATGTTTGACATTATTTTATTTTTTTTAGGGATTACCCTACCAAGTTGGACTGCGACGTGTTGACTGCAATTGGAGACATAGAAGTGGACAGCCAAAAATATCCCAGTGTTCACAAGTGGATGCGCACAATCAAGTCCTACTCTTCCTCAGACATTCAAAGGTTCGTAAGTATTCTTGAAGAACACATTTCCTTGTCCACGGTACTCAAACTAGAATTATTGCTGCCGCCGCGTCCAGCTGGCCGAGCCCCGCGGTGGTAAAACGACAACTCGAAAAGCAGCGTCAGACCCCCGGCTCTCCGTCCGGCTTCCTCGCGTCGCCATCGGGTCGCTTCAGCCCCGCCCGCCACGCCGCCTCGCCGGATTACAGCCCCAGCCGCTTCAGCCCCGCCAACGTGAGTTACATCCAACGCATTCGCCTCAATCGTTTGAACGAGTCGTCGATTTAGAGGGTCCGCTCGTCCTCCACCTGCGGGAACAATCGTCAATTAAAGACGCCGAGGCCTCTGCGCGCTGGTTCGAGAAGAAGAAACCTCAGTGACGAATGTACTTCATCCGTGCCGAACTGGTAATTTAGCGGTAATATTATTCGTGTGAAGCACTTGTATCATAACCCTGATCAACATTTTTTGGATATTGTGAATACAAGCCACAACTACTCAAAAGTCTGTCACAAAAAAAAAAAAACTTTTAAACGTAGGGTTCTCAGTACTAATCCTGTTCTTAAATGGGGGCAGGGGGTAAAAAGACTATTTTAAGTTTTTTTTTTTGTATGTTGGTCAGTAGCACAAAAATGTTTTTTATTATCAAAGAAAACTGACTGCCAGTTCCTTGCATTTTCCTCAGTTCAGTACTTGCCTTAATTTTCTGAAGTGACAAATGCGTTCTGGTAGTTTGGACATTTATTCTCAGATAACCTTACTGGCTGCAGCATTACAAAAAAAACCAGAAGTCCATGTTTTAAATATTTGTTCAGAATCTATGTTTAAATCTTACATGCTTTTACTTGGTTTAATAAACAAAGTTGCTTTTACCTTTTTTCAGTGGATCGGAGATGTCTTGAACTTTTCTTTCTTGACTGTTTTGTTGAAGGTCTCAAGCCACTTCCATTGGAGTCAAGTGTTAAACTGCAATTATAGCGCAGAAGAGAAATATGCACAAGTTGAGGGTAGGAATTAACTCAAACATTTTTTTTTCAAAGACAAACCTGGCTTTTTCCATTCATAGAACGTGACGGAGGAAAGTTACAAATAATTGAACGGTAAGACATTTGAAAAAGGACGAACATTTTGATATATAAATCCATTTCCGAATACACTTGATCTGTTCTGAATGTAATTTTTTGGGGTGAATTCAACCTTTCTCAGAGAGCACAAACAACTTTGCTGGGAAGATTGTCGTCATGCTTGTGCTCTCAGGTTAGAAGAGAAAACATTTTGCTCTTTTGAATGTTTCTGAATGTGCGGAGCTTGGCAAAAGAGCACCGGAAAACTTTGGTCCTGCTTCTTGTGCTTTTGCAATTCTTGATCAATTCTCTTCCTGTACGTCAACAGCTTGTTTGCTTTCAAGTAGTCAATAAAACATCCCTCCTCCTTTGGTCTTTGATCCTTCTTGTGTTTTTGTTGCAGGGGTGCTGGAACCTATTGTCAAAGCTGGGTTGCCTCGACAATAATCTTCATACAGAGGAAGCAGCAAAACACGTGGTAGTTTTAAGCTCCCGGCCGAAGGAGGTTATCTGGAAAGGGAGGCCTCTCGAAAATGGTCGCTGCTCGGCCCTCTTCCTTTGTTCTTGGCTAGCCCCCACCCTTCCTAAGAAGGGGGCAGCTGACGGACAGACCCAGCGTCCACCTCGAGGTTCCCCAACCAGATACGCCGTCCAGTCGGTCGGTTATGGTATTTAATAGAAGTTTAGGCGGAGACAAACTTTAGGCGGGACCAGAAAAAGGGGTGTGTATATACAAAGTGATGACAGGCCTTGACCTGTAGGTGTCAGTAAAAATTCTATTCTAGTAACTAAATTCATAAGAGTGCACAAGGGTGCAAGATTAAATATAAGAATACAGTTCATATTTCACACCTATCCCAGTCAACTATGGGCAAACCCCAAGGGACTACAGACCATGTATAGGGTACACGGTCGATTGGTCGCCCGTCTTTTGGTCGCGGTCTTTAGGTCGCCCGGAAGTTTGGTCGTCGTCTTTTGGATTGCTGGTCTTTTTTGTCGCCGGTTTTTTTGGTCGCCTGATCGGGTGCTGGCATCTACTGTCAATTTATTAAATAGCAGATGGTGTTTTTATTGAAGCAGTCCAATGTTCATTCTCTCTGGGAGAACTTGCAATGTTGAAATACTTTAGATTAGATGGTCATTTTTATCAAACAAATAAAAGTAAAAAACCTTACTATACTAAGTCGTTATTTAAGAAAAAAGGCCTTACTATACTATGTCGTTTTTTTAAGAAAAAAGCCTTACTATACTATGTCATTTTTTTCAAGAAAAAAGCCTTACAATACTTTGTCGTTTTTGGGGAAAAAAGCCTTACTATACTATGTCGTTTTTTATAGAAAAAAGCCTTACTATACATGGTCTTTTTTAAAGGAAAAAGCCTTGCTCTACATGGTCTTTTTTAAAAGAAAAAAAATCTGTACATGTACATGGGCTTTTTTAAAGAAAAAAATCTTTATTATACATGGTCTTTTTTAAAGAAAAAAAAGCCTTACTATACAATGTATAGTAAGGCTTTTTTATTTAAAAAAAAACGACATAGTATAGTAAGGCTTTTTTCTTAAAAAACAACATAGTATAGTTAGGCTTTTTTTTCTTAAAAAACGACATAGTATAGTAAGGCTTTTTTTCTTAAAAAATGACATAGTATAGTAAGGCTTTTTTTTTAAAAAACGACATAGTATAGTAAGGCTTTTTTTCTTAAAAAACAACATTGTATAGTAAGGCTTATTTACTTAAAAAACGACAGTTTAGTTAGGCTTTTTTTCTTTAAAAAATGACAGAATAGTTAGGCTTTTTTTAAATTAAAAAACAACATAGTATAGTAAGGCTTTAAAAAAAACGACAGATAGTAAGGCTTTTTTAAAATTAAAAAACGACATATTATAGTCAGGCTTTTTTCTTGCAAAACGACATAGTATAGTAAGGCTTTTTTTCTTAAAAAACGACATAGCATTGTAAGGCTTTTTTTTCTTAAAAAACGACATATTTCCACTTTCAATATGGCGGGGCGATGTGGGCGTGGCCTATCTTCAAGGCAGCGGTATAAGTTTAGCACATGCGCAGTGCCTCGTCTTCTCCAACAGCCATGTCCATGCTGATGGCCGTGTAGCACGCCAACCTGGTAAGGCGTCGAGCCATTTACTGGCCTAAGTGCATTTTTATCACGCTACCGGCAGATTTTTTAGGAATCAATTGAGCCAAACCGCCAACAAATCTGTAAGTTTAATGCCAGGTTGACCGCACCGTCGACGATTTAAGTTTGGGCTCTGTGCCACATGTGACAAGCTATCTTAGCATTAGCGTCACGACAACGCTTTCCATTTGACCACGTCAAGCGTCGTCTTGATGTTAATACTAAGAGATCTATAGTCTGTTTTCTCCATTTTCGAGTCGTGTATAAAAGACTTTTAGTGGATTCAAACAAAGCCGAGATATCAACGGACAGTTTGTTAGGTAAAGGCTCACTCAAAAATGATGTATGTACTGATAGTTTTCACTGCAAGTGTTAAACAAATCATTTTAATCAAAAATTGTTATGCCAACTTTCTCCCAGCTGTTAACTTCAGTCTGTATATTTAATCGCCTTGTCTGGAAAAGGGAAATTAGCATGGAGCACTCACTAACTTATTTTCATTCTTTATCTTGATCATTTATTGTAAGATTTCTCTTTCATGAAATAATTGTTTGTGAACTCCCAAATAGCGTGGTTAAATCAAGATGCAGCTCTTCCCGTGTGCCCCAGGACACTCAAACCCTTGAGGTTACAGGTAAAACTAATCTCATCTGTTCAATCTCCAGTCTCTGTATATGACAACTTTTGCTCTTTTTTTTTTGCACACATCAGGTCCATGTCCATGTCCAGGTGATCTTCCCAGGTTGCCCACTTGAAGATGATGCCGCGTCTCTGAACTCTGTAAGATTTCTCTTCCTGTATTAGTTGCTTGGCAACTCCTAAATAGCGTTGTTAAATGAAGTTTTCTCCGTTTAGGATCATCTTCGGTCTTCTCATCAAGGTAAAACTAGATTTAACAACAAAAATGTAAGTCTATTTGTTGAATCTCCAGTGTCTATATATGCTAACTTTTGCTTCTTTTTTTTTTGCACACATCAGGTCCATGTCCAGGTGATCTTCCCAGGTTGCCCACTTGAAGATGATGCGGCGTCTCTGAACTCTGTAAGATTTCTCTTCCTGTATTAGTTGTTTGGCAACTCCTAAATAGCGTTGTTAAATGAAATTTTCCCCGTTTAGCATCATCTTTGGTCTTCTCATCAAGGTAAAACTAGATTTAACAACAAAAATGTAAGTCTATTTGTTGAATCTCCAGTGTCTATATATGCTAACTTTTGCTTTTTTTTTTTGCACGGTCCATGTCCAGACTTTGGAGGGTCTCCAAGTGATGCCTCACCTCTGAACGCAGTCTTCTGAGAGGTAAGTTTATTGTAGAGTATTCATCCAGATCTATTTTATTGACTAAAGATGCAATTTACTCCCCCTCTTAGGTGAAGTCAGGAGTTCTCTGGCTCATGGTGACCAGATCCTTAAGGTAAGGAGGATCTCACTTCTTTTTTTCAGTCAGAAATTTTAATAAAAGAGATTTGAGTGTCATTTGTCTTTGTTAAAACACTTGGAGAAAAAAGACCCAAGACCCTCAATGGTCTTTTTTTTTCCTTTAATTTTTGGTGTTTATAGCCTAAGTGTTATGTTGAAAATTTTTTCTTAGTGTTTTAGGCTAAAAAAACCCAGTTTTTTTTATTATAACTGTTAGAAAAATTTCAACAAGTGTTTTAATCTTGTCTACAGGTGGAGAAAATGGTCCATACCAATGTGTACCTTTGAATAAAATCTTTCAAATGTCAAGCCACTTGTTTTTTCTTCATATAACTAGCAAAAAAGAATGCAAATGTACATTTCAAGGACTTTTATTTTTCCACATAAGCCAGCTAGCATTTAAAGATGTGTTGCTGTTCATGGACAAAGAATCTCTTCTTGGCATTCTGGAAAATAAAAAAAGAGGGTCAACACACAATAGACTAAGTCCAGGAATAGTTAAGTAAAAAAAAAAGTTATGTTTTACCAATATCAGAAAGGCTCTCTTGTCAGCAGGCCTCCATCCCACTGCAAAAGAAGGCACACAATATTAAAGGCCTAGGAGGAAAAAATATTAGACGTCCACTGCAGAAACAGGGCAACTTAAAAATGTCTTTATAAGAGGGATCTCCAACTGCCATCCTCGAGGGCCCCAGTCCAGTTTATTTTCCATGTCCTCCATCACACCTTGATCATTTGATTCAAATGTGGTGGGAGATATGGGAAGCATACTGGATAGGGACCCTGAGGACCAGAGTTGGAGACACCTGCTCTATAATGACAAGTACCTGAGGGGATGTTGCTGTCAAAATGTGTGCCATCCACCAATGTCACCTTTTTTGGGGAAGTTTGTCTGGTCAACTTGGGTGGACACTGAAAAGAAGCAAGATACACAATGAGTAGGTTTAGTACACATTACAAGAAAATAAACAACCTCCAACTGCAGTCCCTGAGGGCCCCAGTCCAGTTTATTTTCCATGTCCTCCATCACACCTTAATCAGGATCTTGATCATTTGATTCAAATGTGGTGGGAGATATGGAAAGCATACTGGATAGGGACCCTGAGGACCAGAGTTGGAGACACCTGCTCTATAATGACAAGTACCTGAGGGGATGTTGCTGTCAAAAAGTGTGCCATCCACCAATGTCACCCTTTTTGGGGAAGTTTGTCTGGTCATCTTTCTTCAGCGTTGATTTGGGTGGACACTGAAAAGAAGCAAGATACACAATGAGTAGGTTTAGTACACATTACAAGAAAATAAATCACCTGAAACACTTGGGTCCTATATCGTCCACAACCTTTGCCTTGACAGCTGTCACCTCTTCCACCGTGTCCGTGGCTTTAAACCTACAAAACACAGCATGATTATAGAATTGCTCATTTTGACCAGTGGTCCCCAAACTATTCCAGAAAGGGCAGCAGAGGGTGCAGGTTTTCATTCCAAACTGTAAGAGGAAACCTTTCCACCAATCTGGTATCCTAGTAGTACAATCACTGGATTGCATTCCAAGTGATTCTTTTTTTCAGCAGAAACCTCATTGGTTAAACTGTTAATGTTGGATCTGTTGGAACCAAAACCTGCACCCACAGCAGCCCTCGAGGACCAGTTTGGAGACCTATAATGAGGGAAAATTGTTATTTTATCATATGTTTAAACTCAAGTGAAAAATGGCCCCTGCGCTTTTGTTGACTGAATGTCTCAAACGCATTTAAAATAAAAAAAAATAAAAAGGTCCAAGGCCTGAGGTCTTCCTTTAAGAAAGTGAAGGGAAATGTCTATATTCTATAAAAGTGTACTGTTTATTCCTTACACCTCCACTGATGGCATTTATGTGGGTGTGAGTTATCCACACAAGTTGTTGCTATTTTAAAACAAAATCAACGCCAAGCCAGTTAGTGTTTTCATTCAAAATTGGAATGTATCATAATGAAAAACAAGCTAATTTAGCAAAGCCGTGAATACCGAACGCTGATATTTAATGATTACACGGATATAGCAAATAGAAACTACTATTAAAAAAAAGACTCACTTTGCTGACAAACAGCTCGTTATGGCCCCATTCTTGATGTTTCCCAGCAATCCGTGTTCGTTGAGGAACTGAAACACACAATGGAATGAAACATTAAGAGCTGTAGGTAACGCAATGTAGCCAATTTGTTTGCAAACATTTTACTGTCTGCATCCACGTTGGGCCACATCACGCGATCGAAGCATGCTACTACCGTCATAAAGCACTCTTAAAATGAGAACTGGGGCTTCGAAATCCCCAAATGACAACGTACCGTGTCCTGTGAGAACTTTATCAGGTCTTTCTTCGGTAAAGCGTCACTTCTGAGCTGTCTGCAGTCTACTAAAGAACTGGCAGCTGGCTCATCCGCCATTTTGAAGGGTGGAGCCAACCTTTGAACTCTGACGTGGGTAATGCGTATCAAAAATAGACACATAAAAATACATTGTTTTCATAATACTAACGTGTATTATGCGACACATATAAAAAAGCATCAATAATAACCTCATACAATTGAAATATTATTTAGGAATATAGCCACATTTTACTTACCAAAACTATTTTTTTTTGGTACATAAAATCCATCCTCCTTTGTTTCCTTCTACCCTAATGCGGATAAAGCGGTTCAGAAAATGAGATGAAATGAGACTATACATTTACTTATTTTACATGATCATTTTAAAAAAAGTCTTAGTATACATGGTCATTTTTTTAAGCCTTACTATACATGGTCTTGTTTTTAAGAAAAAATCCTTACTATACATGATCATTTTTCATTTTCATAGTTTTTTTTAAAGAAAAAAGCTTTACACGGTCAGTTTTTTAAGAAAAAAAAGGCTTACTATACATGGTCATTTTTAAAGCCTCACTATACATGGTCTTTAAAAAAAGCCTTACAATACATGGTCATATTTAAAAAAAGAATCCTTACTATACCTGTTCATTTTTTTAAAAAATCACGTCGCCCAATTTCAAATACCAACAGTTTTACTACCTCATCATCAGCCCAGCATCTCATATCTCCCCGATGGCTAGAGATAGAAACAAATTGAGTAACAAGCCACTAACTGAAATAAATTCCAGTGAAATTAATCACAGCATATCATTGTAAGTCCTTAATAGAATGCTTTGGGACGATTTCACGATCACTAACACGTTGCTTTTTTACCTGCTGTCAACTTTATTTTTTGTTTTGAACAACAACTCAATGAATACCTAAACTCTATTTTTATTATCATCAATTTGTTGCAATGCTGTCAAAACCAAGCACAACAGTAAAGAAAACCTCTTTTGGGCACAATTACAACAAGTGTAAATGTTAGCCACTCTTGTTTATCCACGTCCGGTCAGAATCAAACAGTTCCAAAATAACTGCAGTGTCTTAAAAAGCCTTACTATACTATGTCGTTTTTTAAGAAAAAAGCCTTACTATACTATGTCATTTTTTAAGAAAAAAAGCCTTACTATACTATGTCATTTTTTATAGGGAAAAAAACCTTTGTATACTATGTCGTTTTTTGAGAAAAAAAAAACTTACTATACTATGTCGTTTTTTAGGAAAAAAAGCCTTACTATACTGTCGTTTTTTAGGGAAAAAAAAGCCTTACTATACCATGTCGTTTTTAAGGAAAAAAGACTTACTATACAGTGCGTGGTTGTCCGTCTCCTTGTACCCTAAGATCGTCTGGCCACCGATTCAGGATGTCCCCTGCCGCTGGCCTGGAGACAAATGGGATTGGCTCCAGCATCCCCCGCTACCCTAATGAGGATAAAGCAGTTCAGAAAATGAGATGAGGCTTACTATACATGGTCTTTTTTTTTTAAAGCCTTACTATACTATGTCGTTTTTTTAGGGAAAAAAGCCTTACTATACTATGTCGTAGTAGTAAGGCTTTTTTTCTTTAAAAAACGACAGTATATATAGCAAGGCTTTTTTTCAACAAAAAAACGACAAAGTATAGTAAGGCTTTTTTCCTTAAAAAAAACGACAAAGTATAGTAAGGCTTTTTTCCTTAAAAAAAACGACATAGTATAGTAAGGCTTTTTTTCTTAAAAAAACGACATAGTATAGTAAGGCTTTTTTTCTTAAATAACGACATAGTATAGTAAGGTTTTTTTCTTTAAAAAACGACATAGTATAGTAAGGCTTTTTTTCTTTTAAAAAACGACATAGTATAGTAAGGGTTTTTTCTTAAAAAAACGACCATGTATACTATACATGGTCGTTTTTTTAAGAAAAAACCCTTACTATACTATGTCGTTTTTTAAAAGAAAAAAAGCCTTACTATACTAAGTCGTTATTTAAGAAGAAAAAGCCTTACTATACATTGTATAGTAAGGCTTTTTCTTCTTAAATAACGACTTAGTATAGTAAGGTTTTTTTCTTTAAAAAACGACATAGTATAGTAAGGCTTTTTTTTCTTAAAAAACTACATAGTATAGTAAGGCTTTTTTTCTTTAAAAACGACATAGTATAGTAAGGCTTTTTTTCTTAAAAAACGACATAGTATAGTAAGGCTTTTTCTTAAAAAAAACGACATAGTATAGTAAGGCTTTTTTCCTTAAATAACGACATAGTATAGTAAGTTTTTTTTCTTTCAAAAACGACAGTATAGTAAGGCTTTTTTTCTTAAGAAAAACGACACGGTATAGTAAGGTTTTTTTTTCTTAAAAAACAACATAGTATAGTAAGGCTTTTTTCTTTAAATAACGACATAGTATAGTAAGGCTTTTTTCCTTAAAAAAAACGACATAGTATAGTAAGGCTTTTTTTCTTAAAAAAACGACATAGTATAGTAAGGCTTTTTTTCTTAAATAACGACATAGTGTAGTAAGGTTTTTTTCTTTAAATAACGACATAGTATAGTAAGGCTTTTTTTCTTTTAAAAAACGACATAGTATAGTAAGGGTTTTTTCTTAAAAAAACGACCATGTATAGTAAGGCTTTTTCTTCTTAAATAACGACTTAGTATAGTAAGGTTTTTTTCTTTAAAAAACGACATAGTATAGTAAGGCTTTTTTTTCTTAAAAAACTACATAGTATAGTAAGGCTTTTTTTCTTTAAAAACGACATAGTATAGTAAGGCTTTTTTTCTTAAAAAACGACATAGTATAGTAAGGCTTTTTCTTAAAAAAAACGACATAGTATAGTAAGGCTTTTTTCCTTAAATAACGACATAGTATAGTAAGTTTTTTTTCTTTCAAAAACGACAGTATAGTAAGGCTTTTTTTCTTAAGAAAAACGACACGGTATAGTAAGGTTTTTTTTTTCTTAAAAAACAACATAGTATAGTAAGGCTTTTTTCTTTAAAAAACGACATAGTATAGTAAGGCTTTTTTCTTAAAAAAACGATTTAGTATAGTAAGGCTTTTTTTCTTAAAAAACGACCATGTATAGTAAGGCTTTTTTTCTTAAAAAACGACCATGTATAGAAATGATTTTTTCTTAAAAAACGACATAGTAAAGTAAGGCTTTTTACTTTAAAAAATGACCATGTATAGTAAGGCTTTTTTTTCTTTAAAAAAAGACCATGTATAATAACGCTTTTTTTTTCTTTAAAAAAGCCCATGTATAGTACGGATTTTTTTCTTAAAAAAAAGACCATGTAGAGTAAGGCTTTTTCCTTTAAAAAAGACCATGTATAGTAAGGCTTTTTTTCTTAATAAAAGACCATGTATAATAAAGCTTTTTTTCTTTAAAAAAGCCCATGTATAGTACGGATTTTTTTCTTTAAAAAAGACCATGTAGAGTAAGGCTTTTCCCTTTTAAAAAAGACCATGTATAGTAAGGCTTTTTTATTTAAAAATGGGGAAAAATACTACAGAACGATTTTTTCACAGTAAAACCCCCCTTTTCACAATGTTTTGTACTTTACGGATTTTGGGGGGCACAACGAAGAAAGGGGACCATAGCCACTCCAGTCCTGCCTACAAACTCTATCTGACACACTCACTGAGAGTACTTGAACGAGCCATCAATTTCAAGCAGCTATTGTATCACCCTCCGCTGAGGACACCCCCGCAACCTCCCTCACATTGCACTGAGATACCTTAAACACAGAGCTTTTGGATTGGATGTAATGACAATCATTGGTTTTAGCTCTGCTTTAAATGTCACATTTTCTTACCTGGAAAGAGGAGTCGATTTTCAGTGTGTGGATGCCAGCAGGGGTCGTGGGCGTGGACAGTCATCAAAAAAGCGACGTTCCCATTTATGCTGCGTCATACCAACTACAGTGGTAAATGAATTGGTTCCAGGAGTAACTTGGATTCTTCATAAGTAGAGGCAGATTTGACATTGAATCAGCATCATTTATTCCACAATTTTTAATTCTACCCACTAGAAACCCTTGAAAAACGAGTCTACCAATTTCGTATGAAACATTTATAACTATTTATCAACTCATTAAAATGACACCACAATTCCGAACCCCCCCAAAAAAACTTAAACACCCCAGTGCAAACATACAATGGCTGAAGTGGTTGGTCTAGCTCAAATTTCTCTCTTGCATTTCCTTGTTATATAAATATGCTATGGCTCTTTTAATATTTCATAATTTGGAGGACAGGTTACCATAACTGTACCAATCATTTACATATCAAATGTATAGGCTGAAGCATTTGTAAGTAGAGGTATGTATACCACTGTATTACAGAACAAATATGACAAGTGTTTTTGTCACCTTTATTGATAATAAAAGGTGCAGCAGACATGGCTCAGAACAGTACAAATACTTCAAGTGCTTTTCTCAGGTTGGCGTGAATGCTGACACCACATAAAGACAGCTGAAGCACTTACAAATTGACTACTTTTGAAATGATTTTTTTTTAACAACAGACCAATCAGTCTGCACGGTCAATACAATTTGCTCTTCTGGAAACAAGGCTTCCCTCCTATGCTATTCATATTAACAGTTACACAAACTATTTTTTGGTTAGGAACTTCTCTTGTATAAAAATCCTGAATGACAATCTATTGTTGGCTGTGGACGCAATCACAATCTTATCACCCAACTGGAGTCCCCCGTGCACATAAAGCGCCAGTTAAACAAACATGTGGACGTCAGACGAAAGACACTTGAGGAGAAAACTCATCACTGACCCTGCAGACCAGTCCGTCATCCCAACTACGATTCCGGAAGGATATCTCGTCGGCCGATCAGGTTCGCGTTAGTTTATCCGGGGGCATGAATCCTGCGTCTCCCAGAGTTCTTAGGGCCACCCGGCCACTGGGACGAATGGTGAGCCATGTGATGCTGCCGTTGTTTAACCCCATACGTAACCAGCCCTCAGGTGGAAACTGCAGGGCCCTGATGAAAAAAACAACATAAAAACACTTGAATTAACCACTTTGTGGGATACACACCTAAAAAAAGTGATATCTTAAAACAGTGTATATCAAGGCTGCAACAACTAATGCAATTTTTGGCTAACAAATTTGAGGATGGATTTTTGCCAGCAACATTGTTCTTGCTAAGAATTTACTATACTATGTTGTTTTTTTAAAGAAAAAAGCCTTACTATACTATGTAGTTTTTTTTAAGAAAAAAAGCCTTACTATACTATGTCGTTTTTTAAAGAAAAAAAGCCTTACTATATATACTATGTCGTTTTTTAAGAAAAAAAGCCTTGCTATACATGGTCGTTTTTAGGAAAAAAAGCCTTACTATACATGGTCGTTTTTTAAAGAAAAAAAGCCTTACTATGCTGTGTCGTTTTTTAAGAAAAAAAGCCTTACTATACTATGTCAGTTTTTTTAAAGAAAAAAGCCTTACTATACCATGCCGTTTTTTAAGAAAAAAGCCTTACTATACTATGTCGTTTTTTTAAGAAAAAAGCCTTACTATACTATGTCATTTTTTAAGAAAAAAGCCTTACTATACTATGTCGTTTTTTAAAGAAAAAAAAGCCTTACTATACTATGTCGTTTTTTTAAAGAAAAAAAAAAGCCTTACTATATTATGTCGTTTTTTAAAGAAAAAAAAAGCCTTATTATACTATGTGTTTTTTTTAAAGAAAAAAGCCTTACTATATCTTATCACCCACTGGAGTCCCCCGTGCACATAAAGCGCCAGTTAAACAAACATTTGGACGTCAGACGAAAGACACTTGAGGAGAAAACTCATCACTGACCCTGCAGACCAGTCCGTCATCCCAACTACTAAAAAAGTGATATCTTAAAACAGTGTATATCAAGGCTGCAAAAAATAATGCAATTTTTGGCTAACATATTTGAGGATGGATTTTTGCCAGTAACATTGTTCTTGCTAAGAATTTGGATTAAGATGAGCACAAACCGGCAGACGAAATAGCGGATGACGTTGGCGTGACACACGATAATCTCGTAGCTATCCTCCTTTTGCTTGGGTTCCGCCCGGTGGATGTAGCGTCGGAAGGCCGCTTCGATGCGTGCCCCGTCTTCGTGGTACTGCTAGAGGACGGTCGGGTGAAAGCGACAGTGACGTATTATATGACGGGTGTGTTCTTTGGTACAGCCATTTCTAGACTATGTGCTGTTCCACAAATTCAATTACGAGTCCCCGTCATAAAAAGGCCAAAGGAATGACAAAGTAGTTGCTATTTACCAGATTTTTCTGACTATAAGTCCACCCTTACTACTGTTACTTTAATAATAATCATCGGACATAGGCTTTGTCATCATCATTTGACTCGACAAAAAGCCTAATTGTCATCATACCCAGAAACTGCGTATGACGAAATTGGTAGTGCTTCTCCATAAGGTGCGTTTTCTTGGCAAAATACCTAATAAGTGTTTAGAGTCCTGATGGATGTGGGGAAAAAAACCTGTCCTTAAGCCTATTTGTCCGTACTTTGTGGGACCTATAGCGTCTGCCAGAGATTAGCAGCTGGAACAGATTGTGCCCAGGGTGGTATGGGTCCCCGATGATGTTCCTGGCGTGTTTGTTCTTGGTTTATGATAAAATAAAAATATAAAAATGCCCCACCAAAAATGCAAAATACGGTAAATACCAACCAGTGTCATTCCTCTGCCCGTCTTCTTACAGATAGTCATAATTGAATTTAATACACAACAAAGAAGAAAAAAAAGCTTATGTATAAGTCGCACACGAAAGGGCAATTTTAATTCTCACCACAGCGTCAGGCTTCCAATGAGTGACGGGCGGGACGGGCTCAATGGGGGCACCCTCTCGGAGCAAGTCGCAACTCAAAAGCTCCACGCCTGAAAGACACGAGATGAGGAGAACCACTTGCCAAATGGCATCCACGTTGATCGTGAGCATTATCTAGAACACACGTGTCAAAGTGGCGGCCCGGGGGGGCAAATCTGGCCCGCCGCATCATTTTGTGTGGCCCGGGAAAATGAATCATGAGTTCAGACTTTCTGTTTTAGGATCATATTAAAATGAGGAGTATAGATGTATATTAAATTTCCTGATTTTCCCCGTTTTAAATCAATAATTCTCATTTTTAAATAAAAAATCATTTTGTAAAATCTAAAAATATATTTAAAAAAGCTAAAATAAACATTGTTTTAGATCTATAAAAAACTGAATATTCAGGGATTTTAATCCAGTTCTTTTAATCCATTTATAAAAAAATATCTAAATATTATATCTAAAATGGTCCGGCCCACGTGAAATCAAGTTGACGTTAAAGCGGCCCGCGAACCAACCCGAGTCTGACACCCTTGATCGAGAAAGCTACAACGATACCTGGAAGGTGTTTGCTGATGATGTGCGCCGTCTCTGTGGCTCTGGCCATGCTGGAGTGGACCAGGACGTCATATTTCAATCCCAAGGCCAAAAGGCGATGACCCGTCAACTCCGCCTGCTCACGGCCTGAGGAAACACACCACGGAGACGTCGGGACAGGAAATGACTTGCAGGAAATGTGGATATTTGCTTCATCGAAACACAAAAAAAAGCATTATGACGCTAAGCGACGTACCCAGAGGGGTGAGGATGCGCTCTTTGTCACTGCTCCCGCTCAGGTTGTACTGGGAATGGCGGATGAGAAGGATGTTGCGCGTGGCTTTGGGTTTGCCGTTGTCCTGCTCCGAGCTGGGATCATCCGTCGTACTCTCCTTTTTTTTGCCATTGGAAAGGGTAGAATGGTCTCTCCTGCAAAGCGGGATGCATTTAGCATCACAAGTGTTATTTTGTTCTTTATCAAGAAGGGCGTATTGACACTATAATCCGCTTAGATTTCATTGTGCTGAACAAATTAATATATCGATCCACATTGACTGTTGTGTCAACATAAGGCAGATGTCACGTATTGGAGTTTCACATTCGTAAATGTCTATTTCACCCAATTTTTATTTTATTTTTGTCCCCCATTGGTGCTGACTGTTGTGGCAAGCTGGAATTTTAGGGTGGGTTCGTCCATGAACATTATAAATTATAGTAATAGTCGAACTGCAGAAAATAGAGGATAAGCAGGATAGATGATTGTATTAGATAAATGTATGCAGAGGAGAAAAAACTTTTGACACTACGACAGTCGATGAAACATTGCAAAAAAGATAAGGATTGCTAAATGTTGGGTGTCAAGTATTGAGTGAAGGTGCTTCAGAAATATTCCATGAATGGTCATGCAAAGTGCATGTTTCCCCTTCAAGTTACTTTTCCATTCTCGTAGTTTTGGTTCATTTCTGACACCTCGCTGAACATTCAAACATTAAATGGCATAGGCAGCCGCAGTAATGACAAATACAGGATATATATTAGGATAAAACATCCGATATTATTATCTTACTTGTCCCAGTTGGTGTCCCACGCGTGCCCCGTCGGGACTGGCGTGATGCTAGCCGCCGTCCATGCTGGCTGCGCGGCTTCGAGCACGGACAGTTTGGACAAGCGCACGGGCGTCTCGCTTCTATTCTGGCCGAAATAGCCGCGAGAGTCGGCGGCGGCCGCTAAAGCCACAGCGGCTGACCCACTGGCGAAAGCGCAAATTAATTTGAGAGTTTTCCTGGAAGACATCGCGTTAGCGTTAGCCTCAGCGTTAGCCTGCCGACCGGCTGTTGAATGCTAGCAAACTAGCTTGACCAAAAGAGTGTTGCTTTTAAAATATGCCAAATGTTTGGCTACGACTATGAACGACTTTAGTCGAAAAAAAAACACTGGTTGTTATTAAGTTAAAACCGGCCAAAGTATAAACACAACACTTGAATACTACCCTGGTGATAGTCGTGCATTAGGAACTAAGAATAAAGCAGAAATACGGGATCGAAAAGCTAATCTTTAGCAAGTGGCTTACGTACTACGGTGGCCGAGTTGGGTCGTATTTCATAGACAGCCGATGAAAAAATGCAAAGAAAATATGGAATGCTAAATATTGGGTGTCATAGTTAGAATGGGTTGAAAGCTAAACGTGGAAAATATGAAATATGAAAGTCTGCCTTAGTTAATAATGCATATTTTTTAAAAGGTGAGTCAGATATGTGTAGTCAAGTCCAAAACTCAAACACACTTGTGAAGAAAGCTGAAACAATAAACGATAATACCAACATTACCTATGTAAAATTCATTTTTTCCTATTTTGAATAAATCAATCAAAATTGTAATATTCAAAATGTGATTGGCTGGCCACCAATTCAGGGTGTCCCCTACCTATCTAATGTGTCTCCCCCTCTTTTAAATATAAAAATGTAAATAATATTTAAAAAAAATATTAAAATTTCCAAATGAGGTTTTGGACAACTTGTAATGTATATAAATGATCAATTTATTAGTTATTAGTCGAAAAACGACTTGAACATCCCTGCCCTACACAAACAAATTAATATTTAAAGTCACCACACGAGGGCGCGCTCAACTAAATGATACACACAACTAATAGCTCTCATACTCTGCTTTCTCCTAAAAATCTTCAACTACCGTCTGATTTACGTATACAAACCGCAAACGATAAAACCTAATTTCCACAAAAAATCCAACCAAACCAGGCAACACTAAACATCTCCTATTTACGATGAAATAAAATTCAAATCACGGTGCAGAACTGGCACTAGCTTCTGAATATAGTCAGGTGTTTTACTTTGGAAAAAAATAAGCAACTTTTCTCATCCCAGCCCAAAAAAAAATGCAATGGTGCCCAGTCTTCTTTCCCCAAAGACACTTGCACGGAGGCTTTTTTTTCTAGCGGCCCAGTGACCTCAGCAGTGGGCTGGATTGGAAGGGTGGGATTTCCAGGTTTTCAGTCACAGAGCTATTCCTATTCCTGCCTGCAAGAATCTATTCCGCTCCAACGCTAGCAAAGAGCGGACCGACTCCAATCGCATCAGAAATACGATCCTGGATCCATTTTTTTTTCTTCTCCACATGCCATAGCACCCGGGATTAACAATTAAGGAATGTGGAAATTACAGAATGCCCACCAGCGCCGGAAAGAGATTTAAACCCAGCAAATACATCCCGGTGTCTACAGCTGCCACTCTTCTCGTGGGATCGACCACTTTATTTTTCGTTTTCACGTAAGTTGCACATCGGCTTGGTCTTCTCGATGTTTGCAGGCGCGGATTTTGCTGGGTTAATAACTCATTGGATTCTGTAGTCTGCCATTGAAGGGGGTTTTGCACGAGAGCCCAGTGGCCATTCAGCAGCCTTCATATTGCATGTGGGAGATGAACTTGCTTTATTGTAAAAAAAAAACAAAAAAAAAACACCAAGTTGAAGAGAGGAACCATGGCATCAGGCATCAGTTGCATGCTCCACTTGGGCCCCCCAAACTCACTCATCAACATCTTTATTTGATCTTTGAACCAAATGGTTCCATTGCCTCAACAGGCCAGCACGTTTAATACATATTTAGAATGGTTGCCATGGTCACCTAACAGTGTTTGAAGAGTCCTAGTGATCCCCCCCCCCCCACACACGGTCAGCCAATGTTGGATATAATGAATGGGTGTATGAGTTTTAAACGCAGGTTTTGAGGAGTCCCTGTAAATCAAGGATGGAGATGACTGCGTTGAAAATGATGACATCTGATGAGACCACCCCCCCAAACACACTTTCTCTATTCTACTACAAACCCATTTTTAAATGCCCAATTAGCAGGGACATTGAGGGTAACAATGTGTTTATTATGGTGGTCATTTCCAGAGTTCGATCCATTTAGGCATCACATTTCTATCATTTATCGGTGTGATCCAGACGTACGCCGTTTCTTGACTGGTGCAGTTGTACATCAAGCATTTCATATTTCTCTTTACATGTATGATAAATGGTTATATTTGGATTCCTTAATATTCGGTGCTTGGGAAAGAGAATGATTTGCTGCTATATTACCCCCTGGAATCAATTCACAAAAGACATTTATCCAGTAGGATGTTCTTGACTCACGTCTGGACGCAATTTAACTGTTAAAGTGACCATACGTGGTCTGCAAGCCTGGTTATTTTGCACTCTTAAGCTCAATGCTTGAGATGGAAGCAAACATATGGTGTTTGCGGCTTCTGCAGGCCACTTTAAAAGTCTCTGTCTTGTTTTAGCTTTGCATAGACAAATAACCTAATTTGCAAAATCAAATGGGCTAGATAACATGCATTTGTATTCAGATAAAACATAAGGCACCATTGCCTCTTCTCTCAAAAAATAATTCAGCACATCTGAAGGCATTTCATTGCAGTACGAGAATTGTGTCGATCACTTAGGTGTTCACAAAGGTTGGTCCCACAGCAGATGGTTCAAGGGTGAGGATTAAGACTTTACTCGGTTGCTCCTTCATTTTGCAGTTAAAGGCCTAAAGGATTGATTTGAGCATAATGGAACTCCCTGGGGAGTCGCACACATCCAAACTAGGGCATGTCCCACTACTGTCAAACACACATAAGAGACTATTATGTTGATCCGGGACCCGTCATGTCTTGAATAAATTTAGCCTTCACAATACAACAGAGTTCATTATTTAAATTCTAAACTAATGTTTAAAAAAGTCACAGAGCATATGGGACAATCAAGATAAACAAATAACCCTTTTTTTTGGATGACACTGTGTTATCTTACAGTTGCCAGCCATGGAGTGAGAATTGAGACCATTTTTGGCACATGCAATACTTTTCATGGTGTTTCTGTATTTGGCTTTCTAACAGCTTGTGTTTTCAACTGAGATTAACACACATTAGGGCAGATTTATTTAGAATGCTATGGTATGACAATGAAATGGTGATAATTAAAAGCCATTTTAGTACTTTTTTTTTTACATAGTATATACATTTACTATATTAAAACAAATAATCAAATCTGAGCTATCTTGGTTGTGATTTTCTTGACTTTTTTGTCTTTGTTCTGGAAACTGTTTCAGTCGTGTTAAAAAAAATCACCGCTGTCAAAAGATTAAAAATTTCAATCCCATGCACTCCATGGTTACTACCGATTAATCTTTTATTAATGTTTTAAATGCAAAAAATAATAATTTTACAATATCGTTACACCTCAGGATTAGTTAGTTCTTCGTAGCCATTAACTCATTCACCATAGTTATAGACATCAAATCCATTTGAAATAGGAATGCTGGCATTGAATAATTTTTACCGCCATTGACCGTGACCAATGGTGTGCCGTCAGGGCCTTCAATGCCTTCTCTGATGGCCTAAGAAATATCTGAATCATATATTATATTTTGTCCATCAATACTTATGAAATAATTCCAAATTGTCTATTAGCTTCCTTTCATTGCTTTTCCCCCTGGTTGCACTGTTTCCAGATCTGTTTTCATATTGAAGCATTTAACCAATCACATTTCAGCCATTATTTGTTGCCAGGGTCAGAAATCTGCCTCAAGGCCTTCACAATCAGTTCTGCAGGCTCTGCTGCATAAAACAAGCGTCAATAAGACTGTTGCTTTAACCAATCAGAATTCGATTTGGTGACACCAAGGCCTTCTCGCAGGCGTAGGGATACGTCATCGCTTTCACCAACTATGATTGGCTAGTGATAGAGTGGACTAGCCAAACTGTATCTGGAGCGAGCTGCATAAGAAAATATATTGTTGTGTTGATTTAAAGCTATTTTCAAGACGGACTTTTCAAGAAAAAAAAGCTGGACATCATTAAGAAAGGTCGGACAACCCCAAAGGAAGCAAGCCTGTCAAACCGGGAACGAACATTGTTAGCACTAAATCGAATAAAAATGTATGCCAGAAATATGACAGGACAGGCTGGACTTTCAGCATTAGCTTCGATGGCGATAGAAAAGAAGATGGGAAGAAAGGAGGATGGATATTGTGTACAGTTAAAAATGATTTTTGGTGAGTAAAATATGGCTATATTCCTAAATAATATTTCAATTGTATGAGGTTATTATTGATGATTTTTTATGTGTCGCAGCTGTGGCTGCAGTAAGGGTTTCATAGCCATAAAATAGTTTTTGAGGGTTGGATTGATTGAAGGCGCTACTAGAAAATGCATGGACCGCCACTGACCGTGACAGACACCCAATACAATTTGTTCAATTAAAAATGTACTATTATTATTATTAAATTCTCGATTATTATCCTCTCTTTAACAAATGAACGCGGAACAATTTTATGTTGGCCCTCGCATCCTTGGATTTTTCTGAAAGCGACCATCGAAGAAAACATTTGGGCGAGGTTATATTGGGATAATACCATCTAGGGTTTTATCTCCATCTAAAACATGATTCTGTCTCATAATAGAAAACTTGCTTAATGTATTATTCATCGCTACTCCTTGAAAGTCCGCTTGGTGGAAATAGAAACGTTGTTGTGTTGTCGTCTGTTTCCAAGTCGTGTAGCAACAGTTTTAAGGGCAGCCCGTGGTTGGCTGCATGGAAACTCTAAATTCATCATCGAGCAATAACTTTGTTGAGAACCACTTGCAGTCTGTTTTTGAATTATGAAAACGGGAGTGAGTGTTGGCATGCCTGCCCGTACCAGTCAATTTGAGCCTTGGAGAAGTACTGTGCAGGAGCAGTCTTGACAGGGATCTAATCTTCAGCTTCCACATCTGTTTCCTCCCTTTCATAGCACGTCCATTCATCCACACTTCATTCAGGTCCTGCAGAAAGCATTGTTTGGCCCTGAATCTGGTCTAGAGTCTTAATCTTGTAGGTATGTCCGGCATAGTAGTTGGACTGCAGAGTGGCGGTAATAAATCCAATTATTTTGTCGTTTAAATGCATTTCTCTTATACTGAACTTTTGGGAAAGTTTTCCTCTACTTTGATGTGGATTCTTTTTTTTTTTTTTTTTAAATCTGTTGATGTGAAACTATTTATAGTTTTACTTTAGTTGAAGCATCTGTTTACTGTAAAAGGCATTACAAACATGTTCAGATGTGTTTTTTAGGGATCTTTTAAAAGGGACTGCATAGTTTCTATAAATAAATACAAAACACACGGAAATAAAAAATAGCCTTAGCAGTCTTACTTTTGAATCGAACATTGTAGCAAAACAGAGAGGAATGTTGCATGTGCAGCCTATGGTGGTACAAAACATTGTTTACTCAATGTCATTGAACTTTAGGGTTTAGGCCTGCTATCCATTGACTCTCACAATCATGCGGTTTTAATGGGGTTTTGGATTCTGTGGTATTTTATTGTACATTTAAAGGTTCAAGAATTCATCCAATGTTGTTGCAATGCTGCTTTCACGCTATTTATTTCCAGGTTCTCTGCACTAGAAGAACTTAATTTAGATTAGATTAGACAACTTTATTCATCCTGTATTTGGGAAATTTCACTGTCACTAGCAAGTGTGAGAATACAGACACAGAAAAATACACATTAGACATAAATAAATAGGTAATAAATAAGTAAATATATATATATATATATATATATATATATATATATATATATATATATATATATATATATATATATATATATATATATATATATACACACATATATAATGGAATTATAGTGTATTTATGAGGGAGCAGTTATCTCTGGGGGATTTGCAAAGACAACGCTAAATTGCAAAAAAGTCAACCTGAGGCAAGGCTCAAGTAACAGCATTCCACTGGTGAAGCTGTGCTACAATCACAGCAATCAAGCCATGTTTCTAGTCTTGCGTGAAAAGGAGCTCAGTGAATAAAAAGAAAATCTTTCTAATCTCCTTTCCAGCTATTATGTCACTGCTTCTCAGCTAGGTGAAGATAAAAACCTGAGGGTGAAGTTTGAGATAGCCCCCAAAATCCTGTTCTTGCCACCCTACGTTGTCTGCTTGTGCAGACTGCAACTACAAATTACAAGTTTGCTGCAATTAGATGGTGTGTTTGCTCTTTGATTTTAATTTTAGCAGACAGCAAATGATCAACAGCTAGCAAATTAATTATTGATTTTCCTCTCAAGTACAGTATGATATCCAACTTTAGGTAATGTTTTACATGTGGTACATTATTCCCGTTTTTTTCTTTTGGTCCTGTAAATAGATCCATGTGGAGTCTGTGCATAGCAATGTGTGGGCCAAGTGCAGGAAAGTCCGGCGAGGTGCTTTCCTCCCCAGTAAGTTTGTAGACTGGGGCCACCTGGAAAGTGTCTTTTTTTGTTTTTGGTGAACATGTGGTAATCATTTAGACTTCCAGCCTATCCCCACCCTGTTTCCCCTAACGCTGTTTTTCACAGAGCAACTGGCAAGAGCTAGTTGTGACTCTACAGCCTAACACTCCTTACTGCGAGGTGTCCAAGTACAAAGGAGTTTTATAAAAGCACAAAATGAACATTTGATCCAGTGAATATTTCTGGATTTTCTGAATGTGAATTTGTTCATTTTATGAAGTTATCCCATGTAAAGCCATGATATATTTGACACTGATTTAAGCTATGAAACATCTAATTAATTGATGCTCTTTGAATATAGTACCTTAAAATCAATTTCATTCAATTTACCGTATTTTCACGACTATAAGGCGCACCACATTATAAGGTGCACCCTCAATGAATGACACATTTTATTTTATTTTCATATATAAAGCACACTGGATTATAAGGCGCCCTGTCTATTTTGGAGAAAATTTCAGACTTTTAAGTGCGCCTTATAGTCGTGAAAATATAGTAATCTTTGGAAATGTTACTTTTGCCCCTCTGATAAGAGTTTGGTCCTGTGCAAGCACAATAGTTGGAATGCAGATATTAAGTGTGAAATGGTTACTGGTCCCCTGATAATCTTAGTGTAATTATGAGCTTGTACTGGTGTTCGTAACGAGAGTTGACCAGTACGATGTGTTGAAGTAAGCTGCCACTGAAAAATTCTTGAAAAACTAATCTTTCACCTTTACCTTTCAAACATTAGTATTTTTAGCGATGCTGCAGTATTAAATATTTCTCTATTTGCGGTCAAATATCAACGCACGTGATGTTATAGCATCTTATGAAAAAAAATGAATGGGTGAATTTTTAATTAATTTTACTTTGAGTTTTGTTACACTTAGAGGAACCCCACCCACATAGTAAATTTTATCCTTTTTTTGCTGCACTTTGTACTATTTACATGAGCTAATTTTATATACACTACAACAAATCACAATGTAATCCAAAGAAGACCAACATGCAAAAAAAAAAAGCGGGCACAGAGAGTTAGTTATCCTTATCGCGATGGTTTAACAGCTGTTCTAAAAGTGGGTAATTCAGCTCAACAATGCTTTGTACATCATGTGTCCTTTTTTTTAAGAAGGCAGCCATTAGGAGATGTGACGAGCAGGGTAGGCGGAGTTAAAGAAAATTTTATTTTTCCTGTCTATTCTTTATTTGTGCATGTGTAGAGTAAGTCCTTGGCAGGCACGCACTGTTATACCAATAGAATACAAGGTGGTTTCTATAAAAAAAATAAAAATAGAAAAAATAACTTGGGAGAATCACAGTAGGACATGTTTTTCGCTTGAAATATTTGAGTTTTATGGAATAATAAACTTTAAAGGCTGTGTTTAAGACCCATATGTCAATGTTGGCAGACTACAATGCGTGGAATTTTCAAGAAATCATTCTTTAGGTGTGAGAACTCCCTAGCCGTTTTCACGCTAACGTTGTTTTCAGTTCATTTAGTCTCTTGTCATAAGGGTATTTACCGTTTTTGTCCGCCCACAAGCATGAATTAGTCAGTCAGGGCTTAACAAATGTAGCTAAGCACAGAGAGATCTGCCATGCTTAATTTTCTCTCCGTGAAGTACATAAATGTAAATTACAAGAGTGAATGTGTATCATCAATATGATTCAATGTCTTCTCATGACAGCATATATTCTCCCGATTAGCTTTCACATTGCTAAAAACAATAAAACCATCCTCCTTCTCAACCTACAATGATTTAATGCTGCTTTATAAACAGGCCCAGTGCCAAACAAGTGATATACAAATAGCCAAAATCATCAACAGACACAAGTGCAAGTGGAAACTGCTGATAGCATCCCATTAGTTTGTTAATTGTGTGCAGATAATGATTAAAATGTTTTGAATTTGATGCTTCCTGTTGAAAACCAAAAAGCAACATCATGTTGTAATCCATCACACATGTCTATATGTTCATACAATGATAATTTCATGACTCATTTCAGCATCCCACAAGACGGCACCACCCGTCGTCACCCTAATGGGGACAAGTCCTCTTTGACAAGTCTTTGAGTTTCCATAAACAATGGGGAACTGTTAAATTGTTCTGCTTTGAATTTGTCTGCTTCCATCATATTAAATTAGGCAATCTCTCCTGGAGCTTCGTAAATAATGCAGGATGTATAGTTTATGATAAAAGCATGTTAGCGTTTAGCATCATTTACTATCACGCAGGCTATCGTGAATCTCCAACAACTTGATGTATTGACTTTTATCACACTGCACTGCACTCATTTTCCACTCTGCGTCCTCTACCATGAATTTGAGATCAAGAATTTGAGATCAATGCTACGGTGCAGAAAACCTTGCAAAAAATGTGAGAAAATCACATTATGTCAGTTCTCAGGATTTGGGTTATGGTTCTGCTTCACGGTCGTGTAATGCACTTGTTTTCCCCTGGAAATATATAAATGTCAACACCTTGTTACGATCCCATACTAGCACTTGTCTGATACACGTTTGCAGGTTTAGTGTGTCTTGCATAATTTAGCCCACTTTGTGATAAGATAATCATTCAAGGTGCTTATCTGCCAATGCTCCTAAGTACATCCCTCCTCGCACTCATGTGATACATGCCGGGAATTGAGATACACTCCCTAAGAATGTGTGCTGGATGTTATTAGTGCTGCTAAGACCTCCGTTTGGTTCTGCTTGGTAGAAACTGACGTGTTTGTGGGATGGCTAAGATTTATCAGTTCCATACAACACGAGACACTTTTCAGTCAATGTGGGAAAGCAAAGAAGCCACAATGGGAAGCTGAGTTATACAGTTTCCCACGGCAGATGAGCTGTCGTCAAGACATACTGACGGTCAAGAAATGTCCGCTGCCTATGAACCCCGATGAACGCAATTGTTGAGATTGGTATTGGCTGTCGGGCAACAGCGCTGTCAACAAGTTGAATTGCAATTCAAAATGAGTGCCAACGGTGTTGCTTGAATGTCACGGCGCATTTGGCAAAATATCAGCTTACCTCTGACAAGGATGGACGATGGATGGACGTTGTTGAAGATAGCAAAAGGACAACCTCAGATGGAGGTGCTTTCGGAGATGTGATGGCAGCTGCACACACTTCCAAGTGGCGTGGGTTGAGGTGTAGTGGCAGCTGGCAGATGGAGGTCACGTCCTTGCAACACCTCTATCTGTCAAATGGGATTTGTGAGTTTTATTAGCCATTTACAATTCACCCAAAGAGTAATTGCACTTCAGGTCACTAAAAACCATTGGCCTCGGTCAAAAGTTCTACTGACTTTTTCATTCATTAATTTTCCATTCCACTTATCTTGGTTAACACAACCAACAGCTAATCATTAGATGTTCAATCTGACAATACAGACGCTCCCCAACTTACGAACGAGTTACATTCCAAACGATCGTTCGTGAGGTGAATTCGTTCGTAAGATGCTTCAGTGCTATATTTTGTATTATAATTTATGTTTAAAGCCTATATAAGTATATTGAAGGTTTATATAAGTATGTTTAAGGCTTGTGTAAGTAACCTGTATTGGTTTGTACTGCAAAAAACATTTAATAAAATGGAGAAAATACGTACAGTACTGTACGTACTACGTACAGGAAGAGGATTTTATATCATGAGAGGGTCTTTGTCGTCGCTGGAATGGGCTTCAAAAGTTACTTCCTCCTCTGTAACTTCAATGTAGGAAGAAGTTGAGGGTCAAGTCGGTATTAGCGGCGGAAAGAAGCACTACTCGGGAAAAGGCGTGCAATACAAAATCTAACTTACAGCATCTCTTTCCGAACATTTTTCGACATACGCGCAGACATGTTCGTGTCTACCGTTGTTCGTAACTCGAATGTTCGTAAGTAGGGGAGCAACTGTAGCTACTTTTAAGATAAATCTGCCATATAATGGCCCCCAAAGTTCATAGCGGTTCACGACTTTAGCACAGAAAATAATCAGTTTCCTTAATCTGAAATTAATTAAGAATTACGTAAAACCCCCCAACTTGTTTTCCAGAGACTGTGAAAATAGCTGCTAGCCGTTTGCCATCCCTTTAGTTTTGCGTCATCTGTCAAACACGATTACAGAGAGTGACAGGTCTTCGTCTCTTCAACTTCAGGCCAAGAAAGTCAAAAAATCTCCAAACTGTCCAATGTTTCATTGGCGAATCAGATCGTAAGAACCCCGAGCTATTTACTAAAACTGCCGTCCTTATCTGCACTGCATGCAAACTCTTAAAACGTGATGTGTATGGCACGAGTGTGTGTTAGTGCTTTACATTGACTTTGTGTGGGCAGGCGACAAGGGCCACTATTCAAGCGCTTCAGTGTGTTCATTTACAATCTGCTCTCCACATTGGCCGACTAAGTGGTGACTGATGGTCACTGAGGCCTATTTTTAACTCCCCACCACTCCCTCCACCGTAACTGGAGCACAGCACTGAAGGCTCATTTGAATGAGATACAAGGCACAACTTGGATTTGGTTGTCTATCTGTAACTACACACAAAGTTGTACTATATCCTTCCCTCAGGGTTCCTAAAAAAACTCATTAATACTTTTGAAATGCCTGCCAGGCACATTTAGAAGTTTATCTTGGCAAAAAAAATTGTCGGCTTGCATGTTCTGTATCTTTTTTTCGCTGGCAGAAACTAAGTTGCACTTGTTCGTTCTAGTTTGTCAGAAAGATGATTGTGGGAAGACTTTTTTTTAATGTTTTTTGAAGGGTGTCCAAAGAAATGTAGAGTTTGGTTTAGATGCTTAAAAAGGTTGGAATAGAACGTGTATTTTTTGTAGTCTGTTTGGATTTAGACCGTGATTTACATATGGATATTGAATTTGATGAAATAAAGACCTTGTATCTAGGACAAGGGTGTCAAACACGGGTTGGTTCGCGGGCCGCTTTAACGTAAACTTGACTTCACGTGGGCTGGACTATTTTAGATATAATATTTAGATTTTTTTTAATAAATGGATTCAAAGAACTGGATTAAAAGCCCTAAATATTCAATTTTTTATAGATCTAATACAATGTTTATTTGAGCTTTTTTTTCATAGTAAGGGAAAATCCTTTATTTAATCATTTGTTTTTCATTTCAAAAGGAAACCATTTTTTTCTTTAATTATGTTCAATATTAAAGTGGAAAACAGAAAATATTTTTATATATTTTTAGATTTTACAAAATGATTTTAGAACTAAAAACACAAAGAAAAAAATGATTAAAAAATTGCAATTATTGATTTAAAATGGGGAAAATCAGGAAATTTAATATACATCTATATCTATCATTTTAATTTGATCCTAAAACAGAAAGTCACCACTGATGATTTACTTTCCCGGGCCACACAAAATGATGCGGCGGGCCAGATTTGGCCCCCGGGCCGCCACTTTGACACCTGTGATCTAGGAAGTGGCTGCCAAGGGTTAATAACTGCAGGAACAAGCAGCTGACCTCGTCATTTTTTTTCTTTTTTTAGTATTTCAACATTCAGACACTGGTAGCAGGAGATTATCATGTCCTTGAATTACAGAAACATTTGAATTAGGACATTTTCTGGTTCAAAATAGGCCCTACTATAGTGTTCTTGTCAAAAATGACATGGAGTTGGAGCCAAATGATGACCTGCCTTTTGTTTTTAATGTGGTTTTTGTTTGACGTTTGATTTTTGTCAACATCTCAACATAACAACAAAGAGTTGCAGCTGTTTGTAAATGCTTCTGTTTGTTTGATCCCATTGGGCAAAGTTGAACTTTAGGTCTAAAACATAAGCGTAGTCAGCAATGAGTAAGAACTGTTACGTTTCATTTTGCTTTGCATCCAAACACAGTCATTTTGACACAAAGTCGGCATGGTCAAAAGCACATGTGAAACAATTGGGACACCAAATGGAAAAAGTTGACTCACACTATACAGGGTACCCTGAGGGAGTAGTGCTTAACCGGGCGTCGTCTTCGTTTGTCATTGTGGATGCGAGTTCATGAATGCGTTTGTGAAGCAAAACAGTTGAACCGGATGGTTTCAACGTTTCTTTAAAAAAAAAATTAAACACCATTCCGAAACATACTTTGTTAAATATCACGTTACTTAACCTCCTACGATCTGGCGTCCACATGTGTGGACATCACATTTTTCTGGTTGTCAAGACTACAATGTTAAATTTTGGACTACAAGGTCCTGGCGTCCACTCACGACGTGGACATCATTTTTCTCAGAAACTACATCATGTAAAAAGATAGAAATATTCTTTGTTTTTACACTCATCAGGTCCCAATTAGCCTAAATGTCAAAGAGAAAATAAAAATGCATGCCTTGCAAGAGCTAGGGTCTTAGGAGGTTAATGAAATGACAATAAAGAATAAAGAAATAATTGAATCTGGTGGGTTTTGGAGGCCTGCTATAATTGACTAGTTCATTCCAAAGTGATTTCATTACAGGGGTGTGTACAACACTGTATGTTTAGTAGAGGCAGTCATGAATTCTGTTTGCACAAAGTGAACCACTGTCATTTGTTTTCAAATGAGCCTGAGCAGGCAAAGCATTAGAAAATGTGCGCGTGCTGAGCAAATGATGTTTTAAACCTGGATTTCCTGTGAATCTTAGATTTGTTCATTTAATTCAATCAGCCCACAGCATGAACGTGCGCCTTTTCAAACGTTATAACGCAAATTACTCCTCAAGCACTGCAGCTCTTGATTAGTCATCAGTGGGCGGCCACGTTTGCGTCATCTGCTGGTCATTATATTAGCATTATTGAACTCTTCCACTGTATTACAGGGCCGGAATAAATCAATGTGTTGGATGCTGTTGAAGTTTGAATGCACGGTGAATGAGTGTGTTGCTCTTGGAGTGAACGGGGCTTAAACCGGCTAGCAACACCTCTCGTGGTGTGATCTAAAACGGCTGCATTGAATGCAAGTGGCTGAATGTGTGTCAGTTAAATATTGCTGGATGACAGTTTAGCCGTCTCACTGAAATAGAACAAGGTCCTCTTACATTTAGCAGTTATAAATATTTCAGTCCTGGGTGGACAGCTAGTCTTTGTTCTTTGCAGCTGCAATAAGAGGGTGCTGTAAAGAGGTAACTGCTGGGATTTTTATGAGCTCTAATCTTCACACGGTTCTGCAGTACATATACATTTACATGGCTGTTTGGGTTCACGGTGGAATAAAAATGCAGTTCTTTGCGTGTTTTAGTTTATCGACTCTTAATGGGATTGTTAGTTCCCTCTGGTTCAATTTTACATGAGATTGCAATGGCAAGTTGGTATTTTTTAATAAAACATCAAGAATGTGTGGGTTTTTGGACAATATCATAGCACGTTAACCTTAATTACCTATTTTGATGGAAATGTTAGATATCGGTTTTGGTACTCATGTAACTACCATGTAGTTATTTGTAGTACTTGGTCAGGAAAATGTGGTATCAGGCTCTGTTTACATTTTATACTTAACTTTAGCCAATTTAATTTCAATATATTTAAAATATAAAGACATGGATTCAGTTGAATGAGTCTCAAAACGTTTGAAACTGAATAGACCAAGTTGTGAGTGTTTTACTCAAAGTGCACCAGGGGTTACATTTCTTTTTCTATTTTAATGAGTGGTCTGTCCCGCATGACTGTCTGACATTTTCCCTCTGTATTGAGAAAAAAGATCAAGCTTTTAGAAGTGACCTTCATTCTCCTAATGTGGCATTTTAGCTTTCATCGCGGGGATTTAATAGTCCTTTTCACATATTTGAACAAGGAGCATGAGCTACTCAAACAAGCTTTACTAGGATTTGTGCTTCTCCATTGAACCTTCAATTGACAGCTAAGATTTCTCCCTTACCTGACGAGATAGTGGTTCATCAAACAGTGTACGAAACCGTGTCGGCAAGTCCTAAATAGATTCAAGAAATACTAATTCCACCTCAGCTTTAGTCTGAATTGAATTTCTTGTCATTCATTGTGATAATGCAGGTTATTGGTTTTAATAGAAGTCAGGCTCTTTAACAAAACAAATGGCTGAGTGCTAAGACCTACCGTATGCATGCATATACATCTATGTGTATGTATGTATATGTGTGCTTATATGTGTGTATATGTGTATATGTATGTGTGTGTATATATATATATATATATATATATATATATATATATATATATATATATATATATATATATATATGAATATGTGTATGCATGTATGTATATATATGTATGTATGTATGTATGTATGTATGTATGTATGTATGTATGTATGTATGCATGGATGCATGTATGTATGTATGTATGTATGTATGTATGTATGTATGTATGTATGTATGTATGTATGTATGTATGTATGTATGTATGTATGTATGTATATATATATATATATATATATATATATATATATATATTTCAGCAACACGCTTATCTATTTATATATTTATTCATTTATTTATTAAGATACTTATTACCTATCTATGTATGTCTAAAATGCCTTTGCTATTTCTGCATCCACACCTTCTTGCTACTGTGACAACGAAATTTCCCGAATACGGGATGAATAAAGTTATCCAATCCAATCCAACCAGTGAAGGTGAAAATACTCTGATATTCTTTTTAGCATTTACAATGATTTGGTTTGATTCAATTGATCAAGAATGTGCTCCCCCACAACTTTAAAGCCGGTTTGTTATATTTTCCGCAGCGGGCTGAATATCCGGCCTTCTAATACTACCTCCATTCATTCATCGCAGTTAAGGTGTTTTTGAAGGCTATTGCGCACTCACGCCTGCTTTTCTCCTCTACGGGCAAAAAAATTCTGCACGCAAAACTTTCCTCCTCATGAAGCGTTCATTTTCTTCACGCCACACGAGCAATTTGGGAGAGGGGTAATCCAGACTCCCTGGAGGTTACGCTAAATAAAAAGAGACTTGTTGCCTAGTGAAAGAGACTTTCTGTTTCGACAGCCTGCTTTAAAGTGGCACTTAAGTTTTATTTTTTTATTTTTTTTCTATGCATTCCATTTTCTAACATTGGATTGCATTTTACTGGGTTTGCTTTGAAAATGCCCAGAATGGTATTTTTTTATGCTACTTCAGTTGGTCATTTTGGGGGTTTTCTGCAGAAGTATAGTTTGTCATTAATTTGCTGCTTCCTGGATCTAATTGGAATACTCTTTGCTCTGATTGGCTGAAGGTGGAGTGAATGTGTCGGACTCCTAGCTTCGCTATTTCACATTTAAACAAAATTAAAATCAAAGACCTGGCAAGGAACCCAACTAAGCTAAGCTAAGAAAAGCGACTAGAAGTTGCCTACAGGGTAACAGTGGAAAAAATGTCACTAATCACTTAAAATATATTAATATATTGTTTATTTTGATAATGTGTATTCGGTGTGTGTTCGGCAATTGCGAGCGATGTTATTGGGTGTGGAGGAGAACAAAGAGGGACGCTACTTACATAATAAGTAAGGTACCATGTAAAGTCTTACCAATTTTAACAACCTAGCCTTTGCAGAACATCTTAATTTGCAAACACAATTGCAATAAATAAAACTATACAGACAACCATAAAAGCAGGCCACACTCCCATTTCCACCTATGTTATGCGTGAAAGAGTTAAAAATATTTGCAAAATGAGCTATGGGCTTTAAAAGGAGCAATCATTCACCAAAATATGTTTGAGATGAGATTTGTTTAATGATGTGGATATGCATTTAATTCGGATTCCCATTAATCTTTCAAAGACATTATGAGCTGGAGGCTGCAAGAGGAACAATTAACACCTCAAATAGAATAGCTCCCTCATCCCTACTGCCACCAACTCTCCCAAAAAATTGTGGCGCGTTCAGTCAGAAAGATAAATTGTTCTCCAATGGCATTTTTATTGTTGTAGTTTTTTTTTTTTTAGCTAGACATAGCTGTTATTTATAACCCAACCAGGTGGTTGCAAACTGATCAGAAATAGTTCACTTCAAAGGCAGCCCATCATAGGATATTTTCTCTCAGTTGTGAAAAGCCTGTACACACACTGACACTTACACTTAAGTAGTGAGTTTTTACTCTAGATATAGTATACATGGCTATTTCCTAGAGTAAAACAGAGTTGTTTTGCACCCCCACAAAAAAGAGTAGTTTATGAAAGCAGCTCAGCTGAAACTGCCTGAATGAACGGATTGTAAAAATATCCCAAATAGAGTATGCCGTGGATACTGAATGCTTTACAGTAAAGCAATTATAGCGGAAAGGTGACTTATACTTTGTTATATAATTCTCTATGCATAAGAATGGATGGAAAAATATTGTAAAAATGAGATTTTTAGAGAAGTCGTCGCACATAAAGCAGCATTGTCTTTTCAATGTCTTTGCCTTTTATCTTTTTTTTTGTGTTCATCAAGAAGCTACGCCGAAGAAAGGTAAGCAAATAAAGCAAACAGTGGCTTTATAGTCCTAGCCTTGGAACGTCATCCACCACTGAAGCACCCCTGGCCTTTTTTTTTCGAGATTTTGAATGCTGCTGGGTCATTTCAGCCAAAGTATTGTCACGGCAATAAAAGCCACAAGACCAAAATTCATATCCAGAAAGGTTGTGATTGTGCTTGTGTGAATAGCTGGGTTCAAAGATCAGCCTCAGGGTTCAGTCAACCTTATTTCTACTTTTACAACATTTGGACTGCTTCAACTGAATTTACAGTATGCCTGCTTCTCTTCCGTTACTCACGCACATATTTATATCGTGATAGGGAAATGTGATTATCCTTTGAGCATCCAAGCTAAATCCAGGCCCACTCGTTTTTGGGGAAAATGCTCTAACGGCGCCTTGAGCGCTTCTGTCAGGATGAATGGAGAAACTCGCTGGTGCTGGAAACGAGACAAATTGGTGTGTGACTCAAGGGGAAAGTTGCATTGAGCAGAGTTCAAACAAGGCTGCTTTTATGAAGGATAGTGTTTTTCAGGGCTGTTGCTGATCACCAGACTGGCAATCCAGTAATCCATTTGTCATTCCTTCCTTCCATCCATCTTTTACTCCTTATTCAGGGTTAAATCATGGGGGCAGAAGCTTTCAAGGGGAAACCCAAACTTTCAATGGAAATTAATGGAGCAAATCCAAAATTCCATCTTGTTGAAACCTACACTGACTATCTCTCGAAGTTGTTTCTGCTAGTTGCAAAATATTTTTGCAGGACTTTCCATATCAAACAATACATAAATATAGTTTATACAAATAAGTCTCGAACCTGCATGATTTGGGAATGAGGTCCATTGATGGCGGAAGAGCAGATAAAGCAGTGGAATTCCAGTGGGTGGATTGGAGAGGATTTGGGCCTAGAAATAGAATCACCTGTTCATCTGGGATTAGTAGAGAGCAGAGCTCTATTTTGGTTGCGCTAGGACGTACTCCCACCACACCCTGCGCCCTAATGACGGGCTCAGAATGTGCATATGGACTGCATATCTTGTGAGTGATTCTATGGTGTTGAACTGTGGCCTGTGGAACTCATTATCCTGGACCAACTGGGAGAACATGATGTTGGCAAAATGCTTGTTTGCTACTGGTCATTTCATACGTACAAATGTTTATGTAATTGACAAGTACAGATGGAATGAAATGCTTCCATGCTATGAATAAAACCAGGTTACGGGAAGGGGCCAATATGGATAATGGGACTGGGCAAAAATAAGGTTAGAAGTATCTAGGAACATATTTATATTCCACTTATAGTCCATAAAAAGGCAAAAACGGGGGACTACTGCAGAAATATGTTTGACTGTGTTCCCTGTTTTCGCATTTTTTCACGTTTCACAGTTATTGCATTCTCGCGGTACACCGCGAAAAACGAGGAACTACTACAGAAATATTTTTCACAGTATTAGCCCGTTTTTTGTGGTCGCAGTTTTTGCATTTTAGCGCTACACCGCCAAAAATAGGGAACTACTACAGAAATATTTTTCACAGTATTCCCCCGTTTTTTGCCGTCGCAGTTTTTGCATTTTCGCGCTACACCGCGAAAAACTGAACTACTACAGAACTATTTTTCACAGTACTAGCCCGTTTTTTGCAGTCGCAATTTTTGCATTTTTGCCCTACACCGCGAAAAACGGAACAACTACAAAAATATTTTTCACAGTGCTAGCCCATATTTTTGCGGTCGCAGTTTTTGCATTTCCGCGCTACACCGCGAAAAACGGGGAACTACCACAGAAATATTTTTCACAGTATTAGCCCTTTTTTGCGGTGTACCGCAAAAACTGCAAAATGTGAGAAATCATGAAAAAGGGGCGAATACAGTATATTGCGAAAAAACACTGACCGTCTCCTGCTGTAATATCAATTATATAAGCAAACGGTCTTTCTTGAATGGCCCCACACATGTACCATGTGCACTCACGCTGTAGCTACAGAGCGTCCATTGACAGCAGGTCAACCAAATTTATTGACCGCGCCCCCCACTCTCAGTCTGGACCCTTCTTTGTGCCTAAGTTCCCATAGAACACTAGTGGGACGCTGCCCAGTGCTGCCAACCTCTGTGGCTAAAAAGAATCATTGTTTTGTCTTGTTGCTGCTCACTACATCAATGGCTCTCTTTGTTTCCTCTGCAAGCTTTTAGGACGTCCAACCTCATACTGGTGTGTCGTGATTGAAGACGTAGCAGACTACATTTGTTCATTGTGCGGCTTTAGAAAGCTTGCGAAATATACGGCCACATATTGTATCTTACTGAACTGTGGCACTATCACAAAACTGCAGTACTCCATCTCCTCCGAGGCGCCACGCTCCGTTATCCTTCTCTCAACCTCTGCGAACGTGTGTGCGCCATATCTACGATGCTGAGGGCTGTTCGTGCATTTTACAGCTTGCCTATGTGTACGTGCGCTCAGTAAAGTGTGTGTCCTAGCGTATGTGAGAGAGAGAAATATCCCATCAGCCTATCTAGATCATCAACCTCCTGCTCAGAGGGGGAAAAATGGTGTGAGAATATGCAATTAAAATCCCCCGTGATGTAAGGGGAACATTGCTTTTTGAGTTTTGGGGAGGGAGCGAGAAGAGAAGGGGGAATTTGGGTTTTTGGCGGAGAGAAAGCACCTGCCTCCACTTGGATTTATGATGGATTAAGGAAAGGAATGGAGGTGAGGGAATAAGAGTTGTGTTTTAAAAGGTTTCAAGTTTTTTTCTGTCTGGAAATGTGCTGCTTCTGGCACATCCGTGTTTTGCAGTAGCAGGAAATGAAGTTAATTCACATTAAATCTGTGCAATTCAATAATTTCTGAGCGGAGAATTAATAAAAGTCTCTGGTGTAATCCTCTAAAACTCCCGCTATTGGATTTTCATATTCTGTGGCTTTATAGTTGGACAGAAAATTGATGGATGGCTGGATAAATCATCACCACATTTTGACACTGTAAATCAGCATGCAAGAAGATTAAACCAGATTGACAGTCTGTGAGTTTTAACTGGATTAAAGGAATTTTACCATGCATGCCAAATGGCTGTTTATGTGGAAAAAGTTGTTGGATTAAAAGATAGCATGAGTCAATCATTGTAAAGAGAACAGAAGGAATGCTTCAACCAGTTTGGAGGCAAGCAGAGCAGCCTACAATTTACAGTACATTACCAATCAATATCTTCCAAATTGCACTGAAACATGAGCGTTCATAGCCAGCATGTACTTCTAGTTTAAATGGGAGGCAATGCGATTATGATTTAGAGTTTAGATTTGAGCCAACCATGCAAACAAAATGGGTATGTGTTTGAAAATGTACATTATTTATACATTTGCCCCCAATTGGGTCAAAATACATTTCTATTGTTTTTCACGTAAAGAGAGCACAATTATTTTCCTTGTTCTAAAAGCAGAAATTAATTGTTCCTGAATGAAGGACTTAATAATGCATGCTACATTTCGTCAGAAATATCCATTGTTTAAGGCACATGTGTCAAAGTGGCGGCCCGGGGGCCAAATCTGGCCCGCCACATCATTTTGTGTGGCCCGGGAAAGTAAATGATGAGTGCCGACTTTCTGTTTTAGGATCAAATTAAAATGAAGAGTATAGATGTATATTACATTTCCTGATTTTCCCCCTTTTAAATCAATAATTGTAATTTTTAAATCAATTTTTTTCTGTGTTTTTAGTTCAAAAATCATTTTGTAAAATCTAAAAAATATATTTAAAAAAGCTAAAATAAACATTGTTTTAGATCTATAAAAAACTGAATATTCAGGGCTTTTAATCCAGTTCTTTTAATCCATTTATAAAAAGTCTATCTAAGTTTACCTAAAATGGTCCGGCCCACATGAAATCGAGTTGACGTTAACGCGGCCTGCGAACCAACCCGAGTCTGACACCCCTGAAAGGAGTTGTTTCAATTAGTCCAATCCATCCATGTGTGCGTGTCAATTTTTGGTTGTAGTAAAATCAATCAATGTTATACATTTGTCATTTAATTGATAAATTTTCCCAATTCACTGTGCTAATCTATATTCAATCTGACAGTGGCCTCAAACTTTTCATCTTCCTGCCTCACAAAATCATATACAATTCGTACTTAGGGTTAAGCATTTGGTATTACAATTTTAAATATCCAATAATATGTAGTTTGTTTTGAATATCTCTAGCAGAGTTACTGGAATTTGTTGTATAATTCTACATCAGTGCAATGGCTAGGTGAGAGTGGCTATTTAATGAAGCTCAACACAAAAGCAAATTGAAGTCGCCAGTCGTCCTTAAAAAAACATAAACGACAAAAAAAAAAAGCAGTATTATCTCATTTCAGATTGCCAGGCTCAGTTCTGTCCTCGAGGTTAATGTTGGCTAAATACTGTAAGTGTTGCTGTAGTGTAATGTACTTGAAAGAAGCATTGAAATCAAGTAAGGGAGTTTGTGGATTTACGATTCTAGAGACATGATGCCAAGTGCTTGGCAGAGTTGCTCCAATTTGTTGGCTACCGTCATTCTATCTCGCCTGGCCTCAGTTACCCAGTTTGGCTGATGTCCTGTTGTAAGAAGGGACCCCTCCTTTGGGGGGCCGTGAATCACATTGAATTGTATTGGGGTACAATGTCACCCATGGGTGGATATATGACACATGAATTACTACCAATAGCCGTGGCAGAAAATGAAGTCTTTTTTAATTAAAGAAATTGTGCCACTAAAAGGATTCATTTGCTTTTTTGGCTTGGTTTGGGTGGTTCTTATTTCAGTGCTTACAGCTAAAAAAAAGTCAAGTCACTTTTAGTAATTGGCAGGAACTGCCCACTGAGCACTGTGATTTTTTGAATGCAGTTTTAATTTAGATTTGTCTGACGAAGGAAAAACAAATAGACGTTTTGCGCAACAAGTTTCTACTTCTTTTTGTCCCATTCATATTTTAGTGCGAGTCACTTCAGGGCTGTTGGGTTCTTGCAAACAGCTTGCTCAGCCTTATTAAAAGCCAGCAACATCCCACATGGTGTCAGCTTTGGGTTGAGAGGATTGCTCAATTCTCCGGGGTGCCGTGTGTGCGCGTGTCCTAGTCTATGTTGGGTCTAAACACAATCTCAGTTTCCCGTGGGAGGCGTGAAGGCAAGTGGACTGTGAGGTCAACTGCTTGCGACTGAACGGCTTGCAGATGGCACTAGTTGAAAACAAAACACTTTAGCGTTGAGAGGAAGAAGATTGGATGGACTAGGCCGTGGACTCGTTCCAGTTAGGGCTTAAGTTGTACGACTCTTTCAAATTTACATTTGGTCATTTCAGTCACTGTGTACCATTCAAATTGAAACCATCTTTCTTGACGTTGTCGTCTGAGCTTCAACTAATTTCTTCCCATGTCTTCTCATACGATATTTTGAACATGATTAAGCACCCATAAACATGAAAAAGTATTGTGTTAAGACCAGTGAGTCATTCATGCTCGAAGCAGCACTCCTATTACATTTATCCCAAATTTCAATCATCTATCCATTTTCAAGACCAATGATCTTACTCAGGGTCAAAGGGTGCTGTAGCGTATTTTCAGCTGACATCAGGTTGACTTCACTATCCGTCACACGGCAACCACATGCTCTGCTACAAACTCACATCACTGAACATTGATTTCCCTACAGAAACCATTGAACAGAATTTCTTCTGTCTTTTTTTGCCAAATGTGCAACAAGCTGGCCAAAAAGAGCTTCCGTGGCTCTCTGTTCAAACACTTGGCAGTTGCCACACGTCCAGGTTTCACTCCTCTATCAAATGAGCGTTTAAGCATGTGCCGCAAGACAACTTCGCTGAGCAGCCACGTCTAAGTGCCGCCTTTGCAGCCGGTCACAATCCGGCCTCTCATCCCTTCTCAAATCTAATTCCCAGATTGGGTTTCACACAGTTACATATTTCTAGCGGTGAGAGCTTTGCATTTACACACGTTCTGGCACCAGCTGCGCTTTGACGGCGTTTGGTGGCTTCACTACTGGGGTTCAAATACCTGAACATGGTAGCTGTACTCCACCAGTAAGCTCTCCAGTCTGGGTTACTGGCCTGCTGACCCATGGGTGAGCTCTGGTCCAAGTTTGGCAACAATAAACACAGGCAGCACATGTGTCTTCTCCCTTTAACTGTCTACTACTACTACTACTACTACCACTACTACCACTACTACCACTACTACCACTACTACCACTACTACCACTACCACTACTACCACTACTACTACCACCACTACCACTACCACCACTACCACTACTACTACCACTACCACTACTACCACTACCACTACTACCATTACTACCACTACCACTACCACCACTACTACCACTACCACTACTACCACTACCACTACTAATACTACTACTACTACCACTACTACTACAAAATCAACAAATTCAACACGTCATATTTTTCGGCCCTGATTGAATTGGATTGCTAGATGACTTTGTGCTACACAAACATGAGACATGGAAGTAAATTTAAACACATTTCCCCCACATGTCGGCCAACTTGTTTTTATGACAACTATTTTTATAATCTTTCGTAGCTCCCTTGGCACTTGCACACTGCAAACTTAGACATCAGGATTTTCGCCTTATGTTTAATACCTTTGCTAAATGAAAGTCAGATGATTATTCATATTAAAACCTGACATCACAGCTCCCTCTTGAACGTTTCATAATAGACAATATTTCACGGTTTCCAGATGTTTGCACTCATTTCCTCGACCAGTCTCGTTGTGTTAGTCTCATCTTGTTCAGCATCCTTGGGGATTTTACTATTTAAACTAAACTGATTAATTCAGCCATAGAAAATAGATACAAGAATGGATGAATAATCCATCCATCAATTTTCTATCATTCATCCCGACATGTTTGTGTTCTCCCACTTTACTCTGTGGAATCGTGTTACTACTCATGCTGCTTATTGATTGTTTCAAAACAAGACCGAGGGCTCGCTAATAGTGCGTTTGTGTGTGCAGGTTCACACAAGAGATTCGTAGTAAGGAAACATCAAAGTGTGGTATGTGTGTATTTTGGAATGAAAAGCCAATAAGACTCCAATGTGTTTTTTCAGGTGCCCCTGGTTGACCAAGGTGATCTCCCCTATCGTGCCTGTCTACAATGGACTCATCTTCCTCTTTGTGTTGGCCAACTTCAGCATGGCAACATTCATGGACCCCGGTGTCTACCCCAGAGGTTTGTAAATCACCTCCTGCTTCTGTACCAACAATGCTGCGTTTTAGTTTGGCTATTTAAAGATTATTTTGTGTCTACACACAACGACTTCCTTAACCGGCTTGCCGGGCAGAGAACGGACTGGACTAACTTCAGCATTTCCGTCTAAAGAGTGGTGGCTGAACTTTCCCCTGCGGGTGTTTTTAATGTACTTCTATATGATAAGCATCTGTCTTGAACAATTTCCTCTTTCTGCACAGCAGTAATTATGATAAGGTTGTTTAGTGCACATTGTATTCTTGGCAACAGGTGAGGGTGTGTCGCTATTTGTTTGCAGTTTTATACACGATACACAATAAATCATTCAATTTCATGCCACGAGTAAAGTTAACCATGAAAAAAAAATGAAAATCAATCATCCGCATCATATCAACTTTTAAAATGGGAAAAAAATAGGCTTAACTATTGAGAACCATGTTAGAAATATTCCAAAAATGTCTTCTTTAAATGTCTTTTGAATTATTAGGTCCATTTATAATAATTGAAATGTAATTATTTTATATATATATAGATATGTGTATATATGGATATATAGATATAGATGTAGATATGAAATATATATATATATATAGTTATATAGATATTTAGATATATAGATATATGGATATATAGATATGTAGCTGTAGATATATAGATATAGATCTATAGATATATGAAGATGTAGATGTATATATATATATATATATATATATATATATATATATATTATAGAGATATAGATGTATAGCTATATATATATATAGATATATGGATATATAGATGTAGATATAGACGTAGATATATAGATATAGATATATGGATATATGGATATATAGATATATAGATATACAGATATACAGATATAGATATATGGATATATAGATATACTGCTATAGATATAGATATATAGATATATTGTCTTGACTTACTGTGTGCGCAGCGGACGTGGACGAAGACAAAGACGACGACTTCCGAGCGCCCCTCTACAAGAATGTGGAGATCAAAGGCATTCAAGTTCGGATGAAGTGGTGCGCCACCTGTCACTTCTACAGGCCGCCTCGCTGCTCACACTGCAGTGTGTGTGACAATTGCGTGGAGGTGAGGGTCAAGATGCACTGTGTGACAATAGGAATACATAGTTTAGCATTCTTCTTTTGTTTAGGACAGATTGTTTATCATTAATCCAAATTTCAAAACGGGCTTCCTTATTTTTTCAGGACTTTGACCATCACTGTCCATGGGTCAACAACTGCATCGGACGCAGAAATTACCGTTACTTCTTCCTCTTCCTGCTGTCTTTAAGCATCCACATGGTGGGAGTTTTCACCTTCGGCCTCATCTTTGTGCTCCACCACAGAGAGCGACTGGGAGCGCTGCACACCACCGTCACGTATCCTTTCAAAACTCTCCCCTCCTCACTTTGGCAACGCGTGTCAATGGATTGTCCACATCTTGTGACTGTATCGTGATCTGATCTTTCGCTTCGCCTTAACCCTTTCACGCTCAGATTGGTGGTGATGTGTATCGCGGGACTTTTCTTTATTCCCGTCATGGGTCTGACCGGTTTCCACATGGTGCTCGTGGCTCGGGGCCGAACCACAAACGAACAAGTGAGGACAGAGAAGAAATGAAAGGATTTTTCTCAAATGCCACCGTCTTCATATCAATTTTATCTGGGCCCATGACCAATGTGTGCGCACGTGCATTTCAGCCATCTGTTTGAAACGCTAACTATAGTCTTGTGTTCCTCAGGTAACAGGCAAATTTCGTGGAGGAGTAAATCCCTTTACAAAAGGTTGCAGTGGCAACGTGGAGTATGTCTTATGTAGTCCTTTGGGTCCAAGGTAAGATGCTCTGTGTTCACTGCCTTGTGCTGTGTTTGTCACCCTTACAATTTTTGAGGGCACGTACGTGGGCGGTATTGGTCTCAGGAGGCGTAATGGTTCATGATGCAAGAAAGCGTGGGTTTGGTTCCCACTTACGTGATGGTGTGAATTTGAGAGTATAGTGTGCGTTTGGCAACTAATTCAGGATGTAAATTTCCTTTGACCTGAATTCCAGTTCATTACAAACATTAGTATGTACAGTATATGGCGCCTGTGTTTTTGTCAATATCATCCATAATTTCTCATCCCATGCAGGTACATATTGGACCCACGCAAGAAGCCCCAAATCAAAATTCAACCTCCGTTTATCAGACCGGACCTCTCCGAAAAGCAAATCACCATCAAGGTCAATGACAACGGCGTACATAGCACTATTATAAGCTCCAAGGTGAGGTTTTGTACACAGTTTAGATTTTTTATTTATGTATTTAAATGTTTCATGATTTCCGCATATGGCAACAATTACCTAGCTCTGTTTCTCATTATTATATGACATAGATGTCTCCTATTACTACTTACTTTGTGGCTAGTCAATAGTTGAAGGTGTTCTTGATACTCTTCTCCCATCCCCATAGTCCAAAAGTAGTCCCGATGGCCTGGAAGACAAAGAAATTCAGCCTCCATTGCCACCGAAAGCTGACAGGTACAACCAGCTGAAAACCCATCTGACCTCCAGTGAGGGTAAGAACCACAAAATATCACATTTCATTCCTCCCCTCAGCTCATCTGTCAATCATCCTTTACCATTTAGTCTTGCACAGGGACGACCGTCCACCACTTTAACAAGAAATGAAAGATGTACAGTAAAATGTAACCAAAATGTATTGCACTGCACAGTGCAATTTCACACCATTAAAAAAACAGCATTCATCAAAAAATGCACCACCATTTAGTCATATTATATTTTTAATTGTATTTTTTGGTGTGTCAGAATACATCACATATTGTGCAAAATACCCTTTTAGCTTTTGTACCTTTTTTACCAAGTCATGCCATTTCTTATATGCCAATTTTACTGTGCAGTTATGATCCGTGCTTTTAAATCATGGTAAATCTCAACGTCATTAATCATTTTTCCACTTGCTGCATTATGTCAGGGAGGGAACATTTTGTCCTGCTTCAAGAAGCAGCATTACAACCTGCTGGCAGCTTCATGTACTGCAAAAAGGCATTTTGTTATTAGAAAAAAAGAGAATGTTACTAATGCTAGTTTGTTTTGAATATGATGTTTGATGTTCTGTGGGGGGAAATAGTAGTTATAGCTATAGTATATTTGTAATCCCAGCCATATCAAGAAACAACACCTATCTTAATCGGAGACCTGTTTTTAGCTGGACCATCCAGTAATTCAACTAGAACTGTTACAAACATTGCATAAATCCTGTTCATTCATTCATTCATATTGACTTTTTCCCCCTTATTTTTGTTTAAGTAATAGAAAGCTCTGTGTCTGGTACGACCCACCCCTCCACTCCGGCCATGTACAAGTTCAGACCATCCTTTAGCACCATGCCCAAAGTTCACTATCATACAGCGGGGGACAAGGTAAAATGATCAGCCGACGGTACTGCGTCCTTCTCAAGACTGTAGAAAATAAAAGCACTTGTTGGTCGTGTCTTCTTTTACCAGATTGTTCTTCCCGATGACCACACTTCCTCGGCTATTTTGGAAGAGGGTGTCCGTGGTCACGACTACCGTTCCGAGCCAAATCTAGATCTGCCCGAGTACACGAACGCGCCTCTTCACCGCACGTTCAAGTCCTCCCCGTTCCAGCTGGACTCCGACCCGGTGAACTCTCAGACGCTGACCCTGAGGCAAGCCCACCACCGATCAGAGAAGGGGCAGCTAATGGTCACCTCCACGCCCTACAAGAATGTCTTCTCTCCCAGCACGCTCTCCAACCGTAACGGAAGCCTATCTTACGACAGCCTGCTCCACCCCGGCGGCACCCCACCCACCGCCGATTACTTGGCCCACCGCGGCATGCCTCCGGTGGGGTTCCACTCGCCCTACCTGCCCACCAAAGTGTGCCACGTGCGGCAACCCGAGACCCAGAGGCCGCAGGTCGTCGCCACCTACAGTCCAGTGATGTCATCCCGTGTGGCGGGCCGTCAATCCCCTCACGTGCGGGACAGGGACCCGTCCCCGGTACGCTACGACAACCTATCTCAAACAATCATGGCCTCCATCCAGGAGCGCAAGGAGAAAGAGGCAAGAGAGAAGAGACACATGCTCCACGGGCATTCCCAGACGCATATCTATGCCCAAGACTCCGTTGCGTTTGAAGGCTCGGGGGTGTACGGCCTCCCGCCCAACCTCTGCTATCCGGACGGTCCTCGTTGCGCCGGTTCCAGGGGCCCGACGCCGCCGGCTTACGGGGGCTCCAGGGACAACCTGATGGGGTTGGGGCTGAGTTACGGCCAGAGAACCCCCGTACTGTGCCAGGCCGGGTCCACTCTGGGCCGAGCGCCTAGGACTTCATCCGGCTCTTTACACACGGATCATATTAGCACCAACAACAACAACCACGGAAGGGTCTCGGGCCCCGAGGGCCTCTACCGCTCCCCCGCCCACCGTCCCCACTCCCCCGCATTCCCCCGGTCTCCCTCATCCTACTCCCATCAGAAACTCTCATACGTGAGCGCCCAGGAAAGGGTGGACTCGCCTCGTCTGGGTGGGGCCAGGTATGATTCCTAGCCCTCCGGTAGTGCATGCACACCGTAAGCCACCGGGCCTGGACACAAACTACCCCCTCCCCCCCTAAAAGGCCCCATTTCCATCAATTTAGTAAGCGCTAGGCTGTACATTTTTAGCATGTTCTGTAGCATTAATAAGCATAGTGTTTGTCATACTGTCTTTCCTCAAGATCTAAATTCATGTGTGTTCCATGAATGGATTATTTTTTTGAACGTTTTATATACGTCCGTCACTGTCATATTAATAAAATGGTGTGACTTTCCATTCCTTTCCTTTTTGCATGCTTTTCATATTTGTTCCATCTTCTCGCTCATTTTCAGAAGTCAAGTGAGGCATGACACTCCACCCTTTTGTCTTTAAACCATCTCTGTGCATAGAAGAGTAATTTTCTGTTGAATTTGTGCGTTGACACCTGTTTGTTGCTTTTCTCTTTTCATCCAGAGAGGGCATCAAAGTAAATGGCCAGATGGATTGCCACCCAAGTGCCAAGGGTGTCGCGGGCAGTCCCAATCGCCATGGTAACATCAAAAAGGTGACAGGGGTGGGGGGCACCACCTATGAAATTTCCGTGTGAGCGGGGACACTCAGCACACCTTCAGGCACCAGAACCACGTTTGGTAATTTTGTGGACTGTAGAATAGAGAAGCAGGTGTTCAGTTTGATCGAGATCAACCAATCAAATGATCACTCTGCTTATTGTATGTGGTTCAGTGTCCTGTTATCAACCGATCTAGAGTATAGGTAAGGATCTTTCCCAAATGTTCGGGGGGTGCTCATCTTGCTAGTGTTATTGGACCAAAAGATTGTCTTCTCGTAGCTATAGTAGTCATGTGAGCTGTTTGTTCGGAACAAATGCTGCTGAAGAAACCAAATACAAACATCAGTAGCCTAAAAATACTTTTCCACGAATGACAACCTCGCTACTTGAATCAGTTTAGAAAGCCACAATGTTTCAAAAAGTGAAATATCAGACTTTTAACATCAACATTAGAACAAAGTTAATGCTAGCTCTTGCAGATTCCAGTGTTGATTTAATTAGGTCTAATCCCTTGAAGATTTCAAAATATGCCACTTATTTTTTTGCTCCCAAAGATGTGCAAAATCAAGTTGAGAAAGGTTATTAAAGTACATAATAAAAAGAAATAAATAAAATAGATGTACAGGCATGTAGGATTTAAAAAGGGGATGCATGCCATCAAGGGGTTTGATGTAATGTTTCCTTCCCCCAGTGTCTTTAAGGAGTTAATGGCTTAAGTACTCTGCCTTCCATTGAACTCAGGAAGTAGCAGACATCTTCTGGAGCACACAATTACCTCATACAGTACCTAAGTATTACCTTTAGAAATCCAACATTGCAATTGTTTAAATTAGTATCTAATTGATTTTGTATTTGCTTGTAGTAGAATACAAAAAAACTGAATTGAGATAAAGGTCAGTATTTCACAAAATATCACCCTTTTGCTATTTTTAGTCAGTTTGTTAATATGGCCAACATTGATTTTTGTAAACTAGAGGCTTCACAAATTATTCTTTTTGTGATGAATTATACGGTTCAACTCTGACTCATGAAGGAAACTGTCCCCTGCCAATGCCATTTTGGTGCCTGTCAGTGTTTTTTTCATAGCATTTTTTAATCTATGTAATATAATTCAATATATATATAAATATATAGCTGTGTGTATTATAAAGCAAATAGAAATGTTAAGTCATTTCTTGGCCAGCAGGTCCAAATTGGATTTGCTAGTCATAAAAAAATATATATGTTCCGTCCACATGCAATAGCTCTCTTTGACAACAAAGCATAAATTACAAAAAACGAATAGCATTTTGCAATTGGGGCAAATTGAATGAGGAAATCAAAATATTTGGCACCTATGACTCAACCATTGTTGCCTTGAGGTAGTTTGTTAAAAAGGAAAAAAATAATTTGATCGTATCAGCGGAAGAGATCGATTTACCTGCACGGTGGTAATGTTAAACTTTGTTTAGGAATCCCATTGTGACTTCGCAACAGGTTTGACCACACCCACTTTCGTTGCATTACTCCAACTGCAATTTGGAAAACAGATTTAACAGGTGAAGGCCCAGAAAATGTTACTAATAAAACATTGATCATCCTACTTTCAACCCAGATGTCCCTTTCCTCATACTACCACATAGATGTTCCTATTTTTATGAATAAACAATTCCATCAAGTGTCATTTGATCAAATTATTTGGACAATACAAAAGTATTTTGCTAGCCAACAACTAACCGTGGGGAAAATTGGAGCACATAATCATTACAAACTTTAATGTCACTCGTAACAAGAATGCAAAGGTGGTTGACAGTGTTTTATTCAAAGCTGGAGGAAATATTTCCAATCATTTTGAGTGCAAATGAAAAGCAACATTTCATCCATGTACAAGTATTTACAGATGCACTGGCACTTGGATGCATTTTTCCAGGTTGGGAAACGGTTTAAGAGAAGAAGAAAAAAATCAAAGTAAGCAAGATGGATGGGGGTGTCATTTTTTTTCTTTACTTGGGGAATGTTTCCTAGAGAATTCATGAGGAACGTGGGAGCTTAGCATTTGGAGTGACACAACGGCAAGCTGATGAAGTATGACTTTCAATAAATTGAAACAAAATTAAAAAAAAATTATAATCTAAGTGCATCTGATGGTACCAAACCACAGTGGGATCTTCTTATTGGCTCCCAAGCAGATGTGATGATACAATGGCCCTGACAAGAACTACTTCTAAACGCCTCCAATCAATCACAAGCCACCGATTCAATTGATGCCCGGAACAGCGAAAGCATGAGAAGGGCAAGAAGGCTCGCTGAATTGCATCATGGGATGTAACAGAAAATAATGCTTTTCCATGATACCTGGTCCCTGACCCCGTGCTGCTAACAAGCAGGCTACATTAACCGCTCCCTGCCAAAAAAAAAAAAAAAAAAGGAAAAAAAACTAAATACCCCAATGTGGGAATTATCTCTATCACAAGCCTGTCACAAGTAACATTAAAATGTTGATGACCATAAATGCAAAGCATGGCATCCTGCTGATGTTTTGAAGAGAAGGGTAAGAGGAAAGGGGGCTTCTATTTTCATCTGTTCATGACTTTGGTTGCTTATTTCTCAAAGTGGTATGTATCAAGGACTTGTGAGGCAAAACAGATCATTTAAAAAAACTAATATGTCAAGTGTCCAAATTCAGTTCAGTCTATTGTAGAAAAAGAGGAAAGCGGACCAACTGAAGACCGACCGGTATTGACAGTTCTTGTTTCTCAATTTTTTTCCTCAGCCTTCACTTCTTTTGTCTCCTCTTCTTTCTTTTTAGTCTCCTTTTCACCTTCCTTCTTGTCTTTTACTGAGAGTTCCTCCAGTTTCTCTGCCACTTTGATTGCACTGTCAGCTTTATCTGTGGTGAAAACACGAGTGAAATTATCCAATTTGAATGCACGCACCATTGTATAGATTATCATCGCAATGGAAAATGTGTGCTCGACAATTTTCCGTGTCGCAGAACAAAGTGAGACCAAGGTTTTAGGACCCTGTCACGCGCTTCACTCTGCATGCTCGTATAGCAGACGAAAAAAGTTCTGAGCTGGAATAAGCAGCAAAGAACAGAGTGTGTCTGCTGCCAGTAGAAAACGAACCATTACAAGCCAGTTTGTCAATGGCTGTGATCAAGTAAATAACATTTGCAGTATTTTGGGAATTCTAAATCAAATGCTACCACCAATACAAATTGTTTAGCCCATACCTGATCCATCACTCTTGTTTCTGACCACATCTTTGCATTCATCAAACTTGACTTTGAACTTCTGAGCATCTGAAGAAGAGCATAATTTATCCTTATCAATGCTTTGTGCCAATTCAGTGTTATCAGATTACGTGGAGACAAAAATAACTTTTGTGCTTTACTAGCCAAAGTCTGGAGTCTTACTTTCTGCATTTAAAAAGCGTATGGCCAGAAGTTCTGGTTTGGGTTCTTCATCTGCATAATCTGCTAGTGTGTTCCACACCCAGGCTCTGTCGCTCCCAGCGTTGGGCTTCAGTTCCATCATCGGTAAAACTATTATTTACAGGAGGGGATAGTCTTAATTAAGTAGCTTCCAAATTGGTACAATTGGTATGAAGTGCTGCTCAAATGGAGACTCACTCTGATGATTGGCACATAGCTTCAAAGTACGATCTCTCCTCATCAGAAGGCGGATTGTGCCTTTCTCTTTGTGCCTGAGCAGCTTGACATCACCGGTGCCTCTCTCTTTCCACTCAGGTGGGTCGATTTCAGAGGCAAACCGGTATAATTTAGCTCGCCTGCAAATGTCAAGGAGTCATGACCGAAATACACAAAAGGGGGGGGGGGCGTCGGGGCTAAGACTAGTACGGAAGGCCACTTACATTTTGAAAAGTTCTTCTTCATCTTCCTCTAACGTTTTGACTTCCTGTTCAGGAAGGCTCACAATTGGCTCAAATTGAGGATCGTGATTGGAGTCTTCCACCGTTTCTGCTGTGGTTTCAGGCTCTTCTTGGTCCTGATGCACCCAGAAAAATAAAAAAGGTCTGCGTATGGCAAATGTGCGCACACTTTGTGGCCTGGTAGTATTGGAGTTGTGCACCCACGAATACTTTTAAGGGAGGTCCACTCTAACGGTACTAATTATGTACTATTTTTATGATTATATAAATCTGGCTCTACAAAGTGGGGCTCCAATTACATTATTGTAAACCACCATTGTCCGCATTGTTTGTGAGATTTACTCCAAAAGAAATTAAGAACATCAACAATCCATAAAACGCCCTGTAAGGTAGGTTGTAGGTCTGAAAACTATGATGAATCAATCTTCTAAGTAAACTTTGACACTTTGAATTATTATAAATAGAGTGAGATATGTTGATAAAGAAGACATTAGAAGTGTAAATAAGCACTACCACAATATTGGAGACAAACAATTTTGAGGGAGGAACGATCCCTTAAAAAAGTATTTGCAAACTATATTATTTCTAGAAATTGCATTTCGTCACAATGGAGATGTTAACAAAGAGCAGGATCTGATAACTGAGACAAGCCCACCTTGATGCTACTCCATGATGCGCTAGCTTAGCATGTTAGCAGCAAAACTGGCATCAACTAAGGAGTGGCCAGCTCAAACAAGATATCAAAAACTACACACGCAACCCATGACACAAAACGAAAACGCCATTGAATTGACACTAACACACTGCCATTCCATTGTCCATGTTATTTTTTACAAATTAATATTCTTTGTAACTTTGTGTGAGCGAGAACTCATTCGAAGTCTAAAGTTAGGCCTTGCGCGAGGATGAGAGTGCAGCGAAAATTTACATTTCAGACGTACACTGTGAAACAATGTGTATTTAACACCCATTAGCAAGGTGTGGATTGATTTATGAATTTAGGTTTTTATTGTGTGTACAGCGTCCTTGCGTCATTTTACAGGTAAAAATCAAACACATGGAACATGCTATGGTAGCTACTTCGATATTAGCAACTGTTGTGCCTGGTGGACAATAGTGATGATACGTAGTAAACGCGGAATAACACAATTACGTTGGCCTGGGAATTTTACTAGCACATTAAAACTTGAACATAGTCAAACAGTTGGTTAGCATTTGTGGAGCCATGATCGCTCTAATATAGTCTTGATGCGAATGTACAGCTAACGGGAACATGGTGACTGGCAACATAGTTGAGTGCATTCACCATAAAATCCATAAAGCGCGTGAAGATCGCGTTAAACGTCAAAGACAAAATACTTATTATCTATGAGTTTGTTTGTTTTTTAACGCGCGGAGCGCACAATTTCAACTGAATTAGCTTCTGTAGCATCGCCAACTCATTGTCGGTAGTTTGACTCGCCGATGCCTTTCAAACTTCGGTAGAGGAACGGAGAATGATTTATTCCACAAATACTGATTTTAAAACTATCACAACACATATTGTGACCTACTATTCGTGAACTCACCTTTGGGTCAGCCATGATATTGAAGATGTTTGCAGATTTTGAAGTTAACCAGAAGATTCAAAACACAAACTGGCCGCCGTTTTGCCTCAGCTTCTCTCACTTCCTGTTCCAGGTTTCGCGCGTCGAATATTCTCCTTACGTCATCATGTCCCGACGCACTTCGTGTAACCAAATATACAGAAAAACACATGAATAAACAAATACAAATGTTTCTGAGTAGGCCTATATATTGTGTGTATGTGTAAAACTAATAAATATATAAAACATCAGAAAGACGATTACCCGACAGTAGCATTTCATTAGGAAAGTTCAAAGTTCACAGTCAGTTCCACGTGGGTTCATTCGTAGATAACTTTAATACGTTCTTAGATGTTTAATTCACGCTGTGGTTTAACGGGGACACACGTCACCACTTTTCCGCCATTTTGCATCAGAGCTGTTCCATAAATATATCGTTACAGTTAATTGCAGTTAGTATATAGGTTTTGATTGCTCAATTCTGAACTCATTTTCAGTCAGCATGAATTTTTTAAGATGCAAAAAACTGCACAACCAAAAATTATTATGAAAATCTTAAACGTCAAGCCTGAGTACTAACAATGTTAATATGTTTTGTTCTGAACCAAACTGTTTGTAAATCCGTCAAGAATTAAACGATTTAAGATTATTTTAGTACAGACATAACATAGAAAATAACTTGCCTTGGGTCTGTACTTTTTACAATACGGCCCTCAGGAGAAGTTAACCGGCGCAAGATGGGTACCAGTTACTTATTCCGCGACTCTCCCTTTAGACATCTAGTCTTAAATATTCTACTACCAACATGGGAGCTTTCTGAGCGTCAGTGTGTGTATCGCAAGGTAAGGAACCATATAAAATAGCATAGTAAACAACAAAAGTCTTTCTAGCTTTGCTTTCATCTTGTGTTACACAACTAGTTCCGTTGATTTCCAAATAAATTAATAAATCAATGAGTAAATAAATAAACTAGGTTTTCTACAATTCCCAGTTTTTTTTTTTATGCCAAAGCTAAATTACATGGTTGAACCCATGTTGTTTGCAGTATCAACAATTTGAATTCTAAAAATGTGACCTCTGAAACAAGTTGTGTCGACTTTTCTATTGTAATCCATTATGTGTTTCTCCAGTCAATGTGTAATCAATCTCACCTAATGCATCATTTCTCCTTAGCAAGAGAGAAATAGACATGGAAGAATGTAGTGATAGCCCTGCAGTTGAAACAATCCCTCCAAAAAAGGAGGACGGCGGTGACATTCCTACTAACACCACAGATAATGTCAGCAATCCGGAAGAAACTAAGGTGTCCTCGGACTCCAACATTTACAGCTACATTAAGGATGACCTTTTTACATCGGAGATCTACAAAGTAGAAATCCGAAATGTGCCCAAATTCATCGGCTTCAACGACCTCAAGAAGTTTCTGGCCAGGCATGGCCTCAACCCGCACAAGGTCAAGCTGATGAACAAACAGCCCTTTGCTTTTGTCACCTTTAAGAATGAGGAAGAACGTGACAAGGCCATGAAGATGCTACACGGAATGCAGTGGAAGGGCAACGTGCTAAGTGTCAAACTAGCTAAGCCTAAAGCAGATCCCATACAAAGGAAAAGGAGGCAGGAGGAGGGAGAAGGTGGGGAAGGTCAACCACCGTCCAAGAGAGGAGAAGGTGACGAGCCGGAGGAGCCTCTGAGTGTCCAGATTGCCAACGTGGTGACTCCTCTGTGGAAAGTTCCCTATGATGAGCAGCTACGGAGGAAGGAGCAAGATGTGGTAGCAGTTCTGCAAAGGCTGGCCAAGTGAGTGCATGTCGTATTTTTCTATGGTGTCCTCAAACGTCCAGAAACATATTTATTATCATCTGTTATTTCCCTGTTAGGGAGATTGCCAGCACCAATAAAGCCATGCTGCCGTGGCTGTTTGATATAAAAGGGAAACACAACAGAATGTGCTGTCCCATGGAACCTATTCATCCGTCCCCTATACAGGTTAGGTTGAAAACCATTTTCTTTTTTAATAGAGAAATAATTGGTTGAGTTTTGGAAGCGTTGTTTTTGATTAGATAACTTTATTCATCCCGTATTTGGGAAATTTGACTGTCAAAGTAGCAAGAGGGTGAGAATATAGACACAGCAAAATACATTTTAGACATAAATAAATAGGTAATAAATAAGTTAATTAATAAATAAGACGACTGTTGATCTATTTCCAAAAATTATGGTGTTAGCTAATGTATAAATTGTGTTTAAAGTTTTCTGATACCGTGTGCGGTCGATTGGTCGCTGTCTTTTGGTCGCCCCAGCCGCAACAACAGGCGACCAAAAGACCGTCGACAAAACAAGGTCAAACAACACGGTCTACGCATCAATAAAAGCCAACAATGGCCATGAGCAGTTTCACTGAGCCGATGTGTGAGTCTACAAGAGTTTGTATGTATACATGCGTTGTCCCTTTAAGAAGCTACGTCAGTCAGGGTCTTAACAAGTTCTCCAACCAAAAACAATAAAAGTCCGGGAAATTTGGTGCTTTTCTTTAGCCTAATAATTACTAGGGCATTAAGTATGACTAAATAGTAATTCGCAGTTTGTATTTAGGGAATTTGAGCAACAATTTAAATGGTAATTATCACTTACCTTCCGGGCGACCAATCGACCGTGTACCTCTGATACAGAACAAAGGAGATGAATTCCGGTGTTCATAATCGTTTAACGTATTGTCAAACATTGGCAGACGGAGTACAGGAACAAGTGCGAGTTCCTCATCTCCATGGGCGCTGATGGGGAGGACAAGACCGTTGGCTTCCGCTTGGGGAAATATAAAGGGGGCTCCTGTGCCGTGGTGGGCCCGGCGGAGGCGTGCCACGTGTCTGCTGAGGGCAAGAAAGTCGCCCATGAGTTTCAAAAATTCATCAGGTATTTAAAAAAAGCATACGAAAAGTTCAGTTTAATAATTGTACAAAATTCATGTAACTTTACGTTGAAAATAAATCTTGGTAAATTCCTAACGATATATGATCGCCAGGTCAACACCCTACGCCGTGTACAGTCCTGAAACATATGAGGGACACTGGAAGCAGCTCACTGTTAGGACCTCCATGACCAAGCAAACTATGGCTGTAGCATTCTTCAACCCGCAGGTAATAATATGGAGTGGTTCGTATTCCGTGTACTCGGACTTAAGTGCTGGTCGGACCGGTCTACAAAATTTAGGAAAATCGTTTGAGATAAACATAGTTCTATCATACTTGCTGTGGTGACCTGGATTGGAAGATAATATTTTAGTGTGGGTTGGCTAAAGTATTCAAGATATTTTATGCTCAAGTTTGGCAAACCCATTCATTTATTTTTGGTCCAACCCATTAGAAAATTGAAGAATCCGAACTTGATGCCTTGAAGAACTCCATGAAGAAGTACTTTATGGAGGGAGAAGGCAAAGACAGCGGCATCACATCGCTCTACTTTGTCAGAGATGGTCAAAGGTGAGGACGAAAATCTAACATGTGGAGGGATGATGAGCAGTTTATAATCTGATCTGATTCAATGACAAACCTTTTGACAATTTTTCCTCCTGGTGCCCAAAGAAAATCACCTAACATTGAAGACTTGCCCTGTGAATTGATAGCTGGAGATGCCTGCATCCATGAGGAACTTCTTGGTGTCAAATTCAGAATATCTCCTCATTCTTTTTTTCAGGTAAGACATAATAGCACAATTTTCCTAGTTGAACAAGCTAGCGTTTATCATCGCCATTCTTTGTGCAACCTTACAGATAAATACAGCAGGGGCAGAAGTTCTGTACTCGACAGTAGGTGAGTGGGCCCAACTGAACGAGGACAGCACAGTTCTGGATGTGTGTTGTGGGACAGGAACTATTGGTCTTTCCTTGGCTAAGGTAATGCTACATGCTACTTCTGCATTGAACAGTTGACTGTATGTTCTCTAGGACTGCTGCTCTAGCTGATTACTTGAGGGAAATGCATATTCCAGATCAATTGCTAGAGGAAAGATATGGAAATCTGGAGAATAAAATAATGTTTGTTTTGTTGGGTGTTCTGCAGAGGGTCAAGAAAGTCATTGGTATTGAAAGTTGCCAGGAGGCGGTGAAAGATGCTGAAGCTAATGCAAAATTTAATGGTAAGCTCGTCATGAACAATAGCATTTGTCGTCTTGTAATCTGATCCAATGTCCTTTTTCCGCATATGAAGGGTTTACTAATGTCGAGTTTCACTGTGGAAAAGCTGAAGATTTGTTCCCCAATATTCTCAATTCGCTGGCTTCGCCCAACATCACGGCCATTGTGGATCCCCCGAGGGCAGGCTTACGTGAGTCAATAAAAGCCGATCAATTTTTCATGTAGTGATTTACCTACTAAAAAGGGGATGCTATCTTTACAGATTCCAAGGTGATACTGGCCATCAGAAGAGCAGAGCATCTGAAGAGGCTGATTTATGTGGCATGTAATGCCAAGGCAGCCATGAATAACTTTATTGAGTGAGTTTAACTTTTTTTTTTAATAACCCTGAACCCACATTGAGAATTTTTTTTTTTTTTTATATATAGCTTGTGCAGAGCACCTTCCAACAGAGTTCACGGGGCACCATTCCAGCCTGTGCGAGCCATGGCCGTGGATATGTTTCCCCAGACATCATACTTTGAAATGATTCTGCTTTTTGAGAGAGTAAACTACAGCTCCCAGCCGTCCAACAACCAGCCATGTTCATAGAGTCCCTTTAGAAATATTATTCAAGCATGCACGCATGCATTATTAGACAAAAAAATGATTAAGAGATGCCTTTTGAAATGTTTACCATACAATTTTTGTTTTCAAGTCAGTTATTCCTCTATGTATGGTTATTTCTTTAGAAATAAAAACTCTCCCTGAAATACATTGTTTCAAATGGAACTGAAACAAGTTTCCTACTTAATATTTTTTTCAAAATTTATTTAGATTCCAACAGACATTATTGTCAATACATTTTATTTTGCATAACAAACATCACCAGCCGTGGAGTTCCTGTTGCAGTACAATTTATACTTCATTTTGTAGGCAACATCGTTCTCAAAAAAACAAAAAAAACACTGGTACAAGTCAAGAGCATAACATGTAAAAGCAAGTTTCACACTGAAAAAGTTGGTAAGAACACACACACAACATGAAAATTATAGCACACTTATAAAACTAGCCAAATTCACAACAGCCTTATATCGGAAGGATGTCACAAGCCCAATAATTAAATGCACAGCAGTTTTCTATTTTAGCATGTCTTTTCATCTTTGACAGATTATCTTGACGGTACAGTACAGCAATTTTAGGTAGTCTATAAAATGCATATGACTGGATTTCGACTTTGGTATAGTTTTAAAAGCTTGTCAGACTAAATGTTGCCTTCATATGCCAGCTTTCCAACTGAAATTAGCAAGGTTACATTTGGCACATCGTACTTGTACTGCACGTGGTCAGCTGTCAAAAGGTAAAAAGACAAAACCAATACACAGTACTTTAAGACATGAGCATGCTGCAGACATAATTAGATTTAAAAACACTAATTTGCTAGATAAATGCTTTATTTTTGTATCAGGGACTCGGTCTTTTAAATTCCTGGCCAAGTTTTAGGTCCAATCTATTCACTCAAAGCCCTTTGTGAAATGGATAAACGAAGGCAATTTAATTTAAGGGAAGGGCATAGAAATACAACACAAGCGAAATGTTATTTGGTGTCCACGGCCTTAATACCCAAATAAAGAGTCACGCTAAATGGAAGGTGTCAAATTTGATGGGCTATGAGAAATCACCACAATTTTAGACATTACTGGTGTATAATCATGGTTGAGAATATTCACCATTTCACCACGTTTTCAAGCATGCAGACCACGTCAACTCTGAGGAAAACCATATTTGTAATCCTGCACACTAGCAATAACACAAACTGATTATAAAACATTTTGTTTCCCAATTGAACACAAGTATTCCCTTCCAAATACGTTACACGTTAAGAAAATTGCGAGTGATGGTACTGAAATGCAGCTATTAAGACACTTTAAAACAAATCTATGGTAGGTAGTGATTCCCGCAGTTCGATGTGCATGCATTGTACATCAATTTCCAATGTTTAAAACATGCCATCTATCTGCAACCAATGGGACTTCCTCCTTGTACCATAGCTGGGATGCATCTAGAGAGGTAGATGGTATTTGCGCTATGGTCTGTTAGTGCATTTTTCTCCAACCATGATGTCTACCAACCGATCCAAATTTAACACGCAGGTAAAATAGGCAAGCAGTTCTAATGTCATTATGACGTGATCCTACGTAGCGATTATGTTGCGGTGCTGAAAGAGTGCGGTGTTGTGTCTGGCTATATTTACGATTAAACATCGACAGTGCAGAGAGGTTCACTTCCTGGCTGGGCAGATTCCATGATGGTCATCTTGGGTTTCTTTCGGGTTTCCTCCTAGAGCAACAAGGCTTTCTTCAGTGAACATTCTTGCACTCAATAATGTTTAGATTTGCATCATGCACTAACCTGTAAGACTAAGTCTGTTTAAATGTTAGTTGTTGTGATTTAAAGCAAGTTATATAGTTGCATACCTGTCAACCTCTGCCGATAACTGCCCTTATAAATGATTATGATCCCCCTTACAAACCCCCAAAAAACCTTACAAACACCGTACGAGTCGTACGGTGTTTGTAAGGTTTTTTGGGGGTTTGTAAGGGGAATCATAATCATTTATAAGGGCAGTTATCGGCAGAGGTTGACAGGTATGATGATGACACTAAAGGCTTTTGATTTGATGTAAAGGTATAGCATCCCATAAAACTAAGCTTTCATTTCAAACTATTCCACAAAATGTAGGTTTTCATAAAGAGCAAGCTTTCCACAATACTAGTGTCCTACAAGTGCAATCAGTGGATCGGCGTCAGGTGCTTCTTGCAGCCCAACCCCCGTTGCTTCAACTGAGTCCGACCGAGTCTGTGCTGGATGTTTCGAAAAAAAAATGCTGGCCCAACCCACAGCGGCCCTCGAGGACCCCTGTTGCAGACTCTCCAAGCCAGTCCAAGTCTTTTAATTTAATTAAGCTCCCCTACGATCGTCACACTTTTTCTGTTACAAACTGACACCGCCCCCCCATCAGAGAAGGGAAAAGTTATGTGGCCCTCACAGGAAAAAGTTTGGGGACCCCTGCTATAAATGGTCGTTTTTGTCTGTAAAAAATTCCGACTGTACATGGTATTTTTTCATGTAAAAATGCCTTACTAAACATGGTCATTTTTTTAAATAAAAAAGCCTTACTATATATACACGTTCGTTTTGTTGTTGTTGTTGAAAAAAAGCCTTACTATACTATGTTGTTTTTTTAAGGAAAAAAGCCTTACTATACATGGTCGTTTTTTTAGGAGAAAAAGCCTTACTATACATGGTCGTATTTTTAGAAAAAAAGCCTGACTATACTATGTCGTTTTTTTAATTTTAAAAAAGCCTTACTATACTGTCGTTTTTTAAAGAAAAAAGCCTTACTATAATTTGTTGTTGTTTTTTTAAAGAAAAAAGCCTTACTTGGTCGTATTTTTGATACATACGTACATTTGATTTGATTTGATATAAAGGCGTAGCATCCCATAAGACTAGGCTTTCATTTCAAACTATTCCAGAAAATGTAGGTTTTCCTAAAGAGCAAGCTTTCCACAATACTAGTGTCCTACAAGTGCAATCAGTGGATTGCCGTCAGGTGCTTCTTGCAGCCCAACCCCCGTTGCTTCAACTGAGTCCGACCGAGTCTGTGCTGGATGTTTCGAAAAAAAAATGCTGGCCCAACCCACAGTGGCCCTCGAGGACTCCTGTTGCAGACTCTCCAAGCCAGTCCAAGTCTTTTTCTGGACCTATTGTAAACGTTGGCCATCAAAATGCAGACTTTTGACCATTTTGACTCATTTAAGAGCATCTTTGTTGAATATTTCACCCATTTCATTATATGCAGCGGTGTATGATGACACTAAAGGCTTTTCATTTGATGTAAAGGCATAGCATCCCATAAAACTAAGCTTTCATTTCAAACTATTCCACAAAATCTAGGTTTTCATAAAGAGCAAAGCTTTCCACAATACTAGTGTCCTACAAGTGCAATCAGTGGATTGCCGTCAGGTGCTTCTTGCAGCCCAACCCCCGTTGCTTCAACTGAGTCCGACCGAGTCTGTGCTGGATGTTTCGAAAAAAAAATGCTGGCCCAACCCACAGCGGCCCTCGAGGACTCCTGTTGCAGACTCTCCAAGCCAGTCCAAGTCTTTTTCTGGACCTATTGTAAACGTTGGCCATCAAAATGCAGACTTTTGACCATTTTGACTCATTTAAGAGCACCTTTGTTGAATATTTCACCCATTTCATTATATGCAGCGGTGTATGATGACACTAAAGGCTTTTCATTTGATGTAAAGGCATAGCATCCCATAAAACTAAGCTTTCATTTCAAACTATTCCACAAAATCTAGGTTTTCATAAAGAGCAAAGCTTTCCACAATACTAGTGTCCTACAAGTGCAATCAGTGGATTGCCGTCAGGTGCTTCTTGCAGCCCAACCCCCGTTGCTTCAACTGAGTCCGACCGAGTCTGTGCTGGATGTTTCGAAAAAAAAATGCTGGCCCAACCCACAGCGGCCCTCGAGGACCCCTGTTGCAGACTCTCCAAGCCAGTCCAAGTCTTTTTCTGGACCTATTGTAAACGTTGGCCATCAAAATACAGACTTTTGACCATTTTGACTCATTTAAGAGCACCTTTGTTGAATGATATTTCACCCATTTCATTATATGCAGCGCTGTATGATGCATACCTGTCAACCTCTGCTGATAACTGCCCTTATAAATGATTATGATTCCCCTTACAAACCCTCCAAAAACCTTACAAACACCGTACGAGTCGTACGGTGTTTGTAAGGTTTTTTGGGGGTTTGTAAGGGGGATCATAATCATTTATAAGGGCAGTTATCGGCAGAGGTTGACAGGTATGTTTGGCCTACAATTGCATTCAATCTCCTTACCCTTTGTGCGGCCAGTTTCCTCATCTCCTCTTGCAGTTTGTTCAAGATATGAAGGTTTGGTTTGTTCTTTTTGGCAAACTGCTGCAGCTCAATCACACTCTTGTCAGAGTTTTCCTACACGATCAACAGATGCATCCAAGTATAGTTAAAAGGCAACATCATCTCTATATTATAGTTGGCAGCCACGTGAAATTGACAGGGCTGCCCTTTTAACTAAAAACATTGTTTTTGCCATATTGACAGACGTTGTTCGGAAATATTAGGGATTGATGAAAACTAACACCTACCTTTTTGACCATCTTATTACTCTCTCGGCCATACATCCGCAGCAGTGAGCCCCAGTTCTTCACATGAGGATGAAGCATTTGCAGGATCTTCTGAGACGCCAATTGCTTGCCAACTCTCTTGTTCTTGCCTGGTTATAGTGACAAAAAATAAAGAAATCAAAGCAACATAGTGTCAATTTTTCATCCTCATTTTATTCAATACACGTTTGCCAGAAATTTGCATTCAAAACTGGGTGGAAAAAAAAATGCCATCAACTTACACCAACCACGCACAGTATGCTTCCCACAAGTCATCACGTATTCACTTTTCTGATTCTTCCCGGGTATCACCTCAAACTTTATGCTTGTGTCTCCCATTCCATGATTTCTAAAAAGGTCAAAAATATCAAAATAAGTTGTTAATATGGTCCATTGCATGAGCACAGTAGCCAAGCAAGGAACCAAGGATTGTTCTAAAATTCATAATGCAATACTGACTTGACTCGGTCACACCATAACTCATATTTTCTTTTTGTAAACAATTAATGGACCTGCTTAAGTGGTTCCCATATTACCTTTTAAGGCACTCATGAAGGATCTGATAAGGTGAAAGAAGCCCTGCTTTGTTGGTCAGCTCATATACTCTTGAGTCTTCTATACTGATATGGTTAAAATACTGTAGGGTAGAAAAGTCAACGTTAGTGTTGCTTGTCATTTTCTTAATCAGAGATATTCACTCATTCATAGTTCATGTTGCTTGCAGTCTGCGACTGGCATTACCTCGAGTTCGTCTGCTTCAGCAGGCTTTTCCTCAGAGGTCTGCTTCACAAAGTCAGGGATAAGGATTTCCAGTGTGGCTCGTGCTGTAGTAGTACACATAAAATTGGCAGGGTAAGTTTAACCGAAGCAGGATGTCGTCTCACGAGTGTTACACCACTTAGCAAAATATCATATGTCGCATGAACCATCGCACAAAGCGCTCATTTATATTACCAGCTTTATTCTTGGCAAGTTTTTTACTGCTAGCGGTCCCTGTGCCGTAGGTGACTCCGTCAATCATGACAGACGCACCAAAGGGTTCACTTGGATTCTCTGGAATGGACAAAAACATTGACATTTTTAATTTCAACTCAAGACGGTCAAGTGAGTGTTAAAAAAATAAATTCTCAATCCAGGTTTAACTTACCACATTCAAAAAAGTTGTAAACAGGTCGAACCTTTAGGACACGCTGCATATATTCGTGCAAGATGCAAACTTCAGACTTCCCATTGGGATTGATGATAAATTCTGGTGAGTATGAAAAGTATCAATATACAATCTTACAATTTGCGCAAAAAAAGGAACATGTATAACATAGACATTTTTATCATCCACGTAATTTCTTCGTGCAGTTCTACTTTAAAGAATACGAAGTAGTCATACCTCTACTTACGAATGCAACGTTGTATTTTACCTTTCTTAGTGGGGGCATCTTGGACAGACAGTGTAATGAGTTTCTGGTTGGCGGGAAGGATAGGCCTCTCCGATTCTGCCTGTTTCCTCTTCACGTCTCTGTTAAATTGCCTCCGCTCAGCCCAGGTGCGAAACTTCTTGACCGTCACTTGTTCAAAGTCAAAGCACTTTTCCAGGTATAGGCGGAAATCTTCAAGTTCTGTCAAGCATTTATGACGTTAACACTGATTTCAATAGAACTTGCGTCAAAAAAGAGCTTACCAATGGACTCATCCTTGCAAACTTCCACTTTGGCCCTTACTTGTCCGAGGGCTCCTTGAGCAATATCGAATGGTTTTATTTCTTTAATGGGCTGACTGTGGTTGGTCACGTCTTCACCCGCTAAGCCGCCATCGGTAGCATTGCTGGCTAGCATGCTATCAAGTACCTCAGCTGAATTCTCTGAGTTCTCTACAGGCGCTTCACCATTTGCCTCATTGGTGGGATTAACAGGAGACTTTTCTGCTTGAAGATGGACCTCGCCGTTCAATTCCTTCTCCTCATGTTCCTTCATCTTCTTATAGTGTAAGCAGGGGATGCTGCTAGTAGGAGGGTCATGTTTCTACGTAGATCACAATGACAAACATAGATGAAAAAAAAAATAGCTGACAGGTCAAACCAAGCACAAGTTTCATGGTTGTTGGACATTCCAATTGTTAGATGTTTACAACTAGGCATCAACCCCGTACACTTCAAAACAAATTCAACTAAATCTACAACAGAAAGCCGCAGAGCCAAACTATGTAAGAAGGTGATGAATCTTACTCGGATGCTGCCAGTTCCAAGGAAGTAGGGCCGAGACCATGTGACTACTCTGGTCTCTCTGTGCAGGTAGACTGGAATGCCTGAGTTGTGGAATGTCATGATCCATCCATCTGGAAGTGGCTCAGTAGGTGGACGTCCCCGGCCTAGTATACACATTAACACACAAAACGCAATAAAGAATGTAACTTTACTCAAGAACGTAGTGGTCATTTTTTTTTTTTTTTTTTTGCATTTCCATAGCAATATTCTTCTACTTATCTTATTGTGTGTATAAGCATGAGTGCACCAAACCTCTAGACTTTTAGATAGTTGCATAAATTGCATAGTCTTCTCATACTTTCACCTAGCATGATATCAACATGTGTGCACACATGTTCCAGCAGTTGTTAAAAAGTATCTTACTTTTCAAGACTGTTTTAATTTTGGTCATCATGGGTTGAACACCTTCATCTGAGTGGTGATCACTTTCCCCACCATCTTTGTCATCCGCTGGACGCATCTTTTTGGGGACCGGCATGCCCTCCTCTAGAAGAGCGTCAACGTCGTTATCGAATTCCTCCTGTGAGCGTACGTGAAATTAGGATTAAGAATAATATCTAAACAAAACTCATTTGGGAATAACTGGTTCTGGCATCTGTACAAATTTGAACTACAAAATCTTGATTTCACTAAGAAAATATTTACGATGAATAACGTAAAACTGGTTTAATTTAAACCTAGGTTCAAATTGCTTGGGAGATACGGTATATTGTAGTCACATTTTATAATCATAGAACATTCTACCATCTTAACATTGAATTGAATTGAATTGAATAACATGTTGACAGTTTTAATTTGAATTTAAATTTCTTGTTCGCCATTGCCACCTCTATCCCTAAATCCTGTTCAAATTTGATGATACTCAAGTATGTAGACTACTGCTACTGTTGAGTTGCCATATTTTTAAATGGATGCATCAATGAGAGAACATACCTTGAAAAGAAATTAAGACATTTTATAGTAGCAATTAGGGAAAAATACATGAGGTAAGAGGACAGACATACCTCAAAGCCGTAAGTCATGGACTCATCGTAGGTTTGCTCCCGTTGAACTATGGCCTCCGACTTAAAGCCACCATTTTCTCCATCTTCATTCGCCATTAAATTCTCACAGAGGTCATCCAACTCATCCAGGACAGCGTACTCTACTTTGTTTTCAGTCTCCATTTCAGCCTCTTCAACCCTACCTGCTCCTGCTCTTCCTGAACTACCGTCAACAACTTCCTGATCACTCGAAGAGAAATTAAACTCACCATTCAAATGCTCTAACCCATCATCGCTGTCTTGCCCTTCGCCTGTATACAAAACCTTGCGATCTTTACTACAGCTGCTTTCCGTGAAGCTAACACGAACCTGAACATCCCTGAGCAGCTTGAGATCTGGTCGGAACGTGGTTGAAAGGGGAGCGTGACGAGCTGTTCGGGGACACAACGAGGTGGAGTAACTAGCCTCGTTCGAGGGCTGGCTACAGAAAGCAAGTGTACTAATACTGAGGGGCTCTTGTGGTTTTGCTTCCCCATCCCCTGGGATGCATATGTATCCATCACCACCAGAGCTAACGTCCATTACCTCTGCGTCACTGGACGTTTGCAGGGGAGGTGGTGGAGGTGCTCTGCCCTCATCTCTGCCAAAATCATTAGGTGGCTCCAAAGGGAGAGGTGGTAAAATATCATCAAGATCCATTTTTTTTTGGGTAAAAAAAATAATTTAGAATCCAAAACGTATTAATTAGCTTTAAAACTACTCTTGGTTCTTATTTAAAAGTAAGATGCATGCAGAAGCACATGACAGAATAGCACACGTATCAGATGGTTATGCTAAGCTGGCTACATTGTTCTTTTCATTAATGTAGACAGCTTTCAGAATCACTGTCTCAATTATTGGAAATCACAATGCATTCAGCCTAATGTGGGATCAAGACAATGATCACATCCTCCTGCGGATTCCTCTGGCAACTAGGAAAAAAAATTAACAGTGAGAGTATTATCAGCAAATTGTTCACGACCAGTGTTTCTTATAATCCCACACCACAAAGAGTAGCCACTAGTCAATTAAAATTACGGAAAACAGTACACCGGGTCGCAGATTTTCAGAAGAGAAGGGCCCTGTTAGCATTAGCATTAATGCTAAGTGTCGAAAAACAGACTAGCGAGCTATACTGTAAACCGCATAGATTAATGCATCAACGCCGACGCCTTTAGTGCTTACATGAGCTTGCATTAATACTCACCAGTACATTTAGTTTAACTGTCTGGTCAAGTCCCTCACTACCTATTTAATGTTCACACATTAATTTGTAGCCCGGCCATCTTGAGGACGTGCACACAACCGCATTTCAACAGAAGGCCCCGCCTTTCAATGCCGGCTTGCCGATGATTGGCCGATTAAGCTGTCATTCAAAGCCACTCCTTGTCCAATACATACATAGTATGTACAGTCCGTTTTCCAATATATTACGGTAGCCAACAACAATATTATAATAAGTTTTGTTTTGACTCATGCTCGTTAATAGCTTTATGCATGTCTCCTTTCTAAACAGAATATTGGAGGCAGCTATTAGATTTTTTAAATTGTTATCATGGTATGGGAACGAGCGCTGCCCTCTATAGTGTATACATTTACAATACTGTAGAGGGCAGCATATTCTTGAGTGGGTATTTAAAACACTATACACAGCAAATCGTCCAATTTGAAATACTCAAAATAAAATTTTCGACTTCATTTACTTTACTTGAAGCAAGTTTTATTTTTCTTAACCTTCACTCTTCATCTGTTGAAATGTAGCAAAATCTTCTAGCCGTCACTAGATGCTCCAGTCAGCAGTTTACACTGCATCACATTTTCCAATATTAAAAAAATATCATAAAACACCATATTTGGCAATCTGATAAATAACAATCAAAGAACATTTTAGAGATTATCCAAAAAATGCATTAAATGTCTTTCACAGCTGCGGAGTGGAGTTGAACAACTCCAATGTAGTTGCCGTGGTGATGGGGGCTAAGAAACCAAATGATGATTTGGCGATGCGTGAAGTGGGGCTCAGAGGCCCACAGCGACTTTCCGTCATAATGTCTTCATGTCTGCAGCTTAAACTGGAAATAACTGGTAGTCCAGTTGTTTGTGTCACAATTGGGCATGGTTCGCTCGGTAAAGGTCACATTTCCCTCCACATCAATCAGGATAATTGTATTGGTCCTGAAAGAACAAATAGTATAAAAATGCAAATACAGCTAAGAGAGAAACCGGGCACAGGCTACTCAGTTCATTTGTGAAATTTGATGTGGCGATGGCTCTGGCCATGACAGAGCCAGCTGATCCCCTAGCAAGGGTATTGCTTGGGAGTGCAAGTAATAGTAACTAACCTTGTGCCATAATCAGGGGTGCGAACACACACGGCTGACATAGCTTGGATCATGGACTTGCTGTACCCGTCACCTTGGCTCTCTTGAACAGGATCAGGCGCATTCCTGTTTAAAACCCAAATGCAATTGTTTGCTCTGAAGTTGCGACTGTCAAATTCCCAAATGAAAAGGCTAAAGAATTTCCCGCTAACGGCATTCCAAAGCTCATGAATAACACTTCTGCTATGCAGCATGGATGCAAGTAATAGGGCCCAAGTGGCGACAACACCGGAAGGAAAAAAAATGGTTCTATATAAACATTTCAAGTGTGTTCATTTGTATCTGTATAACTTTTTGCACCTACAGTTCTTCGTTGTTAAGTACACTCAGCAGCTCTTGCACCAGGCCATCACAGGATAGTGATTGGTTGTTGACAATGCTGGTAAAGTGTCGCTTGCCTTGAAGCAGTTTCTTCCATGGGGTGTCCAGTAGCGAATTACTCAAGCTGTAGATTCCTGTATAATGGCACATGCAAAATATATACTATATAAAAAAATATGTACATTGTAACATCATTGCAGTTCTCATATCAAATAGAGGCGGTGAGGGTATATATCAAAACTGTTTTGTAATAAGTATACAGCATTTAAAAACTACATACACACACAAGTAAAACAGACCTGGCTTGAGATGGATGGGTTCATTGTTGCCTCTGTTTCCATAGTAACACACATGATCCTGCTTGGCTCTACATTGGATAACATAAAAGGGAAAATTAGAATCACTGTTGGTTCATTTCTACACAGTGACAAAGCACCGTCTCAGATATACTTTCAGCAAAAGTAAATGTATTAAGAAGATTCATTCATTTTCTGTACCCTTATGCTCATCTGTCATCTGAAGTATGCCTCAGTTTTTATTTAAAAGTCAGAGTAACATAAATGGGGATCAGAAATTAACATTATTGGAGAGTGAGATGAAATGTTGTGATGTCTTAAACTCATCAAGCAGAAGGCATCTCAGATATTAAAGAAATATGTAAAAATTTAACAGCAGTAGGCTAGCCCTAGTGTAGTTTTCCAGAAGAGCAGTGACCATCAATGATTAAATCACAAGTGTGTAAGACACAACATATATTACTATATCAAGGATTTAATGGTTTAACAAGCACGACAACCACAATTTACAGATTAGTCATCGTCGGATTAAAAACCGCTGTTCATTTGAGGTTGCGATGAGTACTTGTATTTAACCCAGTGCCCAAACAACTCTGAGGGTAAACAATTATAGTTTGAGTATCAAGAACTAAGAAATTATTGCAGAATTCTAATGCCAGAAAATATCTTACTCACTTGAACTCTGCGGTGAGAAGGTTGAAGCCGTTATACAAGTGACTTTCTGTTGAGACCTTCTTTAGGTAAGAGTAGCAGTCCAAGTCCTTTTCTACGAGGTAGTTGGAAACAAGGAAACCTGTGGAGTCGTAATGACATATTGTAATCGTAGTATTCAAATAAATGAGACAATGAACAAAGGGATGCATTTTTTAAAATCACCTCGCCCTTGTGCATCTGGGTTGGGCCGGCCTTCCATGTAGTTGGTGATTGCTGCGAGTTTTCCGTTCTTGTTGATCCCCAACCATGATCCTCCTTCTTTACCATATTCCAGGTCTAGGCCTGATTTGTGCATTAGTCCAAATATCTCAATTAAAGAACAGACACCTCAATTCGGTCGCTGACAGCAGTTTGGTCAAAAACAGAATTGTATTTCCTTGCTAAAAAACACTACAACGGCTCATAGTCCGTGTGCGGTTGATTGGTCGCCGGTCTTTTGGTCGCCGGTCATTTGGTCGCCAGTCATTTGGTCGCCCGGACCCAAACAACGGGCGACCAAAAGAGCGGCGACAAAACAAGGTAAAACAACACGGTCTACGCATCAATAAAAGCCAACAATGGCCATGAGCAGTTTCACTGAGACGACGTGTGAGTGTATAAGAGTTTGTATGTACATGTGTTGTCCCTTTAAGAAGCTACGTCAGTCAGGGTCTTAACAAGTTATCCAACAAAAAACAATAAAAGTACGGGAAATTTGGAGCTTTTCTTCAGCCTAATAATTAATAGGGCATTATGTATGACTAAATAATAATTCACAGTTTGTATTTAGGGAATTTGAGCAACAATTTTAATGGTAAGTATCAATAATCTACCGGGCGACCAAACGACCAAGTACCCTCATAGTCAGTACTAAAGCATGCAAAAATATAGTACTTAAATTTGGAGTTGATTTAATATTTTGAGAGGAGCTGCACTTGTGTGAATCCCTTCATCAAGAATTCACTTGTAATACAGAGTATTAATCTTCCTGCAATCATAAACATATAATACTATGTACTATATAAACGAATAAATGTGCTTTTGCAGCAGAACATCAAGTGACTTTCCACGTCAATGAAGGAGGTTATTTATTTAAATCGACTACTTTTCTTGGTGATCAATAAAAGCAGGCCACTTAAAGTGACAGTGACCAGTAGAGCCAAATGATCTCCCTGCTCTAAGGGTGGAAGGGAAAGATAACCCAATCCCACTGGGAGCCATATTTTACGGCACTTCTCATCTCATCATGCTACGTATTCTTCAAGCCCTCCGCGAGTCCCACGGAGAAAGCATTGCCTTTTATTCTTGTCACATTGAATAAAAGCAGACATCAATTAAAGACCCACGCTTGAAGTCGTGACCCGTCCGTCTATTACACAGAAGAGAAGAGAAGGGGGGAGATGACCAAGGTTGCTATCTCTGCATTTCCTTCTCCGGGAGAAATGAAAAGCATGATTGATTTCTCCCCTGGGAGGCCAAAATGTGTATTGAGCATTAGTCCATTCAATATAGTTTAATGCAGAAGGTATGGTCCTCTGAGAAAATGGAGAGTTAGATTTTCGGGTGCAACAGATCATTTGTATGGGTTCATTTCTGATTGAAATATACCCGGGTATATTAAATGATTTTTTTAAGCCTCACGTTTGTGCACCATTTAATATACCCCTGCCGTTTAATATACCCGGGCATATTAAACAGCAACTCAGCTTTTTTGGCAAGATTTGTATGGTGTTCATGGGGGCATAATTATAGATACTTAAGTTCATTAAAATTCCAAGTCAGACTTTATTCAGCAGTAAGTAGTATTAACCTGAAAAGTGAGTATTTTTAGTCTGCAAAACGTTGATGCACCCCGTCACGGCATAAAGAGTGCGTAGTGGATCGTACCTTCCCGTTTGTGCGCCATTTAATATACCCCTGCTGTTTAATATACCCGGGTATATTAAATGGGGGGTATATTAAACAGTAAAATATGGTAGGTAGTAAATTTAAATCTGCTGAGAATGTAGACTCATGTCAGAATTGAAAACTAGCTCAAGCCTAATCTCAAGTACAGTGACTAACATAACACAGACATTAGATCAAAATTAACCTGTGACCTCCACCAAACAATAATCACCACAACTCTATTGAATCTACAAAACCATAAAATCCGTAGTGTCCCCTGGGTGTAGCCTGGTGGTTAACAAATGATTGATTTGTGAGTGATTTATTAGTTCAAACTTGGTATGACTTACCGCTGAGAACATCAGTATTGCTCCCCCAAAAGTCTGCAGCCTTCGATGGTCTGTTGTAGTACTCATCTCTGTTTGCAGCCAAAATTAGCCTTTGGAGGGAGCCGTAATCTCATTAGAATGTCTTCCAATTCAAGCATCCATTTATTTCACATCAAAAATGCGTACCCAACTTGTAAATATGCATTAGTGTTCTTCACATTTCAAGCAGCTGGGCTATTATTAAACCGAGAGCGTATTTAAAATAAATGTTATGCAACGCAATCGCAATTGTATAATTTGAACGACTCTCAACGACACATTCATTATACGACGCAGCTTGACACGAATAGACACACAAATGACATTATTATTCTCTTTTTAACAATGATTGCCATCCATAATACTTTCCCCTATAATTTTAAATATGAGTAATTGCATACTGTGTGGCAACACATATAGAAGTAAAAAGCTGAGTTAACAGCCTTGGTCATAACAATCATTATAAGAGTTCATTTACTCCCGATGGATGTTTTAATCAACTTGCAACTACAGCAAAGGTCAGCAATCTTTTTAATGTTTTTAACCCAAGAGCTACTTCACGATTATAGTACTATAACTATTATTACTTTAATGCTAGCACTAAAACCCCATAGCTCCCCCTATCACATGCTGCTAACCACTTTAGTCACTTTCCTATCTCATTTCATTTTTATTGTATATAAATGTTTTTTTTATGCCCACCTATTTATGTGTGGACTTTGTGGTGTAGTTTTAAATCTCATTGTATGTGTGTAGTGACAATAAAGGCATTCAATTCAATTCATTTTCATTACGTTATTACTAATAGTCAATTACATTAATTCATGGGAAAACAGTTTCTCATGACAGTGTACCGTATTTTGACGACTATAAGGCGCACATAAACGTCTTAAATTTTCTCCAAAATAGAAAGGGGGCCTTATAATCCAGTGCGCTTTATATATGGACCAATACTAAAATTGTTATCACGATAAAATAAAATAAATCAGTCGATAGGGTACACCATCCTCTACAGCTCTCATAACTACGGCAAGCAGCCCCCGACTCCACTATTTTCCCGTAGAAAAAGTACTGCGCAGTGACTTCTGGGATATACGAATATGTAGTTATTTTGTCAATACACCCAATGGATTGTGGCCTGGCCATCGACATCAACACAGTGGTGTATGTTTTGCCATGCCTGGCTGCGTCTATAAAAACGGTGCATCCTTTGTGTGTGTAAAATACAGAAATAGCACTCGTTACTGACACTGCGGCTAAAAATATGATGTGCCGTATAGTCGTGAAAATACGGTATATCAAAATGAAACACTGTTTAAATTGCTGGCCATTCAAAATGGTCAATGGTCCATGAGTGGTCAGCTTTTCTGCAAAAGGGGGCCACAGGCTGTTCATGTGGTGCTTGGGGGGCACTATTGGGCCCACCGACACAACGTGAGTGACTGAATGAGAGCGCAAACAGGACAAATAATACAAAATGGAAGGCTACATACTGTCTATCCTGTACTGAAAAGTACAGTGAAATAATATATTTTATAAGGCAGTTGTATTTGGGTTAGAATATTTTTGAAAACCGTTGAACTGGATTGACCTCCCAAAGCTATACTGCATTGGAGCCCCTAATTAATCCTTGGATGACAGGAGGCATATATCTTGCTGAAAAGATAGAGCTCAGCCCCAACTGATGGATATTAGAGGTCAGCCTCGGAGCCTTAAGGGCTAATCATGATGGCTTGTTGGTGCTGCACCAAACACATTTTAATGATGTCAATCGCAAGATCAAGTGTTATCAGACCCAATGGGCAAATCACATTTGAGTGGAGATGAACATAGAAATTGCCTGCTGCATCATGGGGAAAGGGAGGAGTTTTTCTTCTTCTAAATATAGGGGAGTGAAACATGGTGACATCATCGAATAATCAGTTTCTGAAAAATGTTCAGGCCATATTTGTGCTGGACAAAGTTCAAATTACCTTATCTTATTTTCTTCATTCAGAAGAGAGAATATGAATGCAGTTGTATCTCACATCAAGTGTTAATTACCATATTTTAGGACTATAAGTCACACCTGAGTAGTCTTCCCTCAATTTCGTAACTTCACGTATCGCAAGTTCATGATTTTTTCTGCTATTAATGATTAAAAAACTTTGTTTAAATCATAAAAACTTTGGGATTTTTCGATTATCGCGGCTATGACTGGTCTACATTAACCGCGATATTTGAGGGATTACTGTATAAGTCGCGCTTTTAGCAGTGAGAGAGAAAAAGAAAAGACGTATTTAGATATTAGTCGCAGGCTCAGCGTGTGACTCATAGTCCAGAAATATATATATTTTTGTTCGGTTGTTAAAATACATTTGCAAGGTTATCATTTACAAAAGGTGAAAAAAAAATAGTGCGAACATGTCATCCTTGTGACCTATGACTATCCATACAGGAAATATCATTTTTTTTCTTTTCCTGGTTGCTTGCACTATAATAAGTCAAGAGTTTTTGGTAAGTTTGAATGATTTCTTTATAATATTTTAATACGAGCAGACTTTACTAACTGCACATTGATGCTGGTGCATTTACTATTCTATATATAGCACTGCAGTTACGGAATGAGGACAAACTATGTTTCACCTTTCCTCGGGTTGATGTCTGAGTCATTGCACAAACACCTCTGATCTGATCTCCTAAGGCAGGGTCAGAATCCCAAAGACAAGGACAGAGATGGACTTTGTCCAGGTGGGACTTTGGCTCTCATCCTTTGGTACATTTAAATAAAGGCCGGCTTCACATCACACCCTAACCCGTACAGATGGCTCATTCTGCAGTAGTGGACGCCCTTGCATTATTCACTAAAAGGTCAGGTTTACCTTCTACATTAGATGTTAAGAACAGTGGCGAGAATACATTAGGATAGAGTTGTGCCTGCAGACCAGATCACTTGTCATGCTAGGATTTAAGGACTTAGAAACAATGGTGGCTATGACAAAAATAATTACATTGTAATTTGATGTCTCTTTAAGTATACGATGTTTCAATTGTTAATAAATAACTATATGTTAGTATACTTCTGAGATGAAAGAGGCAATAAAGGTTTTGGCTACAATACAAAAAAAAAATCACTATATAGGCAAAATCACATAGTATAATTCTTTACAAGTATAACATTATCAGGAATTAACTTGATCTTTTAATTGTCAAATTGAAATTGGAATCAACCATAAAATTACTAAAACTACCATTATGTTCACAGATTTTGTGACTTACGTTTAGCATCCCATTGAAAGGTATTATTAGATAAATGTAAACAGATAATTAACTGTTGCAGAATCAGCACCAAAACTTGAAAATAATTGAATTAATGACAAAAAAAAGTTTAAAGTCACAATTTTTTGGAGCTAAAAATGACAAAAAGGTTAAGATCTGATTGGAAGACAACGATTATGTATTTTTGGACATACCAAATAGCTTGGCTTGCAACAATGTACAGCAAAATTGAACTTTCTTTCCACAGAGATTCTCAAAAAAAGTTACCATAAACAAATTGATTAATTTACCTGTAGGCGTTTTTTGATGCAGGCCGCGGGTCAAATTTAATGAAAATGATACACATGGATGTATAGAGATCGGTGACGGGTTTGTAACCTGTCCACTTGCAGCTTCAAAAAATGCTCATATCTGTCAAAAAGAAGAGAATAACAACAGTTAAGGAAACACAGTTTTTAGGATCGTTGTCCATAGTTTTTTAGTAAGTTGCACGGTAGTCATTGTTTTTATTCATTGTTTTACATTGTGTTTATGTTGCAAAATGTCAATATAGAAGGGAATAAAGTATGTGGACTTATTATATTGTTACTTTTTGTGTCAAATCACTCTAAATAAATGTTCATGTCAACTGATGAAGTCAAAAAACTTAAAATGTAATGTTTGGTGACGTCACTTGATCAAGTTTTAAATGAGACTGTACATGTAAAACTTTTATAACGATATGTAATTTTAATTATAGCAAGCCCTTCACACGTGAGAATTACAATCTCATTAACCTACAAAAATAAAACAATTCAACATTTACGTGGATCACAAAGTTAAGATAAATGCTTTACCAAGCAAGTTAGCGAGCATCGATATATTGAAAAAAAAATCCAAAATCAGTAGTCCTTACAGTGCGAATACAAATCTCTTTTTGACCTAAAATACAAGAAATAAATAGCGATAATTTTAGTTTATACTTATCCAGGTGTCAATATTCATTGCTATTCATTTTACAACAAACAATACCTAGCTAACGTTAGCAAACATACATTTTACTTTGGAAAATAAAGTAATTTTTAGTATACTGATCCCGTGTCCAAGGGAAGAATGGTAGATCGTTACTTACCTGTTATCTTAACGAGTGTGTTCTGGAGCAAAGTTACTTTCCTATTTACACTTCCCATTGCCTAAGATAGTTTAGCATCGTGTTCACAGTTGGTAATTCGATTTAAATACTATTACGTCCCTCTTTTTTGGCCCGAATGGGACCTATTGTATCCAAAGCTAACCTGCGTTTAGGCGTCCGTACTCCGCCTGTCTTTTCTGTCTTTGTACTTAAACTGAACGCATATTTTGCCGCAATCCTCTGTTGACTTCGATTGGCTAGTTCAGCATCAGCTGTACAGTGAATATTTACATTTCCGGTTCTTGTCATTGCCAAAATAAAAGAGACAATATTGCCGCAATCTGAATTTGCTGAAAAAAATAAATTTAAGTACTTAAGCTTTAATACTGGGTTGAAAAATAAAAAAATAAACATATATTTTGACACAACGTTTTGGTTGGGAGTGGATTTTTCCCCTTTTCTCCGTGTTGATGTTAAATATCATACAATATCCATTCATTGATTTTCCGTAACACCTTTTCTCATAAGGATTGCGGGGGGTGCTGGAGCCTATCCTGGCAAATTGTGGAGTAGATACATGCTGAATTATTTTCTATCCTCAAACTCACCTGAATCAAATAATTATCAAATGAAATCTGCACAGAAGCCTGATAACGACACAGGTGTGTTGTAGAAGGGAAATAATATGGAAAGCTGACTGGAAAGGTGCGTTCAAGGACCGAGTGGGTGACCCCTGGTTGAACTATAGTCTACCGCAAAAAGACTACCATTTTTTTATATATTCATCTTGTTGGCCACTTTCATTGAAAAAAACCGACTCACTACAAATTCTCTATAGTTTTTTTACATAAAAAAATTTCCTCCACTACCGTGATGGCGATGGGCGGGGACATCGGTCTGTTTTGATGATATTGGATAAACCCTTCCTCGCCTTTCATAAAACGCGACCGCGCCGTAATGAATTAGCAATTATTCACCAAACCTCAACTTTTGAATCGATGAATGATCGTCTACGCGTGTGCGTGCGAGCACTGCGATCCACCGACAGCAAGTGAACGCACCAACATTTGAGATTAGTGAGGTTGACAGAAAAGGTCCGCCGCAGCTAAAACTGCATACAAAAAGCCACTCTTCCAAGCCACCGGACTACTGCTCATCATCTCCCAGGCTCTCATCGAGGATGGACTAGACAAAGTGAGGTAAAGCAACGTAGAATATTGCATTTCCACGAAAATCAATGTGCATATTATGGATGTATTGATCGTGCACCACCAAGTTGTAGCCTGCATGTGCCTGCCTCTCAACTCACTATAACGAGGGGGCGTTAAAAATTGCGAATGCAATAATTGCGAAGACCACGAAAATAATTGGCGAGACAATGGTTGATTTTTGATGAGCTGTAAGATGCTTTTGTTTGTTATGATATTGTTTTACTGCTCTTTTAAGAGAGTTGCCATGGAGAATCTTGGGTGCATGCCCCCTAATTACCTAATGTGGAGGTGGTGGGGATTCTGTCAGTGTCAAGGCGCGTTTATTATGATAATATATAGAGGCTTTTCCATTATAAAGGTAAGATAATGAAATAACCTCATTTAAAGAAATGCTCCTAATAAATGTATGGTTCTTCTAGAAGTTATTTTGATACACAGCTTGGAGGGTTGCATTCATTCCACTTAAATGTGTTGTAGCAATTAATTTACAACCACTTCTTAATCTTGGATTGGATTGTAGTAGGACATGGAAAAAAGGTGAGTTTTCACTCTTTGTTGATGATTTTAATAATGATTATTAATTTTTTTTCCACAGAGGTTACACTCGGATGTGATTTAATAAATCAGATTCCTTGTTAAATGGTCCTGGTTATCACAGTCATTAGTTGATCTTTTGATCAATAGCAGTGTTTGTGCAATATCATCGACCAGGTATTTTTGTAAGGAATCTGTCTGACAGATACTATATGTATAGATATAAAAAATACATTGAACAATATAGTTTTAATGTACAGTGGTACCTCGACATATGATCTTAATCCGTTCCGGGACTGACATTGTATGTCGAGCTTTTCGTAACTCGAGCGAACATTTCCCATTGAAATGAACTAAAACAAATTAATTTGTTCCAACCCTCTGAAAAAAACACCAAAAACATGATATTGGATTGGAAAAAATGTTTTATTTCTTCTAATTCGCCATCGATTAACAAAGTAACACATAACTAGTGGTTTAATAATAATAAAATCTGTTTAATAGAAGTAAAATTAGATGCATTTCGCGGAGGGTAGAGACAGTGACATACACGGAGGTGTGGGGGGGGGTGTTCGGGGGGGTCTTTATCCACAACGCACTCGTAAACGAACAAACATTTAAATTAACTTGGATTAATATATACAGACACATTCAAACATACGGTTAATGTAACTACACCAAACTGGATTCTAATTTTGTTTTAATCATTTTTTACCTTCGTTTTCCGGGTTAGAGGTTTGCCACGCCTCCACCCTCACGTTCCCTATCGATGGGTTGTTTGCTGTTGTATTCCCTCCAAAATATTCCGAAAATGATGCACACAAATGTCCTCCCAATAGGATAACGCACAACCACTTACCAACGATAAACAGCCTCACATGTCATGGCCACCTGGCTTGGTCACATCTCGAAATTTTGATCGTATCGCGGGCGAATTATTCGATTGAAATTTTCATCGTACCACAAGCATGTCGTAGGTTGATCTGATCGTAGGTCGAGGTACCACATTATTTAGAAATTTCAATATATGCCCGTTATCATCATTCCAATCAGATATTGGTTGAAAAATTGGGGTTTGTATTTGTGTATGAATTTACATGAAGTAACTTTGAAATTATATCTTAATCACTAAGGAATTGGATCAGGAAACACTGCATTAACTTGCACAGTTATAAAATGTCTAGTAGAAATGGACCTTTAAAACTATATTTGAATCCCTAAAGCATCCTTTTTATGTCCATTCTTCTGCTTTTATGATTTGTTTTTTAATGTGCTCTAATATTTATATCTGATATTGTGATTTCCCCCCTGTGCTTTATAAATTGTTATTTGTATAACACTTCTTTTGTTTTGGTGGGAATTATTCTTACTCTTGTTTTCCTGGTTCTCTTTTCTTCGTGCGTTTTAACACACCTCTGGTGTTTCCACATCAGTGGTGTTCCTTGACAGTTTTATCATAATACTGTCAGTCATCCAGTTATACTAATGTTTGTGTGCACAGGGGGTGCAGTCAGGGAAAAGCAGATCCCTACGGGCCTAACCTCATCAATGCCCCAAATTGAAAATACTATTCTGCAGACCTACTGTCAGTCTTGAAGCTTTCTTTATAATTGTCCTCACTTTCCTTCTGCTTATGGCGCCCTTTTTTGTATGTGTCACTGTCTAATATTTGCACTGGTTTTCACCCTTGAAAGTACTTGGCAATAAAATGTTCAGATGGGATGTATGTATATATATATTTTTAGGGAAGGCTTGCGTTAAGGTGATGTAGTCTGTTTACTGGCTGACAGATAGTTCTTATTCTCTATGGAATGGATTTTCCATTGTTTGCATGTTCTTCCCGGGCCTGCGTGGGTTTTCTCTGGGTACCCTGGTTTTCCAAAGACACACATTCCAAAGACATGCATGGTAGGCTGATTGGACACTCTAAATTGCCCCTAGGTATGAGTGTGAGGGTGAATGGTTGTTTGTCTCCTCGTGCCCTGCGATTGGCTGGCCACCAATTCAGGGTGTCCCCTGGCCTCTTGCCCGAACTCAGCTGGGATAGACTCCAGCACCCCCCGCGACCCTAGTGAGGATAAAGCGGTTCAGAAAATGAGATGAAATGGGAGATGAGACTTAAAGGAGTGTTGGTACTTTTGAATGAGCCATATTATTTCTTATGTGGATTTCAGGTATCTTGGCAAAAAATGTCAATATGTCATTATTAGATGAAAAGAAATGTGATCTTCATGGGTGGCATGGTGGTAAAGTAAAACTACACGCGTTCAGATTTGAACCCGAGACCGCCCAACTGTGAGGCGGACCCTCAGACTCTCCAAAATAACGAAAGGTCATACTAGAACAGAAGTCTAGGTGTTTTCCAACAGAAGCTTAATTTTGCTACTTTTCTAATAGCCACTAGAACTCATTCGCATATCAGTTTACTAAATAAATAAATTAATAAATATTATTCTCCACAATGTAAGGAACTGATCATCTTTGATTTATTACTGTTATTCCTTCCTTATTATTGCAGTTTCCCGTTCAGCATAGCATTTAATTAGCAAATGCTCACGGGGATCGTTCAGCAAAAGCATTATTGCTACCGAAATGCTATTATGCGTTTGTCATTTCAATTAGAGCTGATATTTACCTTGCATGCTTAACTACTCTTCCTGAAGTGTTCTTCTAAAAATATATATAGTATATATACAACAGTGGCGGTCCGTGCATTTTCTCGTAGCGCCTTCAACGAATGAATCCAACCCTCAAAAACTATTTTATGGCTATAAAACCTTGACTGCAGCTACAGCTGCGACACATAAAAATAATCAATAAATCAATGCACAATAATGGGGTAAAATCCACTTCCTAGCAGCATTTAGTGATTAAATACAAACACTGGAGCTTTTCAGATATCAGAACCGGGCCCACAATTTAAATATTATTTAGGAATATAGCCATATTTTACTCACCAAAAATCATTTTTAACTGTACACAATATCCATCCTCCTTTCTTTCTTCCTTCTTTTCTATCGCCATCGAAGCTAATGCTGAAAGTCGAGCCTGTCCTGTCGTATTTCTGGCATAGTCCGCCTTGAAAATGGCTTTAAATCAACACAACAATATATTTGCTTGTGCAGCTAGCTCCAGATACAGTTTGGTAGCTAATCATAGTTAGTGAAAGCGATGAGATATCCCTACGCCTGCGACAAGGCAATGACGTATCCCTACGCCCGCGACAATACATTGATGTTGCCAACTCGAAATCTTATTGGTTAAAGCAACAGTCTTATCGACGCTTGTTTAATGCAGCAGAGCCTGCAGAACTGAATGTGAAGGCCTTGAGGCAGATTTCTGATCCTGGCAACAAATAATGGCTGAAATGTGATTGGTTACATGCTTCAATATGAAAACACTCATCTGGAAGCAGTGCAACCAGGGGGGAAAGCAATGAACAGACAATTTGGAATTATTTAATAAGTATTGATATAATGTATGATTCAGATATTTCTTAGGCCAGCAGAGAAGGCCTTGAAGGCCCTGACGGCCCGCCACTGATTGGTTCCATTTTCAATTTTTTCAGATGAGGAAATTAGTGGGTCTAATCATGGACAAAATGTATTTGATGTGGCTTGTGATCTTGAGCTGTCATGGAATGCAAGTAGGAACCCAGCGTCAATGCCCCTTTGTGACTCTGACACCTGCAGAGCTCAGTCTCCTGATCCTAAGGTGATTAACATGCACCTCCAAGCTCCCCGGCCGTCCCTCTGAACAACCCCCCCACCTCCATTGGCTGTCCATGCTGGCACAGTCCTGTAGTCTTGGCACTCATTCTACACGGCTCCTTTTGCAGAGGAGATAACTCAGGTCTTTGTTCAAGATAGCCCACCGTAGTGAGAATTGAGCTTCTGATTTAATAAAAGGAATGAAATCCAAAGTATAAAATGCCTTCAAGTTTCGATGTCCCAATTTTTGGAGACCAAAATCCTCTTGAAAACTACTCCACAAAGCTTTTAGACCTTTATGGAGATTTAACATTATATCACTGTGTGCCCCTTTTATTTAGCTTTTTGGTGCCATTTCCTGAAATTACAGAGGGAGTTAAGAAGATTTGCAATGTATTTAGTCCCTCCATTCAAAAGAAGAAAAAAAGACCGAATTAAATTATGGTAATTCATGTGTTCCAGTGAAATGTTTAGTTTGTAATCATCAGTAACTGGTTCTGAATCTACTGCTGATTTATTGTTTCCAGAATATTTTTAGCATTTATTTTCTGGTAATTTGCTACTTCCTTAGTTTTGTTCATTAACTATTGTACTTGTCAGCCTTTTAGCCTTCATCAAGGATTTTATTTGGGAAATTTGATATTCCGTGCCCATTGTGGTGTAAAATTGTGGGTTAACAGGCGTATTGAATTACTCTCTCGCTACTGCAGTATTTGTGTAACTTGAAATACTGGTATTTTCAAAAATATGTGCATTTTGTTGTAGTTAACTTGCTCAATTATATTTTCAAAATTTTATGTCACAATAAAAAAGTAATTAAGTGAAAAGAGTGCAAGAAAGAGAAATATTGGATAGACTTCCTTATTGTCATAGACATTGTAAAAGTTAACAAATATAACAATATTGATATTAGCGTTTTTAAATAGCGCTTGTAACCAGCCACTAGTTGTGAAATATTTGTTGTTGTTGTGAAATATATATATTTTTCTTATAAATTAGCATGGCAGCATAATTAAAATTGATTATGGCTCTCGTATTTTACAAAAAAAGGGTACGACAGTCACTATTACTATATTCTACAAAAAAATGCTGTTGTATACATACCCACAAAAAGGAACTGATACTTGGAGTACATTTTAATGAGCTACTTTTGCACTTGAGCATATTTCTGGTACTTTTTCCCCCACCCCTGACAACCATCTTTTGTCAAAAACTCATATTTAATTAGAAGATATGAAGAAAATGCTCCTTTTTTTGCTCTCCAGAGCTCATTTGCTGCAACAAGCAGTGGATGTCTTAGATCTACTCAGGGTGCAATGACATATCGAGGCTGTCAAGGCATTTTGGGAGCAGAATGTACTGCACCGCTGTCAGAAAGTCGAGTTCTTTGACAGCATAATGACCCAAGTCACATGGCTACACATTCCCAAAACATTGTTCCTAATCTAGTCGGTCTAATGTCAGCTTTGTACGACATGGAAAAACAAAATACTTGATTTTGGCTTCTTGATGTGCACACTGTCCCTATGTGTAGTAATCTGTCCACATTTATTTAGAAAGCAAGTACGTACTGCCACTTTGATAAATGTTGGTTAGCGGCATGTTAGATTTAAGGTATTTGCTGGCTGCAACTTCTTTGTTTATTTTCTCACAGACCTGGCTCATTGTGCCACGAGAGGATTAAAAAAGCCTTAACATCGTGGTGTGCCTTGATTATGTCCAAGGATAAGAGCCTCTTAATTGTTATCACTGGAGCGCTTCTGTGCAACACAAATATTGGAGTAAATAACACATTTGATATGCATATAGGTGCCACATCCTACATAGAAGGGGAAACATTCCTTTGTAAGGTTGTATATCTTAAGTGAAATGGAATGTCATGTAATGAATGGAAGGTCTAAGTTTTCTGTTGCTTTTTGTATTGCACTGATGGCTTGTTGTGGGTGGTGAATACACGGCATCACTAATGGTTTCAGCCATTATGCATAATGGACCTGACTGTTTTTGTAGGAATATTTACTGATATTTGATTTTTCACCATCGAGAGAAAATGTCCAAGTTTCTTCACATATTATTTTCCTGAAAATCTAGCTTCACAGCCCCTGCATATCACATAAAAGAGGACTAAAGAGGTTGGTTTGATGTGTTTTTTTAGTGGAACAAGCACATTGACAGAACGTTAGCGACCTTCCAGCGCAATAGGTTGGCCATCTGGCTTTATAGTTGTCAGATGTGAGGTCAGCTCTCAGATGACCTGTCCTTGGCGCACAACTGAATGCCCTTTGTCCTACTCTTTGGGTGTGGATGTTAAAGTAATATAGTGTTAAGAAGGTTCTGCGCCATGGCTCCTTTACTGTTATGAAGTGGAAATTGCCATTTTGATGTATTCCATTTTTCAACAAAATTATATAATAGGAACATTTTAGGAATATGTACTTGCATAATCCGGTCCATTAGACAAAAAAGCGAGGTGAGTTTATTGTTTAATGTTAGAAGGCAGATTCTGTGTAATTGATTCGTGATCCATTCATGTCTGTGAGCAACTGAGGTAAAAAGGAAGGTGAATTAGAAAAAAAAGCTGACATTTTGCATTTTTTATTTATAATTTTCAGTCATACAGGTCCCAGGTGTCTTGATATCAAACCAATGGCTTGTTAAAGTTGTGTGCGGTCGATTGGTCGCCGGTCTTTTGGTCGCCGGTCTTTTGGTCGCCCCGACCGTGCCAACGGGCGACCAAAAGACCGGCGACAAAACAAGGTAAAACAACACTGTCTACGCATCAATAAAAGCCAACAATGGCCATGAGCAGTTTCACTGAGCCGACGTGTGAGTGAGTGTATAAGAGTTTGTATGTGCATGCGTTGTCCCTTTAAAGAAGCTACGTCAGTCAGGGTATTAACAAATTCTCCAACAAAAAACAATAAAAGTCAGTTTCTTTAGCCTAATAATTACTAGGGCATTAAGTATGCCTAAATAGTAATTCGCAGGTTGGCGACCAATCGACCGTGTACCGTTAAAGTACCCATAGTCACGAATGAAATTACATTTAAAAATATTTCCTTGCGTTAAATAAAATAATCTTGGTATAGGGGCATGTTTAAGTCATCTCATACTTATTCTGAGCTTATGAAGAGTTTCAAGGAAGGCATGGCCTTCCAAAATGATCAGGACCACCTCTCACACTTAAAATGGATGGAACGTCTTGCCCAGAAGCTGAGGAGTTAACACTTAAAAATGTAAACTGAGACATATATAGATTCTGCAAATAACGTCATCGGGCCCGATTTCCAATGATGTGATCGGATCAGGGACATCCCTAATGTTTTTCTGCAAATAGTTACATGTTCTGGCCAGGATAATTGATGTGAAGGTCATGTGAGCAGATCTCTCAGAGGCTGTCAAATCCAGACAGGAAAATCCTCTCCTCCCCTCCTTAAGAGTTGGCAATAGATATAAAGGGACCTTGTCAGAAAATGAACGTGGCAGAAAAGATGCCAGTGCATTCATCAATGCAGGGCTTTGTGTGTGGGAGGGAGGCTTTTTGATGTGCTGCTATGGCTCCCACTGCATCGGTCTTCTGTTGTGGTTGAAAGCCAGGAGGTTTGTCCAGCTGGGACACTAAACTATGGTATATGAAAGATGTCTTTCCTGCATATCTTAACCTGATCTGGAGGAAAGTGACCTTATGAAGTATGTGTTGAGAATAACAACAGCTTCTCGCAGTAAAATCCCCAAGACAAGGATGTCCTCTTGCCTACACATTTTGGATTCATGTATATGTATCATTGCTTAATCATTTACTTATTGAACAGTGATACACAGTGGCGGTCGGTGCATTTTCTAGTAGCGGCTTCTATCGGAATCAATCCAACCCTCAAAAACTATTTTATGGCTATAAAACCTCTACTGCATCTACAGCTGCAACACAGAAAAAACATCAATAATAACATCGTACAATTGAAATATTATTTAGGAATATAGCCATATTTAACTCACCAAAAATCCTAACTTAACTGTACACAATTCCAACCTTTCTTAATGACGTCCAGCTTTTATTTCTTGAAAAGTCAGTCTTGAAAATGGCTTTAAATCAACACAACAATGTATTTGCTTGTGCAGCTCGCTCCAGATACAGTTTGGTAGCTTTGGCTAATCCACTCTATGACTAGCCAATCATATTTGGTGCGAGCAATGACTTATTCCTACGCCTGCGACAAGGCAATGACGTATTCCTACGCCTGCGAGAAGGCAATGACGTATCCCTACCCCTGTGGCAAGGCATTGTGGTGTTGCCAACTCGAAATCTGATTGGTTAAAGCAACAGTCTTAATGATGCTTGTTTAATGCAGCAGAGCCTGCAGAACTGATTGTGAAGGCCTTGAGGTAGATTTCTGACCCTGGCAACAAATAATGGCTGAAATGTGATTGGTTAAATGCTTCAATATGAAAACACATCTGGAAGCAGTGCAACCAGGCGTACAAGCAATGAAAGGAACCTAACAGACAATTTGGAATTATTTAATAAGTATTGATGGACAAAATATAATAAATGATTCAGATATTTCTTAGGCCAGCAAAGAAGGCCTTGAAGTTCCTGACGGCCCACCACTGGTAATACATACATAATATTGGTCGTGTTGATGTGGTGTGTGTCTCTTACAATCTTTCTTGCATCCACTGCTATTGATTTTCTTGATCCGACTGTTCAATTCTGCAACTTTTTAAGCCAGTGCTTTCCTTCTTCTTCATGATAACCCAAACAGTTGTCCACGGTAGCCAATGGTTGTGCAATCACGGATTGATTTTCCGTCTTGTGTCAGATACAAACCTGCAGAAGGCGCAGGAGCAAAACGAGAGGAGAAAGTAGCAATCATGTTTAGAAACGGAATCCAAGCAGGAAAGAATTAAGGCCAGTGGGCACCAGAGTTTTGAACTAGCATTGTCAATTATTTGTTCCCAAGTCCTGATACCTTGCTGAAGGTAATGGCCACAGGGCATACTGCAGGAAATGACACCCACTATTCCGCTCAGACATCTAACCTCCATGTTAATCTTAGGGATTTCACGATACGGACTTTTTGACTTCCGATTCAATCCAATTTTCCTAGGACAAGTATTGCCGGGTCCTATTCCATTCATAATCTGTGTGCTTGTAAACGGAGAATGTTAGCCAAGATGGTGTCATGAACACTAATTCAAAGTACTTTGCAATTATCTAAATCCTTAGTGTTTTACATTCAATTCCAAGTCATCCCTAAAAGTGCCCATTTAAATATGTCAGGCTCGAATGGTCAGCATTTGAATTGGTTTGAAATAATCTCTTGCCTCAATATAACTGTGTTAATCCGTTGTTTCCTGTCACTCACGCTACATACAACACCGCTCGCAAATACGGGATTTAGAAAATACATTTCAGCCCAGCAAAATCAATTGGCTGACTGTTTCTAGCCAACACAGATATCCAAATTTAGTCTGACGCCAACTCCAAATGCATGTTCCTCCTCTTTGGAACTGCTTGCCGCTGAGTTGGTAATTTGCATCCAGCTGTTTGAGACAGGATATGAATATCTTAGGCGTGGCATAGCAAATTTTAGCAAAGAACCCACTCCCAAAAGTCTCCCGCATATTCTGCGCATAGTAAAAGGCTGCCAATAGTCAATCTCATTTCTCAGTCATGAAAAACAGCAACAAAATTTTGAGTTATACATGTGTATTGGAAAATCACACGTGTTGTTACCCCCACACCCCCTGATAGGCACCCCTAACCGCTCCAGCATAATCTGCTCCTATGGGTCTCAGCCCATGGTGTCTTAAACCACTTTGTCTCCAACAGCTGCTGAGGCTGGGTACAGGGTGGTATAGAGAGATTAAAAGCGTCTTTGCAGCCCCCTCAAGGAATCCCACATGCGTCTCTGCCTCTAGCTCCTGTTATCTTTGATCCATATGGGTACCAATTCATTTTCGTTCTACTCTTTGCAAAGGGTTTCTTATACATGCTCAGCAACCATATATGGGCCTGCTGTTGACATGTTTGTTATTGATCAAGTCATTTCGAATAAAAGCCTGACCTCTTTTCACCTTCTAAGAAGCAACTCTTTCTCTAAAACAGTAAATTCTTACTCTTAAAATAGTCGTATCGGGCGCTGATTGTGACTATCGATTGGGACATCACTAAGTTGCATGCGCTAAACGGCAGATCTTTGATCCCACCCCAGTGCTGACCATTGCTAATTAAATGGGATTAGTCATCCCTATTTTACTCCATGATGGACTGGGCGTGATGGCTAAGCTCAGGGGAATTCCTGTCATTTTATATTAACTGTTTTGAAATGACTGGCTGCAGTTGCTCATAATGGCACACAATCAGATGAACAACAGTTTTGATACATGACCTTATTTGTAATTGTCATGTAAATTGTACTGACCTGTAAAATTGGAGGTGTCAGATTAGCTTTCCATTTTAGAGCCTCTGAAATGGAAAGCATGACTTTTCCAGCATCTCAAGAATTGCAGTGTATAGCCAGCCATAACATTTTGTCTCCACATATTGGGAAAACTTTATTATTCAAAATGTGAACCCTCACTCTATGCCAAGGGTGTCAGACTCGGGTTGGGTCGCGGGCCACTTTAACGTCAACTTAATTTCACGTGGGCTGGACCATTTTAGATATAATATTTGGATTTTTTTTAATAAATGGATTAAAAGAACTGGATTAAAGGCCCTGCATATTCAGTTTTTTATAGATCTAAAACGGTGTTTATTTTAGCTTTTTAAAATATATTTTTATATTTTACAATGAATTTTGAACTAAAAACAGAAAAAATATTAAAAAATACAATTATTGATTAAAAAAGGGGGAAAATCGGGAAATTTAATATACATCTATAATCTTCATTTTAATTTAATCCTAAAACAGAAAGTCGGTACTCATGATTTACTTACCTGGGCCGCACAAAATGATGCAGCGGGCCAGATTTGGCCCCCGGGCCGCCACTTTGACACAGTGCTCTATGCTCATATGCTCGCCATTTTCTGTGCTATTTATTTCGAAATAAGTTATTTATTTGCTTAATAAATTCTTTAGTTCAAATTATTTAGACGCATTTGCCCCAATAATATATTTTAATACACACTTACATTACGTATGGGTCATTTAAGAACAACTTTTAATCGGTCTACTGAAAATAGAGCGAATTATATAGCCAGATCCCTGCCGATATTGTATTATTAGGCCTCTGCTTCGACATAAATATGTGCATAAACATTTCAACTTTGATTTAAAATGAAGCAAGATATTCATTCACATTTGTAGTCATCAAGATTTAGTGACCTGATAAAACAAATGCAAATGCAATGTGTACATTTGCAATTGGCCATTAGCAAACCTTTTTGCACCGCTGCATTCTCTTCGTTTAATTCTTAGTGACTGGCCTTGCTAGTTAATTTAGTGAAAGTAAGATAAGCTTATTTTGGCTGCTTTTGGAGTCTGCCCTTTATACTCCCCAGAGGCTATATTGCCAATTGGCCATATGTCATCCTCATTCAGGCCTGGACAGTTGGTCTGCTCCCATGAGTTTATAGGAGTGAAAAACAGAAATATCCCCATTTAGGAATTTATAGACACAGGAAAAGGGCTTTTCTGTTTTGGCAGAGGTTTGCCGGTTGTCCGCGTGGGAGGATATGTTCTGTAAATCCCAAATATCCACACCTATATGGTGGGCTAAATTCTTTTTCCCCGATATCGGACCTCCATTTTCACCCCTGCTTGTGTCCGGTTTCTGTTGACAAGTCGTTTAACAATGTTGACCGTGCTCTCCTGTTTGCCCCGTGGCCATCATTGTGTCCTGTCGGTTAATATCGAGGTCAGGCTAAGCCACTCTGCAGCGGTTTCTAGGACACAACACGACTGAGAAGTTGAAATCAAGCTGAAAGTCCTGTGGGAGAAAAGGTAGTTATTTGACACCCGCTAATTCCACTAAATGTCCGTGCTCGCGACACAATGAATGTGGAGGCACACACGAACCCCCCCGATACTTTCTCAGTCTATTTGTTTAATTTTTTTTAAGCCTCTCTGTTAAATGGACTCAAGCGACGCATCCATTGTGAACATTTATTTTCTAATGAAGCCTTAAATTGAATATTCTATTGTGTATATTTCACCAGTGGAATCCAAAGAGATAAAATACTCAGTTATTGTAAAAAAAATGCCTCTTTAAGCATAAGCTAATTATTGAGAAGGACTTGGAGAGATATTGATTTTGCAATCTTTTTTTCTTTTGAGTTGTTTGGTCAATCTGTTTGTCTATTTTGTCTGTTTTTCTTTCTAACCATTTTCTTTTATGAGTTCCATTATATGGACAAATTATGCTAACTTATACTGATGGTAGAAAGCTTTTTTTTAATGTGACTATTGTTATTTCTTCTCCTATTCCTTCCAAATCATTTCATGCAAATAACCCTCTCTGAATTTTTTTTAAACATAGGCCATCACTTCCCACCATTTTATGACCAAGAAAAAGCTTGCCAATCAATGTCACTTATTTGACTTCCTCTATTCTTGAACGATTCTTTGAAAAGTTATTTTCTTTCACCAGCTTGCTTCAAAATGACAACATCATCTCACCTAGACTCCAAGTGTCAAATTCTCATTGCTCTTACAGAGCATTGATTCTTGGCCTTGGGAGTTTGCTACTGTCTGGAGATATTTTTTTCTGTCAAATATGAAGACACTCTTTCAACACTAAAGGTGTGTCAGAAAAGTTTCAGGACCACTGTCGCAAAAGGCATATGCCACCATCGTTTGCCTTCAAGACTTTCTTCCTTCCCTAAAAAAAAACTCTGCTGTGTCAGTTGCGCCAGCCAACAATGTTCTTTTGGACCGGGAACTTTTGAGAGTTATTTTGGGCTTTGTTTTTCACCAAATACAAACCTGGATGAGGAACCAGAAAAAGCACAATGACTTCCTGAACAAAATCTAGTCTGTATTAGGTTTATCACTCCAGCATAATAGCTTGGCTCTCAGCATAGGCTAGATCGACAGGTGTAGGAGTCTTAGGAGAGCCTTATTGAAGTTAATTTGGATTAAACCCTGGCTCTGATTTGGAGGCACTTTCATTGTGGGCTTAATCCGCAGCACATTTTTAGCACCCCTCACATACTTTGGTCTGGTGTTTTATTCTCATCGATTTAATACAGGTGGGAAATTAACATCTCGTATGAACCAAAAAATGCTTAGTTTTATCTTCTTTGCCTTTCATACTCTGTTCAGGTTTCTACTTTCTATCGTATTACCCACTCAATTATGTCTATCTGAATGTGGGCACATATATTTTACACTTGTATACAGTAATATATTTTCAGTGTTAAATAGGTTATGTCTGGAACCTGGCCAATCAGAGAGATGCTGCTTGGATTTGTCATTAAGACACTTCAGGCTTGGAGAAAATACCACTCGAAATCTCGACAGTTCATCGGTCAGATACAGCTATAGACTTAAGGCCACTTTTACCCAAGAAACTGGGGAAACCTTGTTCGCCCCTTATCACCCTTTATGTCAAACAGTAAGCCCGCAGTCATGGAACAGTGATAATGTGGCACAACACATTACTTTCCTATAACCATCAGCCTTTCTTTTCTTTGCAGGATTCTGTACAAAGATTGTTTTTTGTTCTGTTTCTGACTCGTTGCTCTGTACATAGCAGCATGGTCCCATGTTTTCTGCTCATATCTTTATTTAAATGGCTATATGTGTTGTTTTTGTAAGTGGCAATAAGGACGAAAAATGAAGACTTGTTGCATTTTAAGGAAGAAATGGCCAAAGTGAGATAATAGTGTAGTTCATTTGAGAGTACCTGGACTGAAACAGCAATTTTAGTTTTTACTTTTTCCATCATGGCCAAGCAAGATGGATGGTATCTAGTGAATATGTGCGAGTGTATTCACACCCATAGAGGGCAGCTAAGCTCTCCACAATTTAGACAAAGCACAAGCATGAGAGCTATGTGGTGTGTGGTGTGTGACTGGCCTTCTGCCCAGAAAGTCATGCGTGCAATGTTGCTTATGGAGGGATAATAGTCGAGTGTATGTGAAGCCACATGAGAGCTCTGAACCATGTTTACTGTCGACCAAATAAAGTCAGTAATTAGTTTATGCTTCCCCATTGATTGCTTCACATGCCTCAAAAGACAAAATATAAAGACTCACAATACAGACAATGAAGCCAGCCCGCTCCTTGTTTGGAATGTCACTGTTGCATTCAGGCTGTGTTGTCAAACCTGGCTTTTAGATCTTTTTTTTTTTTTAACTCTCCATGTGGTGCAGGCATAGGGAGCCAAAAAGAGAGAGAGAGAGAGAGATGGAGAGAGGGAGAGAGAGCTGCCACCAGGCATGCAGTAGTTTTTGATAAGGATGGGCAGACACTCCATTGCAAAGGAAAATAATTAAATGTTAGCTAATTATATTATTTTCCTATGTGAATTGGTAGTGTGTTGGAAGCAAGTTGGCTGATAGAGAATGAAAAACTACAAGGAACCTAGCTTCATATTTTGCATGCTTCAGGGATAAAATATATGATGAAACACGTCCTTCTTTGAATAAAAGATATCTTGAGGAAACTCCATGTAATGAAATTTAGATTAATTAATTAATTCATGCATTCATTCTGCATATTTAACCTCAGTCTCAGTCTGCAGAAAGTCCCCACCTTGTGTGTGGCTCCAGTATTTTTCCCTAGGTCTACAATGTCTTCTGTGTCTTTCTTGCTACTGCAACCAAGGAAATTTCCTGAATACGGGATGAAATAAAGTTCTAATCTAAATTGCCCCTAGGTATGAGTGTGAGCGTGAATGGTTGTTTGTCTCCTTGTGCCCTGCGATTGGCTGGCCACCAATTGAGGGTGTCGCCACCTCTTTCCCGAAGTCAGTTGGGATAGGCTCCAGCACCCCCACAACCCTAGTGAAGATAAAACAGTTCAGAAAATGTAATGAAATGTTTGTGTGAGTGTTATCTGCTGCTTCTGAATATGGTTTGTTCCTGTCAGCAATTATTAATTTACCAGTGAGCTCAACATTACATGCCTTATTGCCACAATAATCAAGGCCTATTTTTTACAGCTGGAAGTCTTATTTACTGTACTATGAATCATGTACAGTACACTTTTTGTTCCGAAAATGAGGTCAACATTTTTTTTCTGTCTTCATCTGGTGAAATGGGGCTACATGCATATAAATGAGGCATCAATGTACTAATGGTCAATTTATAGCACAAATGAGGCATGTGGTATAATTACAGCTCTTATTAAGATAAGAGTCCATGATATATAAATGCAGTACATGGCCTTCAATTTCGCAGACTTAATCATATCAGTACTCTTGAAGATTGTGTATAGCTTCAATTAAACGTGATTTGTACCACAGATGCTACGTATACAGCGCGACCCAGTGGGTGTGTGATTACCACGTCCGCCTCACAATTCTGAGATTGAAGGTTCAATCCCTGGTGAATTTCCTTCCTTACCTTCCTGTGTGGAGTTTGCATGTTCTCCCCCGGGCCTGCGTGGGGTGTCTTCGGGTGCTCCGGTTTCCGCCCTACATTCTCTAAACATGCTTGCTATGCTGGTTGACAGTATGAGTGTGAGCATGAAAGGTTGTCCGTCTCGTTCTGCCCTAGGATTGGCTAGAAAAACAATTCAGGCTGTACCACACCTGCTGCGTATAGTTAGTTTGGATAGGCTCCAGCACCCCCAGCGACCCTTGTCAGAATAAGCTGTACAGAAAATGAATGCTATACTGTGTTACAATGTGAGGGTATTATAACTGTTCTATTGGAGTAAGTGACTGTATACAAGAAGAAAACACTTTTTTAATACACAGAAAGGCCTACTCACCAGTCCAATTACTTGGCTTTTGCTACCATTCAACATTCAAGCAGGGTGCCTTTTATTTGGTCTGATTCCATCCCTCTCTGGAAAATAGAAAGTAGCTTAACTCCCCAGTCGCCTAGACAGCCACCTTTCTATAACATGGTAATTGACACAAGAATAGAATGAAGCACATGTGGTTATCTTGAAACTACGATGACCGTAAAAGGGCGTCAAATCTGATGAAAAGTGAATGTTCGACTCCGTGAAGGCGCTGACGGGTGAAACGTGGGAAGAAGGCTGGCAAGGGGTGAATGACAAAGCACAGGTGAAAATAATGTGTGAGTGACACAAGAGGTAGAGAGAAGTGACAGGGGGAAACACAAAAGGGCAAGAAAGAGCTGCACAAAGACAGCAAAATGAAAAGGGATGAATTACCAACAAAATACTTCAAACAGGCAAGTTTAAATTGGTACTTGGAATTAATGTTGTTTGTTTACAATGGTTAAGTTTAATTTGCTATTATATTGAATGGGATTTATTGCATTTTTGACCTTCAATTGATTGGGTAAGCATCCTAAACTGAACTGGGATCGGTCCAGGAATCACACGCGTCCATGAGCATGATCGAAAATTTGCAGTGTCCAATTACCTTCTAGGCACGTACTAGTCTGTGCTTGTAGACACGAACATTGAGCTTCAATGCTTGTGTGATTTCTCTAGTGACGTGCCTAACTTGTTTGTACAATTGGAAGAAATCAGAGGACACCTTGGAGGTATAATTACATTTTTATCGTTGTTGTATTTTTTTTAGAGCATATTTCATTTGTTTTAGTCGAAATAACGTTTTGTTTATTTAAGTATATTCCTAATCAATTGACTGCGGTAACTCATTTGCTGTTTTTACAAATATTTAATGACTTGTGTTCCACCTTTTTTTTATACAATAGTTTCCTAAAGTCTGAATAGACTTAAATTCCTAAAATGACACAGGTTTTGAAATAAAAAATGTGTACCTGTGCTAAAGTAATAAAATATTTCATCCTTGTAAAGAATCTTAGTAAAAATGTCTGGAATTAAAACCATGGAATCCGATGGACACCCTTTTATTACCTTTTAATCATTTTTTCTTTGTGTCTAGTTCAATTTAAAAAAATTAAAAAATTAAATAATTCAAATATGGACTTTTGTTGTGGGGATAATAACATTCCACAGAATAGAAGCCTGCTACTGGCTTTATTTGGAAGATGAGGTAACGGGATGTATTATCGTTTTTTTGCTCCACTCCTGAGGGTTAACAACTCCTGTTGCAAATGAAACCCAGTAAAACATCTCCATCCTCCACATACATAACACACAGGCACACACACACACATACATACACACACAATCTATCACTTCATCCCATCTGCAGTGAAGTCTGATCACCGATCGACCTTCAGCAGGGTCACTTAGAAAGATATTCTTTTCCAGTAAAGGTCTGGTAACCTAAAACTTGATTGCAAGTGACCACTTTTAATGATAAACATGTTACATAAATGACTATACATTAGCATGGGGATGCTAAAAAAATATGGAATACAGTTGGGCTTCACTTGCCAGAGTGAATATGTGCCATTCGTGCGAGGCAATCAACCCCCTTTTTTGAAGTAGTACAAGAAAAGTCAATCTAATGACATCCTGATGGTGGTGCTGAAGGAGAATTCTTGATCATGGAGATTGCCAACTAATCAAGCATTTAAACGTGCGGTTGTTCATAACGAATGTCAGTCTGACCATCAATTCCCTCAAATCCTCTTCTTAGATGAAAACCACAGCATTCATTCTAGCCTGGTGGTCTCGACCACCATCGCTACCTGTGTTCCTATGGAAACCGAATATCTTCTGATAGTTAAAACAAAATGCAACAATTGCAAAGAGGCACAATTTAATTTAATCAGCTAGTGTAGTGTATATATGAATAAATATCTTCTAAAACCAAGAAAAAATGTCCTTGCAATATTGCTTACAAGAGTCTTGTTGCCTAGCTGTAGTTATTTTACTTTCCCCACCACATCCCATCCTCACCAAAGTTCCCAGTGGGTGACAATATATTATGCAGCGTCATGTTCTGAGACCTGAACTGAGCTCCAGCAGTGCCAATTTGATTGTTTTATTACCTGCACATTTCCATTCCGGGAGAGCTAAACCAGGATTATTTAAAAAGTTCAGCTCAAGAGTGACCAGTGTCTTGTGTTTTCAACCAGAAAGTGAAGTAAATTTCACATTAGTTCAGTGTGCAATGGAATTCAGTCATCTCCTTTTTGATCCTCTGTTTTCAACTATACGTCAAATTGTCTTGCATGGTTAATAACATATGTTCCTATATGCTGGGTTCCAAAAATACCTATACCGAACTCTGACCAAAAATTAGGCAAAGGCGTGTAAGATTTGTGCTGTCTTACTCTGTGGTGCTTTAGGAGGATAATCGGGGAGGGGAATCCAATGTCAGGCATGATAAACAGGCTTTGGATATGGCCCGGGCAACTGGTTTTATGCAGTCCAGCTTGGTAGGATTCAACACACAGACACCAAGAGTCAAATCACAGCTGGAGATGTAAAAGATGGGCAATTTCAGCAGCTGTTGAGCCAGTACTTGATTTTTGGGTGGGAGTTGTCCTCTGTGTGGCAGCTATGCGTGAAAGTCGGCCGGTCAAGCAAGGCGACTATTGCCTGGTGAAAACTTGACGTGCATTCTTGACCACTCTATAGTTTGCCCATCCCTGATCTGGACCATTTATGTTTGGGTTATTAAGCACAAAGACAAATTGCTTTTTAATCAATCACATTCTCCGTAGTGCAAGTCCATTCCCGACCACTGGTCTCATTTACATTCTGTTAATGGTAAGGGGCTGGGAGGTAAATGTTATTCATAAATCTACTGCTATCTAGTTACTCCAAGACAATGGCGTACAATGCTATTCTCCGAATGTTAACTATAATGCTCTCTACTCTCATAGTAGATTGTTGACTGACCCTTGAAACCAGACTAAGGTCACCATTTAAGTTCCTGATATTGTGTACTGAGAATGTATTATACATGTCTATTTCTTGGAAGGGAGGCCTATATGAAGCCTTTGTCTGACAGGCAACTATTTGCATCAGTAGACGAAATTGTCCATCATGAAGTACAAAATTCTCTGTTGAAACAAAGGGGATTACCTTGCTTTCCCAAAACACCATGTTGCCTTTTTAAATGGTGGCTGGTTACCAGCTGACAACCAAATTAGTTAACTGAGAGCGAGAAGCACAAGTTTGTGGTTTCACTCTTATTTTGGTGGCATAGACAAGAACACAATGTTGCTATTACTATTTTTCACTCTTCTTTTCTTTGGAGAATACTCTTACTTTTGGCGTTAAGTACAAAAAGTATTCGAGTAGTTTGGCAGTTGGTAGTTTGGTGATTACCGACTTCAGGTCACGTCTTGTTTCCTTTGTGGTCTTCTGGGAATTGACTACTTTTCTGGCTCTTCTTCGGGAGTTCTACATCACTGGATATGCTTCTGTGCAGCTCAATGGAGGAGGCATTGGAGAAGATAATCACTAGAAGGTCTAGAGAGAGGGGGGAAATTATAAATCTTGCAACATATTATTGTGAAGAGAGCCAGACTCTGGCAGTGTCTGCAGATCACTTTATCTCAAATAGCTCCTCCAAGCTTTGACTCTCTCTCACTTAGTTCCTTGTCCACCACTTTGAAAGGCAGAACCGCAGGGATTCAAGAAGTACTCAAGCCCCCCCACATCCTCTGCTAACTTGTTCTGCTTCATTGCCTGCAATCACACAGTCCTTGCTTTCATGATTCATCAAGGTGAGAATCAGAGGCCAACGCTAGACTAACTGACAGCATATTGGCATTAAGTGAGGTCAAACCAAAGGCTCCTTAAATGCACCATCATTCTACTGGGTATCATGCATTCCATTACCTGACATTCTTGTGTTGGACTACACCAAAGTGAGTTTTTTTCCTGTAGTTCAAAAACATTTAAATGAGGTCAATTGGACGCTCGAAATAAATAAAATATTGCTATGCACTCAGAAGGACAAATTAATGATCTCCTTGTATTCATGTTTGTGTGGTGGCAACAAGGTTGTTATTGTATTGGAGTATTCTATTATTAGTGCCGAAGAGATTTTTATTTTTGTTTTTTTCCATGTTTTAATAGCTGGCAACAATTCCATCTTGCATCCATTGGTGGATGATAAATGTTAGTCTGTAAGGTGAAATGAAGCTATCCATCCAAGACCGTCTTCCTGCTCTCAAATCAAGGTTATTTGAACCTTCAATCGTTGCCTTTTCAAAATGTCTACGGTTTAATTAACTCTCTTGAGCCTCTCGATGAAAAGCCGTTTTAATAGTTACTGGCAATGGGCCAAGTATGGTTGACAGTCAATGTGTGTGCATGCTTTACGCCAACTAATGCAGGTACATTTGTATAAACATCAGTACTTTTATTTAATCTGAAATGAAAAATGATGCAGCCTCATCGAAGAACGGTGTTTAAGTACCTGACATTAAAAATTCAACAAATGGGTTTTAGTTTGGGTTCTCAGCCAATCCATTAAACGAATTGTAATAATTTTGATCAAGTGCTTCCTAGCCCCCAAAAAATGTTTACAAATTCGAAAATTAACAGAATATCATATTTTGTTTTATCTATTGTCACCAAAACTATTCAAATACTTTGACCAAGAATAGCAATGCATTTTCTTTTTATTTCCACAAAAAGACACTTCTACAGATGTAATTATCTCCGTTAAAATAAGTATTTCCATTATATTATTTCTTTATCAATCTTTTTTTTGTTTTTGCGGATACGAATGTTTGCCAAAATTGTGTGAAATGCTTCCCTAATTAATGTCAATGCTTTCCAAAGTGAACAAGCTTTTTAACAACTGTTCCTCCCTTTTTGGTATAAAAGTGTGTCAAGTCCTCATAGACAATCCTGGATTGCAATTCTTAAAAATGTGTAACTGCTGTTTTACCGTGCCAGTGTGAGACCTCCACGATGCTTTACAGAGGAGGTGTTATCCACTCTACAGCATTTTCCACACTGTATATCCACGATAAAGTAGAATGTGTGCATCATGCAGTGTCTATAAGCCCATATGGTGTTTTTAGTGGAGCTTGACAGTGCTGCGAGACCGCAGTGGCATATTCGTCTGGGAGGTAGTTGAGTGTTTCCGTAGACTGGGAGCAGCCAGCATGACTAATCTGGGAATCTCCTCTGTGGAAAGCACGGATGGCCGTCCTTCACGCCTTGCTGATGGAAACTGTACACCGTTGGCCCCCCAACACCAATGGAGTGGGTGGGAATGTAGACAAAATGTTTAGTGTAGGAGTTATTACTTCAAACTCTCAGTCGGAGACTAATAAATCACTTATTTCTTGCTTCTGCATCTTCTAGTAGGATGCAGAACCTACAAAATATTGATATAAAACACTAGATGCAGATAGAAAAAGTGTCTAACTTCTTGTATCTAGACGACCCTATTTTTCGGACTTTAGAGAAGGTGACTTTTTATTTGATCGGAAACCAGGAAAAACGGTTTAAAGTAAAATAGCTAAATGGAGAACAATAAAACAAAAAAATTATTAGAAAATTACAATTATTTTATTTAAAAGGGGGAAAATCAGGAAATTTAATATACATCTATACTCTTCATTTTAATTTGATCCTAAAACAGAAAGTTGCAAAATGATGCAGCGGGCCAGATTTGGCCCCCGGGCTGCCACTTTGACACGTGTACTATGTCGCAGACTGTGTGGGGGGAAAAGCCATTTATACTCCGGAAAATACGGTACTTTGATACAAATAAAAGACCGCCTGGGACCAGATATATATTTTTATAGGTATTGCGGGTTGGATTTTAGTTGGGTAAAGAAATAACAAAAATAGGAGAATGAAGAATTGTCCTTGTATTCCCAAGGAGGTAAAATTGCAATATACAGTGGCTCTGTGAAAATAGGATTGCTTTGTTCATGCAGCAGTGAGAGAACTTCAGAAAACTGCCTTGCTGTGTTTGCCTCCCAGCTGGTTGGAGTGCTGCTGTGTTTTCAACCTCAGAGGGACAAGTGATGGATTTGCAGCTCGTACGACAGGGGAAAAAAATAAAGCTAACCACAATACATTCTTTTATGCAATACATTTTGAGAAATGCGGATGAAATAAAAAATACATGACAAACAATTGAAAACAAATTTAGGATAATTGCACTGTTGGGAACTGTAGCCACCGTGTCCAAAGGGCAATTTAAAATTGCAATGCTTCATAAAAAGTTCTGTATTTAGGAATGTTTTATGGCAAGCAACAAATGAGAAGTACCTGCCTATCTTTTGGCAAGCTTTGGGTGCTTCGAGCTTATTTACAAAAATACGTGTGGATCATAAAAGATGGGAGAGATCATTCTCAGCATTTTAAGATTAAACATGACTAGAAATAAGGAGATCATGAGTCACGCCTGACCGCCATTGGACTTTTCAGTCGCCCGTGCTGTCACGTTCGAGGCGTCAGAACGTCCGTTTGGATTGGCGGTGGTGGAATATGCAGTTAAAATGCTCCATTTGTGCCTTAGGGAAGGCCTTACTTCATACTTCTTATCTCCCAAATGATATCACTAAGCTCCATTCATGTTTGTGGGTGTGTAGATGGGAGGCAGGAAGGAAGGGAGTTTTGCCTCTTTTTATCCAGCTGGACTGGAATTTTAATTGGTCTGACTGGTCATCCTCCGAGATATGAAACAAGGCCGTTTCCATTAAAGATGGCTACAATGGGCCTAAATGTATGATGTATAGGGTGTGTGTCTTGACTGGGTGTCTGGGAGGAAAGGAATCCACCTTTTTAGTTTCCGGCTGTCTCCCACACAGCTCATCATCTATAAGAAATAGAAAGGCGGTGGAATTAGAAAATGTATAGTGATTCACAGGGAGACTCAATCAGAATCTATTATTCAGAGTAAAGAAGCAACGTTATGAAGTTATGGTAATGAGGAGCTTAGCCTGCTACAAATCTTAAGGCATTGAAGAATTTGTTCCACTGTCCGCCCTCTTCTTGCCCTTCTCCATCGATATGTCTCCTGTCTATCATTAGGAATTTTATTCAAGAGGGCAGCATTTTCATGAAGCGGCGTGCTTGCTGCTTAAGAAGGGATTGGAAATTTTACTTCAACAAGCCCAGAATTAAGCTGTATCTTCTTTACCATACAGAATGTGAAACATATTTCCCATGTTTTGTCCTTTTGCATGAAAAATTGGATTGAATTGAAATTATAATTGGATTGGATAGGATTGGATAACTTTATTCATCCCGTATTCGGTAATTTCATTGTGACAGTAGCAAGAAAAGGCATAGTTATAAGTTAGACAATACAGTCGCAAAGGCTGCAGAATAACAAAGCAAAAAGCACAAAGTACAAAGCTAAGCAAAGTATATGGGATCATTAAGAATCATTAAATCAAATCATTAAGACAGAAAAGCAGCAAAAACACAAAACGAGCATGAGCGGACGGAGCTACCGCTACCGGCTGCCACTTGAGCGGCGCCATCTTGGTTGCGGTAGCAAAAATTCAGCATTACTAATGGTAGAAAAGGACTAGATTCATAATGTAAAATTTTCAGTGCAATGGAAAGAGTGAAATCTGAAAGAAATTCATCACTTTGTTGGCGCTTTGATTTATTTTTTTAGAATTTTCGGATTTTATGCCGCCTGATTAGATATATATATTTTTTTTTATATCGGTTTTGCATATCCTATGCCACTTTGATACCTATATTCAAGAACCAGGAAAAATATTAAAATAATAAATGTATTAGTTTATTTGATATACCCAATGTTACCGAACACACACGCGGCTACTGGATCTGATCCGATCTCGTGAGGAAATCCGATACAACGTACCGGATTGGGACATCACTCGTCTATGGTAGAAAAGGACAGAATAGCCCCAACTGTGATATAAGACTCATCCTTCCTACTTTGTAAACTAATGAAACCTTCTCATAATCTCGGCAGTCCAAAGTATGAAAACATCTCAGCATGACGTTTTCAAAGGTAGAGCCGATTTTCTTTGACTGCAGAGAGGTGATGATTTCTCACTCAGCCAAGTCCCAGCAGGGGGTCCAAGGCAGGAATCTGGGGGGCTGGGTGAGCAGTATGAACTCCAACTTTGAGTTCAGTTGGACTAGCTTTTGTTATTGTACAGCTAAAATCAACATAGCTGTAGTATATAAAACACCACATTGCTGCACATTCTTCTCAAGCCCCCTTCAAAGTATGGGACTACTGTATCTAATTCTTTTTTAAGATTAGCAATTCAAATTACAATATTCTTATGCTGTACCTTTTATATTAGTAAAGCAAAATCTTAAGTACTTGGCTAGCTCTCCTCCACTCTTCCTGCTTCGCTTTAATGTTTCCCTTTAGTTCTAAATCAATTCGCAGTTTCACATTCGTTTGACTTTGCCTCATGCAACGTTTCTGACCTTATTTGTCCTCATTTCCATTGAAAAATTGTACAATCCCCCAGTCTCTGTTCCACAGATGTATACTAATGGCTGTACAAAAGGGGAACTAGGCAATTGTAACTCAAAGAACTTGCACTACAGTGTTGTTGGGACATTTCCCTTTTTATTCACTATTTATTTCTTTTTTATTGACTATTTATTGGTCTGTTTGTTGTTGTTATTTGTGCATGACGTGGTGAAAGCTTTAAATTACATTGTACTTGCATAATGACAATAAAAGCATTCAATTCAATTAATATATATATATATATATATATATATATATATATATATATATATATATATATATATATATATATACTAACTCATACACATGCTTTTACAATTTTGATCAATTAATAAACCATATTCTAATTTGCACACAATGCATCATTAAATTAACTAAAACACTCCTGAGGATATTACTTGCTGCTACCATGGTATGCAAAGTGTAAAATGGGAGCAATGGCAGCATTTGTATGTGTTTTTTATTTATTTATGCCAATGTAAGCATGCTACCTCACCATCCGACCTTTAGTGAATTTATTGTTAAATCAAATAATAACAATAAAAGCATTTTATAGCTATATATAATGACAATAAAAAGCATTCAATTCAACTAATATATATATATACACATACACATGCTTTTACAATTTTGATCAATTGATAAACCATATTCTAATTTGCACAATGCATAATTATATTAATTAAAACACTCTAGGATTTGACATGCTGCTACCATGGTATGCAAAGTGTAAAATGGGAGCAATGGCAGCATTTGTATGTGTTTTTTTATTTATTTATGCCAATGTAAGCATGCTACCTCGCCATCCAAACTTTAGTGAATTTATTGTTAAACAAAACCACCGAGCTGGATCATGCTTTACAAAAACTAGACTAGACTAGATTACAGGCTCCTCAAACGCCTCCTAGCTGTCAGCATTGTTTCAGACGAAGGCACTGCAAAGACTGCAGCAGCTCAGGGCAGGTGGAGAGCACAGCTGACAGGAAGGGAAGGAAAAACTGTGTCATGCTCAGGCATACGGAACGCAGGTGGTGACAAGGCTATTGTCAAAAAGTCATATGGTGCTGATGGTGCACCCAAATGGGATTTAACTGTACGTGTGCGTACGAGCCACTGCCTGCTTGCCATTTTCTTTGGAGAGCTCTCTTCAACAGAGAATGTGTCATCCACAATAGCACTGGAAAGAAAGGAGAAGCCTGTGTCAGGAGGATTTGTCCCAAAAACTGTCATTAGTCAGGTATTAGGTCATGATACGGAGACGCCGATTATTATTGTAAATACAAGTGAGTGTGACTGCTGGTTTCAGCCTACAATGACCACGGGGGCTCTCTTGAGTTGCCACCCACAATCGACAAAGGAAATGCGTTACATCTACCCGTCAGTCATTTTTTTGTGGGGAGGGGAGAGGAAAATGCTGACCCGCCAAAGCGGCTGGTGGCAGAGACATTAACTGGATGAATCCATCCAATGTTTCTGCTTTCAGCTGCTGATGATTGTCATCCCTGAAGGGGAGATGATGCTGGGAGGACTGCCATGGCATCGCCATGGATCCAGATGGTCAGAGACATGAGGCGATGCATGTGAGCAAATTGTCAGCAGACCATGTTCCGGAAAGGCTCAACTATATTATTCGTATGGCAGAAAAGGTTTTTTTTCTTTGTGCTCTGCATATGGAAGGGTACAGCATTTGGTATTTAGAAAAATGGCCTTTTTACAGACAGGAAAGATTGATTGAAGGTCTTGTGGTCTTTGTTCTTGTTCATATTTGATCAGCGTGATGGGATGGGTCGCAAACTTGTTTGGATATTCAGTGATTGTGTAAGGCAGGGGTGTCAAACTCGGGTTGGTTCGCGGGCCGCAATAACGTCAACTCCATTTCATGTGGGCCGGACCATTTTAGATCTAATTTTTAGATTATTATTTTTTTTTATTGGATTAAAAGAATTGGATCAAAAGCCCTAAATAGTCAGTTTTTATAGATCTAAAGCAATGTTTATTTGAGCTTTTTTTTTTTTTTTTGATCATGTTTTTCATTTCAAATGGAAACTATTAATATTTAGATTGCATCGGTAAAAAACATATGATAGAGGAGGGCAAATATAAAGTCGACTATACGGGATAAAAACAAGTGTAGTGACTGTACAATAGGATCGAAGGAGCAAAAGATGTTGTTGTTGGTCGTGCAATATTTGCTGGGAAAATAAGATGTTTAGTTGTAGTTGATAAATTCATTTTATTGTTGTAACATTAAGAAGGTCATTTAAGTCATTGGCGTATCAATGGCTAATCCAACTTTGGAAAAACGTTAGGATGGGGAATTAGCTGGAACAGGACGACACTCGGAGGACGTAGTCATGGCGTAGGACACATTGTTTTTATTAATTTCACTTTCAATCAGGCTGCACATGATTGATAGTGTGGAAGTGATGGGAGCTGCAACAGTACAATCTCTGCCCTTTGTTATTTTAACACTAATTAGGAATTCTTTGTTGGGATCAACTCACACTTGGGATTCACTTTGCCTGAGAAGTGTTTTGCAGTCTTGACTGTCGGCACTATGATCAAAAGGATTATAATGAGACGTCGGATTGAAGGGAACGAGCAGACGTTCCCTCATATGAGCCTCATTTAGGCGTTGTTTTAGGTGAAACTTTGTCGCTCTTGAATATAGAAAAGAGACAAAAGGATGGCTAGAAGAACTTTGGAGAACTTTGTGTTGAAAACGTTTATAAATTGCTCTTCAATGGCACACATACACACACACAGATACACACAGATACACACATATACACACACACACACATACACACACACACATACACACACATACACACACACACATACACACACACATACACGCACATACACACACATACGCACATATGCACATACACACACATACGCACATATGCACATACGCACATACACGTATACACATACACACACAGATGTACATGCATGCATACGGTAGGTCTTAACACTCAGCCATTTGTTTTGTTAAAGAGCCTGACAGCTGATGAGACGAAGGACCTTTTCAAACACCTGATAGATGAATGCTAATACATAATGCTAGAGACTGTTGTATAAACACTACGCATTACAAAAAAATAAAAAATAAATAAAACGAAAAAACTAAAAAAAACACTTAAAAAATGAACATTGTGGAAAAAAATCGAGATCAGATGTTAGAAAACATTTTTGGGGGGTCAGATCACCCAGGCCTACTATGAATGCAACAAATTAATATCTGTTCAAACTTCAGACCTTTCAAAATATTTCCCAATTAGTAACTCTACTGATTTTTTCCCTTGGTCTCGTTCCTCCTTCGTTTCCAACACAAAAATCTTATTCACTAATCTGCTTCTGCGTATCGTGTGTAATTGGCTTTCTTGTAAAACATTACCTTGAAAAATTGTTTTCCTACTCCTGAAATGGCAAACAGCCTCTGGATTCTGTCAGTTATGAGTTATGATACATTTTCTAAAATATTTTCCTAGGCATCGCTAGGATATGAGCCAGTACATTGTGGTCAACGTAGAGCATCCACTAATGAGTGGCAGGTCAGCCTTGTTTATGGATTAGGGTGGACATGAACCTATTCAATCAATGCCACTTATTTCTTGGCTCATTTCCTCCTCTTGCTATCCATTTGTGCTCCTGCAAGTGCCGGTCGGATGTTCTCATAGCATACAGAATAAGGTAGAAGAGAAACCGTTCCTACCTTTTTCCCACTACTTAACTGGGATAGAGCACAATTGGAAAATGAATGGAAGGCTATTTATTGTGGTCTCATTTTTTTTCACGCTGTAAAACACAGATGCCAAGTAGCGGCCCGGGGGCCAAATCTGGCCCGCTGCATCATTTTGTGTGGCCCGAGAAAGTAAATCATGAGTGCCGACTTTCTGTTTTAGGATCAAATTAAAATTATAGATAATGTATATTATATTTCCTTATTTTCCCCCTTTTAAATCAATAACTGTAATTTTGTAATCATTTTTTTCTGTGTTTTTAGTTCAAAAATCATTTAGTAAAATCAAAAAAATTATATTTTCCATTTTAATATGGAACATAATGATTAAAAGAGATTTTCCCTTACTAAGAAAAAAAAGCTCAAATAAACCCTTGTTTAGATCTATAAAAATGTGTCAAAGTGGCGGCCCGGGAGCCAAATCTGGCCCGCCGCATCATTTTGTGTGGCCCGGGAAAGTAAATCAAGAGTGCCGACTTTCTGTTTTAGGATCAAATTAAAATGAAGAGTATAGATGTATATTACATTTCCTGATTTTCCCCCTTTTAAATCAATAATTGTCATTTTTTAATCCATTTTTTTCTGTGTTTTTAGTTCAAAAATCATTTTGTAAAATCTAAAAATATATAAAAAAGCTAAAATAAACATTGTTTTAGATCTATAAAACTGAATATTCAGGGCTTTTAATCCAGTTCTTTTAATCAATTTATTAAAAAAAAATCTAAATATTATATCTAAAATGGTCTGGCCCACGTGAAATCGAGTTGACATTATTGCGGACCGCGAACCAACCCGAGTCTGACACCCTTGCTGTAAAAGTTGGCTTTTGAAAGTTGGTGTGTAGAATTTTCAATACAATAAAAGCGAACTGTAATTTAGAAGCAAACTGACATTTTTGGTTTTTGTATTCCCATGTAGTGTAGTGACCTACATTATAATTCAGCATGAAATAATTCCCAATTCCGGTGTGAAATAATTCTGTATCCTGTCTTACATATAGATTTCACAAGTTATTACAGAAAGAAAAAGCAATGCATGTCATTTTTTACATTAAAAGACCATCATTTCTTTTCAAAGACCTCCAGCTATTCCTCCTTTCATCTCCATATTTTTAGGTTTCATTACTTATGCGCCGACACAAGTGGAACATTTCATCCCGAAACCCCCCAAATGCATAACCTCTTTTAGACTTTCTCTTAAATTAAGCTACAATAACAGTCAATGGCAGCTTTAATATGACAAGAAATATAATGCAATCTGAAAGCTCATCTCAAATACCTCAAAGCACCTGGAATTACTTCAAATATAAAGATGAATAATTAATTGAAATTGGATGAAAACTTTTGATTTTGGCAGGCTTTTTCCAGCTGCTCACTCTCACAGACCTGATTGAGACTCCATTTCTTCACCTCTTACATCATTTTTGGATAAATAACCTATTTTTATCAGGTCTCCACATGCACCATAGCACGCAATGTCCATCTCTCAAATCACAATTGGTTATTTTTGTCGCCGGACTGACTTTTTGGGGTTTGAGAAAACATGCTGCAGCAAAACTAGGAACCAGATCATCGATACACTGCTCTCCGTGTCTTCATGGTGTAAACAAATCAATTTAACAGGCAGAGCGGATCGTGCTTGGGTCATAAAGCTTGAATGTTACAAGAGATTGTTCTTCCAGTACAGCTGTTGCGCTAATATACAATCTGTCAATATACATTTTGTACACGGACAACAATAACCAGAAATACTGTGTTCATGTTTGCTCCTTCAACAAAGTGAACATTACACTTATGTACAGTGGTAACTCTACATAGGGGCAGCTCTACCTACGAGATACGAGGAAAATCCTGAGCAAATAATTCGCCATAGATACAAGAAAAATGTCAAGCAAATAATTCGCTCTAGATATGAGAAAAATTTCGAACAAATAATTCGCTCTAGATACGAGGAAAAAATTGAGATGCGAGAAAGCCGGGTGGCCATGACATGAGAGGCTGTTTATCTTTTTTTGCCGCATCTCTTTCGTGTATAACATATCTACGAGCACTGAACGATTTCTTCAAACGAGTTTCTCCTACACATGGACCAGAAAACGCACAACGTGCATGCGCGGGCAAAAAGAGGGCTTTCTGGGTAATGAAATATACTCGTGCACACAACACCGATAGCCAGCAGAAGGTATAAAAATGTAAAACAAAATTAGAATTCAGTTTTGTGTAAAGTTATAGTAATCCAAGTTAATATAAATTTGTTTGTTCGGTTACGAGTGTGTTGCCATGGATAAAGTCCCCCAGAATCCCCCCCGCCTCCGTGTATGTCGATGTCTCTACCCTCCGCGAAATGCGTCAAATTTTACTTGTATTAAACACATTTTATTACTATTAAACCACTAGATATGTGTTACTTTGTTAATGGATGGCAAATTAGAAGAAATAAAACATTTTTTCCAATCCAATATCCTGTTTTTGGTGTTTTTTCAGAGGGTTGGAACGAATTAATTTGTTTTTAGTTCATTTCAATGGGAAATGTTCGCTCGAGTTGCGAGAAGATCGTCATACGAGCTGTATTGGTTATATAGATACATACACAAATTTCATTTTAGTGGTTCTACACAGCATTACAGTCATAGCAGAGACTAAAAAGGATGTTATCCCAAAATAAGAGACGCTCGTTCCAATACTTTTATCTCACAGGCTTTTATTTGCATAATTTTGCAAAGCAGCAGCACAGATTTTCATTGCTGGATGTTGAGACGGGACCATGCAAAAAAAAAAATCTGCTTCCTTTTTATCTCACCGTTCAGTCATTTCTATTTCATTTTTCCCCCCTCTTGCCAAAACACAGTTGTGATGTTTTTGATCTTCCCGTTCCCTGACAGAAACATGGTATCCTGACAGGATTTCTAGCCTGCCAATTTGTTCATAGTTGTCAGCTGTACAATTCAAGAAGAAACTCATCAGTAAGAATTCGTGTGTTTGTCATAGTCGCTAAACCTCTGCGGTAATGCCTATGCTTGCGTTTCTCCCTTTAGGCTCTGTTTTTTTTATGTCCAGCACAACGTGAGACTGACATGGAGGCATTTTGAAAGATGTGCATTGAAAAATGGCAAATCACTGTCGGGTGTGAATACACTAATTCCTTTTAGCACCAATGCAGAAAAAAAGATACAGGCATCCATGCAAAAGAAATATAAGTAAAAGTCTAAAGCACTGTGTCAAAGTGGCGGCTCGGGGGGCAAATCTGGCCCGCCGCATCATTTTGTGTGTCCCAGGGAAAGTAAATTATGAGTGCCGACTTTCTGTTTTAGGATCAAATTAAAACGAATATAGTAGTAATAGAGTATAGATGTATATTAATTTTCCTGATTTCCCCCCTTTTAAATCAATAATTGTAATTTTTTGATCACTTTTTTCTGGGTTTTTAGTTCAAAAGTCATTTTGTAAAATCTAAAAAATATATTTAAAAAAGCTAAAATAAACATTGTTTTAGATCTATAAAAAACAGAATATTCAGGGATTTTAATCCAGTTCTTTTAATACATTTATTAAAAATATATATTATATCTAAAATGGTCCGGACCACGTGAAATCAAGTTGACGTTAAAGCGGCCCGCGAACCAACCCGATTCTGACACCCCTGGTCTAAAGGTTTTTTTTTAATTTATTGTTGGCATTTTTTTAGCAGGTAACGGGAATTATTTTTATTGCTAGTCTGATTTTGTCTCACTGTCCTCAATTACCCATTTTTTCTTTTTTTCGGACCAGTCAAATAATGCGCAATAAAGAGGAAAAAATACATATGAAAAATACACAAGTATAAGTCGCACTTTTAGGAGGGAAATTTTTCCTTTTTGCTGAAATCAAAATCAATCAAACCTACGTAATAATAGTAAAATGGGCAGGTTAACTTTAACCTAAAATCAACAACATAACAACCTGTCGTGGTCAGAGAGAGAAAATAAAACATACATAAGTGGCAGGCGCAGCCAAACTATGGAAATAAAATGTGCGACTTATAGTCCGTAAAATACGGTGCTGTAATTTATTCTCAGTGTTCATTATTCAAAAGACTATTCTAATATTCCGAGGGTGTTGTATTATGCTTAAAATGATATCACCCGAATTCTACCACCTAGATTTGTCTCATTAAATGATGATCCATCATGCATATGATTTAAAATAATCTCCCCAAACTCTCACTTTTGATTGACAACAGGGCCGCTCAGGTACAGCTAAATCTAGGTCACACTCTTGCTCAATGTCAAAGAGAAATGGGTGTCAGGTTTTTGGTCTTTTTCAAGCAGCCGGAAAGGCGGGCCTTCAATGAAAGGGTGATGGATTGATGCTCACAGCCTCTCCCAATGATAGCTCAAAGGTTGTTTGTTACCTTTCCATCAGCCAAGATTCCTTTCCTTCTCGCCGCCGCTGTCAGAATGGCTGAGTTTGTGAGCATATCAATATAGTATAGCACAAATGAGCAAGCCGTTAACTTTGGCTGTTTTCATTTCTTCGCCTCCTGTTCTGCCTTCGCCGCCCACCTCTCGGTAAACATCTCTCAGAAAAGAGTACATGACGAGACTGGCAATACCAAAGTAATGATTATTGAGATGGATAAAACACATTTTTGAAGGTATTGGGTCACATTTACATGCAGAATTATCATTGAAATGATTAGTTTGTTTGCCGTTCAGTACAAAGTCTCAAATAGTCTCCCTTGTTCGCGAACTGATGTGAATTAAAATTGCTAGCTTTATTTTCGGGATGTATACGCAGCTTTGCGTGTTAGTTTTCTGCAATTATATTAGTTAATGATAGGCTTAAAGTTGCGAGTCCTCTTGTTATTCATTTTCAGATACCATCGAAATTTATCAGGTTTATGCATCGGTCGTCAGATATTATTTATTTTTGTCTCAGGGCTGATTGCTATGCTTATTTAATTACTTGTGGACTTATTGTCGCCTTTGGGTTCTGACGTATCCAGTAGAGGGAGCCGGGTGGTCATAGTTCATTTTAAACTTGTTTTGAAGATGAGTTCTTTGGAATCTTGTTTGAAAAAAGTTATCCTGCCATGAATAAAATGTCAACTCAATGAGGTGCATTATGTACATAAATGGGTATACATAAAAAAACATATGTATATGTAAATGATAACAAATCTGGAAAAGTATTTGACCTCATCTCATCTTTAAATATGGTGAGGGGAGATCTATGCCTCTTGACGTTTCGTCGAAAGACGTTTGGTCCCCGGACGTTTGGTAGAACGGACGTTTGGTCGCCGGGTTCGCTCACTGTCAAATTATGACAGCGAGTTTACTGTTGATATTTAGATATTAAACTCACTCTCTCTATCATGATTCTAATTTTGAGAGCTGGTTTCAACAGTAACAACACGGCACCCAAACGTCCGTTCTACCAAACGTCCGGTCGACCAAACGTCTTTCAACGAAACGTCCAAGTACCACTATGCCTTATATTGCAAAAAACAATACTTTGACATATTGCCTTGATGCAATAAAAGTCAATAAAAAAACATGTCAAAGAATTTATAGGTTGATATTGTGCACTCCTGATCTGACATTTTGGCCCAAAATGAACTGTAACCAAGCCACCTCGTGGTGTAGAGGTTCAATCGCCTGACTTCAGTGTGGGCAGGCACGGGCTCAATTCCCGATAGTGGCGGTATGATTGGCAGTGCGGATGGTCGTTTGTCTCTCTGTGTGCCCTAATGCTGACTGGTGACCTATCTAGCGTGTAGTCTGCCTTTTGCCCAAAGACAGTTGGGTTAGGCTTCAGCAACCCTTTCGATGATGGACGGTATGGAAGATGAATGAACTGTAACTGTGCGACAAAGGGAAGGCGAGTGCATCCGAATGAAAAGGTTTACTTCAATTTAAAAAATGTTTTCCAGTCCAAGAGGCTCTATTAAAGTAGCTGCACTCCTGTTGATCAACAGAGGCAGAGACATATGAGAGTAGTCGGGAAAATGACTCGAAATTTAACATGGCTGACAGTCAACGGGAGTACATTTTCTGCCTGTAAATGAGCTTCATACTTTACCGTCACGAGAAAGAGAAAATGCAGGGCGCAAAGACTTTACTATTGGTGTATTAACCAATTTTTTTAAAAACCTTCTTAGATGGCAAATGAATTAATATGTGTGGGGTGTAACTGTTTACGAACAGCTGTCGAGAGTGTCTTCACAATTCGACAACCCCCCCACCTTTCCCTTCCGCCACCTTATCACACAAGTCCGTCTGTTTGTGTGGACTAATGATGATGGTCTGTAATGTTCTTGGAGAAGAAGCAATTAGCTGATGCTCTCTCCCGACACAGTCTGCACACATAAAATAGAGCCTTTGCAATTGAGCTTTTTCCACTCTGCTTTCAACCGAGCCATTACCAGGCAATATAGTTGAACTGTCTGTCTGGGGCTTTGGAGGGAACGAGAAGCGCTTCAAACTTCCTAAAAATAATTGTATGAAATTCAGTTTTATGACAGGGTGCCATGAAGCTCGAGAGGAACAAGCCAGCGAGGGAGCAGATGAGCAGGTGGTGTGTCGGAATAGCAGATAACTTCGTATCGGTACAGAAAATGTTTAAAAGACAAAAAGCGGTTTGGCAAGAATGACACTCGTGACGTGCACCTCGCATATATTTCTTTTCTTCAATATCACAGGTTGTGTGATTGTGAAAATTCAGATGGATTTTCCAGTCCAGCGTCCACTCCTTCATCTAGCAGGCGCCACTTGTCATTTATTATTAATCATAGAATGACCCTAGAGAATTCATGGTGGGTTTAAGGGGAGCAAGTATTGAAAGAATATTTGATGTGAGGTATCATAAAGCATATGAACAATATTTCTTGAGAATTATTTTATCAATGCTGAGCACAAGTGCGTCGGTATTGAGAGAATAAAATTCCCGGGTCTCTGGGACCTGCCTAATCATATTTAATATAGTCATTCACACGGAAAGAAACATGTTTCGAGAATAAAATTGCTCACTCTATTGATCTCCAGTATGTAAAAGTTATTCACTAGCCAAACAAAATGATCATGACTTTTTTTCTCATTCATTTTCTGAACCGCTTATCCCACATGTGTCAAAGTGGCGGCCCTGGGGCCAAATCTGGCCCGCCGCATCATTTGTGTGGCCCGGGAAAGTAAATCATGAGTGCCGACTTTGTTTTAGGATCAAATTAAAATGAAGAGTATAGATGTATATTAAATTTTCTGATTTTCCCCCTTTTAAATCAATCATTGTAATTTTTTAATCATTTTTTTCTGTGTTTTTAGTTCAAAAATCATTTTGTAAAATCTAAAAATATATTTTAAAAAAAGCCAAAATAAACATTGTTTTAGATCTATAAAAAACTGAATATTCAGGGCTTTTAATCCAGTTCTTTTAATCCATTTATAAAAAAAATCTAAATATTATATCTAAAATGGTCCGGCCCACGTGAAATCAAGTTGACGTTAACGCAGCCCACGAACCAACCCAAGTCTGACACCCTTGGCTTATCCTCACGAGAATTGCAAGGGGTGCCGGAGCCTATCCCACCATGTATCGTTCGTCAGCCAATCGCAGTGCTCATAACTTGTTATAATGAAGTCTACATAAATCTTACTCGGTTCAATGCCAGTTACTATTTTTGGCAGATAATGAGATTCCTTCTTAGTCATTTGAAGAGATCTTAACTCACAACATACATTGACTGATTATGAATGCAATTCATGCCACAGTGTCTTCTTTTTATTCAAAACTGTGATGAGATGCAAATGAAGCGATCATCATTCAAGAGAGCAGTGGATCCGATGTTTGGTTTGTCACTTTTGTTTCTCGTCATCAAAGGCAGCTGAGGCGGACGTGCTAACTGCCTGAATGAATTGTACCATAATATGAAGCATCAACATTCATTTGTGCTATTGTGCTGTCATGGGTCATTTTTTTTCCTCCTACCCACTTCGTATGATGTTTATATTTCTGTGACACTGCAATGTGGAAATAAAGGTCATGCTGCATTTCAGTTAGTTCAAGGCACGTTAGGAATCATTTATGGAAAAATGCACTAATGGCATATTTCAATGCATTGCACGGACTTGCTTTAGGGAATGTTTGTCCTTCAAAATATGCTAAATGTTTGTTTTTTTCGTGTGTGTTTTTGTCATCAAAACTGCAGAGATTAATACCTTCAGGGGGCAAAAAATATGAACAGGCTAAACTCGGACAAATAAATGTCACATATTAAAGTACGAGCTATGCAAATTTCAGTGCAAAGGAAATGAAATGCATTTATTTTACTAAATATTTTACCTTGCCACATCTTTTAATAAGACAAGAGTTTGATGAAAAATTTATGTTCAGGCCACCATCGCAAATAAAATTGCACCTACAAATGTATTAATACACTTATTTAGGTAATAAAGCTGTTCACAATATGTAAATGACCTAACATTTCATAACGTCTGTCATCAAAATTAATTTGGCGTGAGGATGCTAAACTTTGTAACTATTGATTGCAGTAGGCTACCGTTAACAACATTGATGCTAATGTTGTTTTAATGTATTTTTTGTATCATATATGCTGCTTTATGTGTATTTCTGTGAAAAAAATAAAATGTTTTTTATATGCCGGTAGTTAAAAAAAATATTAATCCGATGCTAAATATGCCATATTTGTTCATAAATCAATTAAAATGAATTCATTTGAATATTTTTTTCTCTCTGCAACAGAAAAAAATAATAATGAATCACTGCCCACACAGTTTCAGTCCAAACCAGGGGTGTCAAACTCATTTTTTGTTGCGGGCCACATGGTAGTTTCGATTTTTTTAAATAAATGGATTAAAAGAACTGGATCAAAAGCCCTGAATATTCAGTTTTTTATAGATCTAAAACAATGTTTATTTTAGCTTTTTTATATATTTTTAGTTTTTACAAAATGATTTTTGAACTAAAACACAGAAAAAAATGATTACAAAATTACAATTATTGATTTAAAACGAGGAAACGCAGGAAATAATCTACAATCTTCATTTTAATTTGATCATAAAACAGAAAGTCAGCACTCATGATTTACTTTCCCGGGCCACACAAAATGATGCGGCGGGCCAGATTTGGCCCCCGGGCCACCACTTTGACACCTGTGGTCTAAACAGATGAAATGCTGACTGTGCTTGAACCAATTGTGACTGTATGTGTCTGTGCAATGTTTGAGAGCTCCAGTATTTATTAATAATAATGCGGAGTCAGCAAATTGGCAGCACACTTAATTCAAATTTCATGTTATTTTTGGTCACAGATCCTCTTGCCCCCCCAAAGACGGACCACTCAAGTCCAATCTATCAGAACCTCGCCTTTTCTTGTTGTGCTTGTGGCGTGAAGACAGTCAGCGACATCAAAGGTACGGACCACCGCCTCTTCCTTCTTCCCCTCAGCCTTCTTTAATCACTTTGTTTAGCTCATCATCGCAGCAATTATATTCCCTGACAGTGTTTTTGGTTTAAACATTCAACACATGCTTTTTTTTCTCTGTAATACCTCCTCTGGGGACCGCCTCACTTTGCTTGTCAGGGGCTTGTTGATTGTTTTTTTCAATGTTTGTTTTTTCCCTTCCAACAAACATGGAGGACATCATCGAATGATTGCTGCAAACCACCCAGTCAAACTGAATTGGGCGTGTATTGCCGTCAATGGCAGGTTATGAGATAGTACTTTTAAAAAGATATACATTTTTACTGCTGCCAAATACTATGAATCTTGAGTAGTTTATTATGCCATTCTTTTCCAAACTAGTAAATACTCATTTTGTATCAAAACTACATTTTTTTTTATTTTTTGGGGAAGTTTACATGGGAACAAAATTCAAATGTTGAAAGTTTTTGTTTTGTTTTCACCATTTTAACTGGGTAATTTTGAAACGCAACATCATGTTCTGATTAAATTTAGCATTTTTCATGTTGCCAAACGTTCTCTTTACCTATGAAATATTAATGTTTAAATTATTATTATAATTATTTTTTTAAAACAATCATTTTCATTCATTCTGATCAACTGGAAATGACACAATAGGACCCGTCATCCGAACATATGATTGGATATGAGACAACACTATTTATTAAGTGTCTTTGTAGTTGCAATTTGTCGATAGTAAAGTCAATGATTTTGAAGGTGTGCTTTTGTAAGGACAGCACGTCCACCGTTTTTAAAGTGTAAAGTAGAGAAGCTTCAAAGTGAGTAATATTAAACTAACCCTGCATGGCAATCAGGTCTTATCACCTTTTAAAAAGCTGCTCCTAAAAATTGCATCAGTATTAGTTTTCTTAATAAGGTTTTAATGGTCTATGAAGCATTTAAGGTTCATGAGAAAGCTATGTTTTCAAATGACATAAAGCACACATGGCAGTTTAAACACAAATGTGTGACCTTGGCAAAAAAAGATTTGGTTACATTTTTTTGTTGTTGTTGAATATTTTAAGATGAGATGTAAGTAAATGTTGTATACTGAACAGTTTGCAGTGGCCCAAAAAATGAGCATGAGATTGAAAAGTGTCACTCACCGCTTCTGATTTATAACCAAATGGAGATATATTATCAACAAATATTAAGTGAATTCCTGTAATCCGCAACGTCCTTCTAAATGGCTTATGACTGGCTGGGAATGTCTGAAGGATTTAATAGATGTTCTTTACCCTTCAGTGAAAACTAAAAAAATATGCCGGATCTTCACTGTATTTCATACTAATTAAATGTAGTGATGCCAAGAGGCCAGTTTCCCTTTGTGATGAAAATAATTTATTCCTTCCTCCCTTTGATTAGATGAGTTGCCTGCTCTACAAACAAACTGTTCACAAATTCTATGCATGCCTTCTGTGTTACGTTGCTCTTTTTTGAATTGATTGTAAAGACGTTGACCTTCACTAATTTTGTTTCTTTGCGATGAGTGAACATCTGCTAATGCAAAGGTAAATGGAAAAACATGCAAAAAGTCATACTACGTAAGCAGACTTGAAATATTAACCTTGACACATTAATGATAAAGTTTGAATGTCATGTCATAGCCTTTAAAATATGTTAAATGCTGACTGCATTGACCTCATTCACCGTGCAAACATTCTCACACTTTCCACTACAACGCACTCGTAACAAAACAAACAAATTTAAATTAACTTGGATGAATATATACAGACACACTCAAACATACGTTTAATGTAACTTTACACAAAACTGAATTCTATTTTTTTTTTTTTTACCTTCGTTCTGGCCAGGTTAGCTGTTTGCCACGCCTCCACCCTCACGTTCGCTACCGATGGGCTGTTTGCTGTTGTATTCCCTTCAAAATATTCCAAAAATGATGCACAATAATGTCCTCACAATAGCATAACGCACGACCACTTGCCTACGAGAAGTAGTCTTGAATGAGCGATCGCGGGAGCTAAGGCTAAGAACAGAATAACAGGAAATGCAATAGATAAGCTTACCCACGTATTGATTGTGGGTAATGAAGTTTTATTCTGAGAAAGGATGCGTGCCATTGGCTATTGGTGTTGTGTGCACGAGTATACTTCATTACCCAGAAAGCTCTCTTTTTGCCCGTGCATGCGCGATGTGTGTTTCCTGGTTGAAACTCGTCTGAATAAATCGTTCAGTGCTCGTAGATATCGTTAATACACGAAAGAGATGCGGCAAAAAAAGACAGTGCGCCACAATGATAAACAGCCTCTCATGTCATGGCCACCTGGCTTGGTCGCATCTCGAAATTTTGATCGTATCGCGGGCGAATTATTCGATCGAAATTTTCATCATACCACGAGCATGTCGTACCACGAGCATGTTATACCACGAGCTGATCATAGGTCGAGGTACCACTGTACTAGTTTCTCACGGATTTGCGTTTGACAGTAGCTTTCTATTCGGAGGAAATAATATGAAATGAGCTATACTTCATGCACTTGAATATAATTTTTTTTGGTCAAATTGAGCCTCCTCTGCATTATTTCTTTAGGAGGAAGAGTGATGAAAGAAGCACCAGATTAGTATAAAATAAAAAAATAAAAATAAAGAAGTGAACAACAAACATCAAAGCAGGATTTGGCACTTTAAAGGAAATGGACTTTATACTTACCATGACTTCTAGTGAAGAATGAATCCTGTTACGCGTAGAAACACAAACACAGACAGAATTGCTTGATATTGCAGCGGTATTAACTGCATTGATGAACAACATACTGCATTGAACGTCCTCAAATTTAAGTGGATTACAGTGGCTTTAATTTAAAGTGCCTGAATTATAATTTCCATTAAGAAAACGATAACGATGTGGGCATGCGGTAAGTGTAATTGTCCTGAGGCTGCTGATTGGAATGTTGGTTTCCATGTTCTCCCTTTTTCGCGTGGATTTTCTCCGCATACTTTTTCTCTCGTTCCGAAAATGATAAGCAATACACAAAGAGTGAATAGATTTACCTGTGCATACATTCAAAATTATTCGGGGAAAAAAACAATGTTTATTCACAGTGTTGTGCAGCATGGCATGGAAAATGCAATTTTTAAAAAAGAAAGTTTGTTTTCTAACAAATCTGTTACGATGTAATGTGGAGCACAGAATGTTGTTGCTTTTTGCCAAATGGAGAGCATCCTCGTTCCAAGAGTTTTTGTATCTAACGTGTCTCCAAAGTATTGTCGTTGCAGTGAATCTAAATTCAACTTCTTTTCTCTCCCTTTTTGTTATTTATTTTCGTCTTTTCTAGCTTTTTTCCTCCCGCTGTATTTTGCTAGAGGTTGGGGATGCCTCTTGGCTAACAGCTATCAGCCTGCATATCTACTGACTAGGTCTGTATTGTTGTGGACCGTTTTGTAACTTCGATGTCATGCCGCCGTTTGTTATGGATATCAGCTTGTGTGTGTGTGACAGTGATATCCACTCACGCTTGCAAGTGTTATCTGGAAATCACAATCTTGTCATACTGTGAGTGATATTAAGGCCAAAATGTGTGTGTGTGTGTGTAGGATTTGTGCCTGCAGCATTGCTTGCATGCCAGAATTCATTACAGTTGTGTGCATGATCATAAAAAGTGACAGGGCCATTTCTCCATCTTGGCTATGACTGTTTATTTGGGTGAATGAAGGAATTCTTCATATTTAAACATCCTTGTTGACAGTGTGTCAAAGTTCATGTGCATTTTGATTGGCTTGTCTCTCTACATGGTCTTAGATGTTTGTTTGTTGTTTTCATTGAAGCTAAAACTGGCTGAGCAATCGGTCATTCATGAAAACTGTGGCCAAAATCTACACATTTGCTGAGACAGAGTAGAACTTGATCTTCGGTAAGGGTCGTTTGCACTGCTACTTACAGTGAGGTAGCATACGGTACTCTTGAAATTGTGTGTTTTGTGATGTGTCATTGCTTTCCTCTATTAGCTCTTTCGCTTAAACACCAAATAAACAGAACAATATAAATGACCACAAAACGAGTGTACAAAAAAGGTACTCGGCTGTTTGGTCGCCGGACGTTTGGTTGCCCGCAAGGTTATTGATAATTACTATTTAAAATTGTTGCTCAAATTCCCTAAATACAAACTGCAAATTATTATTTAGTCATACTTAATGCCCTATTAATTATTAGGCTAAAGAAAAGCTCCAAATTTCCCGTACTTTTATTGTGTTTTGTTGGAGAACTTGTTAAGACCCTGACTGACGTAGCTTCTTAAAAGGACAACGCATGTACATACAAACTCTTATACAATCACCGGTCCGCTCAGTGAAACTGCTCAGGGCCGTTGTTGGCTTTTATTGATGCGTAGACCGTGTTGTTTTACCTTGTTTGGTTGGTGGACTTTTGGTCGCCGGTTGTTTGGGTCCAGGCGACCAAACGTCCGGCAACCAAACGTCCGGCGACCAAATGTCCGGTCACGTACAAAAAAAACTCCCTTGCGGAACATTAGAAAAGTTTTAGGCTTTCAAAGCAGAGATTTACCATTCTGCCTATCCACACATCTCAAAATAAGGTTAGGTCACATTCCTGAGTGAGTAACACGCTTTAGATGTCTATTTTTCCCCCCTGTAAGCTCTATTATTGGAGTGATTTTCTACCCTAGTGCAGCTGTATGAAGATTGCCAGTTAAGCATTGTTTCATGGCCTCTGACTGAACAAATAAATCTCAGAGTGGAGACATATTTCCCAAAATATGACCAAAATTCCTTTGACAAGATGAACCAATGCTATCAGTCAATGTGAAAGGTCCTTTGAAAATAATTTTCAGTTTATTAATAGACAGCATCGTCTTATAGGATTTCACATTTTTCAGAGGGAATCTAAAACACACTTGACATGAAGTTTGTGTTAGCTTTCCATGTGTGAACAGGCCCGAAGTGTCTGATGTTTAATTCCCTTTATTGTGCCAGCAATTGTTGAATTAAGCTTTCATTTTGTTCTAGTGAAGCTTTGTAAAAAATCTACACCGAGTGCCAACCTTGCTATCAGTTTTTAACTTAATTAGCAAATGGGTCTCAAACTTTAGAATGCAAACCCATAATTGGCACCCAACAGAGAAGCCTCATTAATATATCTGCTGTTGGGAGTTTTGTGAATCCCAGATCTGCCCCCACAGGCTTTTCCTTGGCAGGAAGAATTAAGGATTTTCCCTTTCGGCATAGGTGTTAGAAAAGTGCAAATGAAAAAGATTAAACTAGCGCAGATGCCGCTCTGAGTGCTACCAACCCCTCACCGTGTGCACTCAGCTATTTTAATTGGTTTAGTTCAGAGTATCATGTTGGTGGATTTGCTGAAAGTCAAATTGCCGACAGGCCACGCGATTCTTTCCTAGTCGAGCAAAGGTTGAGACAGTGTTGTTTTTGGCAGCTCTTTTAATATTTTGGATGAAAACTTATATTAGTCCTTGTGTGGAAGATATACATGAAACATATAGCATATTTTTAGTTGAAAGAAATTGGCTGACTATGATAACTTGGCACAACTTGCCTTCGGATAAATCTCAGGGTGCCGCTTTAGGCTATTGTTGCCATCAAGTTTGTTGTTCAACATGATGCATTCCTCACTTCTTTCGATCTGATCATATTTAAATGTGATCATCTTCGTCAGTGCCACTGCTAATCACCTGTATTGGAGATGCACACCATGTCACATCGTGACCGGACGTTTGGTCGCCCGGACGTTTGGTCGCCCGGGTGAATATAATTTTGAGAGCTGGTTTCAACAGTGGATATTTAGATATTAAACTCTCTCTCTCTCTCATGAATATAATTTTGAGAGCTGTTTTCAACAGTAAACTCTGTCATGTTGTCAAACGTCCGGCGACCAAACGTCCGGGCGACCAAACGTCTGGGCGACCAAACGTCCGGGCGACCAAATGTCCGGGCGACCAAACTTCCGGGCGACCAAACGTCCGGGCGACCAAACGTCCGGCGACCAAACGTCCGAGTACAATGTCACATGACTGACTAACAAGTCAAATTATCAAATGTCACTCATTGTAAACATATAACTGAAATGATGTTGGAGTTTTGTCTAGTCTAATCAGAAAACTGACAATCGTCCAGTTATGTTACAGTCATTCAAGACACTTTTTAGGTCATTTTTACGTCGTCATCATGAAAAACTGTCCCTCAACAAAATATGTTCTCCATCCGTTAACAAAAACAACACCGGCATATTGTAGTTTCGACTCACGCTTTCTTCTAGTTCTGGGTCTCCTTATTGACCTGGTACTCCTCCTTTCCTCTTTCTTCCCCCCTTCTCCTTAACCCGTAAGATCAGGACAAACGCAACTCATACCAGACATATGGAGGACTACGAAGTTCGGTCAGCTGCCAGCATCCTGGCATCGGTGAAAGAACAGGAGGCCCGTTTTGAGCAGTTAACCCGAGCTCTTGAGGAGGAGCGTCGCACGCTGCAACTTGGGCGAGCCAATGCCACTCCCAACCCGCCCACCTGCCAACCCTTAGCATGGCAACAAGTGGTGATGCAGGTAAATGTGTGAGCATGCCAGCCCTTCCTTCATTGTCCGTTTCAACCACGCCGTTGCATCTCTCAGACATTTCGCTCTCCTGCGCAGTCGATCCATCTGAGCAAGGTTATTCCATATCAATATGTCAGGTCGTCATTGGTAGGAATCCACCTGTTCAACCTCTGGCATTTTGAGACTCCTATTCACATTGCTTTAACCCTGTGCTAGGTATTCTGCAAAATGCCTTTTTGAGGAAGAATGGTCCTGCGTTTCCTTGCTTCTTTTGACCATTTCGTCAAAGCAACTGCTTGGAATCGAATTCCATGTCTTTTCGCTCTCTGGTTTTTGATATTGTCTGGTTTAGGTGGTGATTAAATATGGTTTTTAATCGAGATATATTGTAGAAGAAGGCCAGGTCAGGGCTCCTCTCATTTCTGACCTTAATTGCAGCAATGTAAACCTGTCCTTAATACATGACCGAACCGTCAGATCAGAGGTTGGTATTGGCAGATCCTTGAAATCAGCTGACTCGGACTTAATTGTAAAAATATGTTATAAGGACTGTGCAGTTTATCCCCTTGTGAATGATTTCCTGGTGAAGAAACTAGTTAATGAGACCTCACTTATTGAGGATGCTAGAATGTGTTTGGGACAAACCCATTTTTACCCATAATACATTTTTGAACAGCGTGTCAGTCTACACATGTTTTAATAAACAAAAATCGAAAGCAATTTGTTTATGCAGCACCTGCAAAGCTCAGTTGAGGCGCTTTTATTGGAGTTAAAAGTATAATGGCATTTACTATTGATGAAGTAAGACCTGCAGAAATGATTATACTTGCACTTGCCTAAGGTCATACTTTGTTAATGCTCATAGCGAAGGGCCTCATAGAGTCAGGAAGGAGAAGTTGAAAGTGTTAATCCCTCACGCGATATACTTTCTTTGTTAAATTATCAATACCGCACTGTGTACTTAAGTGATCTGAATACATTTACACATTGGTAATTAATACACCAACACCAAAATTATAATAATGTGTGCCATAACAGACAAAAACATTTTTTTAGGTGGGTGAATTCCTTCATTACAAATTCCATGAGTTTTTAAACCTTTTTCTTCTCAGGCATCCCCTCCAAAAAGGTCCAAAACTACACTACAACACAACAGTTTACCATCAATATTCACTGCATCCACTAACATGACAAAAGCATGAAAAATGCAAAGAATGTTATCCTCACAAGGGAGGTTTATTATTAATAGATCAAACCCATCCTCTTTTTCTTCTCATAATTCTGTTGAGTAGTCAGAGATAGTTTTTATTGCTCTGAAGTCCCAAATCCTTTTCAAGACTGATACGTTTAACTTGGATTCAACTGGGTATTACTCACATCAATGATCATTTTAAATTATGCTTACTTATTTAAAAAAAACAAAAAAAGGGGATTTCTCAACCACTCAAGAGGCTAGAAATTCTCAGTCAGTCTAATTTTAGTTTTTGAAGTTGTACTATGTGTGGCATCATTCAGTTCCTGAAAGACATTATGCTATAATACGGTGGCGGTCCGTGCATTTCCTAGTGACGCCTTCAGCAAAAACTATTTTATGGCTATAAAACCTCCTACTGCAGCTACAGCTGCGACATATAAAAAATAACCAATAATAACCTCATACAATTGAAATATTATTTAAGAATAGTCATATTTTACTCACCAAAAATCATTTTTAACTGTACACAATATCCATTCTCCTTTCTTTCTTCCTTCTTTTCTATCGCCATCGAAGCTAATGCTGAAAGTCGAGCCTGTCCTGTCGTATTTCTGGCATAGTCCATATTGAAAATGGCTTTAAATCAACACAACAATATATATGCTTGTGCAGCTCGCTCCAGATACAGTTTGGTAGCTCTGGCTAATCCACTCTATCACTAGCTAATCATAGTTGGTGAAAGCGATGACATATCCCTATGCCTGAGAGAAGGCAATGATGTATCCCTACGCCTGCGAGAAGGCATTGTGGTGTTGCCAACTCGAAATCTGATTGGTTAAAGCAACAGTCTTATCGACGCTTGTTTAATGCAGCAGAGCCTGCAGAACTGATTGTGAAGGCATTGAGGACGATTTCTGACCCTGGTAACAAATAATGGCTGAAATGTGAATGGTTAAATGCTTCAATATGAAAACACATCTTGAAGTGGCGCAACCAGGGGGAAAAGCAATGAAAGGAAGCTAACAGACAATTTGGAATTATTTAAAAAGTATTCATGGACAAAATATAATTAACATCAGTCTGTGATTCAGTTATTTCTTAGTCCAGCAGAAAAGGCCTTGAAGGCCCTGACGGCACACCACTGCTATAATATATGCACAATTCCAGTGCACTCCACTCTTTAAAAACATATCTCAAATTCTATTTCCCTTCTTTCCGATTCCTCACTCGAAGTATTGGAACATATTAGTTCCTATTACTACATTGATTATGTTTACACCTTCCGTTGCATGATCATTATACACAGCATCTTTCATGTTAACACAATAATAACAAGTGCAATGAGGTGCTTGAAAACAGCAGTGGCCCATATTTGTAGTATTTTTTGAACATGTTTATGTAGCACCAGTCCCATTGTAAAACATCCTAATGTTTCTGCTAGACACTCCATTAGCGTCTTTTAACGTAATCATCAAAAGCGGCTCAGTGACACAGATCGAAATCTGTTTTGAGTCTTCCTCCATTGACAGTCTTTGCATGGACCACTCATAGCGAGACTCCCTTTCTTCATTTGATATTGCGCTCGCCTTTGCAAATTGATTTTTGCCGGAAGGTGCGCCATCTTCAAGGCTTTGGAAGATCAAGTGACGTATTAAGCTCTATATGTGGAGATAGTTAGACAGACAGACCATCCCTCGATGTCTGATGGAGAAGGTGACCTCGTTTCACCAGACGGCTCCTTGTCTCCCGTCTCGTGTCATGCCCATTGATAAGAAAACACAATTTGTGCGTCGTGGTTATGCTAAACTGTTGGTTTAGTTCTCGAGTGTTATTATTCAGCAGACTCGGGCCACCACGGAACTATATCATGTTGTCTCAAAGCTGTGGGAAGTTTTCAAAGACTTTCCAGCTTTAGAAGGAGGGAACAGTGCAGCTTTTGATCAGCGTTGCTGTCTGTGGTGAGGATATACAGACCCGGCGATGGCACTGCAGCACTCAACCGAGAATCAGCCCCGTCGCCCTCCACCCGCTTTCATCTCCACACAGCCCCCAGCCCCGTCTAGGCACAATGCATACAAAGGGCTGAGGGTGATATAGTGACAGAAGATCTATCCTTCCACTGGCTGGGCCTGGGAGACCTTGTACCCTCATAAATCAGCTTCCTAACAATGAGCTTTAGTTTCCCCTGCTCTCCTTTTCTATGCCCCCTCTATCTCTACCCAATGTTTTCCACTCACTGTGCCATCAGGAACCTTCTCGCCCTCCATAAACACCCTAATTACCTTAGTGTGAAAGTGGCTCCTTTGTTTACTTTTGCACCTCACACTGTTCCCAAGGTCCTCCTTTACCACTTTTTTTCTTGTACTGCTGTTATGTGGTAGTAGCCAGTAGAGAATGCCAAGAATTTTGCTGCTTGTTTTTCATGTACCAAACACCTACACAGGATTTGGACTTAACTGTGGCAAATCATCTTTGGAGGTAGATCCAAATGGATGTGAAAGAGGCAAAGAATTCATGCTTTTTTGGGATGTACCGTATTTTGCCGTTTAATATACCCGGGTATATTAAATGATTTTTGCTTTTTTTGAGCCTCCCGTTTGTGCGCCATTTAATATACCCCTGTTGTTTAATATACCCGGGTATATTAAACGGCAACTCAGCTTTTTTGGCAAGATTTGTATGGTGTTCATGGGGGCATAATTATAGATACTTAAGTTCATTAAAATTCCAGGTCAGACTCTATTCAGCAGTAAGTAGTTTTAACCTGAGCAGTTACAGTGGTGTGCCATCAGGGCCTTCAAGGCCTTCTCTGCTGGCCTAAGAAATATCTGAATCACAGACTGATGTTAATTTTTTTTTTTCATGAATACTTATTAAATAATTCCAAATTGTTTGTTAGCTTCCTTTCATTGCTTTTCCCCCTGGTTGCACTGCTTTCAGATGTGTGTTTTCATTTTGAAGCATTTAACCAATCACATTTCAGCCATTATTTCTTCTCGCAGGCGTAGGGATACGTCATTGCCTTTTCGCAGGCGTAGGGATACGTCATCGTAAGTAGTTTCAGTCTGCAAAACGTTGATGCACCCCGTCACGGCATAGTGCGTAGTGGATCGTACCTTCCCGTTTGTGCGTCATTTAATATACCCCTGCCGTTTAATATACCCTGGTATATTAAATGGGGGGTATATTAAACAGCAAAATATGGTAGGAAGAAAACTGGTGTACCTCTGAGAAAACCAACATAGGCTCTGAAAGAACATGCAAACATGCTTCAATCCTTGATTCTACAACTGTGAAGCGGACGTGCTAACCACTCTTTCACTGTTCCTTTCAGAAAGCTAAAATATACATATATTAGCCTTTTTAGTCTTTAAAAATGTACAGTGGGCTGGTTGATCTATTAACATACCTGTCAACTTGTTCGTTTTTCCCGTATCTTATGTTTTTGACAATTTCAAATTGTGTACACGGTATGACAATTTTTCTGCGGGATTTTTTTAAAAGTAAGTTTTGGGAGAAAATATTTGAGTTTTAGTAAACATGTGCCGCGTTGAATTTGTACATTTTTTTTATCGCTTAATAAGGGGAAATTGCAATCATTAATAGGGGTAGCAATTGGCCGAGGTTGCCAGGTATCTATTAACATGGAAAATTTAGACTTAAACTTAAGCAACGTGACCAAAAAACAGGCTAATGTGAGAAAACAATGAGACAAGGCAAAAAAAGATATTGCAAATATAAAATTGGGATCTTCTCTGAATCACACTGCTAACTGTTCACGGAAACGTAAGATAAAAGGCTGTTTTACATCTCGGTTTGGCAGGCACAAGGAGATTTAAGGGTTTGACCCTGCGGTTAAGATACGCATCTATGTAATTGACACAAACATAAAGAAAGAACAGCTTGCGTGGAAATACCTTTTGTATTATTAGCTATTTATATTCCCTTGTTGGCTCTTCAAACCTTTTATTCTTCGAATCATCTCACGAAAGGATTTAATGTCTGCCCTCGTCCAAGTCCCTGCTATTTGATCACAATCCAATAAAGCATTAAGTTCCCTAAAAGCACTCAGAAGAGTATGTGGAAGCTGCCCCAATTTTTGTCACTTTAAATCCTCTTTCCATAGATAAACTGCCACTTTCAGTTGCTCGCATTCCTGCCGACAGATACTTGAGGAAGGCCAAGGTAGTCCAAACATACATTTAACCTCCATCCTTTGAGACAGAAACTAAAGTGTAGCGCATATGTTGGAAATAAAATGTCTCACTTTCATAAGAAGTCGGTGCCCCAGGTGGAATGCGACCTGTCCAAGTGTCCAGCAGGATAACCAAACAAGGCAGGGGCTGGCCCCATTTAACTTTTTGACAAACAGACTAATTGAAAACAGTCTCCCATACCTGAAAGTGTCCATCAAAGCAGCTTCACCGCTTTGTTTTATTAATTTGACCACTGTGTTCAGTGACAAAGTGATTCTACATAGTATTTTGTCAATAAAATTGACATAATTCCTTGTAGTCACTGGACATTTTAAGATTTAACAGTAATTGTCCGTTGTTCAGACCAGTCTTTCCTTGCGATATGTTCAATGTTGGGTTGTTAAATTTTCAAGGCCAAATCGGAGGATTCGGGCTTTTCAAACTCGTCAAAAAAGTGTTAAGGAGTCTGAAAAGTTCACCTTAAGCTCACAAAATACTAGCAAATTTGGATTGTATAAATGTTTTTCTTCGAAAAGCCAGCAGTGTTCAACATTTATTTTTATCCCTAGAGCAAGGGCGTCAGACTCGGGTTGGTTCGCGGGCCGCGTTAAGGTCAACTCGATTTCATGTGGGCCGGACCATTTTAGATATAATATTAAGATTTTTTTTAATAAATGGATTAAAAGAACTGGATTAAAAGCCCTGAATATTCAGTTTTTTATATATCTAAAACAATGTTTATTTTAGCTTTTTTAAATATATTTTTAGATTTAAAAAAAAAAAAAAAAAGATTTTTGAACTAAAAACACAGAATAAATTCTTTAAAAAATTACAATTATTGATTTAAAAGGGGGAGAATCAGGAAATTTAATATACATCTATACTCTTCATTTTAATTTGATCCTAAAACAGACAGTCAGCACTCATGATTCACTTTCCCGGGCCACACAAAATGATGCGGCGGGCCAGATTTGGCCCCCGGGCCGCCACTTTGACACTTGTGCCCTAGAGCATAATCAATATATTTCTGCACTCCCCAGAATTATAAAAATATATATATATATACTAAATTGAATAAAAGTGTACATAAAAGCCAGTTCCTTCTGTTGTTAAAATATTGAGGGTTGCGGTTCAAGTTTCTCAATCTATCACATCACAAATAACAATATTAGTGTATTTCGAAATATATTAGTTTTGTCGGTGCGGATGTTTCTTTTCAAAATACTACACAAAAAATTCATACATCTTTTTTTAGTTGATCGCATAACCCTGTGAACATTAAACATTTAAAACAGGTACACTAACACGTACAAAGATTTACACTTTACTTGACTGGCTGCAGTTTATGAGTTCTGGCTTTGCCTTTGGCTAAACCAGACTACAAAACCCAGCATACTGAATGTCACACACAGCTTTTTTTATGTCACACACAAAACATTCTTAAGCCATTTGTTCATGCTGGAGCCAGAAGGCGTTTGTAAGTTGGAGGATGAAGTAAAAGAATAAGGACTTGGCATGTGTAGTGTCTGGTTTTGTAGGGAGACACAGTTAAGGTGTAGAATGCGTGAAAAAGCAGCGATTTATCCAACTTTCTTGTTTCTCGGAGCATTTTGTTTGAGCTTGATCTTTTGAATGGACCGGATTAAAGCAGACACGGTGACTTCATTTATCTCTCTTTGCTTTAAAAAAGTGCCATCAGTATCAGTATTCCATAATTGAAGCATGTTTTTATATGCAAATGAGGGTTGGTGGGGGTCTCCAGCTTAAAATCTTTCATTTAACATTGACATTCCATCATTGTTTATGTAACAAGGACATTAGAAACGGCATTTCTTTGTTCATCACAGGTCAGTCATTTGATTTTGTATTCTGCCCTCCGTACTTCAGCAATATAAAACAAAGTAAAATGTGTTATAATACATAGCTTTTGTTGTAGTCTGTTGTTAAAGATCTGATTTCGTTCTGTGCTAAAAACAGTTCAATTTCCAATTCATTTACGACACACAAAAGTATTTAATAGGTGTCGAACTGCAGTTACGGAATGTAATGAAAGACCGAATTAGCTCAATCTTATCATTCAAAGATATCGAGTTGAAACAAATGCATACTAAATGCTTGTATTTGGAGGTATTGTGCACCGAAGTCGATCTGAATGCAGTGGTGCATGCTGGGCCGGCTCTTTCATTAAGAACAACTGAATTCGCAACAAGGAGATGAAACGGCACTGGCGAGCAAGTGGAATGCTAAACCTAAGGCATTTCCTCTCTGCTTGGTATTTCTCCGTTCTCTGTTTATTTTAAGTTCAGCCATCCCTTTCAGCCTCTCTCCACTGGCCAAAACGTCTCAAAGTTCCCGGTTAAGCTTTCATCGACGTTATTAGATTAACATTCCACCGTAGTGGCGGACACAGTACTTGATAGGCGAGTGTGAATTCTTTCACGTACGTCCCACCCCTTCCTTTACATCCAGAGCAGCGAGGGGAACGGGACAAAGAGGGGAGAGAAAAGAAGCTGCCTGTGTCCATGTGTATTTAGGGTGCAAAAATTTGCAGAGTATGAGCTTGCCTTTGACTCAATGGGGGCAACTTTTGTTTTGTGTCTGAGACCCCCACCCCTTTTTTCCTCTTTTTTTCTCTTCGCCTTTCTCTGTCTGTGCCAAAAAGGGGGAGGTGTCTTTGGGGTGAGAGACAGATGCAGCTGGGGTGCAGAGAAGTCCCTTGTCCGACTCATAAACTGTAAAAAAAAACATTTTAAATGTTTTTTAAAAAGCTGGCCGGACTCTTGGTGACGTCACCAAGATCCCTTGGCATTTGCTTCCTATTTCGCAGTGTTTGAATCGAGTTATTGATTTTAATCTGTATTTGGATACATGGACGAATAATGGAAATATGTTGCACTGTTATTTTGGCTTGAATCTGCTTTATTATGGTGGTAAAATTGCAAAGTTATTTTTGGAGGCCATTTAAATTGCCCTGTTTTGAGGGTGCCTACAGTGTAATTTGGTTGTGTTGCCAGGTTTATTAATATTTCTTTAGCCTGATTTTGTTGCCTTTTTGTCCCCTCCCGGCCAAGAATAGCCAGAAAGTGTGTATAATTGACAAAGATATACAGATATACGACACGGTGTACTCTTTTTTTTCCCCTCTTTTCCTTTGGCCCCTGTGGTTTTTGTGATGTGTGTGTGTGTTGTCATGTGTGTTCACAGTGGTGCTCCAGGCATTATTGACTTGGACGCTTTAGAGAGCAAAAGTCCAATATTTGTCTAACACACTTTATTATATCCATTTCATATACATAGTGTAGTATCATCTCTTCTTTACCCGACTACAAAAAGTCAATTGCAATGGATACGTCTTAATATAAACTGCCTTTAAAGGATTATAAATTTCAAAATAAGAGTACCATAAAACCTAATATATGTCATTTTAATAATTCAATTAATTGCATATAGGAATGGAAACAATAACACTGAAATTCATACAATTGGGGGAAGCCTATAAAAACCTGACTTGAATACTCCTACTTACATAACTTTGTTAAAATACGACAAAAACTTCATAAAACATGATTTAGTTTCCATGATCCTGATTTTTCTTGATTTTTATACTCTTGTAAAATATTTTTGTGTTATCCATTTCTCTTGTTTTTTTTGTCAAGATACTATGTTTTTGTTCATCATCTGTAACGGTTATCCTCACTGAGATTTGCGGGGGTGCTGGAGCCTCTCCCAGTTAAATATGGGCAGGAAGTAGGCTACACCCTGAAAGGGTTGCCAGCAAATCCCTAAGCGCATATAGAAAACAACCTCACACACTATGGACAACTTTAGGTGTCCAAAGAACATACCATGCATGTTTTTGGTATGTGGAAAGAAACCACAATACCCAGAGAAACCCCACGCAGTCACGGGGAGAGCATGCAAACACCACACAGGAAGGCTGGAGCCGGGAATTGAACCCTTGAACTCAGAACTGTGAGGTGGACATGCTGCGGTATTATTGTTTAATAACTGTAAAATATTATTTAAGGTCTATTTAAATAAGGCACTCCTGTTTTGCAGTTTTTCCACTGATTTACTGCATGCAATATTATTTTACATTTTTGTAAATGTAGTATAGTTTTACTTTTAGTGAAATAGTTTAAGTGACATAAAGTAGTGTATATGAAATTAATGTTCAGTTGGAGTAATCCTCCCCAATACATGGATATTTTTCTTCTTAAATGTTTATATCACCTAGACCCGCAGAATTACATGCGCAGCAGTGCTGCTTTTATTTTGAAAGACAACCCTACACTTCTGGTTTAGTTCGTGGTAACGTCATTGAACTTGACGCCATCAGTCGAGGATGGCTGGCCGCTTTTGAGCAGCAAACCTCTGAGCTCTCAGAGGGAAAACTCAACGTAAATACTCCAGGATAAGCCAAGGGCAAGAGCGGAGGAGAGGAGGGAAAGGCACAACTTTTCCGACTATTGGAAATCGCCACCAGACATTTTTATCCGGCGGCGGGGGTTCCATTTTGGGGAGCCAAGTGAGGAAATTTGGAGAATGCCTGCTGAAGTGAAACAGGTTCGTATTGATGCCTCTTCTCACTCTCAACGTGCATGTTTGTTTGTTTTTTCTTCTTCTTTTTCTTCATATCTTTCATATCTCTGTCGTGATTAAAGCACATCCTTTTGTGTTCTGTTTAATTGCTGTTTTACGAGATGTCATTTGGGGCGACGGCGCGCGCGCGCGCGCGTGTGCGCGTGGGTCGCTCCTCTGATTGACGTGTCCCGCCCCCCTGAAATACCTCACCCGGGATGACATCAGGTGAAATAATGCGATTTTTTTTTAGGATTCTGCTCTCATTTCAACTATTTGAGCTTTTATAGTGCGTGGGCGCGTGTACGTCTGCAGGACTTGGACTTGTGGACACGTTTGCAAGATCCCAGTCCACAAAACGTGGACATACAATGGGACAACCGCAAAGTTTTATTCCCTGATCACCGCCTGAGTGAATTTTAAGCAACGGGTTGTTCTGACAATTGTGTGAAAGGCATGACATTAAACTCTTTTGTCTTTTCTCGCATAGAAACCACTGGAATGTGCTCGCAAGTATTTGTGTGTACCAGGGCATGATCTGCATATATTATTGAGTATTTTTTTCCGTCAAGCTTGGCAGCTCGTTCGAGTGAAAAAGACAAGAAAGTGAAGGATTCAATAAAACCAACATCTCATAAACTGGTGGTTACAGTAGTTAACTCATTGGTTGCCAGTGAAAGCCATAGCTGTCCAATCCATTTGAACTCAGAAGGCTGGCTGACTTGAACCCATCTTGCCACTTCAAATGGATTGGACGTAGACTGTATTATGCTCAATGACACCCAACCAATCTGTGAGGAGTTTCATCCAATGTACAGTGGTACCTTGACATACGATCATAATCCGTTCCGAGACTGAGATCGTATGTCGAGCTTTTCGTAACTCAAGCGAACGTTTCCCATTGAAATGAATTGAAAACAAATTAATTCATTCCAACCCTCTGAAAAAAAACACCCAAAACAGGATATTGGATTGGAAAAAATGTTTTATTTCTTCTAATTCGCCATATAATGACAAAGGAATAAATAACGAGTGGTTTAATAGTAATAAAATGTGTTTAATAGATGTAAAATTAGACGCACGCGGAGGGGGGGGGGGGGGGGGGGTCGGGGGACTTTATCCACGGCACTCGTAAACGAACAAACAAATTTAAATTAACTTGGATAAATATATACAGACACACTCAAACATATGTTTAATATAACTTTACACAAAACTGAATTCTAGTTTTGTCTTAATCTTTTTGTTACCTTCGTTTTCCGGGTTAGCGGTTTGCCACGCCTCCACCCTCACGTTCGCTATCGATGGACTGTTTGCTGTTGTATTCCCTTCAAAATATTCCGAAAATGATGCACACAAATGTCATCACAATAGGATAATGCACGACCACTTGCCAACGAGAAATAGTCTTTAAAGAACGATCGCGGGAGCTCCTTTCCTTAGAAAGAATAACAAGAAATGCAATAGCTGAGCTTACCCACGTATTGATTGTGGGTAATGAAGTTTTATTCTGAGAAAGGGTGCCATTGCCTATGGGTGTTGTGTACACGAGTATACTTCATTACCCAGAAAGCCCATTTTTTGCCCACGCATGCGCGTTGTGCGTTTCCTGGTCGAAACTCGTCTGAATAAATCGTTCAGTAATCGTAGATATAGTAGTCATACACGAAAGAGATGCGGCAAAAAAGACAGTGCGCTACAATGATAAACAGCCTCTCATGTCATGGCCACCTGGCTTGGTCGCATCTCGAAATTTTAATCGTATCGCGAGCGAATTATCCGATCAAAATTTTCGTCGTACCACGAGCATGTTGTATCACGAGGTACCACTGTAAATAAATGTCACCGAATAGCTATTCTCAAGCAATGGATGCTGTTAATCCTCCCTCAGACATGCTTGATGTATTTTCCCCATCTCTTGTTGTGATAACTCTGAAGGTTCTAAGTGCGACGTTAGTGCTGATGGATTCAATCCAGGCTTGTGTATGAAGGGTCACCACTTGTTTATCTACCTATCTTGAATGTAGTATGTGTGGCGGAATGTGTATCAACGACGCAAGAATATGCCCTTGCCATGTTTTTCCCTTAAATGGATCAGGGAGGTGAAGGATGGACCTTGCATTAGTGACCTCCACAGGGCCTAGATGGTTGGCATACTTTAGGCGAGGCCGGCATCACGGCTTGACCTTTTCAACTTGGAGAATATGAGCACCTGCTATACATTGCTTAGTTTTCTTTTCACGCACACATCTTCATTTGGTTGTATTTTTAGTCTTGATTGTGGGGCAAAACATTCAGGACAACAATGAAGTCAAATTCCTCACAGCTGTTGCTTTAATCTCATAACTTGTGGTGGTCAAAAATTAATTGGATGCACTACAAGAATAAGATGGGAAAATATTTTTACTAGAATCTTTGTAAGGAAGAGTGGAAGAGAAAAACATTTGGTAAAACACACAAAGACGCGCACGTAAATACACAATTTAACAACTTAAAATGATGAATTCAGAGAATTGAATTTTCTTGGGGCTCAGAATGAAAAGTTAAGAATAAAGTAGCATTAAGCACACTCGAAAACCTCATGAATCACTGTGACGACCAACGGCAGTCGAAGGCACAAAAAAGCTGTTCTGTAACTTTATATTTTTTCATATCTTGGAACAAAATGTTCTCAACAAGGCATTTTGTAGCCCGGCTATTTTGTAATTAGAAGCAATTATTAGTAAAGGTAAGACCGTATTACCATATTTTGCAGGTTTAATATACCCCCCCCCCCCCCATTTAATATACCCGGGTATATTAAATGGGGCACAAACGGGAAGGTACGATCCACTACGCACTCTATGCCGTGACGGGGTGCATCAACGTTTTGCAGACTAAAAATACTCACTTTTCAGGTTAAAACTATTTACTGCTGAATAAAGTCTGACTTGGAATTTTATTGAACTTAAGTATCTATAATTATGCCCCCATGAACACCATACAAAGCTTGCCAAAAAAAACTGAGTTGCTGTTTAATATAATATGCCGTATAATATATAATATAATTAAACGGCAGGGGTATATTAAATGGCGCACAAACGGGAGGCTCAATAAAGCAAAAATCATTTAATATACCCAGGTATATTAAACGGCAAAATACGGTATGTTTTTGTTTTTCGACACCGCCAGATCAGCATTGAGTACTACAGACATTACTACATTATTACATATACTCAAACTGGAGGTATAGAAATAGGCTGCTCTTCTGAATGTTACTGTAAAATATTTTTAGCTCATTTAATATTTCTGCATAGCCTCCCAATTAGTTGGGAAACGTACAGCAGACCATGTCGGAGTTAAATTTAATCCGTTTGATAACTGTGCACCCCAAGTGCAAAGTGGCAAAGGCCCCCGAATTCAGAAGCTTTGCCCATAGTCTCATCTCATCATGAAATATAGAAAAATAGATGTCACCAAAGGGAAATGAAAACATTATGAATAATCTAGTAGTTGCCATCTTTCCAAAGTCTATCAAAAAGCAGGCGGCACTTTTCCTCTTCAGCAAGTTGGGCCCATCTGAATAGTAAAATAATTCCTGGTAATCATCAGTCTGCCACTTTTCTAACAGGATTTTCTACTGGATCATTTCAGCGTTTGTTGCATGCTGCGGGTCGTCTTCTGGAAAAATCGAAAAGTTCTGTGGCAGTGTTTGATGTGAGGGCCCACTCCTTTTTATTCTGTCTTTTCCTCAGGCTCACCCTCTGTGAATCAATATTTGTAGATATGTAGGGCTTGAGAAATGGCTTTGTTTTGAGGTCATAAAGAAATAATGACATAATGACTCGGACTGGTAAAGTATGAACACAGACTAGCTGGGGAGAATGCTTTAATGGATGGTTGCAATTGATGAAGGGGCAGCAAATGCTGGTATTTTGTTTTGAAGGAGTGTGGGTCTTGTTGGACACACAATTGGGTGGTGTTAGGTCATACCAGATGGCAGGATCTCGATACAGGCCATGTTTACTGCAGAAGACTTTTGTTTGCTCTTGGGGTATCCCACATCATTCATAAATATGTTGTTAAAGATTGTTTTATCAATGGGTGCAAGTGGAAAGAGCATTATTGTTGTTTTTTATATTGTGTGTAGTATAATCTCACGAATTGGATTGGATTGGATTGGATAACTTTCTTCATCCCGTATTCGGGAAATTTCGTTGTCTTCGTAGCAAGAGGGTGAGGATGCAGAAATAGGAAAGGCATTTTAGACATAAATAGATAGGTAATAAGTAAGTTAATAAATAAATACATGAATAAATACATAAATAAATAAAAAGGTTGCTGAAATATACATGGAAATGGAGTAATAATTATGTTTAAAATAGTTTCATCACCACCCAGCAATTATTCAATAATGATATTGACATCACTTATTTTCCAGGTGTTGCGATGTTTTTTCTTTTTCATTTGGAAAAAAAAGAAAAAAAAACAGTATTTTTAGTCAGTCAGTTGTACTTGTAAAGTTAACGGTTTTGGTTCAATGTGCTTGAATCTATGACATCTGATCATGAGTATATGGTCTATTACTATCAATTACTATAACAATTACATATACAATGCCTTGTATTTTGTACACCTGCATTGGGATGTTCCATTCTTATATGATTTCAGTCCACCTTTGCTGTGATTTACATTCAAAAGGCAGCACTGACTAATAATACATTTTAAAAGACAGCTCAACCCCATATAAATGAAAAGTGCAATGTAGTATATTCAAGATGTGTATTACTAGAACAAACCCGCCGTTTTTTGGATTTTTTTCTGTCTCTGTTAGCTGTGGATCACGAGCAGGTGTTCTTTCACCTCCCCTCCCCCTTTTTTCGCACCCCCCTAACTCCGTCCTGAGTCACTGCTGGCTCCCGTCTCGACTAATGCAGCCTCAAAATTGTTCCTTCACCGTGTGGTCACTGTCAGATATAATGATTCCATGTCTTCTTTTTTCTTGCGCTGATGAAATTAAAGGCATTTAGACGCAGTATGTTGCGAAGCTGAAGAGATGCTGACACGCAGCCATGTAGCGTTTTGACAAGAGAAGTAGTGCAATAATGAGGTGGCAGTCTTATTATTATGCTAGAGCTGCAGTTTCTCTTTGCATATTCAGGGCCGTTTTATTCAACATTTTGTGCAGCTGCATTCATTCCTTACCACATTGTGCCTGATAACACCATCACTTGCCCCTACTAGTTTGTAACAAGGGCTTTGCAATGAGTCAATCACATTTAATTATACAGCCTTTAATCACACGGGCGTCTCAAGTGTTTCATTGGCCCACAGTTGGCGGGGGGGAAAAAATCAAGTTCCCTTGATATAAACCCTCCAAGGAAATATCCAAAACCCCATTGGGTGAAAATTGAGAAACCTTAGCTAGGTTAGATGGAATTTCAAGTAGGCGACATTGATCTTACGGAAGATCTAAAACAACATGGAAGTCTGTCTGATAAGATTCAACTCAGTTAAGCTTTGATATATGTGGCCATGATATGTTGAATTTGCTCAGATGCATATAAAAAAACAACTCACAAAAATAAATAGGTGCCCCATCATACTGTTTTGTTACCTAGGTCTACAATGTCTTCTGTGTCTGTTTTGCTACTGCAACCAAGGACATTTCCTGAATACAGGATGAAATAAAGTTCTAATCTGATCAACTGGGATCAACATGTATTTAACTTTGACCAAATACATGACTTGTTTTGACAATTCTGACTTCGGTCAACATCAAAATCCAACCCTGAAACTGTTATTTTTAAATAACGATATCAGTTTGGTCATTTCACAGCAACATATTCCAAGTTAGGAGAGAAAACACAATGCTTGGATGAAGCTGCAATCTATTTGTGTCATGTCATTACATTCAAAAGTATTCAAACATCTGCGGTAATCAATTTATAAATAAGGATTTGGTCCGGGTAGCTGTAATTCTCTTTGGATCTTCCTTTCCCAATTAACAAAGATATTCGGTGTAATTCTTTCCTGCAACTTTTTAGATATAACATGCAAACCCTGACCCAGATTTGAACCGATGCTCTATAACAAATATCGCAAGCCGTGACCTCTGCCCTGACAAATGTTCTCATGGAGGAAAAGGCCAAAGAATCCCACAGACACACATTAAAAGTGTAACAGGACCCATCACGAGCCACAAAGGGGAAAACTAATATCTTGTCCTACCTTTTGACTTCTAGTCTTGTGCAATAATAAGTCCTTCATAATAGTTCTACAAATAACCAACTCATTAAACTGTTTTTTCAATAGGTAATATGGTGTAAATTCTTAATGGATTAAAGCAGTGTCTGCAAATGTAATGATCATAGTTTTATTTCTTTTGCACCGCTTTTGAGATCAATTTGTTGAATAATCTTGTCATTTCTTACTGTGATCACTATCTTCCGTTTGGTTCTGCTTTTAGCGGTCTGCTTTCTGGCATTTTATCTATAGCTCATATATGCTCCACCCCCATTTATTCTGCATCTTGGGACCTCTTCAGGAGGCCCTTCAGGGGAAGGTCAGACTTTTTATGAAGCGTCCCTCAAGCAGAAAAACAATCATATGCCTCTGTTTCCCCCCTTTCTCTTCCATTCAAAGTATGAGGCAGTATATGTAGGCTAATGTCGGGGCCTGGGGAAAGCATGTCTCTGGCTCCACTTGCGTGTTTCGTCGAGAACTTTCTTTTGAAGGATTAGCCTACTTCCTGCTGCTGGAAACTGTTGGGATGTCAGCGAGAGCATCGATCTGCCATCATGGAACCATCTGTCTCTGACTGCCTTTTGGGATTAATGATTCCCTCCGACAGCTCTTTAGTAGGCCTCTTTTAGAGGTGGCTGGCCATTAAGATTACGCTGACATGTGGCAGTGCGAGGACTTGGCACGAGATATTGTTTAATTCCTCAGATGCGAGTCATTACAATCATACAAAGTAGAACTTAACACAGTGGTAGGATATCCAGACAGGGGAGGTGTATATTTTAATTGGATTATGATTCAGTACCCTTTTGACTCTTATTTGGGGTTAATATAGAGCAAGGGTGTCAGACTTGGGTTGGTTCGCGGGCCGCATTAATGTCGACTCGATTTCATGTGGGTCGGACAATTTTAGATATAATATTCAGATGGTTTTTATATAAATGGATAAAAATAACTGGATTAAAAGCCCTGAATATCCATTTTTTATAGATCTAAAACACTGTTTATTTTAGCTTTTTTATATATATATTTTTAGATTTTACAAAATAATTTTTGAACTAAAAACACAGAAAAAAATGATTAAAAATTTATTTTTATAAATTTATTATTTTAACTGGATCAAAAGTCCTGAATATTCAGTTTTTTATAGATCTAAAAAAATGTTTATTTGAACTTTTTTTCTTAGTAAGGGAAAATCTCTTTTAATCATTATGTTCCATATTAAAGTGGAAAATAAAAAATATTTTTATATATTTTTAGATTTTACAAAATGATTTTTGAACTAAAAACACAGAAAACATGGATGAAAAAATTGCAATTATTGATTTAACATGGATGAAAAAAATGCAATTATTGATTTAAAAGGGGGAAAATCAGGAAATATAATATACATCTATAATCTTCATTTTAATTTGATCCTAAAACAGAAAGTCGGCACTCATGATTTACTTTCCCGGGCCACACAATATGATGCGGCGGGCCAGATTTGGCCCCCTGGCCGCCACTTTGACACCTGTGATATAGACCAAGAAAGCCAGTGTATCAAACTTGAATACTGTGGTATCTCTACTTACAAAATGAATTGGTTCCATAATTGGGATCTTGGATCTTGTTTTCGTATTTTGGAAGAGTAATTTGCACATCAAATGATTTCGTAACCTGAAAATTTCGTATGTAGAACAATACATAAGTAGAGGTACCACAGTATGTCTGTTTTTTTTTCAGCGTTCTCTCACAAAGCATGTTAAGGTTTTTTGTTTTACTGAGGACGGCCGTTATTGACCTGCAAGTAGTTGAAGAAATCAAAGGTCTGGCAACTGATTAAAACAATGTTCTGAAACTTACAACAGTTGTACTTATTGCTGATGGCTTGAGTCCAGGGAGTAAAATAAAACGTAGCACTATAGAGGTAAAAATGAAAGTCCAAACCACTGTAAGTTGACCGACTTTGGCTCGACGACAACCCTCGCTACTCGCAGCGTCTGCTGTAGCAGCTGCAGCCGCACACAAACATTATGCTAACCAGAGGCGAGAGTTCAGCCAAAACCAGGATGAGAACGCCCCAAAATGGAAAGACAAATGTCTTCCATGCATTCTTTGTGCTGCCAGCTCGCCATGCAGACAACCATTTGTGGAGTTTAATGAAGGCATTTAGACGATCAGTGGTGGCTGTCATATGTCATTACATGGGATGGCACAGTCTTGTTTCTCATCTTCTATTGGATATGCACTCTTCACGTTCCCAGAGGAGACACTTGTGAACAATGGAATGATGCGCTTGTTCTCACATTCCATGGACTCCTTTGAGCTATCCAGCGAGTCTCCACTGCATATGTGGCCGTGACTACATAATAACTACAGGGGGTCGATATATAAATAAATGAAATACCATCTTGTCCCATAACAATCTTGATGTAAAATAGTTTGCTTGACAGTGAAGCGTGTCAAACTCAGCCATAAAAATGGAGGGGAAAGAGGTAGCCATTTTGTTGTCCGGTTACTATCCAGTGTATAGGTGCTGGATTATTATGCTCAACAGCACTTTGGCCAAAATGTATTTATTTTGTTTTTAAACATGTCATCATTCAAGCATTTTTTCGTATTTTCATATGAAATCATGGCAAAGCTGTCTGAGCAATGTAATTAATTTAACTTTTATTGATTATCTTAGTACAAATAATAAATGACCTGGTGTGAAGGCTGGAAAATTGTTTTTTTTATGTTCGGACTTTCTTTCCTATATCTCACATAGGGTATTTTACTGTAAATATATGCAGTGTACAATAATATTTCAAGGCTTTAAGTTTTTATAACAAATCTTGGCTTTAACTACACATCGTCTATCCTCCAAGAGTCTTATTCAAAAGCATAACGACCCACTAACGAATCAGAAAAACAAAATATCAGTAGTATTAGGTCAGGCCTGATCCAAACTTTTCTGAACAACGGATGATTTTTGTAGTTTTGGATGTATCGCTTTGGTGGTGCAGATTTTTCATTGACAAATAATTTGCATAGTTGCAAAAATTGCAAGTTGGTTCTCTAAAATATGTTTATACCAGCATGGACAGAGACTTGCACATTGGACTGGAGGGATGACCTTCAAAGGAAAAGCTTTTTTTTTATTGTTGTTGTTGTTGCCACATTGTAATGTGAAAATTACTGTGGGCCTGTGCAAAGAGTGATCTGGAACTACATTGCCTTCCACAAAGCCAAATCAAAAGTTTACGGGCAGCAGGCTGGCGTAATGTCTGTAACCTTCTAACTTTGAACTGCCGCTGCCACAAATGACTACTGTGTGACCTACTATGCAATGAATTCTTCTGTTCATCATGCTTATTATCTTCAATCGTGAACATTGCACCGTTTCGACTCGAGCTTCTTCTCCCTACTTTGGATACCCTACTTTTTCCTATCTGTTTAAATTTCACAGATGATGGCGGTGTCACCATATCACTCAGTGGATCATTTTTATCATTTCAAAGTGAGTCATGCATAATAATCCAGTGCAAAAGTGTGCGGAACTCAAAGTTGATGATGTAAACGTTTTTTTTTATTATCGGGTGTTAGTACTTGGGATAGACAATGTGATTACTTGGTTATTTTTTCCAACGTTGCCAGTGGCTGAACAAGTTTTGTGTAAAAATGTCAGTTTTGCAGCTTCCATCGAGTTAAGTTTGAGAAAGGAAGCGAAAGAAAACATGCTAATGGCACAGCATCCGGCTAAATAATGTCTACATATGTTGTCCTTTCAGATATGAAAAAGAATGATTTATGTACGTTGTGTGTCGATTTACAGCTCCTCCAATAAGTTGTTCATGAATCAACAGTATTTGGCTTCACCTTGCATAAAAATGTTAAGTTTGTTTGGTCCTGATTTCGCTTCTGGAATATGCTGTACTATTGTTGTTCCAGTTTATCATAAATCACATGTCAATCTAGATTTAGAGTACAGATTATTAGCATTTACTTACTAATGGTTGCAAAAAAGAGATGGTTAGAAGTACTTTTTTAAATCCAAGCATTTGCAAGCATGCCATCCATAACCGTAAAAAAAATACTGTATTGCTTTATTTAGCTGAATCTGAAAATCTCGTGCTCGTCTCAGATTGTTTGATTTTATACTATAATTTTGCAAGGATGGTGTTCCATGGACATTTCTGCTGGAGCTGTTTGAGTCCTGTTATTTTATATGACAGGCATGTCATTCAGACTGTGACAGAGTAATTTCTCAGAAGTTGTGACATTTCATTCAAGCTGTATGTCTCTCTATTAATTTGTTTTGACACCACAGATGCATAATCTAGTTGCTTTGCCCAGCGTGGATCAATGTTGATGGTTCCACGCTGTATAAACTGACTGTGTAAATATGAAGTGTACTAATCCTCTTTGGTATTGTTGTGCATTTACCCAGGAAATTGATCTTTTATAAGTTACCGTAAGGGTGAGCCTTTCCTGGAAAACTACAGAAATTAGGGTGACAATTGCACTCATTGCTCATTGGTTTCTTTGTGGACTGATTTGTCAATGCTTCTGTGATTTCATTGAATGTGTCCAATGGCTGACTCATTGTGCATTTTCTCATAGGTGCAGAGAATAGAGGCTTTTTGTAAATCTGCACCTACTGGGGCATAAATGAGCTCAAATGAGTTAAGATTCACCTTATGGTGACCCCGTCCTGTCTCGTTTCAGACTTACTTTTGTAGTCCGGTAGGTGCGATTGCGTCAATTAATGAGCAGATGAGGAAACCACTCAATGGTTGGTATGAAAGAAGTGCTAGCATCTTTGGAAGGGAGGAAGTAATGGAACATAATATAGTGAAAATGTCACCACCGTGTCATCATGCATGGCTCGGGATTCCACAGCATTGCTGTCTAATCCCCATAACATGTTTAGAGCCTTTGCTGATCTGCAAAAATAGCAACAAAGTATTTGTCTCAGATGGCTATGCGAAAGTTTTTGCATATTTTAGCTTACTGTTTCAGCAATTAAAAAATGTTTATGCAAGATGGAAGGAAATTCACATTTTGTTTCAGGAAAAGATGGAAAGGTTTCGGAAATCACGGTAAAAATAAGTCTTACCCTGTGTTGGGGGGAAAAATATTTTGCAAAAATGTATCCCAGTTCTTTTAATAAAAAAAAAATTTTAATTGAGGATCATTTCTAATATTTTTCAATTATTTAATGAGTTTGGTCGATTTTTTTTTTCTCCTTTTATTAAAAACAGGACATTTGAAATGGAAAAAGTTGATTTGCTGTGGCGAACCGTGACAGGATAGTACAGTATAGTAGAAAGTAGTATAGTTGTGGGACCTATTTAAGAATATTTTGTCTTTAAAAGAGTTAAAGAAAGGTGTTAAATGTTGTGGGAATTGGACATGGATTTTTTTTTCCCTGTCAATTAAATTCCAAACGTTTAGCTGTAGTATTTACAAATCACCCTTTTTGGCCTCTTTGTTCACTACTTCACTGGCTTGTTAAACTTGTTCCATCATTCTGAGGGTTTGTGATTTCTTCCTCAGGCCAGTGGACCAAATGGCCTTTCGTCAAAGGAGTCCAGTGCAGGATTTTCTCCCTCATTGGGGCACGTGTAGAGGCCCCAGTGGGGCATGCAACAATATGCTTGATATAAAATATTTTAGGACATTCTGGCATGAGTCAATCCATTTCAGCCAGCTTTAAATTTTGATTTTAAAGAATGCGGTTATTGGAAAAGGCAAAAATAAAGCTCTACAGAATGACCATCCATTCTGCTAAACAGTCTGAAAAAGGTAGTTGTTCCCTTAATCATTAGCAAATGTTGTTTCAGTAACATTTATTGCCATAATTGTATACACAGGATTTTATTTCAAGTTTGTGTAAAATAATACTTGACATTTTCTTTTTGTGCATGCATTTACGTATTTGAAATCATTTCCCTTAATGAATAACCCTTCTATACTTTGAAATGGAGGGGGAAAAAAAGTTAAAACGATAAATTAAAAGTAGTTAGTAGTAGTAAAAAAAGAAAGTTCTTTACCCAGATTGATTTAGTGCCAGTCACAGAATATTATCACATAGTGAGCAATGACTTCCACTTAAAGAACGCAACAAAAGATGGCATTGTTTCCTCAAAGCACCTTTGTATGAAGTCCACATTCCTGTTGAGGAAAATGCTCCAGCCATTAAAGCACAGGATGTTACTGTATTGTAGTTAATGCTGTTGTTGTCAATCCTGCCATTCCCATGCCATGCTTTTGTTATCTCTGCAGTTCAGTGTGAAAAGGTCTGTCCCTTTTTTTCAGCAGTATAATGCTTACAAAAGACATGTGGGCACATCCAGTTTTTGCTGAGGGAAATTGTGGTTTTATGTATAAAAGCTGACTATTGTATTCTCATGAATAGTGAAAGGAAATGCTTTGCTTGTCCTGCCGTTTTTCAGTTTTTTGGATCATTTGTTTGTTTTCCCATAGGTCAATATTTATAGTACAATACAATCCACAACAGTATTCTTTTGAATTCTTCACTTATCATATTTTTTGGACCGTAAGGCACACCAAATTATATGGCGCGTCACCAATGGACGTGTTAATTTTCATAAATAAGATGCACCTCAATTTGTGCATCAAAATACTGCATTTGTCGCATAATATAGGCTGATTGAACACTCCAAATTGTCCGTGAATGGTTGTTTGTCCATACGGGCCCTGCGATTGGCTGGCAACCAGTTCAAGGTGTGCTCTGTTAATTTGTGTTTAAATCACTTCACTGGAGCAGCATAATACAGTGATTCTCCAACAAAAACGCATTGCAAGGCACCCTATTAATTTTGTGATTTATATTTTTTTGTTGCTTAAATTGGATTTTAATTATGTCTTATTAGCCGAAAAACACATTAAGGACATACATCATTCTTACTAATCTCAAAAACATAGTTATTTATAGAGTTCATGTAATTATGATAGTTTACGATGATCTTTCCAAAACATTCCTTTGGACCTGCATCCAATTATGTGGTGGTCGAATTTGGAGCTCTCCTTGCACACATTTCGAATTTGCACAGCTCTCGTTGAACCCTTCGCTGGCCCCTCTCTCCTACTTCTGACAAAGCTCTCTGAAAAATTGGTCTGGCTGTCGTCATCACACACCCTCTATTTTAAGCCCTAAAACAGAGGCGCACTCCCCCTTGAGTGGACCATACTCTCTGTGTGGGCCATAGTGTAGGCCTTTGCTCACTCAAGACAGCTCCCAACAGCTGTTGCAAAGGTAATTTCAGAAATAATCTCTAAAACTATGCGCCTTGCCTACTTCTCCGTTTTAGTAACACCCAATGTGTAAAGATGATGCTCATTAAAGGGGGTGTTCACTGCTAGTCATTGCTGTCATGATTTCTTTTAACTTAAGACTGTCAGTTTTCCATTTTGCTTTAAACATCACCATATTACCTTATTGCAGAGTAGCTCCGTCTGTCCCACTGCTATACTTTTTCCCAACAAAAATATGAATAATAATTTGTGGTTTCCAACCACTTCTAGTTTGCTATTTTATTCACGAGTTTATTTTCCCGGACCCAGGGTGTGGCAGCATTCCACAGTGGGCAGACAACAGGAAAACAACAAAAACCCACTTTTCCTTCCTGTCTCTAGGTTGCGTGACCAGTCTCAACATATAGTATATTTCTCCAGAGCAGTCATAACACGGATGACATTTCCTTTCCAAGCTATCACTTGGTCACGCCAAGATCTGGGAGACCATGTGTAACACGTACAGTATGTTTTAACTGTGCTGTGTCCGGTTAATTGGTCACTCAGTTCAAAGAAAACTGTGTTTCGAAAACCTCAAAGTGAATCTTATCTACCAACATAAGCATGTATTTTAGTCCAAGGCCATTAAGTGTTTTGTAGACCAGGATTAGCATTTTATTGCCTATCATTTGTTTCACAAGAAACTAGTGTATTGTTTCATAATTGGTCTTTCCATTAGTTATGTTTGATCCGATACTCGGTATCAGCACCGGCGCCCGATACGGCTATTTTTGGAGTTTAGTCATAAGATCAGATCCAATCCAGTAGTCACTTATGTTTTTAGTTCTATCGTGGTTTTGTCCGTTGAGAGGGGCTACATCTCTTTAGAAACTAATGGCAGTACCAGATCGTCGTGTAATTTCGTAAACAAAGTATTTCTCGGTTTTAATACAAACAGTAATTTATCATTTAGAGCAGGGGTGTCAGAATGTCAAGACTCGGGTTGCTTCGCGGTCCGCGTTAACGTCAACTCGATTTCATGTGGGCCGGACCATTTCAGATAAACTTAGATAGATTTTTTATAAATGGATTAAAAGAACTGGATTAAAATCCCTGAATATTCAGTTTTTTATAGATCTAAAACAATGTTTATTTTAGCTTTTTTTTATATTTTTAGATTTTACAAAATGATTTTTGAACTAAAAACACAGAAAAAAATGATGAAAAAATTACAATTATTGATTTAAAAAGGGGAAAATCAGCAAATTTAATATACATCTATACTCTTCATTTTAATTTGATCCTAAAACAAAAAGTCGGCACTCATGATTTACTTTCCCGGGCCACACAAAATGATGCGGCGGGCCAGATTTGGTCCCCGGGCCGCCACTTTAACACATGTGATTTAGAGGTTACATCATAATTTGCATTATTGTTACCGGCATTAAAAGGGCATCCGTTTGACAATGTTATCGGCCAAACATATCTTGAGAAAAATTGGATTGAATCGGAAGTCAAAAAGTAGGTATTGGGAAATCCCTAGTTTCCATGTATTTGTAAAGACTGCAGCATTCTCTCTCAGATGCAGCTTCCTGACTGATTTTTTTTCTTGAGACTTATAAATACGCATACACAATCGTCCAATCTACAAAAAATGAATCCACGGATAGCTTTTTGTCTTGTTTGGACTTGTTTGTTTTAGGATGTTATCACTGACGGCTATTTTGTGTCAAAATCATGTTTACCGTCTTGCCACATCTTCTAAACTCAGCTTTTCCTGTTGCACGGGAAGCTCCATCAGCTGATGAAGTTTGCCGGTGTTTTGTCATGGGCAGAAATGCATGTGTTTCCTTGATTAAAGCCCGGACAGGGGGTTTGCAGCCAGATGTTGGGCTTGCAGCTGCTTGGCCGTGCAAGAGGGGGAACTGCACAGCAAGGCAACCTTGCCACAAAGTGGGGCTTAGCCCGACATTGAGAGGAGATTATCCATATTTTGTCTGCATCCTCATCGTCCTCCCAACCACCTGCAGAGTAACACAGGCTCCTAGTTTGTATAGTGCATTCCATAGAAATAAAACATGACTTTATTCATGCAGGCCTTAACATATCCACACCTGTGAGACCCCTTCAAATCCAGAACATATTTCTCTCTCAGGAGATTCACGTTCATTCAAACAACAAACAATAAATACAAAAGGATCCACTCATTCTCATTTAGCCCATTCTGTCTTTTACATCAGCCCATACCGCTTTCAGCTTGGATTTGGCAAAAAAGCTCTACTCTCCATTCATAGTATAGTCTCTCCAGAGCGCTGACATGATTATTTTAAGTACAGTGCTCTTGATATTCTTAAATCATCAAACAAATACTCGGGATTAAAACCGTGGTGTAGAAAAACAGCTTCAAACATACTATTTATTTGCATACGCCGAGTCCGTTGCAAACTGTTGGCTCTGCAAAATGGGACATAAAAAAGGAGAAAATTATATTTCAGATATCCCTTTTACATATTCATGGTCAGCTCAGAGCTTTTAAATTAAGCCACAGAGATCCTTAATTGCTGCATCCGTGACACACATGCGTACGATTGCAGTTGCACGCAGATCATTAGTAGCAGATTAAGTATATGGTACTTTTCTAGATTGATCTTTAATGAAACGAAAGACAGTGGAGTTTCCCTTTTTCTGTATTCTGCTACTGAATTATTCTCATTAGAACCGCTGAAATGGCAGTGTGGGTTGGAGTGAGATGAAGTGCACACTGTGTGTACTCTGGTTGACCCACCCATGTCAGATTGTGGTTGAGTGTTATACAAATTTAAAGCAACTCTATGGGAAGACTGCTGCATGCCTCTATTATTATCTAACTTTTCTATCTACAGAAAACCGCCGACTGGGTTTTTCGTTTTGTAGTAGCGGATGAATATCTTGAAACAGTTGAGCTGCGATGTTCAAACCAAATCAACATAACATTTCAACAGCTAATTCTGTTCCTGCGAATCACAAGTTTTAAGATTTCTTCAGCTCCTATAGAGCCTGGCTAGGTCCTTGCAAATGTTCTTTTTTTCTTCTCCAATTTAACAGTTCATATATGTATAGGTAAGGAATAATTGGACTGCACCATGTTTATTATCTCTTAATTGGGAGACCCATAGGCAGCAGCTGATCTGTCTTTTATTGGGGTGGGTGTCAAGGGGTATGTCGCTTGACTTAACCAGAGAGATGAACATATGCATGTCCCCTTTCACAACTCCCTAAATCTCAGCAAGACCTCAGATGAACTTTGCTATGGGCCAACCTTACATTCCCAATGTTTCTGCACACTTTATTGTTACCACCCAACACGCATACCTACACTTTGCTGACAAAATCATGCTGACAGGGATCCGGAGGCTGTGGGGAGGAGCACTACTACTACTACAAACAACCCTCCCTCTGGGAAGTTAAGCATGTGCAATGGCAACAGACCCAGAAAATGTGGACTGCAGCAAGCTACCGCAAATATGCTTCCACGCTCTGAATTATTCTTCTCCGTCTTTCCTTCATTTCCGCACTCACTGTTCAAACGCTTATGAATTGCCATTACCCTTGAAAATAACCCTTGTATTTCCTGTCTTTGAAATCCGATTGAAGTGGGACGTTTTGTTGTCCTTTTAGTCGTCCTACTATGCTTGTTTGAATTTGTGTTTTTTTTTGCATTGATTCTATTAGGTTCAGCACTTGTCTGTTTGTTTTTAAACCAAAAAGGACTGTAGTGAGAAATAATGAAGGGTTGCTACAGAATGAAAGCGAGAGAGCAAGAGGCTGAGTTTTGGCTCAAAGCCAGTCACGAGAGGAAAGATTACCTCCATTGGCTTCATCTTGGATTTTCTACTTCTCTCTTCTGGTTTATTTGCCTTCCTCTGCTAGCACATTTCATTTCTTTAACAGTCCCTCAAAAGTATTTTGTAGCCATGAATGTTCAGGTACCATAATCCACAAAGTCAGCTGTAAAGAGTCTAAAATAGTCGAGGACTGACTTAAAAATTGGACTCAATACCACTTCATTTCATGGCATGTTTTCCTATATATCTTTTTTAGGGCTTTTGCCATGCATTGTCAACTCTCTACTTCTTCTTCCTCTGGTTGTTTTTCTTGAGCTCTGCTTCATCTCACAACCGTCTCATGTTTTGACTGGATTTTTGAATCGCACATTTCCAATTCATTTTTTTATTAATTTGTAAGTCTCTTTGCAAAGCATGCTCCTTGTCTCCTATACTGTTATTTTAACTTCATCATGTGATCTTTTTTTTGTCAAAAGGGCAGGTGGTTAAACATTATGTGCCACTTGGAAGTTGGGTGATCCAAGTTCGTCAGGGGATCTTTTCCGGATAGTTAATTGTGTAAGAACCATGTAATGATTGCTGGCATGTCTGAGGAGTGAAATCCTGTTAGTCACTGCACAGGGGTTAGGCTAAAGACTGAGCAGTTGTCTGCTTGTGCGTGCATTAGTGTATCTGTAAAAGAAGGAAGGTGACTCTTATCTCCTGGCTTGGCACAGCCAGGTGGTGTAACCAATTCTCAAGCTGACCTCTATACTGGACTATGAACACATGGTGGAAATGGGATGAAGGATTTCTCAATGAATCAAAGTCTTTTGTGCAACACAACAACAGGTTCATGGAATCACAATATTGAAAATATATGGTACACATAGTCACTTTATTGGTTTTTAGGCAATTTCCTCCATGTCCACTTGACTTTGTAACCACCACCTTGACTTTTTAATTGGGTGACGGTGTAGTGTGAGAATGACTGGTTGATCATGAGGGGAAAGGTTGATGGTGCAAATTGGTGGCCTCGCATCTGTCATAATGCCCCAAAGCAATTGTGGCTAAAATTGTTGCTTACCACCATGACCATCTATAACACGTGTCAAAGTGACGGCCCGGGGGCCAAATCTGGCCTACCGCATCATTTTGTGTGGCCCGGGAAAGTAAATCATGAGTGCGGACTTTCTGTTTTAGGATCAAATTAAAATAAAGAGTATAGATGTATATTAAATTTCCTGATTTCCCCCCTTTTAAATCAATAATTGTAATTTTTAAATCCATTTGTTTTTAGTTCAAAAATCATTTTGTAAAATCTAAAAATATATTTAAAAAAGCTAAAATAAACATTGTTTTAGATCTATAAAAAATGAATATTCAGGGCTTTTAATCCAGTTCTTTTAATCCATTTATTTTAAAAAAATCTAAATATTATATCTAAAATGGTCTGACGCCCCTGATCTATAATATCAAACTCACTATTGTAGCTAGCTCTCCAGTTATTTAAATAACAGCTTTTAAAGAAGTATTCCATAGTACTCCTCATATTATTTAAGTTTAGCTTGTTTTGGTACATGATATACTGTACAGTAAACATAAATAAAATACATGTGACAGACGAACCTATGCAGGGATGAGTAATTCTTGAATTGACGTTTTGTTTTTATGATCCTTTTTGTTCCTATTTGTACAGAAGGAATTCCATACCTGCCTTATGTCCACATTTCAGTTATTTCCTGACAAGCCGTCGAACACACGAGTATAGATTGACAGCAAATAGTAGGCTGCTACTAATTGACAGTGTTGTGTAGCTTATCCCCCGGCTTCTTGTTCTACCTCCCCTTTAGCCTTTTAGATGCGCAGCAATCCGTTATAGTTTGGATTAGTCACTTTTAAGATGCCATATGTCCCCTCGTTAGCTGTTGTAATGGCATGAACTCGACATGAGCTCACTCAAGTGTGCTGCATATTAACAGTCATTCAAAGCATATTGAAAAAATGCCTAAAATGCCATTTGGATATCTATTATAAAATGATCCATGTGCATATTGTAGTTTCTACTTAATTATTTTAACGGTACGATTCTCAAAATGCCTTATTCCACAAACAAAAGCGGAGTGCAATAATGTTCGCAGTATTTAAATTATCACACCACTCAAGATTATTGAAATTGTTTAAATTTTATTTCTTGTGTCCTCCTATATATTTTTTTACTGTAAAATTCCAACAGTATGTCAGGATTTGCTCTTATTGTATCCAAAACCATTTTTTTGTTTGTTTTGGGTCATAATATATCATTAAAGTGTATTCCTCAATCTCTAATTTACGTTACAATGATTTAATTCACCCTAACAAAATTGGCACCAGTATCTCCCTCCCTTAAATTTACTTTGCTCAACACATCCTGCCCTTGAGCACCAAAGCATCCTTTCAGACAGGGAAGCTAGGCTATTACTAGACAGCTTTTAATCATTTATTTATAAGTTGGACTGCTAAATTGAACTCCTAAATTCCCCTTACTACAAGCAGAGATGAGTGGAAGCGAGCAGGGAACGCAAACCAGAGGCACAGCGGGAAGCTTGGATCGCGATCCTGTTTGTCAGCGAAAAAAAAAAAACTAAGGATCTCATTCCTATGCGCCCCATGTTTTGCCAAAGGCTCTGGTTCAAACAACTTCAGGATTGTATCTCTTATATTACATGCTCTGACTTAACTGCCTCTTCTTAGGGTACACCCAGTCAACTTTTATTACAAAGGACCCCAAAGTACTGTGAATTTGTAAAAGCTTTATTACTAATGAGCTAACAAGAAGTCTGTCCAAAGCGTACGTCTCGAAGGCAATTCGCACATTGTCAATTAGAGAGTTGTTATTTTTTTTTTTATACTCTTACAATGAATCAAAAACCTTTTAAATAATTTGAAAATGACATTTATAATAAACTGGATGACAATATTATGAATAATTTGTTTATATCTTTATTGCTTTGTACAATGTAATATCATTATTATAGATGTTTTGTTTGTGTTCTTAATCTCTTGATTACTGGGTTATTTAAGAAAATGAACGAAAGCAGCAAGTACTTTGTAAGTAGGAACACAGTGTAACCACTTGTCATATTTTTTCTCGGCTTGCCTACTCAAAATAGACTATTTTGTTGTCTTCTTTGTCTTCTTTTGTGTTCTTGGGTCAGTAATAGAAACTGCAACAAATCCATCAAACTTGCCACACACAGCTTTCTCAATCATTAGTTCTTTTTTGGGGGGCTTTTGAAAGTGTATTGACCTTATTGTGCTCAATTCAGAGGTGTAATTGCCTATTACAGGTTTGATCAGAGCAGGTAAATAGAAAAGTTTCATGTACTTTTTGTTGCTTAAGTAAGGCAAACAAAGAGTAAATTAGTTAAGGTTGACCATCAGTGACAATTGGCACATTTTGCATTTTAAGTACCTTTTTTTTTTGCAACAACCTAAGATAAAACATTTAGGTTCAGTAGAACTGGTCTAGTATTGAGAAGTATTGAGTATGTTCCTTCAAAGTGGATGCTTACATTACAATCTCTTAGAAAGAAAACTGTAGTGTGATAGCCTCGGGTGTTTTTTTTTAGTCAAAGCAGATTGGATTATTGATTTCTCCCTCTTTCCCATTTGAAGAAGTATTATACACAGTCGAAACTAATGTGGATATATATTTTAAATTGTTAAACCACTTTAATTATGGGTGATTTATTGCATTCAAGATTGTTCAGCTTCTAATTCGGCACAATTTACCTTCCTTATCTAGGTTATTAATGGGCATAATGCCAGCTCTGCATTATATTTTTTTTCGGCTTCCATTGTCTTCTCCCTCTCTTCATTGCAATTAATTTTTTATTCCCAGTTATTGCCAGAAAGGATTTTTTTTGTTTCATCAGGAGAACCGTAATTTGTCACTTATGCGCAGAGGTGGCATATGCCAGTGTGCTGTATGTCTGTCTCAGCAGTGACTTTTATTTCAGTTTACATCAGCTGACAAAGCAGTGGGGAGTTAATAAATTCCCACTCACGTGAGTCAGTTGCTTTCTGATTGTTGTACCGTATTTTCACAACTATACGGCGCATCGTATTTTTAGCCGCAGTGTCAATAACGAGTGCTATTTCTATATTTTACACACACAAAGGACGCACCGTTTTTACAGACGCAGCCAGGCATGGCAAAACATACCCTAGCTTAAACATACACGTTACACCCACATGCTAAAAACCCGTTTGATGTTGATGTACACGGGCCACAATCCATTGGGTGTATTGACAAAAGAACTACCCAGCAGTCACTGCACAGTACTTTTTCTACGGGGAAAATAGTAGAGTCGGGGGCTGTTTGCCGTAGTTGTGAGAGCTGTAGAGGATGTTGTACCCTATCGACTGATTTATTTTATTTTATCGTGATAACAATTTTAGTATTGGTCCATATATAAAGCGCACTGGATTATAAGGCGCACGGTCTATTTTGGAGAAAATTTAAGACTTATGTGCGCCTTATAGTCGTGAAAATACGGTACATTCATTCACCCGCGTAGTTGCCACTTCCTTAAAACCCACATACTATATGTTTAAAAACAAATCCTGTTGGAAAGGATCAAAACAAGATCTAGATTGTAGTTTGTCATTCTATTAAGAGACCAAGCTGGCAATAACACAGGCACATTATAAATCCTGGATTGTATTTCATATTGCAAAATGCCCCGGTATCGAAATTTACAGGCTTTACCACGCTGCAATATTTTTAAAAGGAATAAAATGATTCATGATCTTTTTGTAAACCATAACCACAAATAATATTGGGAGATAAAAAATGGTTCGTTCCACATTTACAGTTCACTCTGTTGCAGAGCTCTTTGTGTCACATTTTATGTTCACCCATTTTATTTCACTTTATGCAATATTACATTAGATTACATCATGACTCAGAAAGTGGTAATGGCTGTAAGTGAGTTTGGTTGGCAAAAAATTTGACTTATGCTTAATAGACTCGCAGATAAGGCTTTGTGCATATTACAGTGTCTTCTACTTCTGTTAGCTGACGATCCATTTCTGTTACTGGACTCGGGAGAATACATACGCTTGAAGTTCTGTTGAGAGCACATTTACAGCGCTGTTCTGGTGGAAGCCGATCAGGAACTTTGTAGATGTGGGTCATAAAGGGATCACACACTACGATGCACAGCAGGACCCACCATGGCTGACAGCAGGAGGGCGGACATCTTGGCGTTCAGTTCAAATGGGGCTAGCATCTTATTTATCCTATTTGCTAATTTTATCACATCCGTTTTTCTGTGTTTATTTAAAGATGGGAAAATAACTCCATAAATGTTTTTCTTGGTGATTCTTGTCTGAGCCAAATTTCAAACATTGAGGGAAAAAATAATCTGTAGAGGCAGTGTTTGTGTTTTATGACTTCTCATGTGAAAATGCAAATATACGTAAGATTTCGAAAACGAATAATTTGCCTGATTTGCTTTCTTGTGCAGGAGCAGAGCCCCAGCAACGCCACGTCCCTTTCCACCATGCAGGAGTCGCCAGAAGTGGTGGAGGAGACCGTTACCATAGAGGAGGACCCTGGGACACCTACTTCTCATGTTTCTGTTGTTACTTCTGATGATGGGACCACACGGCGCACCGAAACCAAGGTAAGATCCTAAGAATATTATATCTTGCCTTACAAATTTGGCAGTCTATAAGTGACACCGTTGTATAAGTCATACTTTATATATTAGTTGCACTGGAGTATAAATTGCATTTTTTTGGGAGGTCAGTTTTTTAATTGATCAGAAATTAAGACCAATTGTTATACATTAAAAAGAAAAATAGGAAACACGCAAAATAAGCACCTGCTGATGTAGCTTTAACAGTTTTTGGGATAACTATAGGATTAAAAAACAAACAAACCTAAAAGGCCGTTGGGGGTCTGAGTGGAAAAAACACACATGTAAGTCGAAACTGTAAAAAAAAATGTAACTTATTGTTCGTAGAATATGTTATACTGTATACAAATAATCAACCAAATGAGCAACCTAGCACAGGGCGTTTAAATACTGTCAACTTTCCATATTTAAGTCCAGTGTTTTGCAGGAATTTGTTTGGCTCAGATGTTGAAAACCAAGCATTTGTCGACTGTCTAGTCACAGATTCATGTTGCTCCAGTGGTTCGAGCGACAGGATTTGTTCTTTGTCTCGTCTTTGGGTCAAATTTCCAATTTCCCTTTTATACAAATCTTGATTCTACATTTTGTAGATTCACACAGATGCTAAGAGAAGGGAGGCAAACACTGCGTGGTGATCCCACTCAGTAGAGAGTGTAATTATGAAGCCTAGTCTAATCTCTCATTAGGGCAGCCCAATGCCCTCCAGTGTGTTTACTGTGACGGGACCAGCCACACACACACACACACACACACACACTCTCACATGATTTGATGTAGTCACAAGTTAACTTTTGTAGGGCACTTGTGTGCAGTAAAACACTACTTGCAGACTATTCCTATGAGACAAGGGAACAGGAAAGGCATAAAAGTTGCAACAATCCCTGGGAGCAGAATATTAGGGTTTTGTTCACTTGGAGCAGAAAATCAGACAAGAAGCAAAACATCTCTCTGGTTGTAAATAGGTTGAGACATAATCTGCAGAAAAACGTCACTTGTCATCTCAAAGTTCCTACTGTTCAGATTTTGTTTTCCCCCCTGGTCAACGTAGTGTTTTACAGTAACCCATTTATATTAGACTACACACTCAATAACCCTCTGTTGACAATATAAATGTTGTCACATGAAACACAGTCTCTATAGATAAAAAAAACATAATTATTTAAGTGTAACACCTCTGCATAGGTTTTATTTTTTTTTCCATTTTCAAGTGTGCCCTACAGCAATTATACTATGTTCTTCAATTGCCCTGGAATGTATACTATATACATTCAAATGCCCATTTACTGTATATTTAGAATGGATGGCACATGTTCAAAGGTAATTCAAGCTCAGTTAAGCCAATAAGAGTTGCATTCCTGCTCTCTCCTCTGTAAATTGCACATTTTGCTGCCAGAAAAATTGCAACAAGTAGGAGGATTACATTATTTTGTACTGTAGTTGTATGTATTAGGTAACAACAACAAAACAAACACACTTCCTAGTCAATAGGTCCTGCAACTAAATCCAACTTTTGACAGACACTCACACATCCTTTTAAATCTAGGTGACCAAGGTGGTAAAAATGGTTACCCTTCGAACCTTTCATCCAGTAAGAGTGACAGAAAGCCTGGTAGTGGAGTCCAGGCCTGCCACCAGGACCCCAACACCAGTCCCTATCATCACCAATGCGCCATCTGACATCGAGCCAGTAAAGAATGCTAAAACTTGTGTGATTTGTGTTGTGTATTTTGCTACCCCTGCTGTTGCTTTGAATATTTTGCGATAAAACTAACAGGAGGAAATTAATGCATGGACTTCACAATAACAGGCTTTTCCAAAACCTGAATTATTACCTCGTTCTATACGCATTGTGCCAGTTTAACCCCCCCTTTGCAAAAAAAGTGGGTAGTGAAATATTTTACAACCTTGTAAAGTGGACTGTTTGGCACCTGCGGCTTTTCCCTCGCTTTAGTCTGTTTCTAAACCAGGATAGCTTATTTATGTTTGAATATTTCAGTGCACAGTTCATATTTTCCTTATTCAAAACATATTTGTCATTTATACTGCGTCTTTGTTTGCACTCCAACTTTTCCTCTAAATGTTTAAGAATTGGAGTTGTTTGTAAACTTAAATATAGTTGAAATCATTTTAAAATCCTATGATTTTTGAAGCCATGCAGTGCAATATAACCGCTATCGGGACTGTTTAGAATTATAGTCTTTTTCTTATCAATCTCTCGTCTCCAACCTATAAATGCTATAGGTCTCATCTCATCTCATTTTCTGAACCGGTTTATCCTCATTAGGGTCGCGGGGGTGCTGGAGCCAATCCCAGCTGGTGCTATAGATTATTGATTTAAAATATAAATCTAAAATCATAATCATAAGAAATTCCAACAGGTAAAGAGACTCAAAAACCCTGTCAGGTGCAAAACGAATGCATCAGAGTGATACAATTGGAGAGTTATTTTAATCATCAGAATTAATGTAGCGGATAATTAAGAGCCGGGAATGCAAGAGAATAGATTATCGATCACAACAATATTCACTGGGCAGCAAACCAATTTTGTATCCTTCATAACACAGGAAATTAGGGGGGGGGGTGCTTTTTCTTGAGTAAGAATCAGAAGATGATTAATTTTGTTGCTTCCATATGAGGTGTTGATGATAAATAGGTACATGATGCTTGTCACGGTACTACAGCTGTGAATAACACAGTTTGGCTCTACTCCCTTTAAAGATGTCTGTCTATTGCTGATTTAACAGTGAGATGTTTCATCATCCTTCTATTTTCCCCAGCTTCTTCAATAATTTAATATACTATCTTGATGACATTTACGATTCTTGTCTAGTTGTATTTGTCAAATCAGAATTGTTTTTTAAAGTATGTACACTGACCATTGTTAATTTAATAATTTGAAATTCTATACAGTAGCCTTAACCTTTTTCTGCATGGTGTTCCAGAGGTGTCTAAAAATATCTTTACTAAGAAAGGGTGCATGGTTTTTTATCGTCTCTAATGTTGGGGACTAACTACCATGTCGCTAGATGCAAGGTAAGTGTCCAAATGTCTGACATATTTGTCCGAATTCCTCTGCAGGTGACCAAAATGGTGAAGACCGTAACGACGCGAACTGTGCGTCAGGTTCCTCTTGGCCCCGATGGCTTGCCGATAGCAGAGGGCTCTTCGCCATTGGGAAGCTACACCGACTCCATTGACCGGCGCTACATGAAGAACGGGAGCGATCGATTCATCACGCCTCAAGCCTCGTCCACCTTGACACGCTCCTACAACAATTCTTTCAACGATTCTTACGCCGAGACACCAGAGAGTCAGTACATTCGACACTACGGTCTACACGACGGCTACCCCGATTTGACGGACAACTACGGAAGCCTGTCACGAGGCATCAACTTCCGTCCGCCTCGTTACCCCTACATGCCCAATAGCTACCGGCCGGAGAACAGCTATACGCTGCCTATTCGTAAGGACGACTATGGCCATGTGGCCCAACCCCAGGTGCCTATGGGTAGCAGCACCGTGGACCTGAATCGTTCGCAGCCTGAGCGCTTTCAGGCCGAACCATATGGCCTGGAAGATGATCGCCGCAGCTTCGGCCCTGAGGACGAGGAACCGTATGAGCTGGATCCTGACTATTCCACCGCTAACCGACGCACACTAAAAGGGGTCAACCGGGGTCGCACCCATCGGGAACCACTTCGCAATGGGCCCAGAGTCAGGTAAGGACAAATGGATTCTGCGGATGTTCGTATCTGATTTTTGTCTGGTGATCAAAACACCTAATACATTAATGCACTAATTCCTGGGTTCTACCATACCTGTCAACCTCTGCCGATAACTGCCCTTATAAATGATTATGATTCCCCTTACAAACCCCCCAAAAACCTTACAAACACCGTACGTCGTACGGTGTTTGTAAGGTTTTTGGGGGGTTTGTAAGGGGAATCATAATCATTTATAAGGGCAGTTATCGGCAGAGGTTGACAGGTATGGTTCTACTGAGCTAACCATTATAAATATATGGTAAATGATAAATGATTTTAATTCCAAAAAGAGGCCATTTAAGGAGGGGAGTGTGAACTTTCTGTAAACACTGCACTGTAGACAAAAGTTTTTGGCGTCATGGTTATTGCAGGAGGAAGTGAGGGAAACATACTGGATTCAATTTTGCAGATTTTACAACTTCCAGTCAAGTAGAGTGTTGTTTGACTGTGGTTTGTGGGTTTTACTCATGCAGAAGCATATCATTTACGTTGGACCCAAAAGAAGGCATGATGACTCACTAAATTAGTTTATTTTGTACTGTAATTGTGTCGGAGTTCTAGTGAGGCTTGCATGCATGTTTGAGCATTGCTTTCCTCACTATGTAGTATGTTCATGCAGGTAGATGCAGTGGCTTTACCCAAACTGGCCCCGTAAACTTTGGCAGCATGCAGCTGTCCCAAATTTCTTGATAAAAGGAAATATAAAGATTTGGGAACAAATATGGGAACTGACATCTGGCTGGGGATGGTACCATTCTTTGGGCATTTGTTAGTGGATCACAGACATATTTTGGATTATCAAAGTCTGAGTCCTACTCGTCTCAGTCAAATTATACTACAAAATGGCAAGTCAACAAACTAGACGAAAAAGTGACACCTTTGGAGAGCTTTTTCGCTTTTGGGAAAGGTGCAAATGATGAGATGGAGAAAAAAACCTGCACTGAAACACAATAGACGCAGGCCCATATTAAATTTGAGTTCACACTAACAGACTATTCTCGTGTGACAAGTCTGCTCGGTGTAATAAGTGACGATGGCATGCAAATGAGGCAATGGAAATTTGAAAAATGCCCATCAAACACTGAATACCTGGCTTCCATTGCCAAAATCCTGTCTCTGAGAGGCGCGATTTTTAGAAATTACTGGAGCCAAAACAAAATTATGGACTTGGCTCGATATAAGTAACACACTTAAACCAAACTTTACCCGGTCATTTTAATGATGAGGGGAAAAAAGCACGCTAATTACAGTCCCACTAATTACTACTACTATTTTCAGCGTAATGCTTAGGTGTATTTTTAATCTTTTTTTGTTTGGTTTTCATCTAATTTTTGTTAACATATTGCTTTCCAAAAATCTATTTTGGGATTTTTTAAAAATAAAATACTTGGTCTTACACACATGTTTGGAGTTAGTGAAAGAACCTGTCTGAACCAGACAGAAAACTCAACCTCAACTTCACAAATACCTTGGGGATAAAAACTAAAAGAGATTTCAACCAACCAACTGTGTAACATCAGTGAACATTATTTTCTTCGGTATGAGTCGACTAAAATCTCCACAGGCACATTCTGAAATCTTGCAAAAAGTCTAAGCATAGGACCTCCAAGACTGTAAGATGGCACCACACCATATGTTTTTCCGATTTAAATCTTTGATAGTTTTCCTAGCTGATCAGCGACTTTCAAAACATCAAAAATGCACAATTAGTAGTATGTATTTAATCCAAATACACTGGCACTTACACAATCATAACAATGTCCCAAGACCCACGCAATTCCTTTTTTTCTCTGCCTATTGCAAACTAAAATGTCTCTTTTCTGGTCTTTAGTTTTTGATGCTCGGTTGACATAAAATATAGATGATACAATAGTGTCAAATAGTGAGAGATAACAGAGGAACTGATGGGCTTAAACGAGCATCGCGTCGTCTCCTTTAGTAGTGGTTTGAGCGAATTTTTATTATTTTTTTAAAAATGGCAGTAAAACCAGGTTGGCTACAACACTTTTTCATCCAGTCAACAGAGTACCTTTGACAAAGATATGAATATTTCAGCAGCTACAAGAGAAAGCCGGGTCAACTCTATTTCATTTATCTCTGCTTAGATTATTCCGATAACCCGCTTGACAGTTAGCTTTCTCCCCTGACCCTCCGTTATCTGGATAAGAGTCCGTCCCACCGCTATTTCCTTTCCCCATCCGTTATGTGTGAGTCACTACGTCTCCACCGCCACGATTTTCTGGATATACGTCCTCATGCCAGTGTGATTAATAGATGCTTTTGAACTAGGTCAGACGATTGGGAATGTCTACAAGGCAATCTCTAATGGCTTATTTCTCCTTGGGCAGCATGCACCTGCCCACCTGCATTTTGGGGGTCGCACACACACATATGAGCACACACGTTTCCTAATTGAGAGTTAGATTTTGTCGTTTTAATCAAGTAATGTCTTGAAGGGAACGGCCCGTGGAAGCGATCTGTCACTAGACAGCTCCTCTCCATTCGCTTCTTCCTTACCTCCTCAAAAACACACACACACACACACACACACATACACACACACATTCCCACACACAACCCTGCCCACCTCCTCTTCCTACATCCTGCCAAGATTTCCTCAGAGAGCTGTATACTGTTTGATACTTTGCTTCCTGTTTATCATTTTTGAGCTTCCCCTGAAGAATGTCTTGAATAATAGAATATGATTTTTTTTGGTGTATTTGAAATAATGAAAATGGCCAACGGAGACTATGCGGAAAAAAAGTTAAAACTTCTGTACCTTTTCAACATAAAGTGAATTATCGACTGGAATCGTATTAGAGCAGGGGTGTCAAACTCATTTTTTTGTCGCGGGCCACGTGGTAGTTTGGATTACATTCGGGGGGCCGTTATGTCTTCCAACTAGGGTGCCAAAATTAATCGATTAATAAATTGACAGCTTTCTCGATCGTGCTAATCGATATCATTTTTGGACATTCACAAAAGGATTGATTTAAAACAAGGGTGTCAGACTCGGGTTGGTTTGCGGGCCGCTTTAACGTCAACTTGATTTCACATGGGCTGGACCATTTTAGATATAATATTTAGATTTTTTTTTAATAAATTGATTAAAAGAACTGGATTAAAAGCCCTGAATATTCAGTTTTTTTATAGATCTAAAACAATGTTTATTTTAGCTTTTTTTATATATTGTTTTGATTTTACAAAATGATTTTTGAACTAAAAACACAGAAAAAAATGATTAAAAAATTACAATTATTGATTTAAAAGGGGGAAAATCAGGAAATTTAATATACATCTATACTCTTCATTTTAATTTGATCCTAAAACTGAAAGTCGGCACTCATGATTCACTTTCCCGGGCCACACAAAATGATGCGGCGGGCCAGATTTGGCCCCCGGGCCGCCACTTTGACACGTGATTTAAAATGAGGAAACACAGGAAATAATCTACAATCTTCATTTGAATTTCATCATAAAACTGAAAGTTGGCACTCATCGTTTACTTTCTTGCGCCACACAAAATGATGTGGTGGGCCAGATTTGGTCCACGGGCCGCCACTTTGACAACTGTGTATTAGAGTCCAAAATTTAGAGCCATTCGACATCCCACCAAATAAAATAAAAAATTCCACACAATGCTGCCAGTTTAAACGCAAATCCCGACATTCCCATCAGTAATCACTCACGGTGTCTTTTTTCACCAAAAGTCTGGTCACGTCGACCAAGATCTTAGCAACCTGAGAACGAGGCAATCTGATTTGTGCTGAAAATATGAGGGATATGTGGTCCATAACTGTGAAAAAAGAAGTGTAAAAGAGACTTAAGTGAGTAACATTTCATTGGCAAGGATACTAAGATTGTTTTGTTATGGCTGCCATCATCCTTCAATAACACAGAAATAAAAACCTGGAAAATGACCTCACTGAGTGGGAGTGTTTGGAGTAGGAGTGCGTTTCCTAAGGACATGCTTAGTGGCAACACATTCAATGTGTGAAAAGCTTTTTCCATCTAGCTAAAGCCGAGTAGATTTTTGTTTGCTGGCCTTAAAAGATGCTCGGCCAACATTTGAAATAAATAATTATTGGCGCCTCCTGTTTTGTGGTTATATATTGGTGCACTCTTTAAAATAAATAACAAAGCGTACCAAAATAAATAACAAAGCATAGATTTTATCCTTTTTATTTCGTCAATCATTTGTAGCATACCTCATATTAAAATGAGAAAATCAAACATGCTAATATGTGCTAATGTTGCATCTGACACCCAAAGTTGTTATGCACTTTCTTACTCTCATTCAAATGCATTTGGACTGCTACAGTTTCTCCCTCATTATCTGGTAATTCATTTTTTTCCGCCATTCTGGCTCAACTGGGGATATAATATCTTATTTCAACGCTCAAGCAATTTGCATTGTATCCATTCCCCCAGCACTATAATCGGACTAACCATAAAAGATGGTGTGTTACTGCAGGGCTTCTGGGAGGGAAATTATATCAGAGGAATTCAGTGAATTTCCAGCAAGATGGCTCATGGAGCTCTTACCTTTTTTTTCTTCTTCTTGCATGCTGGGAAAGAACTATGAGGAGACATATTTAACATGAAACACACTAGAGGTTCTGTTTTACACACTGCCACAGAGAGTAGCAAACATTTTGATCATCTTTTTACAGACTATTTGTTTTACCTCCGACTGATGAGCCTCAAGGCTTAGATAAATATACGAATGCAAATCGGTAACCATACAAGTTAACCATGTTTAATTTATGAGAGCTCTTTTGTGCCAGGCACGATGCACATCGGGCATTGCTTCTGGAATAGTAAAGTTAAAGCTGGTGTGTATGTGTGTGTGTGTGTGTGTTTGTTAATGAACACCTTGATCTCACTGCATTGATTGGACATCAGGTTTTCTGGCTCTCGGCCCCGATTAGTTCTGGAGAAGTCATTAACACGCCACTTTGCTCTGTGAATATTTATTGTATAGTTTTGTGACTTGGATAATTAATTAAACAATTTATATAGACATCCAGGCAAAAAAATATATTTTTCAGATGCCTGTACTTTTAACTATATTTTAACAGTCCAACTTAATTCAACAATTGAAGTACTCAATTATTTATTCATTCATTCATTTTCTGAACCGCTTTATCCTCATTAGGGTAGCGGGGGGTGCTGCCAGCTGACTCCGGGCCAGAGGCGGGGGACACTCTAAATCTGTGGCCAGCCAATCGCAGAGCACAAGGAGGCAGACAACCATTCACACTCACACTCATACCTAGGGGCAAATTAGAGTAGAACTTTACTTGGTTATTTCCTTGGTTGCAGGAGCAAGACAGACACAGAAGACATTGTAGACCTAGGTAAAAATCAGCCTACCATATATATTTTTGGAATGTGGGAGGAAACCGGAGTACCCGGAGGAAACTCACGCAGAACATGCAAACTCCACACAGAAAGGTCCAGACCTGGGTTTGAACCCAGGACTTCCGTGTGCGGTCGATTGGTCGCCGGTCTTTTGGTCGCCGTCTTTTGGTCGCCGGTCTTTTGGTCACGGTCTTTTGGTCGCCCGGACCGCGACAACGGGCGACCAAAAGACCGGCGACCAAAAGACCGACGACCAAAAGACCGGCGACAAAACAACGTAAAACAACACGGTCTACGCATCAATAAAAGCCAACAATGGCCATGAGCAGTTTCACTGAGCCGACGTGTGAGTGTATAAGAGTTTGTATGTACATGTGTTGCCCCTTTAAGAAGCTACGTCAGTCAGGGTCTTAACAAGTTCTCCAACAAAACACAATAAAAGTACGGGACATTTGGAGCTTTTCTTTAGCCTAAGAATTACTAGGGCATTAAGTATGACTAAATAGTAATTTGCAGTTTGTATTTAGGGAATTTGAGCAACAATTTAAATGGTAATTATCCATAACCTTCCGGGCGACCAAAAGACCGGCGACCAATCGACCGTGTACCCAGGACTTCAGAGGTGTGTGGCCAACGCGCTAACCACTCATCTGCTGGGCCACCTCTCAATTATTTAGACTAAAAAACTAAATACTTGCTTGGAAAACAACAATTTTGAAAAATCGTCCATTATTTTATTACTGTGTGCAGTCAGTGTAGCTGTGTAAATAATAGAAGTAATGTGGAAGATTGGTGAAGGAACCCTTCAATGAACCTTCATCGACAACTCCCTTATTCCTCCCTCAGTGGACTTCCTTCGCTGTCCTAGTTCCTGAGCCTTAAGGATACTAATCCTACTGTAACAAAGCTGGCACGGGTGGCGAAATCCTGATGGATATATTGATTAAAAACAATCTTAAACATTCCTTTTATTTAATATTTCATTACAGCTTGAAAAGAGAGGCTTCACACAATTTTTGCAGGACAGTACAGATGTATTAGTTCTCCCAGACATGGAAATAAAATCTTTCATTACATTTAATTTGCAAGAGGTCAGAGAAAAATTAAATACATATTAGAATCCATACCATACGTCGTTATGTAATGAGAGAGTAGACACTTATCAACCTTGGCCAATTGATAGACAAGCCTTTATTTTCACTTGGTTAATTCTCTTCAGGTTACAAATTGATTTTTTTTTTCTTTTTTACTTCATCATAACATTGGCAATGCTTTTATGTGAAGATCAGGGATTGATTAGCGGAAGGTTTTCACAGTATTGCACTATTTTTCTTAATGGGTTTTTCCATTTCATTTTTTTATGGAACAAATCGTTAGAAAATCCTATTTTTTAATGAGCATAATCAAACCTCAATGTTTGTGTTTCCCTCTACGCACACAACACCTACCGAACACATCGTTTCACCTTTCTTTCACCCCCTCATTAATAATTGGCTTCAGTTTCTGTCTCTCTCTCTCTGTAGTTAATTCTGCTCTCAGACAAATGATAGTAACCTTGTATTTAACCGTTCTGTCCCTCTGATCCCAACAAACCTTGTGATAGGTTCACCCTTTAGGCATTCCCAAATGCACTCACAAATAAAACAGACATCTGACTCATAACTGGGTTCTTGCAAAAGAGAATCGATCCTCACGCGGCTTCGGACAAGATCATTCTCCCGAATCGATGTCTCTCTTGCTTATTTATTACATTAGATTTAACAACATGCATCACAGAAGTCTAAACAATTGAGAGTCGTGTGAGCCAGACATGAAGAAGTCCATGTTTCTCATAACAATTGAAAGTCCTCTGTATCTTCCCAAGAGAGCTTGATGTGAACCACTTTCAGAAGTCGATATTTCTCAAAACAATTGAAAGTCAAGTTCAGTGTGAACAGTAGTTTTGAGAAGTCCAGCTGCAAAGGGGAGTGACCTTCAAGTTGTTTCGGTTAACTTAGGAGCGAGCATTACTTAAGCAAGAGATGTATTAAAATGACTTTTTTAATGTCAATAACTCTAAATAAAGCACAGCGTTCTTCATTGCAAGCAAATATATATAATGATTAATCGTGTGCGGTCGATTGGTCGCCGGTCTTTTGGTCGCCGGTCTTTTGGTCACGGTCTTTTGGTCGCCGGTCTTTTGGTCACGGTCTTTTGGTCGCCCCGACCGCGACAACGGGCGACCAAAAGACCGGCGACCAAAAGACCGACGACCAAAAGACCGGCGACAAAACAAGGTAAAACAACACGGTCTATGCATCAATAAAAGCCAACAATGGCCATGAGCAGTTTCACTGAGCGGACGTGTGAGTGTATAAGAGTTTGTATGTACATGAGTTGTCCCCTTAGGAAGGGACGTCAGTCAGGGTCTTAACAAGTTCTCCAACAAAAAAACAATAAAAGTCTGGGAAATTTGGAGCTTTTCTTTAGCCTAATAATTACTAGGGCATTAAGTATCACTAAATAGTAATTCTCAGTTTGTATTTAGGGAATTTGAGCAACGATTTAAATGGTAATTATCAATAACCTTCCTGGCGACCAAAAGACCGGCGACCAATCGACCGTGTACCATGATTAATATTCCTAAATAAAGCAAAGCGTTCTTCATTGCAAGCAAATATATAATAATGATAACCCTAACACCTTGCTTTCTGTATTTTCCAGAGGCTACCCAGATGAGCCCAATGATACGGAGGTGATCGATGAACGCCACCCCTACGTCCATGGCATGTACTCGGCACCCCTGGCGCAACCCGAACGGGGAAGCATGGCCAGCCTGGACCGTATGGGCGGTCGACGTTCCCCCTCCATCGACAGCATCCGTAAAGATCCGCGATGGCGTGACCCAGATCTACCGGAAGTCATTGCTATGTTGGGCCATCCCATTGACCCCGTGAAATCCAATGCGGCGGCATACTTGCAGCACCTGTGTTACGAAAATGATAAAATCAAAAAGGATGTTCGCCAGTTAAAGGGAATTCCTGTACTGGTCGGGCTTCTGGACCATCCCAAATCTGAGGTCCATCGCAAGGCTTGCGGAGCCTTGCGCAACATTTCCTATGGCAAGGACAATGACAATAAAGTGGCCATCAAAAATTGTGATGGCATTCCTGGCCTTGTCCGCCTCCTGAGGAAGACCAATGACATGGAGGTTCGAGAGCTCATCACTGGTAGGATACTTTATTATTTTAAAATTGAAAGTCATATTTAGTACAGGGTGTTAACTGGTATTAAATCAAATCCAAACGATACCTAACCCTTGTATTAAGTGCACTATGTTTACATTAATCAGTATTTACAGTATTTTTCAAACTTTAAGTCGCACATTTGGGAGGGCATTTTTATATTTGATCAGAAACCAAGAACATTAAAGCACAGGTGTCAAAGTGGCGGCCTGGGGGCCAAATCTGGCCCGCCGCATCATTTTCTGCGGCCCAAGAAAGTAAACATGAGTGCCGACTTTCTGTTTTCGGATCAAATTAAAATGAAGAGTATAGATGTATATTACATTTCCTGATTTTCCCCCTTTTAAATCAATAATTGTAAATTTTTAATCATTTTTTTCTGTGTTTTTAAGTTCAAAAATCATTTTGTAAAATCTAAAAATATATTTAAAAAAAGCTCAAATAAACATTGTTTTAGATGTATAAAAAACTGAATATTCAGGGCCTTTAATCCAGTTCATTTAATCCATTTATTAAAAAAAATCTAAATATTATATCTAAAATGGTCCGGCCCACATTAAATCGAGTTAAAGTTAAAGCGGCCCGCAAACCAACCCGAGTCTGACACCCTTGCATTAAAGTAACAATAGTAAAATGGACACCAGGCTAAATAGCCATCTGTTGACATCGCAGTTTTTTAGACAACTATAACATTAAAAAAATAACATAATAAGCTGCTGGTGGTCAGGGAGAGAAAAAAACATGTCACACTTGAGTATTGGTGACAGGCTTAACCAAATTAGGAAAAAAAATGTGATTTATAGTCCAGAAAATACAGTAATTGTCATATTACCATTGCCAAGTGCTTTTGTTGTTGTTTTGTATTGTGACTGTGTTTAAGTGTGTTTGTACAGTTTCAAGTTTACATGAGGGGAAAATGAATTCAGTCACTCTTATTTCCAACTTCTCATTATCTACACTACATTGTTATGGGTACTGGCTCCTAGAAACAGTTGCTTTCTCAAGTGTACTAAGACCATGCACTTTGACAGAGATGTCATCGTGAGCGATGACTATGGCACAGCAGAAATGATTGCCTTTACAGCACTGCATTGCATTTACTAAAAATAACCCTGCACCACAAGACATAGCGAAAGAAATGGGGAACTTCTTTTGTTGTTGTTGTTGTTGTTTTTGTTTTCGTTTTCCTACACTCGTTTGCTCTCATTCCCTTTCTAATCTTGCTTTCTTTTACTTCTGCTATTATATTTTCTCATCACTTTTGATTCCTTGAGCTGCTGTTTTTTTTGTTTTGTTTTGTTTTTACCAAATACCCACTTGTGTACTAAGTCCCCTATGTCAGGTTTCCCTCTCTAGTGTCCCGGTTCCAATGAAAAAGTCTAGTCACAATGCAGGCTCAGCTTGCGGCACCAGCCCTTGTGGTGAGCAATTGCCAGGTCTTTCTACAATTACATATAATTGAGGGGTTTTAAATATAGAAACCCTTTTTTTTAGTGTTCGTTTCATAAGTATTGGCTGCTGGAGTGGTCTGTGACTGTAAAACCCCAGAGTTATCCTTAGGGAAAGTGATGATGTGGACATTTGTGTGTTTTTCCACATTGGTTGAACCAATGAATCTTTTTTTTTATTGACTTATGTCAAGTTTCAGTCATTTTTGTGGTGACTGACGTTGAATTGATGAGCTTTCTAACAGTAATGTAACCATATTGCTTTGATACCCTAGTTTTTTGTTGCTAAAAATGAGAGTTAAGGCATTCATGTGAACTTCAGAAAAGGGCAGCATAATAGTATATTAATAACGGATACTCAAAGTACCCACTTACCAGACTATAAGGCGCTCTTAAAATCCAGTGACAGTGCACTTTTTTAATCCAGTGGATCTGGCAAACCAACTCTGACTTTTACCATGCGCAAAATACATGCCAAGTCCGTCTTGGTTTATTCACAGTGTGGATTTGCACTCTGTTCCCATATTGACTGACTAATCACAGTACATGTAGCAAGACTTTGTGATACGTCATGAATGTGGGCGACAGGGAATCTGTTTTACACCCCTAAGAGTTTTGGAAGGTGTTGTGCGCTCTCGCTTTTTAACCCATCCGTATGTCTGACTAAGAAGGGCTGGATGGCACTTTTTTCATGACTGCCATGATTGTTTTAGAACTCCCTGTTGGTGTTGGTTATTGGTAAATCTACATTGATTATCTTTTTATCATTTTATCTATCCGGTCTAACATCTAGAAGCTGTTTGCCTTGGGTGACCCTGTTGGGACATAATAATCCTTACGCTACAATAAGGGGTAATATTACAGTGCAACTGTGAAAACAAACGAACATCATAGGAGACTTCTGAGATGTCGTTTGTCTTCAATTTTTTAACCCTGAATTAGATTCTCTGCCAATATAAACATGCTTTTTTCCCTTTTAAATTTTTCGTCTCCTTATATGGTCCCTTTTTATTGCTTGTTTCATTTTTAATCCTTTTCTTTATTGCCTATTTTGTGTTCCCTTATCTGTCTGTCTGTTTCTTGTCCGGCCTTCCGCACATAGGGACTCTTTGGAATCTATCATCCTATGAACCCTTGAAGATGGTCATCATCAACCACGGCCTCCAAACAATGACCAACGAGGTCGTCATCCCACACTCCGGCTGGGAGCACGAACCCAACGAGGATTCCAAGCCACGTGATGCAGAATGGACCACGGTCTTCAAGAACACGTCTGGGTGCTTGAGGTAGGTTAAACAATTTAGCCAGGCTAGATTTGGTTCAACATGATCCAAATTGAGGTCATTTTTTATGTGTAATAATCCATAAATGCGTGTGCGGTCGATTGGTCGCCGGTCTTTTGGTCGCCGGTCTTTTGGTCACGGTCTTTTGGTCGCCCGTACCGCGACAACGGGCGACCAAAAGACCGGCGACAAAACAAGGTAAAACAACACGGTCTACGCATCAATAAAAGCCAACAATGGCCATGAGCAGTTTCACTGAGCCGACGTGTGAGTGTATAAAAGTTTGTATGTACATGCGTTGTCCCTTTAAGAAGGCACGTCAGTCAGGGTCTTAACAAGTTCTCCAACAAAAAACAATAAAAGTCTGGGAAATTTTGAGCTTTTCTTTAGCCTAATAATTAATAGGGCATTAAGTATGACTAAATAGTAATTCATAGTTTGTATTTAGGGAATTTGAGCGACAATTTAAATGGTAATTATCAATAACCTTCCGTGCGACCAAAAGATCGGCGACCAATCGACCGTGTACCCCATAAATCATATCTAAAAAGTGATTATTTAATATAGAAAGGGTGATTGTGCATGTCTTCTGCTTTTTTTTGTATTTTGTTGCTTCAGATGTATTGACGTGTGTTTCATCCTTCCTGATCGCTTTCTACATGTTGGGCATAAATATAGATTCAAATTGTCAAGTAATCCGTTTTTAAAATTCCTTAAAAAATGAGTCTGTTATTTTTCCTTGTCAATCTCACTTGCTTGACACTAAAGGCAGGCAATGCTACTACTAAAATGGCTCCATGGTAACAGTTACCAAGCCCTCAGTTTGTCCCTAGGAAAAAAAATGCTGACTCTGGAGAGAATTTGTTTACTTATACCATCAAAGAAAGAAAGACGTGACTTACATTTTAAAGAAGATCAAGAAATAAGTCTTTTCCTGCATAAAAATGTCCCCATCCATGGATTTCCCATATATTGTAATTCATTGTGTATAAAACACACCACTATATTTCCTTTGAGGGATATTTACTATTTGAAATAAGGGTGATACTGAGTATTTTCTGAGCATTGTACTGCATGTATTATTCATGCTTCTCTCTTTGCGCGTTGCATGTTCTTGCGTGGGTTTTCTCCCAGTACCCCGGCTTCCTCCCACATTCCGAAAACATGCGTTGCGAGAATAATTTTTCCATAAGTGTGAATCTGAGTGTGAAAGGTTGTTTACATGCATATACATATATACGTACATACAAATACATATATTCCACTCTTCCTGAAATAACCTAGACTTGTGACATCCAATGTAAATATCATATCATAACATAACTCAAAGTTTGTAGTCATACCTCGAAGGTAGAATTTATCCAACAATTTCCAGCTGCTGTTTTTCACAGTAATACAAGAACAAGCCAATGACAAATGAGCTCTGCATTTTCAGTAAACAGAAAAAATGCTGATCCTGGCTCACAAGCAGCTCTGAGTTGATGAAACAAATTAAAAGCCCATATATCTTCTTTTTTATTTATTTTTTTTCCTACGGCTGTGCTGCACCAGCTGCCCCATTAGTGGCGAATATCTATCAGATGCTCCCCAGCATAAAGCCACTGATACATAACAATATCATACAACACAACTGGCTTAAAACAAACCCACATTTTCCATTTTAAATTGAAATCACAGAGATTTGGTAGAAAAACATGAGAATTCCTTTAAAGTAATAACATTTTAACCATGCATTCCAACAAAAAAAAACATCATTAAATCTACACACACACTGTCATTCCTCCCGGTCACCTCTCCAGGAACCGCAGCTTTGCTTTGCTTTCTTAACGGACAGCTGTAGTGTCCATAATCCTTCCAACAAAGACAACTGTCCCCCAAAAGACTCCTGAAAATGAAACAGCTGGCAGTAAAACTCAGTCTGCTCCCAAACACACGCCTGTCAAATAAATCCAAGGTGGCTGCTCCACTGATTTATCGACAAGGGTACTGGACACCATTGTCTGACAGCTGAAGACGGAGAGCATTGCTTCATAGAAAATTGAAAATGTTGGCGCACATGCTTTTAGATGCTCGGGCCAGCTGGTCACAGTCACAGATGTTATGACTGAAATTTTTTAGATTTCAGTATGTCTATGTTGTCCTCATGCAGAGGTGGTTGTTATGCTGCACATTTTTTTTACCTTTATAATACTTCCTGCACCTTTTTACAAGACTCTAATGTCTAATGGGATTATACACCATGAATGCTTGCATAAATGGTATCACATGCGAGGAGCTCAGGCTATCCTTAAACCTTTAATTGTACCATTACTCCCTATAGTCATAGTCAGGCGAAAACAAAACAACAAAACTCTTAGTAGAGAAAATATCATTTGTACTGAAAATTTTATTCTTACACTGATGCAATGATCTTATTGAAATACCTACATGCAACATAATGAACATTACCTTGTACTGGTAGTTGCAAGGTAATCCAGTCTTGTTCCAATACATCCATCCGAGATGGAGAAAAATAATCACCAGTCTGATTTATTTATTTTTTTTCCAGAAAAAATGTGTGTTTTGTTTTGTTTTGTTTTCATTAGTGTACTAATTATAGTCCCACAAAGGGCAATTTAGTTTCTCTCCTGTATTATTGTATTATTGGGAGCTTATCTGAAATCAAATTCCTGTTGAATACATGTATTCAGTTAACCAATACATTCAAAAGAAGTATTAAACTGGCTTATTTTAATAACGTTATATCATATCACAGCAGAGTGACTCCAGGAAATTCAACAATTGGTGACTATACTCCATATTTAATTTTTTTTAATTAAAAAAAAGTTACTTTTACCATAATATACCAGGTTCTGGGATTGTCAAAATTATACCGTTAGAAAAAGTGAAATACAGGTAAAAAAAATGGTACCATATTTGTACCCGTTTTTAATTTGTGTATTAAGCTATGTTTTCTCTGATCTTTGCTTAAAATGAATGGACCATCTTGTGTGTTGTTCAGAAACGTAAGCTCAGACGGAGCAGAGGCTCGTCGTAGACTGAGGGAGTGTGACGGATTGGTGGACGCCCTCCTGCATGCCCTCCAATCAGCTGTAGGCAAGAAAGATATGGATAATAAGGTCGCTCGTCACCGGACTGCCACTTATTCCGTCTCTCAGTCGGCTTTATCATAGCTAATATGCAAATATACTGACAATGTTACACTGTCTACTTGCCACCTCCTTCCCTAGTCGGTGGAGAACTGTGTGTGTATTATGAGGAACCTGTCTTACCACGTCCACAAAGAAGTGCCGGGGGCCGAAAGGTTTCAAGATCCATCAGCGCCACAGACCCCTGGCTCTGCGGGGCCACAGAGGAAGAAGAAGGATGACGCCGGCTGCTTCGGAGGCAAAAAGGCCAAAGGTGAGGAAGATGGTGATTTTTGGATCTCACTAATAAATCACCTCTTCATGACAATTTTTGATAATAGTCATGTTTTTGGGGCAAGCGACAATTTGAACCGCCATTTTAACGAGTCAACTTGAAAAAAATCTTGGAATTTCCACAAAGGATCGTATTTTCCGGACTATAAGCCACACTTTTTTCATAGTTTGGCTGGGCCTCCGACTAATTCTGAAGTACTATTGAGCCCGATGTTCTCCATTTTAGTATTGTTACTTTAACATGTTATTGTTATTGGTTTCTGATAAAATGATAAAAGTGTGTATTCTATGGCTGGTGCGACTTATAGTCTGAAAAACACAGTGTAATTCCCCGCCAATCAAAGAAAGGGTTTCCCCACTATTAAAGTGATACTGTTAATAGGAACTTTCCAGGAGCTTTTCCGTAGGGCATCTCACACAAAAGAAATTCCCCTTAAGGCATTTTTCCCCGTCATAAAAAAAACACAAAACCCCAAATCCGAATGACAAAAGTGCTTGTAAATTTTTCCAAAGGTTTTAAAGACAGCTGCTTCGCGACTCATAATTTTGACACCGTCCATTTTGCAAAATGTTGTCAATCAATAATTAAGACATGACCCTCACCTCTTTAACAATTCATTTGAGTGTACATTAGCATTGAAATCTTTTCGCAGCATGCTATGATTATAGACCCCTCGTCAGGCACCGTGTTAGGTGGGCTCGGTTATAAGCGGCATCTCCATTCGCACTCTCCTGAGCTCACAGCAGCACAACACTGTTTTCTCCCTGTTGTACACCACTAATGGCTGTCATTAATCAGACCACCAATGAAGTGTGACTGCATGCTGTTGACCCCCGGTATCTAACAACTCTTTGGAGAAATCCCTCCAATTGTGGATTTGACAAACTGACTTTACATGGATGCAGACTTCTGAAGAAAGCAATTACCCATACGAACACTTTGTTGTGTGCAGCCACGTAATGAGCTGCGCGTAGTGATGCGGCCCCTCAAGGTGTTCTTTTTCCATGAGGAACATTAAACACAACTATAAAGAAGCACACTGCAATGCTCTTAAGTCACACAGTCTGCAAAATTGTTGGTAATTTTCTTGCCTTAAGTAGGCTGCAAATTGCCCGCTCTTCACTTTAATGTGACATTCTGGCTGAATTCTTATTATAGCGTTATGATTAGCAAGGACAGAACAGTTTTACTGTCATTAGTTAATGAGCGGACGGAAATTAATCCCATTCCTTTCCTTTTTTTGGACGATATTTTGAGTTTAATGATGCAAGTTTATAAATGTCGGTAGGTTATATTGTTTTAAAAAATAATAATAACTCTGTCTACAATATAAGTGTAGGAAAGAAGTCGATTGCAAAGGTTTTAGTCTTTCATTTGACATTTTCTGTATTGCTCAGAACTAAAACATAGCCACTTTTTCTCTTTTTTCCTTTTAAAAAATGCTTTGTCTTTGCTTTTTTACTTCTTTCCCTCTATTGCGTCCCTTTGGTCTCATCGCTATTTTCAGATATTGATTTCTGTACTCATTTTTTACACAGCCCTTTGACATGTGAGCATGGTTTTTTTTCACCATGCCCTTTCTCTCTCTTCTCTGCTTTGTCTTTTTTTGGCTGCTGCTCCCTTGGCTAACTGTAGAGGAATGGTTTAATCAAGGTGAGTGCACCATGCAACCTTCTTCTTTTTCAACCTAGTCCAGCCTAGCCTCCCTTCATTCATTCCCTAGCATATAGTTATGTACATAGTGTTTTTATTTGTGCTTGCAAAACCTGTAGTTTTCCCATTTGTTTAGAAACAATTGGTCAGTCATGTCAAGTTTAGTTTTAGAGAGAATTTTCGTAATTCAACTATCCTACTTCATTAGTATTTTCACGAATATAAGGCGCACTGCATTATAAGGCGCACTGCATTATAAGGCGGACGGCATTATAAGGCGCACCCTCAATGATGACACTTTTTTTTCCATATATAAAGCACACTGTCTATTTTGGAGAAAATTTAAGACTTTTAAGTGTGCCTTATAGTCGTGAAAATACGGTAATTCAGATTATAGTGGCAAATAGTTCTATTTGTGGCTAGGAAATATAGCGATGCATTAAATTCCTACTATAGAGCATTAAATGTAACTATTCTACCTTGTAAGTCGTGACCAACCCTTTTTTGGGCACAATTTTGGAATAATTACTCCAATTTGCATTTGTTGTTTAATCATTGCGGTGATTTCTCACACCAAGTACTTGCGTGTATGCAGCTGATCACTGCCACTTTAGCTAATGAAAATAAATTGAGCGACAAAACAATAAGACCCAAATTAGGAAAAGTCAAGCAGTGTTGTATAATGACTTAAAGCAGACATAAACAAAGGTTACATTGGAAACCGTTGAAAGAAAGACACTTTCCTGCACCCCCGGAATAATTTTTAGAGGTTCTTGAAGACAGCGAAAAGTAGTTCAAATAGGCTGTCATAAGTTTTCAACCCCCCTCAATGAATAAATAAATAAATAAATAAACAATAGAAAACAGAGCTTCAATAAAATTTCAAGCCACAGTGTATTCACAAGTGCAGATTTAAGATTAGTGGATAATTGGCTACAAACAAAAGTAATACAACAACAAGCTGAATGGATTTTGTTGCGGTTGTTATGAAGACAAATAAAGATGTGTATCTGTAATGTATTTTTTTCAAATACATTAGGACAAAAGGAGTTTTAAATGTATTTACTTTCTGTATGAAAGAAATATGATGATTGACAGAAGGCATATGAGATTTTGTAATTTGGTGTAATCTGAGCGATCAAAGTATGTATTCTTACTGCTTTTTATCCATTTTCTCAGTTAATGATATTCTTCATTTGCTCTCTCTTCCATGCAGGTAGAAAAAATGGTGAAAATGACAAAAACTACGACACACTGGATCTTCCAAAGCGTACTGAACCGACAAAAGGTAGGGGTGTCAACAATTGCAATGTGCAGAAACAAGAACTGGAATATAATCTTTCCCCCCCAAAACTGTGGGCTACTTTTATTGGAAATCCCATCAAAATGTTTGGGTTTTCTTTTTTTGGGTGTGCATTTAGCTGACGAAGATGACATGCAAGACAAACTGGTTTCAAGTAATTGCCTTTCCAGTTTAAAATGTTGGAATGATCAAGTTCTATATGATTATTTATGGTTGGGTCACAGACGAACATGGCGTTTTTGTTGTAGAGAATGCAAATAGTTATTTGCACTTACAAGCTTTTGGGGGGGGCTGTTTTGTTCCGTTGTTTTGTCAGGCAGGTGGTTTGCTCCGTGTTTTTTATGCCAGAACAGCTTGATGCTCTACCTGGTCATTTGTACTCTAATGGATATCCATTAGAAAAGCAGTCAGACAGAACAAGCTTTTCAGAAGAAAGAGACACAAATGAGAGAGAACAGAGCAGGTGGAAATGAAAGCAGATAAATTACAATCCAACTGAATGCGAGCACAGTCATCTAAATAGCAGTTGTAATGCGTATTATATTGACTGAGAATGGTTTAAACTTACCATCTATTGGTTAAAATGAGTTGAGAATAACTCGGTCCCAATTCTGTTTTTCTGCTGTCGCCGTGAATAGTTTATTAAAAGCCTCCTTGACATGAATCTTTGATTCTTGTAAACAAAATCACTACTAACACAAGTATTTCATTTTTCCTCCTAAAGCAGATACTTTTTTTTCAAGTTCAAGTTTTATTGCGCCTTGAAATGCCAAGTTTCTGGAGTGGTACAATTATGGTGGATGGGAAGTACTACATTTCCAGTTCATGCCATTTCTAACCAGAATATTGTAAATGATAGATTGTGCATCCTAAATTCCGAGCAGCAGTCACACATATTCTCGTTCTCGCGGTTAGAATGTAACACCAAGATAGCAAATGCTGACATTGGGGTTTTTGTAGCCCACGCATTGGTTGTTGGAATATGCTGCTCACCCTCTCGTTCGTCATAAACGCACCACTCATGTCCCTCTTAAAATTATTCCCTTCTGCCTCACTTCCGGCTGTCACATTTCATAGAAAGGTGCGACCCAGTTACTACAACTATAGCATGAATAGATTCTGCTGGGCATTTGGATTGGTGATGGTCTATTCTTCTGACCACCATGAGATTATGCATAGTCCTATTATAAGAGATCATACAGCATTATTTTTATGTTGCTGTATTTAATACAATGTCAACAGGTGGTCCAAAGCTGGGGCTTGCAAAATGCCCAGTAGTGAACTGGGAAAATATATTTTGGCGCCCATTTTAAAGAGAGTTCAGGTAGCTTTTTCTATCATCTTGTCAATACTTCTATGGGAACTGAACAGCGTCGCTATATGATTGGATGTGAGTATATGTGCAAATAAGAGCAGGGATTTTCATTTCCTACACAAGAGATAATCCAGAGTATCCATTACACTGAAGCATGTGATGGGTTCATGGGGGTGGACCAAGCATTAAATGAGGGATGGTTGCTGACACCAATCCAGACACAGCAAATCCCTTCACTGTCAGCCACCATCATAATGGGCATCGTACATTCTGGATGCCTGTTCTGCTCTGAGAATGAAAGACCGAGCGAGTGTCAAGCCTGCAGGGCACCAGTCCAGTGCAGTCGAGGGGGATGGGAAATCAGTGCGCTTCTTAATCAGGATTCAGTATTTGCCCAGCAAAATAATCAGATTTGTGATGATTCTGTTACTCTGACAGGCATCCACAGTGACTTTAATTTGATCGCGGTGCATGTAGTATGTGCTTTCCTATTTTCTTTAATGCACATCTTCAATGAATTGGCTATTTTTTTAAATTGGTTTCATATATAAGGCATAGTAGTGGTAGTAGTAGTAGTGGTAGTAGTAGTAGTAGTAGTAGTGGTAGTAGTAGTAGTAGTAGTAGTAGTGGTAGTAGTAGTGGTAGTAGTTGTGGTAGTGATAGTAGTTGTAGTGGTGGTAGTTGTGGTGGTAGTAGTGGTAGTAGTGGTAGTAGTGGTGGTAGTGGTGGTAGTTGTAGTGGTGGTAGTTGTGGTGGTGGTAGTTGTGGTGGTAGTAGTAGTAGTGGTAGTAGTGGTAGAGGTAGTAGTGGTGGTAGTGGTAGTTGTAGTGGTAGTAGTTGTAGTGGTGGTGGTAGTAGTGGTAGTAGTGGTAGTAGTGGTAGTAGTGGTAGTTGTAGTAGTTGTGGTAGTAGTTGTGGTAGTGGTAGTAGTTGTGGAAGTGGTAGTAGTTGTGGTAGTAGTTGTGGTAGTGGTGGTAGCGGTAGTAGTAGTAGTGGTAGCGGTAGTAGTGGTAGTAGTAGTAGTAGTAGTAGTAGTAGTAGTAGTAGTAGTAGTAGTAGTAGTAGTAGTAGTAGTAGTAACAGCAGTAGTAGAGGTTGAGAGTTGTGTTATACATGTTAGGATGTAAAGTTTTGTTTTTGGCTGCCATCAAGTGGCATGGTTGACAATCCATCAGCAGAATTGGATTTTGAATTACTGACCTGTCACTGCAAGTGCAGCTGGTTGCAAAGGGTTCATCTTGTTTTAAATTGGTCCTTCATTTCCCTGACATTTTAGTAAAATTGATGATGGACACCTGATGTTGAAAGGGAGATCTGGAGGAAGTACTTGATAGGGGGTCTGAGCTGTCTATTTGTCTTTTTTGGCACTCTTCCTCTTCCCCCAACTGTCACTTGCCCCCCAACCATCCCATCTCACCAGGACATCTTTGTGAGTGAAAGCTGATGGGCAGCTGTACAAGACTCCGGCACGCAGACAATTTTTCTTTCTTTTGTACGCATCTAACAAACTTGGACTAACCACTGTATGGGTATGCTAATGTACCATGGCCTGAGACTGCCCGTAGAGGTGCAAATCCCCAGAAAGCTCCAAATGGGTGCCAGGGGAGATGATAAAGCTTTGACTCCTGGCTACTGTCCATATGAAGATGGAGTAGGAGACGGGCCTTGGACACGAAGAGTCAATGTTTTCTAGCTTCTATCATACTTTTCCGTCACGTTTCAGTTGGCTGCAATTGAATGATCTTGAATCAAAAGGGCCAAAGAATTTTCTATGAATTCTACATTCTGACAAGGGATGCTACCAAAATATAAACTTACTTCGCTTTTCTCATAGTTACCCCCACCTCAGTGTTTGTTTCTATTTCAGTATATTCGACCACCACAAAACCCTTTTACGTAAAGAGCACAAATAATGCAAAGTCAAATAAGGAACAGCTGTAAAATAAGTAAATAAGTATATGTAAATAAGATATTAATATAGAAGTGTTGGGGTAAAATGTCAGTTCAGCCAAACAAAACATTTTTCATTATTTATAGTTGATTTTCCTCTTGATTTGTTTACTGTAGTGATTATTTACATACATTGCAGTCGTTTGCAGACATGCTGTTTTAGATAGCGAAAGTGCATTGGTTATTTATATCTATTGCTTACATTTATTCATTATTTATATTTTCTATTCATCAGCTCGCTCTTCTGAAGTTCACACACGTCCCTTTGCCAACTTCACACTAAAATTTAAAAGGATTACATCGTGCATTGAGAGTTTGTGAGACCCTTTGCCTTACACAGTGATATCTTTATGATCCACATGTACACTGTCAAGATAATAAGAAAATAAGTTAAGACTCAATGTGAGGTTTAAAGTAAATTTTCTTGTGAAAGTCAGCCACCTAGTGCAAACGCACACACACACACACGAACACAGACACACACACACACATTTATTAAATGATGGCTACACCCCTTTCTCAATTGCCAACAGTCTGTAATCTGTCATGAATTGTTTGAGGATACTCCAGGTACTTCAAACAGTTTTCTCTTCCAAGCCAAAAACATAAACCCCAATATTTGAGCATAATATTCCCTGGCTGAGAGATAAACAAAAACAGTTTTACTCATTTTGAATTTGCTTAATACTATCTACTGTCCAAGGCAACTCGTGTAACATTTTTACGGTGGTGCCTGAGCAACCCACTCCAGATAAAATATGGAAATGTACACTATGTATATGTACAATTTCACCAAAGCTGGTCCGCCCATTTGGGCCGGCTCTTCTGAGGTAAACATGGCCGACCGTGTCTTTGTCAAAATGTCTTTCGGTTTTGCCTAATTACTTTAAAAACAGTTTGGAGGTCCGGATAATCTGACGTCGGGGTCAGTATTTACACCGCCATTTGGTGACCCCTGATTTAGAAGGAGGCAGAGTAGTAAAGCTTCACATCTTGACGAGGGCCAATTAAAGAGAGTACTAGATGATGTGATTGATACTTTTACCTGGTCACTAGGCAAAAGAGTCATTCTGATATGGCAAGGGTGTCAAACTCGGGTTGGTTCGCGGGCAGCATTAACGTCAATGCCATTTCATGTGGGCCGTACCATTTTAGATCTAATATTTAGATTTTTTTTTTAAATTGGATTAAAAGAACTGGATCAAAAGCCCTAAATATTCCGTTTTTATAGATCTAAAGCAATGTTTATTTGAGCTTTTTTTTCTTAGTATTGGAAAAATTCCTTTAATCCTGTTTTTTATTTCAAAAGGAAATAAAATATTTTTTTAAATTATGTTCAATATTAAAGTGGAAAACGGAAAATATTTATATATTTATTTTTAGATTTTCCCAAATGCTTTTTGAACTAAAAACACAAAAGAATAAAAATGGATAACAAAATTGCAATGATTGATTTTAAAAAGGGGAAAATCAGGAAATGTAATGTACATCTATCATCATTTGAATTTGATCTTAAAACATAGTCTGCACTCATGATTTACTTTCTCGGGCCGCACAAAATGATGCGGCGGGCCAGATTTGGCCCCCGGGCCGACACTTTGACACCAGTGTGAAATGGTGTGGAGGGATATAAGAAAAAAAATGATGAGTAAAGCAAATCACTCTAATGGTACTCTGTTTTTTTGATGATGGCGTTTTTGATTGCCAAAGCATATTTGAATTGAATCACATAGTACTCTTATGTGTTTATTTTATCTTCCCGTTCAAGCTACAGCTCCCTACAAACCATATAAACTGTTGTACCTCAAAATCCAAATATACTATCGGTACCTTCAGCAAATATCAATACTATACTGTTTACACGTGTCCATATATTGGAGTATATGGATTTTCAACCCAATAATACTGGTGATAACCAACACGAGATAAAACAGGATTATTTTCGAATTAGAGCCAAAAGGCCAATGACAAACGTACTATCCTCATCTGAATAACAGTAAGGAGCAATTTGATACAATATTTATTTAGCTCTGTTGTATCTATCAGGAGTGAGCCACTGCACAATTTGTTTTAGCAATGCTACCTTGGCCCCTCTCCAGGTTTTTATTAAATCCATTCCTTTCTCGCCGTGCTATTGATTCAGCATCTGCCTCTATTAAACGAGAAACCCACAACATATGAATCTGCTAAGTGCTTTATTGTTGCATCCAAGCACTTTAGATACTCTTATCTAATATTTTCTTTTTCAAATCATGTCATGAGTAACCTTAAATGACCTTGACTGAACAACTAATACTATCTTACATGTCTCTTGTGTGTTACTTGGAAAATGACCGCAGGCTTTGCGATTCTGCCCATCCTACTCTGTGCTAATAGCTGATAATGTAATTATGTTTGCATCAGAGGAAGGCCTGATGATTAACAACGGCGGATGTGTTACGTGCAAGCCAGATCAAAACATCAAAATTGAGTCTTTTCCGATCGATAATCTTCTTGTGTGTCATGATGTCTTTATCGACTGTCTTTATAGTTTCATACTGGATTTAGAGGGGGTGTTGCAGCAAAAAAATACCGTATTTTGCTGTTTAATATACCCCCCTATTTATTATACCCGGGTATATTAAATGGCGCACAAAGGGGAAGGTACGATCCACTATGCACTCTTTATGCCGTGACGGGGTGCATCAATGTTTTGCAGTCTAAAACGACTTACTGCTCAGGTTAAAACTACTTGCTGCTGAATAAAGTCTGAATTGGAATTTTAATGAACTTAAGTGTCTATATTTATGCCCCCATGAACACAATATACCCGGGTATATTAAACGGCAGGGGTATATTAAATGGTTGTTTCTATTTAAGGGAAAAATGATTCCCAACTGGGATTCGAACCCCAACTGTCTACATGGCAGTCAGGTGAACAAACCTCTACACCAGGGGTCACCAAACTACGGCCCGCGGGCCGGATACGGCCCGCCGGCACATTTTGACCGGCCCTCTGAACAATACCAGAGATGCTATCGGAATTTTTTTTTTTTTTTTTTTTTTTTGAATTTTTTTTTTTTTTTTTTTTTTTTTTTTTTTGGGGATGCGGCCCGCTGGCACATCTGGACCGGCCCTCTGAACAATACCAGAGACGCTATCGGATTTTTTTTCCTATTTGGCCTTGAAGACTGGGACATTTTAATATTGTGTTTGGTTCATTGCACCCCTGCTGAGCCCACAAATCATCCCAGTGAAGCGGGGCTTCGCATTGCTTCTTTGGTGACACGCGCTGGGAGAGTGTTTCCCTTTGATGCATGCGGGCACGTCCACCGTTGCATGCACGAGCAGTGTTACCGAGACATCTGGACGATCGCAGGTGAGGGCGGAGCCCTGGGACCATCGCGGACTATTCAAGCATATTAAAACTGCAACCTGTTTGAGAACGGAATAATGGCGAAAAAGTTAGGTGAGAGAAAAATTGATTCAGAATGCAGGATATTTAACCTGGAGTGGACAAACGATTATTTTTTTGTTCAATGCAAAGAAAAGGCTGTTTGTCTCATTTGTCAAGAGACGGTGGCGGTATTCAAAGAATACAATCTTTGCCGACACTATGAATCCCGTCACAAAGACAATTACGATAGATTGCAAGGCCAAATACGAGCAGACAAACTCTCAAAGCGAAAAAGTGGACTACTATCTCAGCAGAACCAGGCATCCGTTCAGGCCAGCTTTTGGGTTGCTAAATTGATAGCAAGCAGCGGTAAGCCTTTCACTGACGGAGAGTTTGTTAAGAAATGTATGGATACTGTCGCGGAGGAGGTGTGTCCCGAGAAGAAAGATGCATTTAATGCCGTAAGTCTGTCGGTGAGTACAATGACCAGACGCGTTGAAGAAATCGGGAGTAATGTATATGCCCAGCTGCAGCAGAAGACGAAATAATTTGACTTTTTTTCATTAGCACTGGATGAAAGCACGGACGTGCAAGACACAGCGCAACTGCTCATTTTTATTCGTGGAGTTAGCGCAAACTTTGAGATTTGCGAGGATCTGGCAGCCCTCCAAAGTCTCAAAGGGACTACAACGGGAGAGGATATTTTTGACAAAGTGTGCCAAACCATGGAGAAGTTGGACCTGGACTGGTCAAAGCTAGCTAGCATCACGACTGACGGGGCTCCTAGCATGGTGGCCGAAACTCGCGGTCTAATAATGGGACGCATGAACCGGGAGTTGGAAAAAAGGGGTCTCACCGCCCCGCTACGAGTCCACTGCCAAATTCACCACCAAGCACTGTGCTGCAAAATGTTGACGTGGGATTCTGTAATGACGGTTGTGGTGTCGTGCATAAACTTCAGAGCAAAGGGAGAAGATTGTGCATGGCACAACAGAAAGTTAATGTTCCATGGCTTTTTCTGTTACAAACTGACACCGGCCCCCCATCAGAGAAGGGAAAAGTTATGTGGCCCTCACAAGAAAAAGTTTGGGGACCCCTGCTCTACACCATGAAGTGGCCACACCTTACCTTACTTATGTTAAATGATTTAATATACCCCACATTTGATATACCCCCCATTTAAATTAAATGGGGTATATTAGATGGAGCACAAACGGGAGGCTCAGAAAAGCAAAAATCATTTAATATATTAAATGGGGGTATATTAAATGGCGCACAGATGGGAGGCTCAAAAAAGCAAAAATCATTTAATATATTAAATGGGGGTATATTAAATGGGGGGGATTATTAAATGGGGGGGGGGGGTTATTAAATGGCGCACAAACGGGAGGCTCAAAAAATCATTTAATATACCCAGGTATATTAAACGGCAAAATACGGTACTTCTGGCCATGTTTGGACAAAAGCTAATAGCGAAACTGACTTTTTTATTATTTTTTTTGTGTGTGTTTGTTTTCTTATAGGGTTTGAGCTTTTGTATCAACCAGAAGTGGTGAGACTCTATCTTTCACTGCTGACGGAGAGCCAAAATTACAATACCTTGGAGGCTGCTGCTGGGGCTCTGCAGAACCTCGGTGCAGGGCAATGGACTGTGAGTGCAAGTGTTGGGCTGGTACAGCAGACACCAAGTTTTTCCACATTTATTTATGTATCTCTACACTGCTTTTTTATGACATGACAGATGGAGGGGTCATGAGTTAAGAAATCCGTTTTGGGGGATTTATCCAAAAGTTAAGGTTCACTGGAACTTGTAAAGATACGGCTTCACGAAAAATTTAGTGAGATAAATCTATCTGAAGCGAAGAGTGTAGTTGAATCATTATAATGCAGACAACTCTGTTAGATATTTGCTTCTGATGATGGAGGAGATGAGAAAATATTTGGCTGGGATCAGACGTGGTCCAATTAAAGCCGCAGAAAATATAGTGAGGAGCTTTCTGACTTGAAGGGAGCTATGAATTTTGAACAGGAAGGCGAATTTTTAGATGTCAGAAAAAAAAGTATGCTTTGTTGTAACGTTCGGAGACAACATTCTTCAAAATAATGAGTCCTGTAAATGATAACAAATCTATTGGAGTGAGTAAGTCATCATTGTGAAAAGCTTTGCTAAAAGACTGAGGCTGTTTTAAATGGTTTTAGGACCACTGCCTCAATGCAAGTTAAGCAAACGACTTCCTGTTAGCAAATGCAATTGAATGCTGATTAAATGGGTATATTTTCTTCTCCTGGACACTCAGACTTGTCCCAAGTTACGACCCTTCGCAAATTTAAAATATTGATCAAAGAATGATTGATAATACCACTGGTGTCAAAGTGGTGGCCCGCGGGCCAAATCTGGCCCACCACATCATTTTGTATGGCCCGAGAAAGTAAATGATGAGTGCCAACTTTCTGTTTTATGATGAAATTCAAATGAAGATTGTAGATTATTTCCTGTTTCCTCATTTTAAATCAATAATTGCAAACAATTTTTACTCATTTGAATGTCCAAAAATGATCTATCGATTAGCACCATCGACAAAGCTGTCAATTTATTAATCGATTAATTTTGGCAGCCTAGTTAGAAGACATAACGGCCCTCCAGATGTAATTGAAACTAAAAAATGAGTTTGACACCCCTGGATTACACTTTTTAAAATGCCTCAGTTGACTTTCAAGTTGCATCCTGGTGCTTTTTGGGAATAACTTTTTTTAGTGTTTGTTTCATGCATTTAGTCTTTGGTTCCTTGGTCCATTGATCTTACGTCAACCTCACCTTCCCATGTTTATAGAAAGGCTGTTGCTTAGCGCTGTCAGCATGCAGCCACGGTTCCTTCCGTGTATTTAGCAGCACAGCAGCTATCAGGGAAGTGTGACCTTTCCGCCGTATGACATTGGCACCAGCGGGCACCCACAGCTACTTTGGAACTCTCATATTAGTGCTTAATTATCTCCATTCCAGATCATCACATTTCATCCTCTCAATAGTTCAGCTGGAGTGACTCCAAGCATGAGTGCTCATTCTGAGGACAAATCCTTTTCTCCTTTGCTACTTTTTTTTCTCTGAGGAAGCTGATGTGAAGGTCCACAGGCCAAATTCAGGAGAAAGTAGAGCTACTTAACCATTTGTCACATCTGGCTGCTGGACTAAGCCTCTGCTCCCCTTTTGGCTTTGGCTTTCTCAAAATTTAAACCTCAAACACCTTTTTTTAATCATCGTCGTTGGCTGTGGTTAAATTTGAAGGCATACTACTGCCATCTTGTGGCTCCAGTTTACCTAGTTTGATTATGTCTAAGAAAACCTTAAAGAATTGTTCTCCTCTAAAATCTATATTTTATTCCCTATCACGTCATGGAAGTTTGATTTAGTCGCACCCAATGAGACAGTTTGAATTGAAGAATATTTTTTCAATTGATTCCACTCTTGTGTGAATAAAAATGGACTCAGCTGACCCACTTTTGTCTTCCACAGTGGTCCAACTATATCCGGGCAACAGTCCGGAAAGAGAAAGGACTTCCTATCCTGGTGGAGCTGTTGCGGTCCGACTCTGACAAGGTGGTCCGAGCTGTGGCTATCGCCCTGCGCAACCTCTCCATTGACCGCCGCAACAAGGACCTTATTGGTAAGCACACTTGCCATATATTATCTATACACTTGCCATATATTATCTATACACACACATACTCAAAAATGTAGACTTACCGTAAAATCCAACTGCCCCATATTATACAATGATCATGAAGCTGTCACGGGACCTGCGTGGGTTTTCTCCGGGTACCGTGGGCCGGACCATAGATTTTTACCAAATGCTTTTTGAACTAAAAACACAAAATTGGATTTCAAAATTGCAATTATTGATTTAAAAAGGGATGAATTAGGAAATGTAATATAAAAAGGTATACATTAGGAAATGTAATATAAAAAGGGATACATTAGGAAATGTAATATAAAAAGGGATAAATTAGGAAATGTAATATACACCTATAATCATTGGAATTTGATCCTAAAACAGAAAGTAGGCATTCATGATATACTTTCTCGGGCCACATAAAATGATGCGTCGGACCAGATTTGGCCCCCGGGCTGCCACTTTGACACCTGTGGCTTAGACTAATTTATATTGCAATAAAATGCTGTGTATGTTATGGCAGTACATGTTTTTTTTATACTGGATCACATTTATATGATTTGGAAAACCCTGTTCTAGATTGGGCGTCAAGTAAAATAAATGTAGTCCCATTTTAAATGTTGTTTTTTTGTATGTCAATGATGTCTTTAATTGTATATTTTCTTTTCGGTATTGATAGGAAGTTACGCCATGCGGGACTTGGTCAGTAACTTGCCAAGCGGACAACAGCGGCCAGCCAAGAACTTGGAGGAAGACACTGTAGTGGCCATCCTCAACACCATCCACGAAATTGTCACCGACAGCTCTGAAAACGCCCGATCGCTCGTGCAGGCTCAAGCTATCGAGAAGCTGGTCGCCATTAATCGGACTAGGTGCCCTTTTATACTAAATTCCATGCAATTTGAGAAATGAGCAGGATGACTTTAATGTCTACACAGTCTTCCATAAGGGTTACGCATCTAGGGGTATTTTCATCTTTGATTTTTTTCAACTCCAGGCTCTAACTAGATGTAATATTTGCTGGTGTTTCAAAAATAACTAATGAAAGGAAGTATTTCTAGTTAAAAATAACGAGACCGCTATTGTAAGTGCTGTGATTGCTTGTGTTTGCCCACATTTCTCACTTGCATGACATTAACAGATCTCTCTATACGTAGCGTCAATTCATGCCCTTTTGCATATTTTTGTTCCTTTTGTTTCTTCAGTCAGTCACCCAGAGAAACAAAAGCCGCGTCTCATGTGCTGCAGACAGTGTGGAGTTATAAGGAACTCAGGAATAATTTGGCAAAGGATGGATGGAACAAGAGCCATTTCCAGGTATGGCATAAATAACAGAGACAAAAATGTCTTGCAAAAATTATATAACTCTGTTTTATTCAATTCATTATGGGATCATTTTATTGATATGTACAACTGTTAGTATGACGGTGCAGTTCATCATACTGAGTGTTTACCGTGTGAGTTATTATAGTTAAACAAAGTGGCAGTGTCTTTTTTTTAATGCAATATGCTATGTGGCTCTAAATGCCCAATAAAGAAACTAGTGGGAGCATATAATACATCTCTAAATTACCTCCTTCTGAAAGAATGTTCCTGTTTTAATGACTCCGTAGGGGAATGTCACCAATTTACTGAACAGTGTTTAATTTATCACTCAAATTAGCTTAGACAATAAATTGTACAATAATTCTCTTTCAGTCCACGACGACAGTGAACCCAAAAGGAACCAAGAATGGCAAACCCGGTTATGATGACACAACTCTGCCCCTCATGGAGAAGAATCAAGGTTGGTCAGAACTTATCAACTGCTTAAATTAGTCGGTTAGCAAAATGAGGCAATGACAACCACAAGAGAGGCTTCTCAGTAGAATTAGCTGACATTATGATTCAATTCACCCCAAAATTAATCTCTATGACAAATTCGAAGAAATTAAGACGGCATCAGGGTCTAGTTTCCAATTTGAAGAATAAACCCGGGCAATATTTCAATATTGCTATATTGTGAGCAAATCCTATTAAGAGACCGGCAACTGTAACTTTAAGCCACTTTGTTGTAATTAAAGTCCAACGTCTTTTAGTTACAAATCAAAGGAGGTCCACAGCAGAATGTAGTTGAAATACCGTCAATGCCTTTTTATTTTCCGAACCACACTGATTTTCTTTAAAAAGACATTAAAATATGCATGGTGGGCGAGTGGTTAACGTATCAGCCTCACTGTTCTGAGATCGATGGTTCGATCCCAGGTTGGTCCACACTAGAAAATAGATGCTATATTTGTGGAAAATGTGAGGGGGAGGGCGAATGTAGATGATAAAGAGGAAAAGCCCAAAGACTAAGTCCTGGGGCACACCAGCGGAGAAGGAGCCATTTTCATCTGTGGGAATCAAATTTCACAATAAAATGTCATTACTTTTATGGTAACTCAATATGAATTGCTCCATTGTTATGAGTCACGGGAAGAGAAATGGATTAGATCGAGGTGCCCTTCCTATTTCCAGCACCTAAAATATGAACGCAAATATTATGCGTCCTTGTAGTTTCACCTGATAATGTAATCTCCTCTAAACAATATGATAATCACTTGTTTGAGTTGTGCCTGCAGCTTGGTTTTGAACGCCTTTTAATTCAATGAATACAGTAGAGCACATGTGTCAAAGTGGTGGCCCGGGGGCCAAATCTGGCCCGCCGCATCATTTTGTGTGGCCCGGGAAAGTAAATCATGAGTGCCGACTTTCTGTTTTAGGATCAAATTAGAATGAAGAGTATAGATGTATATTTAATTTCCTGATTTTCCCACTTTTAAATCAATAATTGTAATTTTTTAATCCATTTTTTCTGTGTTTTTAGTTCAAAAATCATTTTGTAAAATCTAAAAATATATTTAAAAAAGCTAAAATAAACTTTACTTTAGATCTATAAAAAACTGAATATGCAGGGCTTTTAATCCAGTTCTTTTAATCCATTTATTAAAAAAAATAATCTAAATATTATATCTAAAATGGTTCGGCCCACGTGAAATCAAGTTGACGTTAAAGCGGCCTGCGAACCAACCCAAGTCTGACACCCTTGCAGTAGAGCAATGGTACCAAAGTGTTTGAATTTTTTCATGTAATTATCCAAAGAGTTCAGAGGTTGAATAAATGATTCTTCAATGCCAAATACAAATCGTGATCGGAATGCTCGACCAGTGACTCGTGTCTACCGAAATGAATCATTGAAACGTTCATTTTCAATGACACGACCCTTTTTTCTGACCACGCTAAGCCTGAAATCACTCAGTCTTTATACACAAGGACACTGTTCAAACATGGACATAAAAATAAAAAATAAAAACTCAAGTTTGAATTACCCCAAGAGTTCTTGCTACTAAATAACTCAATGCATTATTTGTCCTAATCTGCAATGGAGTTGACCCCTTCTATCTGACCTCATTAGATGGTTACTCTACCATTGACCAGAGGGACAGAGACTGCAAATACAGGACTGGTGACAGTTCAGTGGACCTGACAGAACGGGAGCCATTAAAGGTAGCAGCAAAACTTTTTTTCGTCTCCAGGGGGATTAGCTGTAGAGGACAAAATAATGGTGTTCCACTGAAATATTGTCACATCAACTCCCCCCTTTTTGTCCCCTCCTCTCCCAACTTCCCTCCCCTCTCTTCCTTCTCTGCATTTTCTGTGGTTGTCCTCAGTGGAACATTTTAATCCTATTGGTCCTTTAAAGTTCATGTATGTGTCTGTCTGCAGCTCAGGGCTGTGTTTGCACTCAGATCTGTGAGCCACGAGTTAATTAAGCAGAAGCTTTCGGAGTCTGTAAAGTAATTATGCTCTCACTGATTAAAATAGCTGCCATTAGCGACCTCTCATGGAACGCGTCCTTAAAATGGCAATGAGAAGACTTGGTTGCTGGTGATAGTGACTTCAAACTCCCCATTTTTTAAAATTCCGAACTTATTAGGAAGACACCTTCAACATACCGTATTTTCACAACTATAAGGCGCACTTAAAAGTCTTAAATTTTCTCCAAAATAGACAGGGCGCCTTATAATCCAATGTTCTTTATATATGGAAAAAAATTAAAATGTGTCATTCATTGAGGGTGCGCCTTATAATGCAGTGCGCCTTATAATGCAGTGCGCCTTATAATGCAGTGTGCTTTATAGTCATGAAAATACGGTACATAAATATCAGATGAATCCACTATGATTTATGTGTATTATGTCTAACCTAATATCCTTAAAAATGGAATTCCTGCTAGTCTACAGTCAAAAGAATGTGACAAATCTTGTCCATTTAGATCCCACTAGGCCATTTTCCCCAACCAAAAAGTCTTGTTGAGTGTTAAGAGTTTTACTTTGAAAATCCTACGTCTGCTATCTGTAACATCCCAAGGTTTTTCTACACAGCCTTGCAACTTGCAGCAATTAATACTTTCTCCTTTCTTTGCATGTCTTTATGTCTTCTTTACCTTTTGTAGCTTGCCTACAGCAGGAAATTAACACCAGCATCTCTGGACTCTGCTGCATGTGGATGTTTGCGTGTTTTGGGCCCAATGTATTGACCTTCTTTTGTTTTGCTTTGTGTGTGTTTTTTAACCCGTCCTATTGCACAGAATGACACAAGTAGGAAACACTATATCAGGACTAATAGGCCTGCTGTCAGTCTGGTGGACGCTTGTGATGTTAAGCCACAGCCGGTTGATTCCTGGGTCTAAATGCATGCATGGTAGGTTTGAAAAAAAAAAGACCAAGTAACCACCTTCACCCATGAGTCGGGCTTAGGAAGTCCTTTTCATTTTTCTTCATTCTTGTTGTAAGGATCCCATCAACTTTGCTCCCACCTTCCACACAATGTCTTGCATAGTTTCTTTCACTGAACACCTTCATCAGACCTGTCACCTGGTTGTGTATTCTATTCACGCAACTACCTTTCCCCTCGCTGAACTTTTTTTTTAAATCATGATTTTACAAATAAGGATCTTTTTATACTGGTTTATCTTGCTGGAGAAAATAGCTGCATACATTTCACACTGAGTAGATTTTTAACAGCAAATTGTTATTTGTCAAATCTCCTTGACACATTAATAATAGGACATGTACATTTTCAGATCACATCAATGCATTTTATTGACACCTTTTTTTTAAAGATAGAGCTCTTTATAAAGGACTATACTTGGAAATGAACCTTGGATACTTGGAATCCCATTTCGTAGTAGAGCAAGTAATTCAGTGTCTCCAGTTATATAAAAAATGTTTTTCCATCTATAAAACTTGAATAAATACAACCTTTCCCAAATACGGGATGAATAAAGTTATCCAATCCAATCCAAATAAAAAATAAAAAATCAATCAGCGCTTTAATTTAGCAACACCCCTGCCAACTTTTAGATACCCGCTCACCCAAATAGATTCCAGTCCTATGGGAAACAATGCGCTGACATAATTAGCCATCTCAGGAGACAACTATATAGCGTTAAAAAAATAAATGAATGAATAATTATGGCTACTCGGTGCTAAAGAAGATAGAGGAAAGTAAATAGGCTTTTGACCGTGATTGGAATTCCGCATCAGCTGCCTGATTGAGATGTGCTCTGAGATCCACTCACAGCCTCCCATGACAACCTTTGTCGAATTAATGGCAAGTGATGAAGGATTATTTGTCACCACTCCAAATGGATCTTCCTTAGATGCACGAAATCAAAAGGGCGAGAAGAAATAACCTACTCACACAGGCATACTGAATTCAGTGTCGACTTCCCTCTGTCTGACATTGCTCAAGTGCATGACATGATATTATACATTGACAAATTCATCAACATTTGCAGAAATATGTCCTTGATAAAGCAACATGACAATTTGCATTTCATCAAATAGCCTAATTTTGCCTCATAAACAAGTCAAGCTTTTTCCCAATCGCCAAAGTCCCAGTTCTGCTTTTATTGTGGTCTAAGTCCTCTACATGCATAAGTGTGTGTTTTCCTTTTTAGCATTGTCGCTATGTGCCCACAATTTAGTAGCTTATGTGTCCCAAACATTGTTTGATCTCCATGTTGTTCATCATCATCTTGTTTATGTTCTCTATTGCATTGCCTTTACATTTTCTTTTAATAATGCTTCTCATTAGCTTAGCATTTAGCAAATAGAAAGGTTGTAATGTTAATTGACCTTCAGGAAGACACATGTATAAATAAAAAGTGTCCTAATGTGTTTTTCTTGTTTTGTACATGTACTCCAGGCTTAGAAAAGCAACAGAGTGACACTACAAGAAGACCCTCACATCACCACTGCCATTTCATATGAAGCTCATATTTGGAGATGAACTTTGTACAGATAGAGGTTTAAAGGTATATTAATAATTACTATAATCACAGCGACGACCCAGCAGAAGCCAGCAATTTTGCTTTAAAAAAAACTTTGGAAAATATAAAGACAGACTCTTCCTACTACTTTTACATTTTCGACATTCCCACTGGACAGCATGTGAAAATTATTCAGTTTACTCTTGTCGGCAGCTGCCGGTGACATCAAGGCATTCAAAGTCGACAATGGCGTAGGAATGATTGTGAGAATTGGAGGTGAGGCCCGTGAAGGAAAAAAAAAGAACGTAGGTTGAAAGCAAACCTGAAGCAAGAAAGATTGTTTTATAGGGGTTGGGACTGTGTTTTACATCTGGGAGGTTTCACAGGTTGTGAGTTCTTTTGATTGTTTGTGTAAATTTGGTATTTTTGATCTGGGGTGTTATAGATAGATAAGTCACTGGATGTTAGTTTGGGTTATGATGGGGGTGGTAAATTGAAACCATATAGCATTGTGGATACATTTACTCCCTAGAGTCATCAACCCGCAGACCATTTAGTTCACTTGTTTGAAGAAAACTGCACTGAAACGCTTTGGAATGAGAGGTTTATTTTATAAAGTGAGGATTCTGCAAGTCGTGCTCTGGACAAAAGAAGGTGACAAATAATGAGTGAGTATCTAAAGGAGGAACATCTCAACAAAATCATCACACAGATGTTCTTCCCCAGTAGAAATGCAGTTGGCTCGACATGACAACAGTTTCTTGAGTTTCAATGGGTTTAAAAGGATGAATATGGTTGTTTTGTTGAAAAGATCTAAACCCTACTTTCATTTTTTGTCAACTTTTTCATACGTGTATATTATGGCGACATTTTTACAAAGCCCAACTTCTTAGTTGTATATTAATATCACCTTACACTATTTGAAAAACAATGGATTAAGGGTCACCACGTGTGAAAACAAATAAAGACCATTTAATAAACGTGCCAGTAATGCCACGTTATATAGTCCATCACTTATTTATATAATGAAGGTCAAAGGGGATTTTTAAAGAATTGCAGTGTTGTTTTTAATGAGGCAAACACGTTTTTGACAACTCCCGTGGTGGGTTCAAGGGTCAGGCTATAAACCTGACTTTTTAATATTCCTTCATTTAACTGCTACAATCAAGCACTTGTTGGTGCTTTAAGAAAAATATTCTCTTGTGAGCATGAAAAAAAAAAGTGTACAGCTGTTCATATTATTTTTAAGTGCCATTTTTTTCTGTTTTTGTGATATCAGCTACTCTATTGACATCAGAATAGGTAAAGGTCAAAGGCAAACTGAAAGGTCACGCTCTATAAGTCAAGTAGGGAAAAGTCATAAAGTATATATTTTTACAAAGCTTCAGGGTGGAGAACTTGGACTTTAAAAACAGAGTGACTAAGTAAAATTGCCATTTCCTTCATGTTGGGCAAGACCACACAAACATATGTGCCACTGTGTTCTCCAGCATCAGTTCTCTCAGAGTTTGTATGTAATTGAGACTGAAATTCTGCATCACTCATGCGTCATTATGGCGAATGGCATGTGCCTGCGTTGACGTTTTTCCTTGTGACGTGATTTTATAAGAGCTTGCGTTTACACGGTGTTTACAAAGATTTGTGTCGTGGTAAAAAATCTAAACTACAAATAAGTGTATAACTCAATTCTGAAAGTTAACAATATCCGTATTCTTGTCCACAAAGCTGTGTTTTCGCTGGATGATGCCAAATCATCATAAATGTAAAAAAATAATAAAAACAAATATAATAAAAAAAAGAAACAATACAATAGACTGTCCCTGACTGCCTCTGCAGCACCGCAACCAAAGTTACTGTATTTTAACATGCATCAAAGAGTTTATTGGGTTTCCTGGTTGTGTAACATGTGCATTGACAAAAATGAAAAATCACACATCAATCTTGTTAAATTCAAGTATGACACAGGCACACATTGGATTTGTCCAATTGTGATTGGAATTTGTCCATATAAAGTCAGTGTATATCTCAGTAGCCGATGTGTTGTATGCCTATCATGTGCCTTAATCTTTTCCATGGTAGATAAAAATGTGTGTTTTGTACTTTATTCCTCCCCCTCAACTGTCATCTTCCCAAAACTTGTCAGCTTCCAGCTTTTCTGACTTTCATCTTGTCACAATGGTATCATTCTCCCTCCCTGAATGTTCCCTAATGACAAGTAGTTTAGATTGCTGTTGGGTTTCTTCTGTGTAATACATTGTATCATAAACTGCAAAAGTTAGGTTCATTAAAGAGGATTTGAGTTTATTTTTTCCAAGAAGTGGAAAAAAAATGCTTACGCTTTAGTAGCAAACCGAAGCGATGCCACATTGACTGAATGTATTTCTTTAATTTTACTAATACACACATGCAAATATTAAGCTTGTTAAACATAACAGAAACATGGTTTGTAGAGTATTCATTTGGTGTGTTTTCAATAAATCATGCCTGGAACTAATTGCTATTATATCTCTGCCTCTGTTAATATCACATTTTTATACCTGTCAGTGTTTTTCAAACTTTTTGACGAATACAGCTTGTGGTAAAATAAATAAATAAAATAGAAAAAACATAACTCAACAATTCCAATAGGTTTTTTTGTAGTAAATAATGTTAAATTTTGTAGCTAAATATAATATTGAAACCAATTTTAGCTATTTGACAATATATTATTGACACTGTTTGGCAATTACATGTATTATTGTGTTAAAATGTAATTTAAAAATCATGAACTGTTAAACAAGGTCACAATTTAATATGTAAAGATATTGGTTACATATTTAGGTAATTTTGTTGACAGGTATGCTATAACAACTGATTGCAACTCAAAAAACATAATTCCATTTCATCAAGTACTGTGAAGCACTAATTACACAGAGTTAATTTCAACAAATCATCTCAAGTTGAAGAATCATACAGTCCAGTACTAAACGTATTTTAAATTACTGCGTGTGTTTATATCAGGCAAGTCTTTGAACACCCCAGACGGAACCAGGGTCCTTTTATAATAACAACATGGCGGCGCTCTGTCGGAGTAGACATCGTTGGAAACGAATCAATTGGTCTCATGTTTTGACCAGAAACTTAACAGGTAACATTTATAATTTGATTGCGAATAAAGGAGTAAATGTACACGGCACATATATGAACACATCGTCACTTCTGTACCTTCTGTGGAGTGACACGGCTCGACTTGTGGTAAATCCACAAGTCAGAATATTGCATAAACCGGGTTTTTGATTATTTAAGTTTTCGTATATAAAGACTTCAGGATGAAATTTGACACTGTCCGATGGATTTTATATGAAGTGTAGAAAAGAATGACATTTTATTTTCATTTGATCAACTCACTTGTCAAGGGAATTATGACTACGATGTGGTGGTTATTGGTGGTGGTTCTGGTGGGCTCGCCTGTTCAAAGGAAGGTGAGTTTAAAAACAATCCAAATTCTATACACGTGTGAAATATAAGATTTAATGTTTACTGTTTCTCCCAGCTGCACAACTGGGACAGAAAGTTGCTGTTCTGGATCATGTGGAGCCCTCTTCAAGAGGTGAACTAATTCATAATTTACAAACAGCTTACACCTACTTCTATTTTAAACATTCAAGGACATCAAATTAATATGTATTTTACTTATTTCAGGCACCAAGTGGGGTTTGGGTGGTACGTGTGTTAATGTTGGCTGCATACCAAAGAAACTCATGCACCAAGCAGCTCTCCTTGGAGCTGCAGTAAAAGATGCAAAAAAATATGGATGGCAACTCTCGGGGACATTTTCCCATGATTGGTAAGCTTTGAGTGTTTTATACGTAATGCTTGATCAGACGTGTGTTAAATAAGATCATGAATGACTAAACAACACCGTCTAGAGACATTTATGTAGTACTACCAAAACATTAACTTCCCTAAAGTGTCGAGCGCGACTTCTAGCGGCGGCGCTGAGTTATTGCAGCCGGCATCCCAAAAATGGAATAGGTGCAGAACTGAAATTTGAGTGAATACTATGTTAAAGCAATAGCATAAACATACAACGTAGCATCTGCTTTAACTATAGTTGCCATAGACCAATGATGAAATTGCATAATTCTTAATTTGATATTTATCAAAATAATGAGGGCTTTTTAAGCATTCGCCTATTGACATTATTGCAGTAATGCAGATAATTACACACACACACACACAATCATTTTTAATGCATTGTATGCCTCAGGCTCACGATGGCTGAGGCTGTTCAAAACCATGTCAGGTCTTTGAACTGGGGTCACCGGGTCCAGCTCCAGGACAAGTCAGTAGCATGAATTAAATATTATCAATATTAATTTGTTTCCCTCTTCTACTTTCTAATACAGTCACATTTTATTTTGATTGTTTGTTATTATTGAAGGAAGGTGAAGTATCTAAACATGAGAGGTAGCATTGTGGATGAACACACTGTCAAAGCACGATCACAAGCAGGAAAAGAGGTGAGTTTTTAGGCTACAGGTCAGATCCACTCCTACTGGGAGCGATAACGCTAACATTTTCTTAAATGGTTTGAGTGGAAAATGCTTTAGAGACCACTTGCCTTCATTGGACATTTCCTTGTTTTTTTAAGGATATGACCGCTGACTTTTCCTTTTCATTTTTACTCCTCATTCAGATGACACTGACTGCCAAGAACATTGTCATTGCTACAGGTGGACGACCCAAAATTCCCACAAATGTTTGTATCAAGTTATTCATTATTAGTTTGTTAGTCTCATTATAGTTTGCATTAGTCGTTAAGCATTATTTGTGTTGGTAGCACACAATGTTTTCAAGGAGACTCAATTTAAAACTAAAAACCAAGTGTTTTTAATCATGAGCTGCAGTTTTAGCACTGATGGCTGGCATGACTAGTTGTACAGTCCACGTATCAAAATCCAAAATATATTTTTATTCTGTGTTCAAAAGAAGTGACTCATTCGATTGCAGGGCCCTTGCTTCAATCCCTATAAATTATTCCCCTTTTGACTTTATTCCAGATTCCAGGTGCAAAGGAACATGGTATCACGAGTGATGACATATTTTGGCTGAAAGAATCGCCTAGAAAAACGTGAGCCTCTCTCGTCTGTTCTACTCAAATGCAGTTAACAGTTATGTAATTCCATAAATGAAAATTATTTTTTAAATAATGGATATCATGTCCATGTTATTTTTAAATGATACTATTTGTATGAAATACATAGCAATATAGCAGTGTTTCACAACTTTAATCAAAATCAAAATGCATTTTCGTGAAGCAGCTGTGCAATCAAATTAATACAGCAGCTATCAGTCAGTGCAAAAAAAAAGTTTAAATTAATTTTAAGGGTGTTTTTCCGTGTGCGGTCGATTGGTCGCCAGTCTTTTGGTCGGGGTCTTTTGGTTGCCCCGACCGCGACAACGGGCGACCAAAAGACCGGCGACCAATCGACCGTGTACCTGTTTTTCTGGGGAAGCGGAAAAAAAAAATCAATTTTAGAAATGACTTGCACTCTGCACTGCACCTCACTTGTTCATACACCACCTCTCACTGTCATGCACTCATTTATCAGTGACAAACATTTTGTGATGCCTTATAGCCATAAACCTGTCTTCACCTTCGCAATTCAGATTAGTGGCAGGTATTTTGATTTATACCGAGCAAGCTCTTTAATCCAGCTATTATCTCCTGTCATCGCCTGGTTAATTGATCTATCTCATATGCTTCCTCTTGGCAAAGTGCGCAGACAGTGATTAGTGGTTGTGGTGCACCTAGGTCCTGCTGCTTGTTTGCGTACGCTGATAGAGCGTCAAGTACATTAAGGTACAGACATATTTGGACAATGACAATATCTATTATTTTGCATTCATGCAACCACTTGGCTAGGAAGAAAAACAACAACATTTTGAGTGAAGTGCAGCTTATAGCATGTGGTTTAGATGAAAATAGGCATTTATTTTGGCATTTTTCCTGGGAGAAAAACTGAGATATATATATATGTATGTATATATATATATATATATATATATATATATATATATATATATATATATATATATATATATATATATATATGTATATGTATATATATATGTATATATATATGTATATATATATATATATGTATGTATATGTATGTATATGTATATGTATATGTGTGTGTGTGTGTGTGTATATATATATATATATATATATATATATATATATATATATATATATATATATATATATATATATATATATATATATATATATATATATATATATATATATATATATATATATATATATATATATATATATATATATATATATAGTAGTGAAGTGAGTCTCAAAATGTGGTATTTGATGGTGGTGACATGTTTCAATTTTAAAGGTTTTGTGCAAAAAAAGGCATTGCAGTCTACAAATAACTTGTGTAAATATGATTTTACCATTTGTCAGTGGTAAAGTACAAAATATGACTCTTTAGAGGTGTTTTGGGGCAATGGAAGGGTTACAAAACATTGTGTATGAATCAAACGGAACCACTTTTAGGTAAGGTACTCCTTTGATGGCATAATGGATAGCTCCCACCCTCAGGCCAAAAAGGGGAAGCAATAGTTTTATTTTCTTCCTGAAGATTACAGCACCAAACAAGGTATCAAGAGGATGTTGTTTTTGTGCAGAGCTGACAGGCAAGCAGGTGAGGTCAGACAGACACTTTTTCTGGAGGCAGATATGGTGTGTGTGTATGTGTGTGTGTGTAGGGTTTAGGCTGAGTGATCTGGGTCTAATGGGCCTTGGAGCACATTACACACTTGAGTGACAGATCTATCCATGCCCTGAAGGCAGGAAGGGGAAAAACACAAAGCACGTGGCAGTAAGACGATTTATATGCCATTGAAATTTACCTGAGCTCGTTTGGAGTACTTGGAGTTAAACATGCCTTGCTTTCAGCAATTCAGTGCAAGTCTAGACCCTGAAGACACCCTTGATGTATTACAAGTGCATTTTCGGATAGGACATGTCTTTCAACTGAAAACCTTAAAGGTCACAAACTGGTCATATTTTTGACCACTCAGACTCTCGCCAATGGTGAGATAGGGTTATGAGAAATGATGGTGTTAATGTATGAAAATGTGGAATTAAGAGAAAAGTCTTTAGCTGATCTTTTCTTAAACCACTCAATAAGTGCACCTCGGCATTACGTACACGGTTATGGCGACAAGGGGGCATTGAGGCTTTTAGAGATTAGTTTTAGTATGGACTAGGACAGGATTTGCTGGAGGCACTCGGAACTGTCAAATACATGGCAGTCCTAAGGAAGGAACTCTGGTATAAACAAATGAGAGCTGGGCCTCCTGTATGCAGGTGATGGGCTTCACTCAGCAGACTCGTATCTGGACTTGAGCTCTGAACATGACACTCCCCATCCAAGGGATTATTTTAAATGGTAGCAATTAGCACTGCTCACTGTTATGGATTTTAGGCTTGGATGAGATGTGTTATTTACCTGGACCACACAGTTCCTAAACCACATTGGAAAATGTACAACAGTAGAACCCAATACAGGATGAGGGGAGTGCTGTGGCATTTGCCTAAGAATTCTAAGTGTCGGTTTAGCCTTCTAGAAGTACTTGCATTGACTCTTCTAACTGTTTACTGACACCCCAACTCCCATAGCCATGTTCAAGCACCTGTATTTATTTTTCTTTTTTATATCATATCCCCGTTATAAGGGGAAAACACACATTATTAGTACTTTTTCCGCCCTTTGGCCAAAGCAAAAAACTTTTGTTATGGTAGCATTTTGCAAGTTTCAAAAAAAAATAATGTTGAAGTTTCACGTTTTTATTTTGAGTAGTTTCTGTAAATTCCACACTAAAATGTGCGCTTGACTATAAGACGCAACACTGACATTTAATAAAATTTAACAAAACATAAACAGACGGTACCTGGCTACAAGTTTCTGCCCCCTTCGGGGTCGACGTTTTAATTATGGATATTTACATACGAGTATAAATACTGTTTACATACTAAAGATGTATGCCAGTGTATGGCAGAATGGCATTAATATGAGGGTTCTGAAACATATATGTTAAGTAGTTCCATTTTATTTATGTTTTACAGACTTGTGGTTGGAGCAAGCTGTATCCTGGCCTACCAACTCATTTTGCACGTAAATAACTACTGCTAGCCTAGTAATAAATTAAACTGACCACTTAAGGATCAGGCCAGTGTTGCATGAAAGTGTACTGTTTGTTTTGAGGTCAGTATGCCACATGGGAAAGACTTTTTATTATTATTTTACAAAGTAAAACACATGCTACCCATATGTGAAACTACTGCAGAAAAAACAAAATGACTTTATTCCCAAATTCCAGTTTTCTATGGAATTTGCTACTGTTTGTCTTAGTGCTTTTAGACTGTATAAATACTCGCTTGTATGATTTCAGTAAATGTTCAAGATATTATAACATGCATATTCAAAGAACAATTCCCTAACTTCTTGCATAGATGTAGCTCTTGAGTGTGCAGGCTTCCTTACAGGCATCGGCTTGGACACTACCGTGATGGTCCGCAGCATTCCACTCCGAGGATTTGATCAGGTATTGCTCTCTGTGCAATGGTCTACATTTAGGATGGACATTTTCTAATTTGAAATTATGGGTTCAAACAGCAAATGGCAGGATTGGTGACTGACTACATGGAGTCTTATGGAACCAAGTTTGCATTTAAGTGCGTCCCCAAGAGAGTTGACAAACTTCCATCAGGAGCCCTAAAAGTGATCTGGAATGATGCTCTGACAGGCCAGGAACGCAATGACACATACGACACTGTGTTGTGGGCAGTTGGTGAGTGTCTTGAATATCAATTTGTGGAACAGTTGTTTAATTGTATTAAATTGTGATGATCTTGTAAAACTCCAGCCTTAAACCAGTACACTGGTTACATTATAAGGACAAAGTTGTATCAAGGATAGTTATGTATATTCAGTTTGTAGTTTTCCTTTTTTCCCCTTAACTTGCTTCATTTTAATTATTTAGTAAAATATGTATTATTATAATGGTTGTTTGATCTATGAGTGAGCTTCATACTGAGGCCTCAAAGTAATATTTCACTTCCCATTTAGTTTCATAAAATTATAATGATACCGCCTCTATCGTGGCAAGCTAAACCCACAGTAATAATAATACTAGAATACATTTAGAAATGGAAAAGTACACGTTTGAACAGTAATTTGACCTCCACCTAGCTTACTTTGGAATGAAACAAGCAGCAGACGCTATGACTTTCCTGCGATTATACCAGGGAATCTGTCAAAAACAGTCAACTGCTTTGTCCACCATCATCCGAGGTCATTGTCATCCTCAATAGATTGCAGTGTCAGCAAGTCACCGTGGAATCAAAGCTGAAAACAAAGTAATAAAGCCTGACTGATGGGGCTAACCAAGGGAAGCGTTAATCACCCCGCAATGTCCGACGGGCTGTCTGGGCGCAGAGGGGCAGAACCGGGCAGGATGCGCCCGAGGCACCGGGTCACCATATTCCTCTCTTTGTTCTCCCTCTCCCTTTCCTGTCCGTGCCAACTCAGCGGAAACCAACCCGCATCTGTCTCTGCCGTTCTATGAACTTTATCCATTTTATAATCTTCACGTATCACACCTTTACATTCTACAGAGCAACAATTTATACGGACCATATCAGGGTCATGGTCACAACTTGATCAATGTTTACATCCGTTAACGCTCGTAAATATGTCATGGCGAGGCTTTTCTAATCTCTAATTCTCTTTATAATATTCTGAGTAGGATTTTATGGCTGGTATGAGGGCTTTGGGCATATGCGTGCAACAGTCACAAGGATGTGCGTGACCCCGCCGCCGCAATGACGTTTGCCATTTCCTCCTGTGGCCAAATTCCCACATCAGTCCAGCGTGAGACGATTGGTGTTGGTGATATTTGCATTGAATTCTGGAAATGCTGTGTATTGTCCCATGCGTGAGGTGCTCTGACCTTTTATGTTAGGCTTCCGTCTTAGATGTCTTCAAAAGCAGGCGATTATCAGACTTCCTATGGCCCAATCAAATGGTCAGGCAGGCAAATAAAGTATCACGATATCCACAAAGGTTCTAAATGTATTGAAATGTAATTGCTTTTGTTACGATTCTGATTCAGTGAGCAAAGATATGGCGTACGGCTTTGGTTCTTTGATCCTTACATGCAGGCCTTATGAGTCTGAGGCCACTTCCGTTTGCGGAGACCTTACACTATAGAGGCCAGGAAGGGTCCTGCGGCTCTGGGGGGTTATAAAGACTTGAGGGGTCTGAGGGACCGTATCACCACTGTCTAACATCCTTCTCCTGACCATGCATCCCTCCACCTTTCCCCTGTTCCTTCCTGCGTACATGGGTGCGCCCCTGTCCAGGTGCATTACACCAGGAAACAGAACATTTCCACTTCCTGTGGACATGACTTTTCCGTGTCAGTGCACGCCACAGTTTTCCAGAATATTATTTCATGTAAAACCCTATGATGTGCAGGACATAGCTTCACTGTTATTTTCATAAAAATGAAAGAGTAATCACATATTGTCAGGTAAAGCTCAATATTTATTTTCCTTTATATGCTCATATATCATGATATTAAACTGACGCAAAATAATTTGAGAACGGACAACTTTTTTCTGAATTTTTTTGCTGGTTTGGACCATGCCTTTCTTTACTTAAAACATAAACAAAGTACCCCGTTATTTTCATTCACACAATCGATAAACATAATAGCACAGCATGGTGGAAATTATATTCAAATGCTGTTACGTGACACCCTGTCCAGTCTTGATCGATCTTTTTAAAGTATTTTTTAGCCTGAATATTGACGTAAGGTTTTAGCATCCTTCACATTTTCTCTTCCAGGCAAACCAATGCCATAATTCCCTTTTATCTTGACATTTAATCGAGCAGATATGTTTTTTTTTCCTTCTAATTTTACTCTCTCTCTCTCTTCTGGCTTAATTGTAGTTGCTAATTAGCTTAGCCATCTGGAAGCTTTCTCAGAATGTCACAACAGGCATTGTTTAACAAAGTATGGGGATGTGATTCTTTCTGCAGACCCTTATCTATGTTGTGTCGTCGCCATACAATGTGCTCACTCTTAAGTGGCGCTACAGACAGGAAGGCCCACAATGTAAAGAAAAGAGTCTTAAACTTCGAAATTCTAATTTTTTTTCCTAGAATTTGCTTTACTGAATCACAAAATCAAAATGTTGTGTTAATAATTGACCTGTTAAATACGGCACATTATACTCCATTATACTCGGATACACTATTGCATAAGGGAACAAACAAGCTACTAGAATGAGACTAGGGCATTGAAATCCAACATTTCCATAGTCCACAAAATTGTGAGTTCCATATTTAGGGATAATGTCTTCATGTTTTCACCCCTTCCCCCCACCCCTAAACCGCCCATGTTGTGGAGTAGACAGGTCCCTGTTGTCCCCCAGTCTGGGGGAGAAAGCTGTTTTTTGGCTCCGGCCAGGAAAAGGATCTCAGGGGTTTGTTATTTTTGCTTTCCGATAGCATCTACATGTGTACCTCGAGCTTGGATGTTTATTATGCTGCCTAGACTCGTTTTGAGGAGCTGGATGGGGGTTATGTATGGGCTCAGTTCTCCATCACCATGGAGATATATGCTCGATAGCATCAGTTCACTGTCCCACAGGAATGGGGACATCTCTTTGAGGATTGGACTTTTAATTAGGTTTTTGTCATTTTCTTTTTTTCTTCTTCTTTAAATTCATTCCACTTGCTTAAAATGATTGGATCAACACAATTACACATAAAAGGAGTCGTAAGGGTGTTAAGTGGGTTTTGGAATATTGTCAGTATTGTCAGTGTTCTTTGAATACTATGCCAGAATATTATGCACAATTTGTAAATGAAATGTATGTTTATGTTCACTACAGGTAGAGCTCCGGAAACCAAAGCTTTGGGTCTCAACAAACTTGGCGTACAACTCGACAAAGAGACAGGAAAAATAATTGTGGGGGTGGATGAGTCCACCTCGGTGCCAAACATCTATGCTTTGGGGGACATAAGCCAGGTATACACGACCATCAAGTCCAAATAAATCAAAAAAATCTTGAAAAAATGTGCATTTTAAAAAAAAATTTAGAATCCTAATTTGAGATTAATATATCAACAAACCTCTTAGCACCAGTTAATCGGAAAGCAAAATTAGCATGTGACTTTACCAAGCCCTGAACCTCATAGAAAGATACATTAAGTCATGGGAAATTATATTTAAAGATGGTATGTAAATTCTACAGCAAGTAACTTTAGAATGATAGCAAACCATATTTTGGGCAGAATTCTAAAAGGGTCACAAGGCTTAATTATGAAACACGATTCTAATTAGTCTTCCTTTCTCAGCTGTCTTTACTGTAAATGTGTTTGTTCTATTAAACCTATAATTTCTCAGTGTGGGCCCCCTCGGGAGAATTTATAATGGTGCTGTACTGTATTCAGGTTGGCCTTTTTCCCTCAACACAAACAGCTGTGTGCTTCCTTCCTGTCTCCCCGGAATGATGACACACACACACACACACACACACACACACACACACACACACACACACACACACACACACACACAGCATAGCCTCCTTTGACTGTCGGCTTGCTTTGATAAATGTTTCACCCAAATCTGTCTGTCATCTTGTCAGTGGAGAAGCTTTTTTTTCTTCCATTTTTAAGCAGAAGGTTTGATATCTTGCTCAAGGTATCATCCACTGCCATTCTTGTTTTCATTTCTTCTTTTGTGCCAAAAAATGCATTACAATGACAAAAGCGATCTGGCGTGTAAACAGTTGCACTTCAGAGAGTGCGAAACATCCTCATTTGCAGAGGTGCAGATGTTTATGACAGCAGGATGTGTAGTGGAAATTTAACAGGTTTAAGTCATGCCTTTAAAATTGCCCCACAGCACTACTATTTCCTGCTCTATTCAGATGTGTGTCTGTCTATCTGTCTGTCAGTCTACCCATGTCTGTAATTTCATTTGTTTTGGCTCACATTCATAACAATACCCCATTAACCTTGGAGTAGCAAAAAAAATATGTCTGTGTCAGACAATTTTCCAATGGGTCGCTTACAGGTACATGGAAGTAAGTTGGGGTCTCTTCTGTTTCAGGGCCGTCCCGAATTGACGCCTACGGCAATTAAATCAGGAAAACTCCTCGCCCGAAGACTTGCCGGTCACAGCAAAGAGCTTATGAACTATCACAATGTAAGACAAAAACTCACATTTTAACTTTACATAGGATTATATAATGTCCAGCACAAAGGAGGTACCAAAAAAAGTTTCTTTTTTTCCAAGACTAACGAATTTGGTTGTTGTCGTTATATTTTTCGCTTGAGTGAAAACTAGTAATGCATCACACGCCAAGGTCTAGATCAGGGGTCGGGAACCTTTTTGACGAAGAGAGCCACAAACAATTCATATTTTCCAATGTTATTCCTCGTGAGCCATACTACGAATTTAAAAGTCAAAATACATACATGTAAACGAGTGCCTTTTCAATTTTTTTAGTAATTTCACCACTTTTAAAGTGGAAAAAAATGATTTTTTTTTTAAAGATTCTTATGCTGTTGCTAATCAATGAGAGGATGCATTCCAGAAGAGTCTACTGCAAAAAAAATAAAGATTAAAGCAGTTCTAGATGTAATATCTCAGTTCTGTCACCAGCAATTTCCATATTTTAGCTCACAGGTTAGCAAAGAGCCAGATGCACCCATCAAAAGAGCCACATGTGGCTCCCGAGCCATAGGTTCCCTACCCCTGGTCTAGATTGTAATTACCGTATTTTCACAACTATAAGGCGCACTTAAAAGTCTTAAATTTTCTCTAAAATAGACAGGGCGCCTTATAATCCAGTGTGCTTTATATATGGATTTTTTTTTTAATGTGTCATTCATTGAGGGTGCGCCTTATAATGCGGTGCGCCTTATAGTCGTGAAAATATGGTAATTTTATGTGCTTGTAGAAAGGAGTAGTGAATAACATCCTCCAAAAAACATTGTGTGTGTGTTTGCGTATACTTTGCAGGTGCCAACCACTGTGTTCACCCCACTTGAGTATGGTTGTGTGGGCCTATCAGAAGAGGAAGCTGAAATCAAGTATGGCAAAGACAACATAGAGGTAAGAATATAATGGCATACTCCCTGAATTGAAAATAATGATTTAAAAAAAATAAACAGGCAAGGTTATCGTGAATTGAAAAACAAATTGACTTTCTAATGATGAAAGGGGATGAATAAATCAAAGCTTCCTAATTGACCAATCATGTTGTACTCCTGCTGTAAATTTAATTAGGTCTAATTTCGATCCTAAAACATGTCATCCATTCATAAGGAACACGGTTACTGTGCCAAGACTGAATTTACAACAACAACAACAACAAAAGTGTGTCCTTAAACCTCTAAGAACAATTACAGTGCAAAATCAAACAAAACAAAGTTTTCCGTGCGTACGTACATGAGCATTTGCCAAATGTTAGCCAACACCTGCACAGCACGATGGATAAATGGTTTAGCCGGTAAAGAGAGGCTGTCGGCACTGAGTGACAGGCGAGCGGGAGGCCTGATTGAGGTGTGTGTGAGGTGATGACAGGCATGCCTAGATCTTGGAGGAGCTGCCGCACTGGCCGCCTCTACAGCTGCATGCTCCTTGAAACTTGTGTTGGCACGCTTGCCCATTGAATTAAACACATTAAGAACACAATGTCAGTCCCGAGTCTAACATGTGTCAACATAATTGGGACATACTATGTAAGTGGGATGGATTTATTCTATTTTCTGGGCACTAAAATCTTAACATGCTGAGTGTTAAGATTAAGTTGCCTTTGCGTAAATAATACTTTTTTGTTTCGTCACAAGATGTATGGTTTTATTGTAATGCTGTTTTCTTACAGCTATTTTCGCAATCCATTTCAAGTATTTTTTTTTTAAATGAGGTCATGCGTAATTTAGTTTCAATTTATCTATCCAAGAGTTTAGAGCAGAGGTGTCAGACTCAGGTTGGTTCGCGGGCTGCTTTAACGTCAACTTGATTTCACGTGGGCCGGACCATTTTAGATATAATATTTAGATATTTTTTTTTTATAAATGGATTAAACGAACTGTATTAAAAGCCCTGAATATTCAGTTTTTTATAGATCTAAAACTATTTATTTTAGCTTTTTTTAAATATATTTTTAGATTTTACAAAATGATTTTTGAACTAAAAACACAGAAAAAATGGATTATAAAATTACAATTATTGATTTAAAAGGGGGAAAATTAGGAAATTTAATATACATCTATACTCTTCATTTTAATTTGATCCTAAAATAGAAAGTCGGCACTCATGATTTACTTTCCCGGGCCACACAAAATGATGCGGCGGGCCAGATTTGGCCCCCGGGCCGCCACTTTGACACATGTCTTTAGCGGCATTGAACTTTGTTTTCAAGAGAATTTTTGTCATCTGCTTTGACATGTTACCTCATTGCAATGTCAAAATGATTGGGGAAAACTGTATTTTTAATGATGAATTGTCTTTGTTTATGTCTCTGCAGGTTTACCATGCCTTCTACAAGCCTTTGGAATTCACTGTGGCAGAGCGTGATGCTAGTCAGTGTTACATCAAGGTATTTTCCAAACTGCTCAGAGAAGGATAATATTCCCTTATCGGATCACATCATCTTGTCTACTTGCCAAAACAAACCACTAACATGTTTAAATTTCAGATCCTAATTGTAACTCTGCCATCTCAGGTGATATGCCAGCGGGATGGAGATCAGAAAATGTTGGGTCTCCACTTCACTGGTCCAAATGCAGGCGAAGTCACGCAGGGATTTGCTCTGGGCCTCCAGTGAGTTTAGAACTATTTGGATTTAATGTGATCTTTAAGGTGAATTGGATAAATATGTGTATAAATCGGTGTGTCGTAGGTGTGGGGCAACATATTCACACCTTTTGGAGACAGTAGGAATTCATCCGACTTGTGCGGAGGAGATAACCAAGATTAACGTCACAAAACGTTCAGCATTGGATGCCACAGTCACTGGATGCTGAGGTTAAACCACCGGTCTCTGAACACAGAGCACACAGGTTAGAAAAGGGTCATTCGGGTCCAGATAAAAAAAATCCTGGTTCAGCCTGCTCATTCTTTTCAGTCCACTTCCCCTCGACATAAAGCATTTGGAAATATTTGCATGTTGAATCACAATATTCTTAAACCCAGTCGCCAAATCAAGTTGACGAAATTCTTGCTTGCAGGGACTTTTTAAAGAGGCTCATAAATCAGGATTACTATACCCGTGTTCTCAAGAGTTCCTTGATATTATCCAAGAAACCGAGCACCGTTGTAACATTTCTCTGAAATTATATTTTCCAAATATTGTTGTTTCTCAGGCCTGTACTTCCTGTCCATTAGTCTTTAAGGTGACACATACCATAACCCCCCTACGGTCCACCCTCCACGACACTGATGGATAACCCCTAGGCTGTTGTTTCGGCGACACCGCCCCATTTCCCATGGAAGGACGGACACACTATTTAGCAGTTGGCCAGTCTTCCTGTGAAATCTTGACCAGAGAAGCGTGCCATTCCGATGGTGTAGATATACCTTCCCTTATACAAATTCTCTGGCACAACATAAAACAATAGAGCCGGATGATAAACATCTCCAGTAGAAGCATCCACTCACTCTGCAAAGCAGTATTACTCAATGTTACCCAAAGATGGCACTATTGCCTGCTTATTTCAGTACAAAAGAGCACTATACAGTTTTCTTTAGATCAAAACTAATCTCTAATAGATTAATTTTGTGCGTTTAATCCCCCAAATGTGATATGTTTTCTGTCACATTTAGGGAGTAAAATTGATTTATTCATTCCATAACTGCTGAACCGTTTATCTTGTGTATTTACATAGATGGAAGGTTAACACTCAGTAGTCATCACCCTTCTAAGATAAGCTGAATTATTTACTGTATATCCATAACCGAAATAGCCGATAAAAGAATGTCCAAACCTGCCGGCTCAACTGAACATCCTCAATCGATCTTATTTGACAGAAGAGGAGACACTGAACTGGTTTGCTACCCCAATATTGTGGTTTATTTTCAATCCACCCGGTCTGATTAATGATTCCGATGAGGGGACTGACAGCGTGCCTGGTGAAAAAAAGAGCGAGCAGGCTACCAGGTTTATTTGGACCCGGTCTGGGACAGTCCCAGTTTAGTTTTAGCTGAACTGGGGTAAGGTCAGGGGGGATCCCTGTGTGCTCTGTTCGAGGCCGAAGTGCTGACTGAAGCACCCTGACCTCCGCTCAGCAGGAACAGCTTGACTCCATCACTCTGAGGACAGAGGGATCACATACTCCAATGCGGCACAGAATAAGCCGAGTGGGTTTTAGGGCAAGGGGGTAAGGATGGTTGCAGGACCGGGCAAACCAGCAAGATCCCTGTCTTTAACATGCCGTTTTAGGGACCCCGAGTTGAGAAGAAGCGAACAGAAGGGAAGTCATTCAGGCTTTCGGGGTAACCGTCTGTTTGCTTTTTATTGTCCAATTCCCACTGGCTGTCAATTTGCTGACAGTACTTGCCGCTTGTATGTAATACGCATTATAATTAGAGGAGTATTGAAAGATGTTTGCTTGTTCTCTCGTCCTAAACTGTGAGTAGTGAGCAGCCTTCTGAGCAGGGTTCACATTTAAGGTGGCCAACTAATGATGACTGGCACTAAAACCCAAAAGTGGGGTGTGCTAGGCTGATGTCTACCGGCTACCAACTTCAATTTTATTAGCACTGGATTGTACAGGCTGTTAAAATTGTGATGTCACACACATCTATTCAGTTTGATTAAAATATTCCGAAATCTTCACAACTATTTCAGCACCTTCTTGATGAACATAAAGCAAATATTTAGAACGAATGGTGCAATTCATCGGGATGTTCGATTATAATTTACACCCTTTGAATCAATTCTGCAATAAATTGAAACACTGGAAATTAAAAATGTGTTTTTAAGGATTAGCACAGGCAACCTCCAATCACACGACATGACTTTGCCTTCATATGAAGCTCTGTCACCAGGGGTGGTCACACTTTGACCCCGACTCGTCTCTGCTGACAGGTTCCTCTGCTATGCGGCCCTGTCACTCAACCCTGCTCACCAACAATGGCAGAAATTCCAGTATGTTTGTTTGGTTAAGGATGGCTCTCTGAAACCCCTGAACCTCTTCCAGATCCACAGCAGCCTTAGTCACACCGTGTCAGTCCAAATCCAGACGACAGGAATAAAGTTCAGCCGGTGTCTCAAGAAGAGGCAAGCCATTTAGCATTTGTATCGCTTATGTTCTTCTACAATGGAGCAAACAGCCCTAAATCCACCTTGAAATGCACTTAGTAGAACATGTCAACATGTCAGCCTCCGTTGCGTACTACGTTCCGTCTTAATCCAGCCCATTGAACGCTGACAGTTGTCTGTGAGTCAGACATTCACGAGGCCTTTGTCACCTCAGCTTTTGGGTCGGAGGAGCTCCGGTGAAGAGCAGAAACCTCAGACACAGGTTCAAACACACATTCTGGGTATTAAGACCAGGGGGGGAGGAAAATGCGATTCATAGTACCTTATGTAAACATGAGAGGAGTAGAAAAGGCTCAACTGGGGTGAGGATTATGCTTGAGAAATGAATAGGGGGACAATTATGAGTGCTCAGTTCTGCTGCCAGTAACCAGCTGAAGGCTTGTCAGTCTTGAGATCCCTTCAGGGCCCAGACAGAATACAGTGCCTGAGAATGGGGCCTTCAGGAAGGATGGTATTCCCATCTTCAAGAAAATCATCTCCAGAAATTTTTGTTTTCTTTAAATGTAATTGCAAGCCCACTAAAAAAAAATCATTCTACTGTGTCCTGAGTCCAAGAACAACTTTTTGAAATACTCCTCTTCAAATATGTAATGGCTCTCTGATCTAAGAGCTACATATCGTATTAGAATGTGTTAGAAAGATCCAGTCAACAACGAGCATCCCTTCTTGGCTCTCCTTCAACCGCAAACGCTGTGGAAAAAAGGTCAGCTCTAGTCAAGCACGAGGTCCCATTGGTAGCCTAGTGGAGGTGTTTGAGAGCTTGTGAAATGAGCTTATCTGACCACTGATAAGAGCAGGGTACCCTCGGGAATGATCTAAATTCAATACACATGGCCGCCAACGTGGCTTTTATCAACGGGGATGTGTGTTTAAAAAAAGGAAAATACTATTAAACAGAATGAAGCTTGTAGCTATGATTACATTTGGTTCAAACATGTTTAAGTTCAATATATAGTGTTTTTTTTGTTTTTATGTAGGTACTTTAAAAAAAAAATAGAACAGTTCAGTTGTATTTAACTTTGTGATGGAAGACATTTGCATTTTAACCTTTAAAAACATCACACCTTATATTTAAGGACCTATTTGTTCTTGCAAACCACCATTTATTATGTTATCAGATACATTAATACATTACAATACATTAAATTGTTGTGACTACAAGGTCTTGAAGTAAAAATGACGCTAATACTAGCGTAGAATGTATTTAAATGTACTCTTCTCTACTCAGGCAAGGGACAAAGTTGTCAACATTCATTTTCACGCAGGGAAGCGGGTTTAAATTGGTGGGGTGCCGGACATTCTGGTATAGTCTGGCGGGGTTTATCGTGGTAGCTTTCCAACTGTGAGATGGATGACATAAAGACCGTGCATTGTAGGCGATCTCTTAACTTGTCATCCATCACTGTCATCAGTTTGGTGAACTCAATGCAAAAATAATGCATTGCACTTAGCGCCTGTGTGAGTCTTCCAGTATTATAATATACTGCATCTACTGGATTTATATCAAAGTGTGGATATTCATGAATAATTAAAGAGAAAATATTCACATTTTTATGGTTGAAGATCCCTTGGGATGTGACTGTTTGGAATAGTTAACAAAAATAGCAAATAGCGCAGACGTAATTGCATTTGAAAATGAGTGTAGTTTGTTTGTAAGTGGCTATTTAGCTAGTAACATTTTGGCACTGAATTGCTTACTGGCTGCCATTTTTTGGGTTTTTTTTAGCTCAGACTTGCTGCGATGAAGTTTGAAGGCAACAATTGGTTTCATGGGGATCATTTCTTTCCAATCCTATATGCTGGCAATTGCTATTCTTGCTTGTGTGTTGTGAAAACGCACATTGTCAGAAGACACACGGAGGCTGAGCTTCAGGGTTGTGTTATATGATGCAGAAAGATTGCATGCAGGATTTGCCCCCTGGCTGCTGTCGATGCCTCCCTGATTGATTCATTTTCTCCTGTTTGGGCAATACAATCTGGATGAGGCGAGGCAAGTGGCGTGTAAATGAATCACACTCGCGGGCCCTGCAGAGAGGATCCATGTCTGGGGTTCACGGGCTGCTTGTGTTTATTTGTCACCTATTTGTTGAGAGACCGCTTCTGTGGTATGTGTTGTGGTTGTGATTATATGTGTGCGTAACATGGGAGCAAGCATTTCAGTGTGAAAGTGGGGTAATTGAATACAGTTTTTAAAATGCTGCGGTTACTGCTGTATTTAAGATTTTGAAAACTATGGTGACAAGAATTAGAATTCATTGCTTGTTATTTTTTAAACAATTTTGGAAATTGCATAAAGGAAATGTATGTACATATTGTTCTTATAGATTTTAAAAGAATTATTATTATTATTATTTACACGGGATGGGCTGTGGGATCCAATTTCCACACAATCTAGATTAGTTGACTTAAAAAAGGGCTTATCAGCTTCTCAAATTTTGTTTGAATGACCTATTCGATTTCTGTTACTCTGTGAGAGCTCTGTTTCTTTTCTACGAGAGCTTTTCATACTAATGCTTCAAACTTATTTTGCATTTGTGGTACTCTCACAAATGTGCAAAATCTTTCTTTAAAATCACTGTGTTTTTTTTAACTATAAGCTGCTACTTTTTTTCCTCTCCACGTGCTTTTATAATGAACTATGACAAAAAAAATACAATTCCGCTGCTGGTAACATTACTGTAGTGAAGCTTCATTTAATGTAGCATAACTTGTATCTTAGCTCATTACACTCATTGCATTCCAACACTTGTGATTTTTACCTTGGCTCACTACACACTCCACTACAAATCACTCAAGTAAGACTTGAAGATCACAGCTTCAAAAAGCCAACATAACAACATTATCTGCACAAACCGAAATGTAATATTGACCTTGAAAATGGTTTTATTTTAAAAGAGGAAGGTTACAAAAAAACCCTGATAAGACTATTAACTTGTGTCTTGGTTGCCTCCCTCATTACCATTACAAGGGAGGATGGTTGAGCTATGCTGATAAAGTATGCGTAAGATGCCTCATTTCTTGCATGATATCTATTAAAGTTGTGTGAGTGATAATCTCCCATGCTGGGATAGTGACTGGCAAGGCCACTCTCTCCTCACTCTACCCGTCTCTTCATTCACGCCTGAATAATTCAAAAAACAGGAAAGGGAGTGTCTGAAAATCAAAAGATGATAAAATGTTCCTCGAGCATGTACTCCGACGCACGCTATCCGCTTCTGTCCTCTTCTTCTTATCTGTACATTATTCCAAATTACTTGAAGATAGTTGCAGGATGAAGGTCAAGTTCATTTAACGGAGTGTATGTGAGCGAGTGTGTTTATCGGGGTCATTTTTAGTTACTGAGAGAAATGGGATCTCACGTTTCCTAATGTTATCTTGTCATTTCAGAGTTTTTTTTAATCGATCATGGAGAAATCCACCTTTAGAGACTATTTGTACTACCGTATTTTCACGACTATATGGCGCATCGTATTTTTAGCCAGTGTCAGTAACGACTGCTATTTCTGTATTTGACACACACAAAGGACGCACCGGTAAAAAAGACGCAGCCAGGCATGGCAAAACATACACCAGCTTAAACATGCACGCTACACCCTCGCGCTAAAAACACGTTTTTAAAAAGGCAACGGAAGCAAAACTGAGTTTGGTTGTACTTTATTTAGCCATTTTACAATGTACTCACGTCATCATCACCCACAAATCCGTCAAAGTCCTCATTTTCTGTGTCCGAATTGAACAATTGTCCAAATGAGTCATCGAAAACGCTGATTTTTATACGTTTGTCCAGGCGGCCACAATCCATTCGCAAATAGTAGCTAGCTATTCAATTATTGCCCCGGTATCTGATTCAATTCAACCTAATCCCAGCAGTAAATTTAGGTAAACAGTAAACTAGACTGTCTGAGGTGTACAAGCATAGTATTTTTTTATGTATTTCTATACTGACAGGTGTTTTATGCTTTCATGCCAAATTTCCGATTGCCACCTAAATTTATCGCACTGTTAGTCAGGCTCCTCCGTGGCCTTCTAATTCAACGATGATCTGTAAAGTGACCTGTGTGTCAGACTGTGTGACCTTGTGAAGTCGTATGCCATTCCTGGGATTTCCTTACACATTATTTATACACTGCCCAAACCAATGATGTCGCTGGTTGCTCGGGGCCTTTGAATGTTTTAATAACTTCAAGCAGACTTCACATATATTTAGCAATACATACTCAGAATGGCAATGGTATCCCTTTAAGGCTTCTTGAAATAATACCTTTAGGTTTCAAGCTCCTCATCCCTTGCATCATCTTGCACTGATCCATCGATATACCTTTTATTCTTTCATTTTGGCGTACAGGGGAATGACTGACTCTAATCCATAGCCACAGAAGAGGTTTAAAACACTCCAGTTTCATCTAATCTTCCAGCTCAAACCAATCCAAGCTTGAAACTCGCTTTCTCTGTGATTGGAATGGACAAATAAAGGTCTCCCCCAGAAGTCTTGTGAAAAGGGTCTGTGTGTTCTGTGGATTAGGGATGTGCGTGCTTTCTCCGTCTCTCTTTCTCAATCTGAAAAGAATGGAAAAAGGATCACCTGCTCACGGAGTGTGACTGTTACAACTTTGTTCACTTCAACAGAGTATGTAACCTATTAACAAAATAATGACAATGATGCTTTATAATGAATTTTAACCTGAGATATAAAGATGCGGTTATGTTAGTAGTATGCAGTCCAATACCAAGGCAATATCAAAAATCAAATTTTAATAACCACGACCAAGTGAAAAGGGTTACAGTGCATTTACTCCTTAAATAGAACTTTCTTTTGTCTGAATACATGGTATATCTGCAATATTCATCTCAGAAAGACACCATTTTATGTTTTTTTAAATGTGATTTATATTTAACATTGCTTGTTATTCTTTCCTCTCCCTATGTTTTTTATGTGATTTATATTTAACTTTGCTTGTGTTTCTTTCCTCTTTCTGTTTCTCTCTCTCACGCTCGCTCTCTCTCTCGCACACTCATATGGTGGAGCACCAGATAAGCCTGCGGAAGATTTTTGTACAGGCACAGTAAAGGGCAGCTCATCTCTTGTAAACAAGGGTCTTTTGTAAACCGGCGCATGTTTTGTACTTTCCTGCTCCGCCAACCGGGTGCTGATTGTCAAAACATCGCTGTCGCCTTGAATGGTAGTGTGCTAAGCTTTCTTCGCTCCCTTCAGAGTTTCTCATCCTAAATATGTGCCTTTCCTTGTCCGAGCATTTAAGATGTCTCTGTGTTATAGTCGATCGGTGTAAGACTCACTTCTCATTTAGTGTTTTGACTAATATACTACGGATCTGTGATGAGACGGAAAATGAATCACTCCGAAATGTTTTTGCTTTACAAATATACTCAAAAAACATGTCGTTGTAAATGTTAAGATTGTTTGTATATTGAGCGAATTCAATATACAAACAATCTAAACATTCACTGTCACCAGAGTACATTTGATCACAAAATAATACAGTACAATCTTAGTTATGCATAGTGTGTGTATATATGTATGTGTGTGTGTATGTGTGTGTATATATATGTATGTGTGTATATATGTATGTGTGTATATATGTATATGTGTGTATCTATGTATATGTGTGTGTATATATGTATATGTGTGTGTATATATGTATGTGTATATATGTGTATGCATGTGTATGTGTGTGTGTGTATATATGTATGTGTGTGTATATATGTATATGTGTGTATATATGTATATGTGTATATATGTATATGTGTGTATATATGTATATGTGTGTATATGTATATGTGTGTATATATGTATGTGTGTATATATGTATGTGTGTATATATATGTATGTGTGTATATATGTATATGTATGTGTGTATATATGTATGTGTGTGTGTGTATATATATATATATACATATATATATATATATATATATATATATATGTATATATATATATACATTATATATTCACACACTATGCATAACTAAGATTGTACTGTATTATTTTGTGATCAAATGTACTCTTTTTTTTTTTAAATTAGATATTCCTCGAAAGAAGCAATAAAAACTGACTTGCATCTCTCCCAAAATTATTCCCATGAATAATTCTGTACTGACAGTATCAATCAACACCAGTTAATTAGGTGTTCATGAGGGCCATTTTGTGTACCAGCATGAGGGTGCTTCAAGTTCAAAAAACAACACCCATGAAGGTGTGCTTGAGTGGTTTGGTGTAGATTAGACACAACCTTTACCGCAACGCAACCTCATCCAAAACCCTTTGAATGAATTTAATCCTAGATTTACGTTTAACCCCTGGGAATTAGTGTCCATGTCACATTGTGTTGAAAGGAATCACTTTAAGGGAGAAGTCAAAATGCTCCTAATTACTATAAGACAGACATGCGCAAAAATTATGCATGAAATGAACAGGCAAAAATACCCCATCTATAGTTATGCATTTTACAAATCATTATTGGTCTGTTGTGTCACAACACTTTTCTCCATTTAGTCGTATGTTGAATTTTACTATAATGGATTTTTTTTTTAACGTACACGTCCCTGTTGATCTTTAGGCCATCACACTGAAATAAGTGTTGACGTATGACATTTTAGCTATTGACCTTCTTGTGTTCTTCTATCCTGTAGTGCCCAGGTAAATCCCTTTATGGAGGAAATGGGTGATAATGCAAACAGATAAGCACTGGTACCTGTTGACCACAGACAGGACTTGCTAAATCAGTACCCTATGACACAGTGCTCCATCAATGCTTGCCTCAATGACACCCACAAGGCATTGAGGCCTTATCTGCGGTGGCCCCTGCTTAGCATTCACGCCATTCCCGCAAACAATGCCACCTCTTCCCGTTCAGTGGATCTGTGACTGACAGTGGGTGTTGGTGCACTTGTGTCTGACTTCAGCCTCTATCTGACACGGGGCTGTTTATCCAGTCCAGATCTCCCCAGCGAGACAAAATAGTGGGCGTGTGGCTTCCTAAACACTTCCCAAGTTGTTTGTCTAACTGGACTTTAATAATGGACCGGCTTCTCCTTTCTGCTAGTTGGTTTCCTACTCACAACTATCTGTAGTGGAAAGGCAGGGGGAAGAAGGTGCCCAACGACAGAAAAAGCATAGCAGAAGCCCCACTTAGGTAACCTGTGTATGCATTAACCCTAGAATGGTAACCCTCTATTTCAGGGGTTACCTTTCACGCTTCTGAAATTGAGGGTTACCATGGTTACCGGGGGAAAGAATGGGTACCCTTCATTGCACCGTCTTGCTTAGGACCCATTTTTTCCCCGGTAACCATGGTAACCCCCTATTTCAGAAGCGTGAAAGGTATCGTATTTTTACGACTATAAGGCGCACATATGGCTTAAATTTTCTCCAAAATAGACAGGGCGCCTTAAAATCCAGTGCGCTTTATATATGGACCAATACTAAAATTGTTACCACGATAAAATAAAATAAATCAGTCGATAGGACAACTACGGCAAGCAGCCCCCGACTCTACTATTTTCCCGTAGACAAAGTACTGCGCAGTGACTGCTGGGATATCTACTTTTTTTGTCAGTACACCCAATGGATTGTGGCCTGGTGATCGGCATCAACACAGTTGCGAAGCATGGAAGACAGCCTTGGAATAGTTACGTTAGCTACTAGCTAGCTACTATTTGTGAATGGATTGTGGCCTGTCGATCGGCATCAACACGGTTCGATAATCATCCATAAATAATATATATATGCCATGCCTGGCTGCGTCTAAAAGGACGGTGCGTCCTTTGTGTGTGTAAAATACAGAAATAGCACTCGTTATTGACACTACGGCTAAAAATACGATGCGCCGAATAGTCGTGAAAATACGGTAACCCCTGAAATAGAGGGTTACCATTCTAGGGTTAAATTGAAAAAAAAAAAAAACTATTAACAGGTTAGTCTTTTTCAAAAATTGGATTAAAAACCAGACTAGTCAATTGAAAGCCAAATTCTGAACTAAGTTAAATCACGATCAAGCTGAGTCAGATTACACCAAAAGTTTAAAAAAAATCATTATAATGAACTTTAATTGAATAACTTTGATAAAGTAATGTTAGCTGTACTTTTTGGGTGAACAAGTAACGGGATTTGTATAACAGGTCATAAAGTTGTCTCATGTAATATCAGAGCAGAGGATCTAGGAATCCAATATCTTTATGATGGTGCCTGTGAAGCAGAGCCATAATGAAAGTTCTCTAATAAGCCCCTGTGATCAGCAAAGCCCTCTTTCTTGCCCGTTGTTATTTATGAATGGCAGATTTTGACAAGGCGGCAGGTCAGGTGGGGAGCTACTGATTACGTGATACCAGCAAATGAGGAATGTGGGCAGCAGGACTGCCCGCTTACTTTCACCTCCCAAACCTAAAATCTTGAGTGCCTGGCATCATCATAACGCTACTTCTTTATGTAGTGAGGAAGAGAAAGGGTGGAGCAGGTCGGCGCTCAGATAGTGGTGATGTTTGATCTGAAGGTCGCCAGCCTCTTGATGGTGTTGAGAGACACTTGGCAGATGAGGCAGCCTCTTATTTAATAACATGAAGGGGAAGCGGACCTTTTTCTCATAATTAGGCCTAATTACGCAGTAGGTGTGGACAGACAGCTCAAGAAGAGACAAACTGCCTTTATCCAGAGACTTAGACTCAGATTACCCAGAGCTGTCTTATCTGTTACAGGTAGCAGAAGCTTCAAACCCCTTCTGATGCTTTCTCCCTATTTCTGGCATATTAGGTGAACATCTTTAATGAGATAAGGAAAAACATCAGATCAGTTGTATCCTGTGTAAAGTTACTTTGCATTGAAATTTGGATCTGCATTTTTTTTTCTGAAGGCTTAGGGAAATCCTGCAGACTTTTTGTTTAGGTTTGAGTATTTGGGTTTGTGGGTGACTGGAGCTGGCACTGCAACATGGTCTTTGTTCATTAATGCTCAGCAAATGGGAATATTGACGCCTGATTAAATGGAAGAAGCATTGCAATGGGGAGTCATGGCAGGGGATAGTTGCCATTGTACTCATCTTGTGGACAAAGTTTAGTTTGGCAACTTACAGGCCTTCGCAATGACACCTCCATTGCTGTCCCCCCTGCTGTTGTTGTTTTTTTTTTGAAAGGTAAGAGGAGTTGTTAGTGAAAAGTTGAACCCGCCTGGTTTTTAGTCCGTAAAAACAAACTGCTCCGTCCATGAGTCATAGCTCCTCATTTGGCCTTGAGTAAGGACAATGAGGAAACCTTAATCCACCTGTTATCAAGGTGAGCCTCCGACTGTCACACACTCCCGCAGACACTCGACGTTGACTCGGAATGCATTTTAACCACCCATTAGCTTTAAACAACAGACCAAAACAAAACCACAATTGTTGGCTTTTGCCATTTTCTTCATACCACACTAAAACAAGTTTGTACAGTTGTTGATCGAAACTAGTCGGGAAAGACGATTACGGTAGTATTGGTTTGTTGAGACAATAGCAGTGGAGATATATACATTTCATTCATTCATAGTCTGTACCATTATCAACACCGCTTATACTTGTCAGGGCTGCGGGGTGCTGAAGTCTATCCCAGCTGGTACTCAGTCGTTTGGTCGCCGGTCTTTTGGTCGCCCGGAAGGTTATTGATAATTACCATTTAAATTGTTGCTCAAATTCCCTAAATACAAACTACGAATTATTATTTTGTCATACTTAATGCCCTATTAATTATTAGGCTAAAGAAAAGCTCCAAATTTCCCGGACTTTTATTGTTTTTTGTTGGAGAACTTGTTAAGACCCTGACTGACGTAGCTTCTTAAAGGGACAACACATGTACATACACACTCTTATACACTCACACGTCCGCTCAGTGAAACTGCTCAGGGCCATTGTTGGCTTTGATTGATGCGTAGACCGTGTTGTTTTACCTTGTTTGGTCGCCGGACTTTTGGTCGCCGGACGTTTGGTCGCCGCACGTTTGGGTCCAGGCGACCAAACATCCGGCGACCAAACGTCCGGCGACCAAACGTCCGGCGACCAAAAGTCTGGCGACCAAACGTCCGGTCACGACATTTTATTACAATATTTTGGTCTACGTGTAGTTATAGTGAACATAAACAAGATGACATAAAAGCTTCAGCTTTTACACGTGCCCCTAGAAATGAGACTACTGGATCTGTTCATTGTAATTAAGCTGTCACAAGTTATAATTTATGTTCTATTGAGTAATAGGGGTGTTGTGTTATAGTCTGGAAAGAGGATGTCGACAATAACTAGAGGCTTTGCAGCAGATTGCTGCAGGGTTTATAGCCGCTCATAGGTAAACTGGAGTGATTTTTTCCCCCCAGTATTGTTCTGTGTGTTTGTGTGTAGCAGCTTGTTAGCAATTTGTCCCCATTTTACCCTGACCTAACTCAGGCCTTATGTAACTGACTGTGTTCAATGGGTTTTAACAGTAGTATAATCAGCAGGATTAGTTGAAATTTATGTTTTTATTTTTCAGCAGGCATCAGGTCTTCCTGTGACTTGATGAACTTCGGTGATGTCTCAGTCAGCTCCGTCTCCAATCTACACCCTGAGGGGTTCCAGTGGGGCCTTCAATACCCTCCATTTCTCTTGCGATCGAGGTGACACTCCTCTTCTCTTCTCTGGGTAAGATATTTAAACCATTTCATAAAATGCAAAAACAATGAAGGATTTTTTGGGGGGTAGTAGTTTGATTTGAATTATCCTCAAACTCATGTTATAGCTATTTGAAGTAAGGTACGTATACATAACATAATGTAGATCACATGTGTCAAAGTGGCGGCCCGGGGGCCAAATCTGGCCCACCGCATTATTTTTTGTGGCCCGGGAAAGTAAATCATGAGTGCCGACTTTCTGTTTTAGGATCAAATTAAAATGAAGAGTATAGATGTATATTAAATTTCCTGATTTTCCCCCTTTTAAATAAATAATTGTATTTTATTAATCAATTTTTTCTGTGTTTTTAGTTCAAAAATCATTTTGTAAAATCTAAAAATATATATAAAAAAAGCTAAAATAAACATTGTTTTAGATCTATAAAAAACTGAATATTCAGGGCTTTTAATCCATTTAAAAAAAATCTAAATATTATATCTAAAATGGTCCGGCCCACGTTAAATCAAGTTGACGTTAAAGCGGCCCGCGAACCAACCCGAGTCTGACACCCTTGATGTAGATTAATAAACACCGCTAGGAACCTAGAAACTGGCAATGTGTGAAGTAGTTATGTATATTTTCAATTTCACAGGTCTGGGAAAGGTGCTATCCATGTGTGGAATTTGGAAAACAGGAGGCCAGAGAGACTTATACAAGGTCATTCTGGGAGTTCAGTTATCTGGATTAACACACTTCCCTGGGAAGATACACTCATTAGGTGAGTATGCTGTCGATACTGATTTTGTTTTTGGTTACCTTCCGATAATTGATGAAATGTCTTTTCGTCTTCTCTTTCTAAGCCAGGGAAGGGATATGAAAATCTGTCTTTGGGATTTGAGGCAAGGTCGTACTCAGCTGGTGGACTCACTGAGTACAGGAAGTGTTGGATTCTGTCAGTGTTCCTTACTGGAGACAGGGCAGAGGACCTGCCTACTCGCTTTTGCAGGAAAAGAAACTGAGGAGGTGAGAGCAACTTGCATGGGCAAAATATAAGAACGGTCATCTGCACATATTTATCTATATTTAACTGGCTCATATTCATGTCTCACTATTCCATAGGGCTGCGTTAATTCAAATTTTCCATCGGCCCAGCACCTTAGATGCCCCTTTACTTTACCATTACATTTATATTAGGTTTAAATGAGGAGCTTTTATGATCATTTTTTTCCATGTTCATTTGCCATTCTTGACACCCAGTGGCTTCTTATGTTAAGTTCTGAATCAGTGCTGGCAGAGGGCAATCTTTTAGGCACTTCTTCTTGCCTACAGATTCATGTTACTTCCTCTGACGTGTAGGAGCTACACTTGAAAGGCTCAGAACAGTCACCTGATCCAACCAAATGTGCCTCTGCGAACCCCCATCCAGGGGGACCAGGCACCAAGGCGTCTTTGACTCCACAGCACCTCAATAATGCCATTGTCCCAACAGACACAGACAGAAATAGACACACATGCAACATCCCAGATCAAGAAGGAGGTCACTGTTGATTTTTTTTGCCATTTTTTCTTCTTCTCTCCGCTCAATTAAACAGGCATAACTGGTCCAGACAGATGGTTATCGTGCTCACAAATATGACGCCCATGATTAGAAGCAATGATACATAAATGTTTGGCAGTATTCGACAGCATTGTTTTTCACAGCCATGGCTAAAATTGTTGGGGAAATGTGCAATCAAGTAGGTAGAATAGCTTATCACTTATTTTGACTTTGGTTTATCCCTGGCAGTGAACAATTAATTAATAGCACATATGCTTTATTTATGGGCCAGGTGATGAATAGCATGAATAGCAGTTCTCCTGGGGCAATGACACGTACGTTAAAAGCCACTTTATCAAGCATTTGTGTAAGCATGCTGGACAGAAAATAACAGATTGATTGCCTAAAGGCCTTTTGAATTGTGGCCTAATTAGAATGAATACCCAAATCGTCAATACGGATTAAGTAGATAGGTGGCTTTTAGCAATCTGCGTAGCCACAAGTTTTAGACAGTCGATCCATTTTGAATCAGTACTGATATATGCACAAAAAGAAAATTCATGGTATATATAATGTGCCAGCTACAGCTGGATTTATTATAAAGACTGCGATGTTGGTTTGTGCAACATTATTTGTCGAAGAACCTCATATTTGGTGATGCTGCGTTCCAAATGACAGCTTCAGTTTGCCACCTCAAACCTTCCTTTTTTTTAAATTCAAATGCCGAAATTAGCCAGTTTGCAGGATCTTTTATATACATACACAGAGCTGTGTATAAATGAGTCTAGATTTTGAAAAGGCTATAAATGTTTGAACTCACGGGAGACCATAGATTTGCTTATCAAACTGTGACTGCAACCTAATTTGTTCCCAAATAAATCTTCCCATATACAAAGCTGCTATAACGCATATATGTATAATAAATATTATTGTTAACTTTTTGCCCTGTTCTCTGCAGATCAAGATCGTTGAGCTACCCAGTAAGAATGTGTTGTGCAGCCTGGTTCCCGATTTGAAACTGGGGATGGTCATGTGTGTCAAGCTTTGGCAGGTAAGCACTGAGCCATCGGAAAGGTTCAAATTCTACCATATCTTGTAAAAATTACTTTTTTCCACTTTCTATTTTGTGCATACTAGTAATGTTTTGCACTGGCTGTCAACATTGAATGCTGGGAGTCGTCCAAAAACTATCTGACCAGCGGTTGTGTAAATTAAAGGCTATAAACACCAAGATGAGTGATAGCTTAAAGGGGCACTGACAGTTGTACTTGTATTTCAATTGAAACGCAAATCCAGTAGCGCAAGGGTGTCAGACTTGGGTTGGTTCGCGGGCCGCTTTAACATCAACTTGATTTCACGTGGGCCGGAACATTTTAGATATAATATTTAGATTTTTTTTAATAAATGGATTAAAAGAACTGGATTAAAAGCCCTGAATATTTAGTTTTTTATAGATCTAAAACAATGTTTATTTTAGCTTTTTATATATATTTTTAGATTTTACAAAAGGATTTTTGAACTAAAAACACAGAAAAAATGGATTAAAAATTACAATTATTGATATAAAAGGGGGAAAATCAGGAAATTTAATATACATCTATACTCTTCATTTTAATTTGATCCTAAAACAGAAAGTCGGCACTCATGATTACTTTCCCGGTCCACACAAAATGATGCGGCGGGCCAGATTTGGCCCCCGGCCCGCCACTTTGACACATATGCGGTAGCGAGTGAGGATAGAAAAAGCATCACTTTTTCCCAAGTATACCGGTATTAAAAAAGGAGATTCTACTCTATTATTCGTTTCCCTGCTATATTAAAAAAATATTTAAAAGAAAAAAAACATGCCATGGGTTTAAGTTGAGTATTTCACGGATTTGTACTTATGGAGGGCAGTTTTTCTGTACATTTTTTTCATGTTTACTTGCTTGGTACTGGTTTGTTAGCTACCCATAACAAGGCACACCGACAAAAAAAGTGAACAAAAATGCACGCGCAAGACGTGGCACATCATTTAAAGCGCGACAGCTTGTCTTGGACCATTTTTCCAAGCATTTCTTCTCAACTTGCAAAGTCCCAACACTGTAATTAGGCTGTTTTGGAATGGGTGGGGGTTCTCAGTCATATATCAGCCTGCAGCTGTACATCCAATGTGATCCCACCCAGCACAAGTTTGCTTTCTGTTTTGTAAATTAACGAGTCCTGTAATTATTTTGATGGTTAACAATTGATGTGTTGACTTTTGAGCTTTGTGGGAGGTTGTTTTGAACATTCTTGGATTAGACACCAAACAGATCCTACCTTCAATTTGATTAACATATATTTATATGGGTGTGAGTGGGAAGCAGAATTGAAATAGATATAAATATAACTCTCTAGCTTGATTGTTCCTTCTTGTGATATTTCAGAGCTTTGTGTTCTTGTCTTAAAACTTGACGGAACTTCTCTATAGTTCTGATTTTCTTTGACAGCGAGAGCTTTGAAAAGTGTGGGAAGAAAGCGCTACATGTGAATTGGACTTAAGTTGGGCTGGTCAGTTTGTTGAGTCCTCGCGAACAGAAGTGATGTATGATCTGCAAGGCTTTTGTTGTGAGCCCAGGCTGGCGAGGAAAAGGAAATGTTCCTATACAGATATCTATCACTCTCAGCTCATCACTAGGAAATGATTGGTTCCTGATGTTGAAACATTTCCATTCCGCCGTTGAAGATTCAGCAGGACAACATGATTCGGGGAGTTACATGACTGATGTGTAAATATCGTGTAGCAAACACTGGTTTCATTTGTTTTAACCGACTGGGTAATTAATAGAGAGTTTGGTATTGATGTTGTGCAAATGTTAGACCCGAAATGTAGTCTGCTGAATTTCAAAACACGAGTTGAATTTTGCCCTGACATGAAAAGCTTTATCGCTTTGTTTTCTTATACTTTTTTTTATGTAATTAAGGGACAATGTGCTTTTACTTTTCAACAATCAAATATGAATGCACCCAATCATGGCCACAAGTCTCATTTTTAACAATTGAACTTGTACAACTTTTCTGTTTTAAGTACATTGGACAAGTTAAAATGTGTAATCACATATAGATTTGGAGTTAAAAACTAAAACTTTTTCCTCCATACACAAACTAGGCAAAGTCCTATTCACCCAGCCATCAATTTTCAACATCACTTATGATTCACATAAAATATCTCATCTCTTCAGATGTTCTCGCGTCGTGGTTGTCCTCACATACCAAGCAAAGTCTACCTTCCAAGCAGATGATTCATTGCTTGACTTTGTTGAGTGCGAAGTGCACTATTTTTGGACGATCGGTCCCCTGAGCTGGTACACAGTCGATTGGTCTTTTGGTCGCCGATCGTTTGGTCGCCGGTCTTTTGGTCGCCGGTCTTTTGGTCGCCCGCAAGGTTATTGATAATTACTATTTAAATCGTTGCTCAAATTCCCTAAATACAAACTGCGAATTACTATTTAGTCATACTTAATGCCCTAGTAATTATTAGGCTAAAGAAAAGCTCCAAATTTCCCGAACTTTTATTGTTTTTTGTTGGAGAACTTGTTAAGACCCTGACTGACGTAGCTTCTTAAAGGGACAACGCATCTACATACAAACTCTTATACACTCAGACGTCGGCTCAGTGAATTTGCTCATGGCCATTGTTGGCTTTTATTGATGCGTAGACCGTGTTGTTTTACCTTGTTTTGTCGCCGGTCTTTTGTCGCCCGCTGTCGCGGTCGGGGCGACCAAAAGACCGGCGACCAAAAGACCGGCGACCAAAAGACTGCGACCAAAAGACCGGCGACCAATCGACCGCACACGGCCTGAGCTACACTTGACAGTCCCATTGTTGTATTAATTTCCTGACAAAAATCGATAATCAAATTTAGCGGCCAAAAATTTACTCGATCCAAAAAGTTGCTGCAGTCTTACTCTGCAGGTGGTCTTAATAATATGAACCGTTCTTTGTCATACGTTGGGCTGCCACAAATGACTTTGATAGTATACGTATATACAGCTCCTAGACATTTTTTGCTAGATTTCATATCGACATAGTCCAAAACGTAACTTGATTGGGCGCCTCCAACAAGTCACCATCCATCTCTGCAGCTGTTGTGTTCTGATGAACTTCTCCTATAGGTTCTATTCCCATTCCCGCCGAGAGCCCCCGTGTAGAAAAGCCTGCGTAGGATATAATGAATTAGGTGTCTACCCAGGGTTCCCTGACCTCTGGCCCATAACATCGTCAATCAAGGAGGTCCTACATTTTAGTGAAACGGTGGGCCCCAACTCCAAAATGCTAAGCGCAGCCAGACCCTGGTGGCAAGCAGGGGCAGCTGATTTTCACTTGTTATTATTTGTTTTCGTAATCCCTTAGTGGTCATCCTGGATGATGTGTTTGGAGGGAATACATGAGTCTGTCGAAAATTTGTTTAAAAAGTTGAGTAAGAGAAATACATTGTGTTAATGAGAGGAGGACTTGAAGATGTATGAAAATATCTTCCCCTTCTGGCACATATGGAAAAAATTTGCTTCTCTCTCTTTTTTTGCTGGTCATTTAAAGGCACATTTTTATGCCGTGAAGTCGTTGTAGTCTTAATATATAGTGATGTTAAGGAAAAATGGCCTTCTTTGTTGTTTGTGCTATTTCCAACCAATCAAAAATGGTTGATGGGGAAACATCACAAGTTATACGTTGCCATTATTTCTCAACTTTCACCTCTTTGTGTCCTTTTCTCCCCCATAAGAGGGATGGGAAACCCAGCTTTTTTTATCAGCCCACCTGTATATTCTCTTTCATTGAAGTAATTTATAGACTCTGTGCATTGGCAACTCTGCACCACTCCTCTACCTTTCTGATCCCACATACACTTTACTAGAGGAAGGCAGGAAGCACTAAGAGGTTATCAGCGACTGCCAACTACTCAGGGACGTAGCTTCATCATCCTTCCAAGCTTCGCTTATTATGGGTCTTTTTTTCTTTCTTCACATTTAACTCTCTCGGCGCCATTGGTGATAGACATCCAGTCACGTGGCTCGTTTCATTCTGTTGTGAATTGAATTGTCACTAGCAGACGTCCAATCCATTTAAACTGTAGCTCCCTACCAGTTTGAACGTATTGGAAGCCAATCAGTTAATAGTATTTGTCTTACAAATGTGTTTTTTTTCTTCATGTGTATTATTTCATAGTTCGTGATTCTGAAGGGGATTTTCTTTCATGAAATAGTGATCGAAAACTACTAAACGGTGATGATCATATTTTTCTGAGCTGATAAAACGTGGCTGTGTGGATTATTAAGAAATATAACAGGTTAGGTTAGAACTTTATTTCATCTCTTATTCGGGAAATGTCTTGGTTGCAGTAGCAAGACAGACACAAAACACACAAGACATTGTAGACCTAGTTAAAAAAAAACTGGAGCCACACGCAGGAAGTCCACAAGTTAATGCACTGCAATAATATAAACTGAGGGACTTCTAAGAGAATTTCTTGGTGATATTTTCAGCATTTAACTTTCTTGCAATAGGCATTCTTGGTACTGATAAAAATAAACTAGTTTTTTAGCCAGAAAATCAATAGCTTTTAAAAAAAGAAGCAATAATTCTGAGAACAATATTACAGTACTTTTTTTCTCAGTTAGTATATCGAAGAGGAGTAAATTGAGCAGTGGTGTAATGAAGTGCTGTTAAGAGAGAACAGCAGCTTGATGAATGGGGCCCAAAGTGACTCTGTGGGTGTCAGCAGAAGCTTCCAGCAAGATAACCTCTGCTCCGCTGGGCTTCCAGTATCACACAGCAGTAAAGGCCATTTTGCCAGTAAAGTCCTCTTGAAGCCAAGTCCTCACTGCCTTTTTTTTCTTCCCTTATCTTCCTGTCTCACCTTTAGCCACAGTCAGGTCCGGGACCCCTTTTGCTGGCTGGGTATGAGGACGGTTCACTATTGTTATGGGACATAACCCAGAGGTCCAAGCTGAGTCAAACCAAAGTCCACCCCGAGCCTGTTATGTGCCTGACCTTCGACCCAGAAAATCTGAAGGGCATATCTGCATCTTCGGAGAAAAACCTCTCCACGTGGATCCTGGACCAGCAGAATAACTTTCAGGTTAGTGGGGCCCAGATAATAAGCAGTTTAGTCATATTTAACGTGACCGGACAATTCGTCGACGGACAATTCGTCGACGGACACTTCGTCGCCGGACACTTCGTCGACCGGACATTTCGTCGACGTAGAATTTGTCGCGGGCTAGGGGATAGTGGTTAGAATTAGGGTTAGAGGGGTACTCGGACGTTTGGTCGCCCGGATGTTTGACAACATGACAGAGAGTTTACTGTTGAAACCAGCTCTCAAAATTATATTCATGAGAGAGAGTTTAATATCTGAATATCTACTGTTGAAACCAGCTCTCAAAATTATATTCACCCGGGCGACCAAACGTCCGGTCACGGGTTAGAGGATAGTGGTTAAGGTTAGTGATTAGGGTTAGGGGATAGTGGTTAAGGTTAGGGTGATTATAATTTTGAGAGAGAGAGAGAGAGATTGCCTGGTTGATCGCTTTCAACAAATTATTTATGCAACAAAACAATCGTTCGCGAGGAAGCAACAGTTCGACAAAAACGAAGTGTCCGGCGACGAATTGTCCGTCGATGAAATGTCCGGGTACCATATTTAAAGTTGATGTTCGCATAATAGACCAGGTGTAGAAGAGCTGATTGGTGGACGCATGCTTAGATAAAGTTGTAATCTATTCCAAATCCAACCATTTTTTAAATATAATTTGGGTCTGGGGTGTCAGCAATTGCAATTTTGAACCCATCAAAACATTTCCATGATTTCAATATTGAATAACAAAGCTGGTGAAATGCAAACAGTGGAACTGGGAATGTTTAGGAAAGTCCTTTCTATAAATCAACTGGAGGGTGGATGTCATTCAAAATTGCAACCACCCACTCATATTGTTACTCATTAGTTATGGGTCATACTATTATAGTGACATTCAAACTAAAAACAGTACAGGATTTTTTTTAAATTGCTAACTTTGCAATCATAATAAATTCCTTCTCCCAATACCTAATTTAGCAGTTAAAGCACACTTGAGTAAAATGTCATGGAAACCCGTTCCCTCTCACAGATAGCCACACTTTTCCCGAACACAAAACGAGGCAAACACATCAAAATATCACTCGAACGTGGAACTCGTAACTCATTTTACATAACAGTCGACGCCTCCGAGACCTCACGCCTCATTACAAGCCATATATTCTCTCAATTTCATGAGCGAAAAGAGAATGCGTCCATTTTAGAGCCAACCCCCATGAATCAGAGTCGGCGAGGAACCCGGAGCCGATCGAATACGCGCCGGCACTCCGAAGCTTGTTTTTCTTTCCAGGCTTTTCACAAATGAATGCTTGAATGAGAAATATTTGCAAAGCCTTGTTTTGCTTTCCCTCTTTAACGGCGTCTGTAAATATAGTACGGTGGATGTTGTCCGATTGACCAAATGAGAAAAGAATGCTCATTCTGTGTATTTAGCTCAAGCAACAAAATATTGATTCAGTTTGTAATCCAGGACAGGAAAAAAGCACATGGAGAGAGCAAAAGCATCCACTGGGGGATTTTAAATTATTACTAAGTGTAGCTCAGTGTGAAGTCCAGACAGCAACGTTCAGTTCCTCCCACAGAAGTATTTTTGTGTGGCAGTCGTCGGAGGGTGGGCAGAGGGAACTGCTGGGTGGCGTAGGTCCTGACGGACGACCCCTGAGAGGTAATAAAAATATCAAAACCTTGGAGGCCCCTTAACCAAACAAAAAACACATCTGCAGTAAAGGGAACAGTAGACACAGTGGGAAGCTGCAATAAAGGTTGAGGAGGCTCTAAGTGCCACGGTATCCCACTCCTCATGAATTACTGCTTTTACGTGGCCCCGATTGTGGAGTTAACTGGCAAGCCAGATAAATGTTCCGAGTTGTGAAACGAAGGGAAAACTAAATGAGACAAAACTTGGCATAGTCGAGATTTACCGGAGCTGAAATGTTTTTTTGAAGTTGCCTTATCAAGGCCAGATAAAGATGGATTTCTTCGGGAATTGAGGTTAATGCGATGCATATGGCTCTCAAGTGGTTTTATCTGTTGTATGACCTTACCGTGCGTGCCAGTGCATCATTTTCCGCTCGGGTTTTTTTTCGTGAGCGTATGTTTTGGGACGATGTGGGGATGCGTGGTAGGATTTACAAACTGTTAAGTTGGATAGACATATATTGAGGCGGTTACTCAATGTACTGACGGAGCATGGATTCTTTCAGAAGTGGGGGGGGGGGGGTTGCTGATTGGTTGCCTCATACAGGCAAAATTAAGAAGTTTTGTCATAGGAACTGTGGGGGAAAACTGTTAGTTATTTTTTGCTTGAATCATATAAGATATGGGTTAGAATCAAGGGTGTCGAGGGCCGCTTTAACGTCAACTTGATTTCACCATTTTAGATATAATATTTAGATTTTTTTTTAAATAAATGGATTAAAAGAACTGGATTAAAAGCCCTGAATATTCATTTTTTATAGATCTAAAACAATGTTCATTTGAGCTTTTTTATATATTTTTAGATTTTACGATAATGATGTTTGAACTAAAAACTCAGAAAAAATGGATTACAAATTTACAATTATTGATTTAAAAGGGGGAAAATCAGGAAATTTAATATACATCTATACTCTTCATTTTAATTTGATCCTAAAACAGAAAGTCGGCACTCATGATTTACATTCCCGGGCCACACAAAATGATGTGGTGGGCCAGATTTGGCCCCCGGGCCGCCACTTTGACACATGTGGGTTAGATTATTTAGGAAAAATGATTTTTGGGGTGGCACAATAATGATATACGTTCAATACTTGAATGATTTCTCATAGTGTGTCTGTTGATCTCTTGCAATGCTCTGGACAGGGCTATCACGGTTTATTCCCTTCTGCGAAGTTTTAATTATTTTGCTGACAATAAATCAAGGATGGGCTAGTCTGAAAAACAAAACTCACAAGTCTTTATTTGTAAGCCTTGTGTTTTTTTTTCTAAATGGAAATGCTCACTTGTTTGACACATCCATCTCTTGTCAGCCAAAGCCAAGCTCTGACAGGCAAGGTGACAAAAGGCTGTAATCTCCTCCTTCGTGAGTGTGATTCAGGGCCAGGGTGTGTCAGAAATGCCTGTGAAAAGCCTTCTAGTCGATGGGCTCCAGTGAGTGAGCGATGATGGGATGTTTCAGTGGATCAGTGCGAACGACAAGACTGAAGGGAAGATGAGGGAGAAAAGTGGAACATGGTACGAGCGCTAGTTGCCAACTGAATGTTTCTCATTTGGAAGAGATACTGCAAAGAGAGTCTAAAGTGTGAATTTATGTATTTGAGCCAAAAGAATGTCTCCTGAGCAGCCGTGGTAACCCCTTTTTTATTCTATTTAAAAAAAAATCTCCTAGAGCACCGGTGTCAAAGTGGCGGCCCGGGGGCCAAATCTGGCCCGCCGCATCATTTTGTGTGGCCCGGGAAAGTAAATCATGAGTGCCGACTCTCTGTTTTAGGATCAAATTAAAACGATGGATATAGATGTATATTATATTTCCTGATTGTCCCCCTTTTAAATCAATAATTGTAATTTTTTAATCCATTTTTTCTGTGTTTTTAGTTCAAAAATCATTTTGTAAAATCTAAAAATAATTTTAAAAAAGCTAAAATAAACATTGTTTTAGATCTATAAAAACTGAATATTCAGGGCCTTTAATCCAGTTCATTTAATCAATTCATATAAAAAAAAATATCTAAATATTATATCTAAAATGGTCCGGCCCACATGAAATCGAGTTGACGTTAAAGCGGCCCGCGAACCAATCAGAGTCTGACACCCTTGTCCTAGAGAGTACAGTAGTATACTAATTTGCATAATAAAAGCAGGGAGATGTTTTGTGAAAATGTTTCAAACAGTACTTCGTCTCTGCCAAAACCAGGAAATAGTATTACAATAGATTTTCTCTTGGTGTACATTTATTTGGCTTTTAAATAGGTTGGAAAAACAACATAAAATTCTAAGAAAAAATGGATGATCCATGTTGAAAATGACCATATCCCTTGACGCAATGCCTCTACATTATTCAACCATTTGGGCTTAGTACTTACGAATGACCCTTTAATAAAACAAATGCCCTTTCCTGACGCAAATTTTTGAATAGAAAACAAACACAAACAGACACTTTAACCCATCATTATCAGGCCTCTAATTCAAACCAGATGGAGAGAGGTCGTAGCATACCAACTTCTTGAGGTAATAACAAACCTCCAAACAATCTGTCACCCCAAAGTTTTCTCTGCAGCAGTGTGCCTCGGCTTGTTTGGTCTAGGCAGCCACACACGGACGCTGTTGGTACCCGTGATGATAGCGAGATTAATATTATCCAAGAAGGGGGCACGGAGGGGGTTACTCTCCCTTCTACGCAAGGCTTTCTTTTCTGATCAATGGCATTCCCCTCTGCTCTCTTTCACTTGCATTCCTCTTTATCCACTCGGACAGTGAGTACCTGGCTTATATCTTCCACATGCAGCTTGTGTTTAGTTGCAGCCCGGAACAGGAGCAGATAAATTCAGCGACATATCTTTCTATGCAAGACCATTAGTCTCCCTAGTCACAAGCCATGAAGTCAATTTTACGCTGTCCAGTTGGATTCCAGCCCCTCGGATCCAGATGTTTTGCGCTGTATGGCGTGTTCCAGCTGAGATCACCAGCCTTGCAGGAAGAGCACGTTTCTCTTCCGAAGGAATGCCCACCTCCAAAAAAACCTAATTTATTATGAGATGTCAAAAATAGTGCCCCCTTAGTGAGACTTCTTGAAACACTGGAGCTCACGGAGGAAAAGATCTGTAGCTAATCCTTAGCAGGCAGGCATTACAAATGCGTATTAATCGCGGGTCTTCGTTTTGCAGGGCAGACCTTTCAGTGCAAATGTGATTCATCAGAGGTGCTTAAAGCAACAAATCGTCTGCAAACAAGCATTTCACCAGCAGAGCTTCTCTCTCGCTTGCAAACTGTGACAAGGGTAACTCAAGCGCCTTTTGCTTGTAGCGTAGCCCCTCCTAAACGCCAAACCAAATAGAGGAACGCGGAGAGATTTGGTCATGGCCCTCATCCGCTAATGTTTTATGCTTGATGATTGAGACTGGGAGTTTATGGGCCTCGATCAGTAGAGATCTAACCTTACTTTTGGATCCTTGTCATTGAAAAAACTGAATCTCTCTATCATTGTTTGTGTTGTATATACGGCCGTAATTACTTGATTTACTTCACCCGTTTAAAATATTGTTTTTCTTCTTTTCTGTGAATATCCGACACTAGAGATTAGGTTTCTAATTTAGTTATTTCTCTTTTTTTATTTCTATCTGCATTTCAAAAAGAAACATCCGCTACTGCTTTGCACAAAACAGGGCAGGTCATGTCTTGTTTCACATTCAATGCAGCTGATGATGTAATATTTTAATGAATGGTGCGGACAAAAAAAATCATTTATTGCTCTGCTATACCCTCCAGGCCACTTCTTATTGTCCATAATTATTTTGATTCTATGAATATTTATATTTCATGTGGATAAAAGATATCTACATAATTCCAATAGTTGTACTCTTATATTCATTTTTATTTGTATTTCTTTTGTTTGTTGATAGCTTCAAGACAGCGTAACTCTAACCAACCCTGGTGTTTCGCAGCTAAGTCTTAGAAAAGATGGCAAACTTTTAGCATCGGCGGGATGGGACCACCGGGTACGGATATTTCACTGGAAAAAGCTACGACCTCTGGCGGTTCTGCAGTATCACAGTGATCTGGTGCTCAGTGTTGCTTTCTCTGACCACAAGGACCCTAGACAAAGACTTTTGGCTGCTGGATCCAAAGACCAACGCATCAGCCTGTGGTCTATATTCAATCAGGAACCTGGCAAATGCTAACCCTCAGGAGGAATGTAATGTGAATGCTCAATGGCAATGTTGAGTCTCAAAAGGGGTAGCTAACCTGAACCCCCAAAAAAGCAAATGACCACCTTCAGTGATCTTTGAAGAAGCGAAGATGTCAAAATTCATTTTCCTATTGACGGACTCAAGCAGCCAATCCCTAACAGCATGCAGCATGTTAAGGGAATGGGAAGGTGACCAGTCTTTGGCTGCGAATTGCGTCGAAGGTATGAGCAGCAGCGCAAAACACCCAGCAAATGACGAACACGGTTCCTACTAACACGCTTCTTCTGATCACACCTCCCTGAAATTCTGTGATTGTGTTTACTTACTTGCTGTTAGATTTGCTCCAGTGGACTTGAATATAAGTGCGTACGACGCACCTGAGCAGATATATAATCCTGTGTTATTTCAGGAGGTTAGCACAGACGTTGTGGGCCTAACCGAGCTGCGTTTGTCAAACATGGCTAATCGCAGCAGGTCTGAGCAACACAGGACCTGATTTCATATAACAGCTGTTGCATTCTTGGTCAACATTACCTTTTCTTTGAATAGCTATTATTTTCCTTTTGACGAGGTTTTCACATACAACATTCTGCGCAAAATATGTATTAGGATTTAAAAATGTAAAACTTTGGTACCAATAGCAATTACCATATTTTTCAGACCATAAGGTGCCCCTGAATATATATATTTTTTGTTTACAAAAAAAGTTTCCAAAAAGTAATTATAGGTTTTTGCTAAGTCTTTCTCAGTTGTTTTTATAAGTTACCGGCGTTTCTACGGTTTTACCGTGGCGAAACAATATATCCACCCGCTGCCAATGGCCTAGAGCGCCTTCTTGCAGTGCAATGTAAAAAATAACATGCGGAATCATCCAATAATGTCTGAATAATTTCACACATAAATCGCACTGGAGTATAAGTCGCACCCATGACAAAACTATGAACAAACTGTGACTTATAATCCGGAAAATACGGTACTTAAACCCAGAAAGCAGAGCTGATTCTAATATTTGTCACTTTTTGTATCACACTGGAGTATAAGTCGCACCCATGCCAAAACTATTAAAGAACTGTGACTTATAGTCCGGAAAATACGGTACTTAAACTCAAAAAGCAGAGCTGATTCTAATATTTGTCACTTTTTGTTTATCAACAATAAGGTTACCAAAGATTTGGATCTCACTCAACGTACGTATGTGTAGCTCGACAATATTATAAAAGGATATGCGAACATCCCCTCAGCGGCTTGGTTTTCAGGACATGTTTTCCTTGTACCCCGCAGAGGTCCGTCTATGCCTTTTGTCCCTGACCCCTCTGCTGACATCTCCCATTCATGATAGCTTCCTAAGTCCCATGTTGGCTTTGAACAAACAGCAGCTTCGGCGTGGGCCAGCTTCCGCCCTCGCTCTGATAAATCAAATGCCAGCTCCGTCGGTGCAGATGTCTGCTGAATGGAGCAGACAGCAACCTGCTGCTCGGAGGAGTGGATGGTGGACCTCGTAAATCACCTCATAATGGATGTTTTAGGAAGTCAATAAATGGACGGGGACGCCCCCGCTACAATAGCCCACGAGCTTCACTTATCACCCAACGTGTGTCTTCTTGGGCTTTGAAGGTCAAAGTTCACTTTGGCTTTAGGGTAGGGCATCGATGCAGTTTTTCCCGTTGGAAAACAGCTTTTAACCTGTTTTGAGGCCTACTTTTAGTTGTATTTAGCTTAATAAGAAGGATGTAAGAGAGAATTTGAATAATGGTTCCCAGATAGCGCGGTCCCGATAGAGACCGCGTGCAGCAGATGTTCCATATGCAGATAAGTGTGATATGATGCTTCAGGTTGCATTGTCATCCATCATCATTCTCCTCATATTTCAATGGCAAATTGTTGGCATTGTGTCACCACAAAGTCCTCAAATCCAATCTCTCTTTTTTTTAGTTATGACTGATGGACGATATGCGACCAATTTTGAAAAACAAGCATAAATGTATGCAAGTGTATGTTCAAAAATGGGCTACGGAAGTATGTTTCATGCTGAATAATGTACATATTTATGTTATGGGTGACGTTGGGTTAAAAATACAACATTTTGCAAACTGTTATATTTTACTTGCTTTTATATGACTTAAAGTTGTTTTAGTTTTTTTTGTGCTTTTGCGGACTGTTTATGACAAATTCTGACTTTCTGACAAGGGCAACTTTTTTTGTCATTAGAGAGTTTTTAATTGAGTTACAATTTCCCAAAGTATTCTCATGCATTTAATCCTCATTCTCATCCTTACTCTTCTCAATTGTTTCTTCCTTTGTGTTAATTCTGTGTTATGTCTGTTTGCTTCACATGTTGTTTTGGAACATTTTGAAGTACTTTGGTTTATTAAAAATGCAAAGTGAAAAACCAATTTTTTGGTTATTAGTCTATTTAGTTAGAATTAGTTTTCATTTTCTAGTCACGTATAAGTTATGTATTACCAAGTTACTGTTCAAAATTGTGTGTGGGCAGGTATTTTTTGTTTCTTTAATCTTCACATTCCCTCTATCCATTTATTTATCACTTTACACAAAATGTTTGGTGCAAGGCTTGCAACATCTTAAAGGAATTTAATTAATATTTAATCGGCATGAAAAGCTTGTTTTGCTCATCGAAATTAAATCAAGGTCTGATTCTTTAACATAAGGCATTGAGATTCTTTAGCTTGCATGCACACAATGTGTCAACTATGACCATTAAAAACATAATCCATCAATCATTATTATATTTATTGTAGCTCATGTAAATTTTGCATCAGAGGATTTCATTTACAATATTCACGTAAGGATATTGAATGGTCATATGTACGCTATATTATGAGTGAAATTCATCAACAGGTTTAAAAATCCGTCCGTCTTGTGGAAGCGGTTGTTTGTGGCGAGGGAGGCTTGTTGTGATAGACGGCGGCTTCCTGCCCCAGCCCTTGGACAGTGCACGCCGGGTGGGCGCTCAACACATCTCCAGACTTCGACTTCCTGACCAGACAAAACAGGTAGGACAAGTTCCCGTTAACAGCATGTGTGTGTGTGCCGGGCAGCGTGATGAAGCGAGCCGTGGGGAATTCAATTATTAGCATAGAAAATCATTTGGTAAATCATTTTGTTTGGAAAATTTGGAAATATGGGCATTTATTTAACCTCTCCTGTCTGTTATGCATCTGAATGAAAGTGTTTTTCTGTTTAAAATGTTGAAATGCTTAAAGTGAGATGTCTTAAATTAAAATACAAGTGAGTAAACGGCCTTTAAACAAAAGCGAAAATGATACAATCAATTAGCTGGAGTTTAAATGAGTGGAAACATTATTTAACCTCTGACACTTTTACAAGCCATTAAACAGTCAGAGGTCAGCTGGCCTCAGGCAGGCATCCTTTTCCCCCTGTATATCCCCCCCCCGATGGCAGCTGCTCTCAAGGTAAAACAAAAAAAAATCACTGATGGAATGAATTTTCAAACATTAGCACAAATTTCCCTTTTATATTGTGACACACAAATCCTGAAGGAATGGCTTCCTTCCAAAGTAAATGAATCTTAACGACAAAGCATATAAGGGAAATGGATAGCAGTCCTATTGTGGAAATTTCAACCAACTGTCCCATTAAAAGTGAGCAATGGTATCCTTTGAGGTTACACGGGGAAATGGACTGTACAACAACAACAACAACATGTTGCCTTTTATAGAAGGATTAATAACACCAAAATTTAAAGAGAAAAGATGTTTTGGTGACTATTACCCATGTAATTTAAAAAAAAAAAAGTCTCAGATTATACTCTATCAAATCTTTTTTTTCCTCCACATTTTACCTATACTTAATATATCTTGTTACGGCATGCAAACAACTATCCACATTCTTTATATTTAAAAAAAAAAGTTGTAATCGTGCCTGTTTCCTAACTGCACAGCAATATTTGGATTTTTTCCACCTTAAAACAAGCGCATGTTAAGGACAGTCTATTCATTTAATAAACTCCTATAGTTCAAAATGTCACTTGGTAAAGAAAGAACTCAGATCACTTTTAGTGTCTTCACCCCAAAATTAGTTAAAAAGCAGCTACCAGGCCTATAAATGAATAATAAAAAGTTGGATTCCCTACTGTTAAATACAGTCTAATTTTATTCAACATAACATTTTGCACTCATTGCATTATTAAAATGCTGTTTATGCAGTTGTATGTGTAGGATTTCAGTTTTTTTAGGCCCAAATGTCTCAATAGAAGCGCCACACGTATCTTCGAATAGATAACTTGGAATTTAATGTTCATTTTATAGACACAAAACAGTCATTCTGCTTCATTTATTTACTTTGAGTTGCTGCAAGTCAGTGCCATGGTACAAGCCCTCTCAGAGTGGCTCAAAAATGTTCACGTTTGATGACCCCACCCCCCACCCCAAACCCCCCCAGACAAAACATTTGGATGTGTTTCCACGGCCTCTTCAATGAGCTCAGCATGCAAACATGTCGTCTACCTACAAGGATTAGGGATTATACAACATATGGCTTTTTTGAAAGCATTCAAAATGAGGCAAATCAAAAAGTGCATTCAACACAGACAAAAAAAGAAAAAAAAAAGAAAAAAGAAAAGGAATTCCAGTCCGTGATCAAACGTGTTCGCCTCTGGCCGCGGGCGAAGCGGCGGAAATGCTCAGGTTGGCTGACGCGGAGCCATTTTCTGTCGTGTTCACAGCAGACCTTCCTTAACTCGGGGGTCCGTACTTCCTGCAGAGATTCTTTAAATAAATACAGCGAGGTTTATTGAGCAGATAGGAGTTTGTAGTTCGTGATTGCATGCGGCATCAAACGTTTCAAGGTCGTGTGGCCTGCTTTCTAATCCCACTACGTAGTGCAGTCATTATCTGGGCCCGTAGTCGTAGTTTGCCGGCCCACTGGTGGCCGAGTACATGTTGGCCGTTGGGTTCATGTGGTGGTGGTGATGGTACGTGTGCCCTCGGATGCCGGGTAAAGGGTAAGGCGACGGCCGGGTCTTGGCTCCCAAGTAGTGTTCGTAGGTGGCGGGGTACTTGTAGGGGTGGTGGTGCAGGGTTTCCGGGGGTAGTGAGTGTGGGTCTGGCCGGAGGTCGTGCGGGGGGCTCGGCCGGCCGCCGCTGAGCGGGACGGCGTGGAGGCCCCCCGGGACGGGCAGGGCCGGGCTGAGGACTCGGGACATCAGCTGGTGAGCCGGGTCCGCGTGGATGGGGGTGCCGCCGGGCTCTCGCTCGTATTCGCGTCTGCTGTCATCTGGGGAGCAGATGGAATTGGATTTTGAGGGATATGTTTGTCATTTAGAGACTTAAACATACGTAGTCAGGTTTTTTTTTTTCTACCATGGCCTGTTTACATTTGCATGTATGCAACTATAACATGTCAAAATCATTGAAAAAAAATCCCTCACTAAGGTTAGCGAATTAAAGTGCAATCTAGTTCAAGAAGTTGACATGATTGGGGAAAAACAATGTGATATTTGGAATTTGTTAAGATTTAAAAAGGGCAATGCAAGGGGGTCCCACTTAGTAAAATAGCATTTTGGCTGAAATACGACATATTTACATATACTGGATGCACCCGAATAGATATTAATTCATGTTCACTGTCCATTTAAATTAAATAAGAAAAAACTCCTTACAATTCAAAGCCAATATTTTTGTGACCAGTTGAGACTATCAAATTTGGTATGGAAGAAAATGTCCGTTTCCTTTCATCACGTAAAATTGTCCATGATAGTTGACGATACAATTTAAAATAAGAGGACAATGCTTACGGTATGTAAAAGATGTTGACAGTTTCACAAATGACCTTTATCTCATAGCCAATTTCAGCACAATCTAGAAAGCACCTTTTTTATTGTTCATTAAAAGTTGCATGCATTGAAGGGAAAGTCAGTTAGTAGTTGTCAAAAAAGACAAAAGCCGACTTTTGGGCTTATGTAGGAGAGATACAAACCTTTCTCTGTGCCATTCTGCTGAGGAGGAGATGACATTGGGTTTCTTGTTCTGGCAAAAGCACTCATTATTGGCAAAGAGCCTGGCCTGTGATTCCTGGGCCTGCGGGAAGGAAGGCAAGATTCATTTATGACCGCCAACGCCACAATTTCTTTACCACGTATTAGGTACATGTCGCCGCTAGTCGTGTTACAGCAGCAACACATGTTTGGAACCTTCTCCGTTCGTTCACATGACTAAAAGTGAAGTAATTGACTCCCATTCGATGATGCGTAACACTACATTTCAGAGTAATCTGTTTAGTTAAACCTTTGCGAGGGGAAGAATGAACAGCATTTGGAAGAAATGGAGTCACTTGTTTCCGTACCAGATGTGTGGTTTGGGGCGTACGGACACGTTTTGCTAATCGATCAATGACTGAAAAGCAGCCGATCAGCTTTGAAGCAATATCCAGTGTTTTCCCAAGATCAGTCTTTATTGTGTACTTCTAACATGCAAGTTTGACACATCTGGATTCTCTGTATTCTAAAACAAGCTATGCAACTTTCATAAAAAGAAAAAAAAAACCTTCCCCCTTTTTTTTGCAATGTCAAAAACACTTTTTAGTGAAATTATGAAGGAAAAACTCACCAATCCTCTGGGTCACAGTCACGGAAACCTTTTGCAAAAGGATTGCTGGCAATCTTTAGTTGAGTGATCTAAAAATCACAAGAAAATAAATGATATGGAGAATGATTTTGTTTTTCACTTTTTTTAATTGTGTTCCTCTATGTAACATTTGCCGGATAACATTATAAAGCCACAAAATATTCTCTAATATTATTCTTAATTTGTATGTGTGACAACAGGTTATTAAACAATAGTAGTCCAAGAATAATACATTTTATTATTATAAATAAAATCACGTCACTAATTTCTACTTGACACTCAATAAAAAAGATAGAAATGCGCACTGTAATGAACATTTACACCTTCATATAATTCTGTTAAGATCCTTTAAAAGAGCTCAATAACTTTTTAATGATATGCTCAGCAAAATGAGCAATAATATCACATTAATTTAATTGCAGCTCTCAAATGCATTGATAATATTGTATGACAATTGTATGGAAAGTTATTGCAGATTACAACCGATGACTTACCCGGTGATTCTGGTATGCCGTGACGGCGGTAAAGCGTGTTTCCTCGAACACAAATGTTTTGTAATTCTCCTCTGCATACTTCTCGCTGTCCTTGCGTGGATCCACGTAAACCACGTGAAACCTGGGCTGGTAGCGGTGCATTGAATTGAGAATGATCTGAAGATAGAGGAGGAAAAAAAAAAGAAAAAAATTAGCTCTTGAGGCACTGATAAGAAACGCAATCAAGGGAAGTGTACACAAGATAAACAAGAATTTTGTACATTTTTGTGCAATGCATGTTTTACATTGAATAATATAACCAATTATTTTTTGCTTTTGTTTTAAATTTTTAAAAAAACATTTTATTAATTTATGTGAGTAGATTTATTTTCTAATATAAAAAATATATTATTGACTGTTTGTTAGGTTTTTTTTGTTATTTGTGCACTTCCCCACTTATGTTGTTGGCTATGTACTTATTTATCATTATTATTTATTTGTTTGTTTTTTGTTATCATTTTTGGTGAAGCTTTAAATCTCATTATATTTGTATAATGTCAATAAAAGCATTCAATTCAATCAATTAAAAAAAAAACGTTTGAAAAACTGGGTTATTCATAGAAAACCAGATTAAAAAAATATTAAAACATGTGTTTTTGCTTTCCACAAAATTCTGAAATTCAACACAATTTACACTCCAGCAATATGAAAAAAATTACATTGTCACACGAATAGCCCATTAAAATAATAAATAAAATATAAAAAAAATACTTGTTGCATATATATTTATATTTAACATAACTTATTTTGCACGTGTGTATAAATGTCACTCACATGTCCGTTATCGTCCAGGAGGTTGTTAGTGAGTTTGAGTTTGTCGAATGAAACGATCTGCTTCATCCACTGGGCCCCTTTAGCCGGAGAATCCGGGTGGTAGTGCACCCTTCCCGGTGTCGCCGGGTCAGCCTTGCCGGCCACGAGCCAGGAAGAACTGTGGAACGCATACCTGCACGGGGATCATGGCGGAATTCTCATTAAAAATAGCTCAGTCAGTGCGTGCGTGCGTGCGTGCGTGCGTGCGTGCGTGCGTGTGTTTGACGTCGATTGTTTCCCTGCAAAAGCGATGCGCTGCGTCTAAAGATATTTATTTACCTGTAACGTTTGTCATCCACGGGCAAGAAGTCCATTAGAAGCATGTAATCCGCCATTGGATCCATCCCGAATATTTTGACTTGGAAAGTTGGAAACATTCTCCTGGAAAGTGTCCAAAGAAGAAACATTCAATTCTCATGTTCTATCTCAACTCGAAATTGCATATCTTTGTATTATTATTTTAATTTTATTTTGCAATTGATATTTTCCAGACACACTCGCAAAACAGGCCAACTTTTTTTCCACTTATTTGCATTTACATGTCGCTGTTTGCAAGTGTTGTTTTACGACCTCAAGACCACTTTGCATTGATTTTGACTATGTGGGATGGAATAGTTTTTTTCTCCATTTTGACGTCTTTTTTTCCTTTTCTAGAGAAAGTCGAGCGAGCTGACAAATGTCCACGTGAGTGAAAGGGATCCTAAAATCAACGCTCAATTAACGTCAGTGTTTAGCCTCGGTGAAGGTGAAGGAGCCTTAAAAGTGGAATTTGTCACACTGCTCACTTTCCCCAATAATATACAAACGAATATTTCTCTTAATATAATATTAGAAGTTTTATCTTTTTATGTTTTTGTCCCTTCTAATTTTGCTGACATATCAATAATGGGTTCCCTTGCTCGAGCTGAGGTTAAATTTTCACTCTAAATTAAATATATTGTCATTCCCAACCATTGACGTAATGAGACGTCTAATCCATTTTGACTATAATTGCATGAAACATGAACATTCACTGCCAGGCCTCGGTTGATGTTAATTAGACGTCTATCGGCGTCAATGGTAGGTCATGAGTTAATGTGCTAAATATTAACATTAGCTCAATTACTAAAATAATTTATTATTTTGGAGCACATGTATGCTTATTTCAGAGGACCGATAATAGACAGACTGTCACGTGAAGTATTTTGAACAAATATATAGTAGTTTTTGATGTGTCAAATACATTAAATCATTTTTGGCGTGTCAGATTAACCCATATGATAGCTTCCTTTAAGTAATTGACTCAAAATTAACATACATTTAGTTATCTTTAACCCAATTGTTTTGGACGTGATATAACATTTTTTTGTAAAACGTACATTTATCTAAATAAAACTGAATATTCCTATTATATGAGCATCAAATTATCCAAAATGACCACCCAAATATGCTCTGAATTACCCTTAATCAATTGTTCATCCCAACTAATTTCATTACAAAATACATTTATGGATATACAACTGACACACTGATCCAAAAAGATCAATAACCCAATTTTTGGGAGTCACAAATTCATTTCTAAGCGAGTAAAAATTTAGCATTAAATATTCTACATATCATTTTCCCCCCAAGTATTTTAGAAACTCGTGTTTAATTTCCAGTAAGATCTGATCTAAAAAAAAAGTAGAACAATCACTAAAAATATTTAATAATCGACGATCAATTGTGATAAAATGATAAACACACAAATTGCTACACACGCACCTCAAAAATCCCAACTGGTGACATTGAATATTTTCTGCATAAATATAAATAAAAGACTGTCGCCTAATAACAAATAAGCAATGTAATCATGTCAACAAAGATAGCAGACACTTTTTTAACACGCCAAACTTCGCTAATATGCCAAGAAATTACAGGGAGAACCCTTGCATTTCCTGAAAATGTCGAATTTAGAAAATAATACAATAATAATAAAGCGATCATGTTCATACCTTCCTGCCTTGGTGACGATCATCTCCGTTCCCAACTGATTAAATTCATCCCACAAGGCTTTCATCTCCAGCTGGACGTTAATGTTGGCCACTTTGGGGTTCTTCTTGACCACGTTCTTGCCATTCGGAGTCGAGTTGGACGAGGACGACGAGCAAGGGGTCCCGGTTGCCTCGCTCGACGGGGTCTGCTGGCCCTGTCCCTGTCCCTGGCCCGGATAGCCGTAGTTAGGCTGAGCCGCCGGGCATGGCTCAAAGTGGCCTTCGTGCTGGCCGTAAGGGTCCCCGGGGGAAGGGGAGAGATGGTACCCCCCGGGGGCGTTGAGGTTGCTCAGACTGCTGGTGGTGAAGGCTGCAACATCGCAAAAATGGGACAGCTGCGTCAGCCACGGGCTGGAAATGGCTGAAATCATCCCAAAAAAAAGAGACTGGATTTACTCAACAAGTCTTGCCACAAGAAAAAAAACCAAAAAATAAAAAATAAACAAGAAACGAATTCCCAAAATGACGACGTTTCGTCCTAGAAATCCCCAAAGTTGACATCCGCAGCCGGGACTAAAATCCAAAAAGGTTCAAAACGTCCAAAAATCCTGTTTTTTTTATTAAAAAATCTCCTTCACGCGCAGCTCCTGCTTGTTGCGTGTGTGCGCATGTGTAAGTGTGTGTGAATGTTTGCGAGGGTGCATGTGCAGCTTATCTGACTCGGCTCGACGGAGGGCCTCCCCTTTGCGATAAAAACCGGTTCTTATTTCTATTTAGATAAGCGACTGCAGGTAATGTGGCTTTTCCTCGCCTCGCGAAAAGACGGATTGACACACAAGTGCGACCATTCTTTTTTTTTTAGGTGACCAGTCGCCTTTTTTTTTGCATAAGCTCCGCATCACCCCCATGCAATCAAAACAATAGCAAATAGATCAACACGCCATTTGCATGAGTAAACAAACACACACCGATGCGGGTTGTCGTAAAACAAAAACACACACACACACCGTCTTGTTTTTTCATCTGGTTTTTGGTTTTCAGGACGTTTTTTCAGGACTCGATTCGACTTATGAGGAAAAATACATATTGGCTAATGGGTTTGAAGTTTTATACGCGCATGCGTGCGTGATATGATCATCAACAAAGTTGTTTACCTTCCATTTCCCGGGTGACCGTGCTGTAATGCATTGCGCGGTGTCCCCGGTTTCGGTCCCGGTTCCGGCCCCGGTTGCGGCTCGGTTTATCCCCGTCCGGGCCGGCGCTCCGCCCGTCAAACGCCGCGTTTCCTTCTCGCTCCGCGCCGCAAATCAGAGAAGCGATACTGAAAGCATTCGCTTTGGGAGACAGCGGACCACCGTCGTCCATAAGCAAGGGGGGGACACGAGTTAATCGTCCTCCCCCTTTCTCCAGAAAGCCTCCCCCACCTCCAAAAAAAAAGGGGCTTCTCACATGCCCAAAGTCTGCCGGGGAAGGAACTCCGTCGCTACGGCGAAGACGCCCAAATTTCCCCGATCGAGAGGCTCATTTAGAGGAGGTGGAGAGGGGAAGGGTCCATGGTTGTCCCGTGAAGAGGAGTTGGGCGTGTGCGGGGTCGTCATGTGAAGGTTGCCTGTTGAAGCGCTGGAATGGCAGAAGCCAGATTGGGATCCGCGCCTCCCCCCTGGAGAAGGAGGCGCGCGAGTGCTTAGGCGCGTGCGTGCGTGCGTGCGTGCGGCTCGCAGGCTTTTATTTTAATAAGAGCTTGTCACTCATTTCAATGGCGCTCCGCAAGGCACAATATAGAGCACACGCGAGTTTTTTTTTTTTTTTGCCACAGTCGCACGAGGCTTCGTGTTCAAGGGGGGTTGGTCCACATTTTTGGTCGGGTTTTGGGGGGTTTAGTTTTTTGGGATGTTGGATGTGATATTGTTGGATGTGGATATTGTTGACGGCTTGTCTGTTGTTTGGAATTATACAAGGTATTTTGACGTCATGTGACTGGAATTCCCGTCTATGTTTTTGTATGCGAAAGTATTGTGAGCAACAGGTTTCTTTTTTAAAGGTGCTTCTTCTATCAAGTTTATATTTGAATGAAGCTTGTCCTTCTTTTCCCGGGCAAAAGACTATTTTTGGTAATGATAAAAAAAACTTAGGTCATATTGCGTGAACATCATATTTAATAATAACATTAGGTTTACATATGTGGCTTACATAATGTAAGATGTGGTCCATATGTGGATGCCAGGTTTCAATTATAATATTTAATTGCTAACTGTTATTTTCATATATTTTATGAACAGTATATCCTTCATATTCTATTATTTATGAACCCTATAATTCACTCTTGTCTTGCCACTGACAGCGATAAATGTCAAATTCATTTAAAATAAACAGGACTAGTTTAGAATCCTTGTATTTCAATGCCATTGAAAAAAAATGATTGCTGTCAGATCTCCCACTCAAAAAAGATTGGTCGTCAATCACTGTCAAGATTTGTAATATTTTGGATCCAGTCAATTGTTTGGAGGAGAAAAAAATGAACTATTCGTCAACTTTAATTATCAATTACTGTGCTATCATTGTACTTATGAGAAAATAATTACTGTAAGTATACCTATTATGATTAGAGAATAATGTATTTGTCAATATATCTTTTCAGATTAAAGTCACATGCCAAAACATTTCGGGCAAATTTACACATTTTCCCTTTTATATAAATAAAATGTATACACAATAATTTTAATACAGTGACAATTTAGTCTGCCAGCTTAAAAAAATGGGGGGCAAAATAAATTGGGGGATCCAAAATACATTTTTATCCTCATTCTGGCGCTGGATTTTTGCATCAGAAAGTCTCTTTGCGATAATGCTATCATTTCCAGCATGATTTATCCGAGATTTACGCTGCACGCCGTCCATCTCTGCGTAAATCCACTGTGCACCGCACGTGGCAGTCAGTAAACAACCCCCCACCAACGAAGCCCCCCAGGCGTGACACCTAGGAAAGAGCTGGACTTGACCTCTTGCAACCCTCGCGTCGATTTCGGTGTCCAGCAACGAGGTGTGTTTTGCTGGATATTAAACGGATGGAGTCCAATTTACACGGGGGGTCGCCGAATAGAGCATTGGAGGCAACAGCGGGGGTCTAATGGGATGAAGCAGTGTGAGGATTAGCTCTATTTATTTTGGCTCTTTCTCCAGAGGAGGCAGAAGATCAACAAACTCTGTTGGAGATACATGAATAAATAACTATATGCAGTAATTCTTTATTTGGCAATTTGTGATTTGGGAAAAAAAATAAAAATCAATTCAACAATTGCCTTGAACCAACTATAAATAGTATTATTTAAAGAATAGTACAAATTCGAGAAGTTAGATTTTTTTTTGCACAAATAACAACAACAAATAAAATAAATAATCAATATAATAACAATTTATATAAAGGCTATATTTACACCAGATTTTATTTTTTGTCATTCTGCTAACATATATATTTTAAATGGAACATGCATTCCTCACAAGCATTTGTTTAATAAAATATTAGTAATAATCATAAGACTGGTAACGACCAATAAATGATGAGTAAACTTTACACACCTAACTAACTCATTTTCTCGAAATTAATACAAATTGTAAAATTAAAAAAAATAATCAATAAAATAGTTCCCCTTTTTGATGACGTTTTGTTGTCATCGTAATTGACGATTACATTTCAGGATTAAGACCATTAGTTTGTGACCATTCCAGTTTTTATATAATCTCAAAACACAATAAAACTAATTTCAAACAACAGTGCATTTATGTTTGAACACTTTACAGGCCTCAAATTGAAATAGAATGACAACACAATCACTCATTGTTATTCACAATAAAAACCACTTGTATGTTGTATGAGCTTTATGTATTCATAAAGCTCGATAAATATAAAGAATTTTAATTGGTTTGGATAGCACATATTTTGTAAACGTTAAGGGTCGCAAGTTTTTGTAATTTCACTCAAACAAAATTCCTCATGAAAGACAAACATTAGGAAAACATTTCCCCTCTGTCTGCCCATCATTCCTCACACACAATAAAATATAATTCCCTATAAAATGGTCTCGTAATCTTAGTATACTTTGAGATAATAAAATAAATTCCCCATTTATGTTGCCTGACGAAAATAAAGTCGTCCATATATAACCAGCTGCGGACTGGCCATAGTGCAGCTATTATCTCGCATTTTTATTAATATTATATTTCGATATTTTTGTGCATAATATATAATTGCGTGTATTAGTTAACAAATAAACACACTTTCAAAATACTACTCACAGGCAGCAAGGACAACAGCAACAACGTCAAAACACTAGTTGATATCTTTTTTAAATCAATTGAACAATCTCGCACATTAAAAACAGACATAATAATACATTTAAACAAAAATACGCTATGATAACACTTAGCGAGAGTGGACCAATGCGCATGCTCAGTAGCCCAACTCGTTAGAACACCGGCTGTCCTTTATTAAAAAAAACGGGAAAAAAACCAAACTAATTTCCTCAGCCGTGGTCCACGATGGCATGAGAGATACTTTACGCTGCCCATTGATTGTTTATTTTTTTTATTTTTTAGACGTTAGATCAGTTAGTGATAATTATAATAACAAGTGATCTGCTCATCAGTGACAAGTGACACGGAAATCTGTACAAAAAATGGAATGGATGGAAAAGAAAAGGAGATCCAAAGAATCGGCGAGACAAGCACGTGAAAAGACAGTTGAACCCAACAAAAAACTGTATAATGGCACGATCAGAGGAGGAAAAACTGCAGGAGATGGACAATGACGCCCAGGATCAGACTGATAAGGTAAGAACATCTAAAATTTCGAAAAGTAGCTGAAATATTAGCAAAATCGCGGCTGCTGTGAGGCAATCCTATTGCGTCAAAATGTTTTTTTTAATATTGATGGGGGTACGTGATATGTTTTTCATTTTAAAAATGACACAGTCTCCATGAAATAAGGTATCCACGTTTTATTATGAACACGCTTACTAAGCATTAACCTTACTAGAATGCTCTTTTTCTTCTTCGTGCCCATTTAATCACATTCAATATAAACACCAAGCTACAACGCCCTCTGCTGGTCAAGAAACGTGCGTGTGGTATACACAGAATAAACTGTAATTTACAGTGTTATTTTAGTTTTATATAAAGTCACTTTATAGCTGTTATTTCCCCAAAGTTTAAATGTACGGCTTCCTCTATAACGTGCTGCTAACCACGTAAGTACTTTCTTTCCTCATTTCATTTTTATTGTGTATAATTTTCATGCCTACTAATTTATGTGTACTTTATGGTGATGCTTTAAATCTCATTGTACTTGTATAAGGACATTTTCTTACAGTGGTTTATCACATTTTATCTTTTGCCAAACTGCATTTTTACAAGTTGTAGCAGCAGAAAATACACTTATAAAATGAACATCTGTGCCCCTCAATCTATCTCCGTTAAATCAGACTAATGAAAAAGTAGTGAAGGATTCACAGAGAGAACAAGCAGATTTACAATTCATTTTAATATTATGATATCGTTCTCATTAATTCTATCAAACACTTTTGTAAAAATATTTTGGTTTTTTTTTGGTTAGTTTTTTTTTGCTTCTAGTCCACCCCTGTATATAACCCTACCCTATCCAAATATTAGTCCACATCCCAGAATTAGCAGGAGAGGAAGTGAACAGTTGACCGCTGACAGAAGAGGTCCTGGGGTGTCCCCTCTCTCGGCGGGGATGGATGAAATACACGCAGGTATGCTGCGTGGAAATATCTGCATTGACAGCACAATTCCTTTCAAAAACTCTAATCGGCAAAAGAAAATGTTTTTTCTTTCAAATCTCTAGTGACAGATGTCTTTCGTCCTTGGCTGTTTAATAACTTTTTAATTCGCCATCAAAGAACGTCAAGTAATAATAATAACAATACGAATTATACCAAGAATTTAACAAAAAAAATGTACATAAACTTTTGGTTTAACAATAGTCATTAAGGCCAATTTCTTAATTCTTTACTTTAAAAAAAAAAACTCATTTAAAAAATATGGATGCACATACATCAAATATTGATAGTGTTAAAAGTAAATATAAGTATAATGATTGATGAATGCTTGACAGATCAGATTTCTAAGTCCATTCCCGAATGATCGTATTTTAATTGTAATTTTAGATGTTCTGGAAAAGCTGTGTGCACGCCCATCCTGTTTAGCAATGTAATTTCTCGTCATTTCTGTGGAAAAAAAAGGGGGAATTGAAATGAAACGTGGAAAAAAAAGCCTGAAACCCATTTCCTCGTTGGCATATAAAGATGCCTTTCCTGTTCAACTCGTTCTCTTTGTATTTTTGGGGGGTCATCATAAAAGGACATGTACAAAAAAACACAATGGGAATGAACACAATGGCGGAGCAAAGGTGAAAATCATCATTCCCTAGTGCCTTTTTGCGCAAATTCCAACACATTCCCACACATATTCTCTTTTAATATCCTTTTATTAACACGCCAGTATCTCTATATTTTTTTATTTTGATGAGCAACATAGTCTGTTCGTTGAATATTCCTCCAACACGTGAAACACAGTGGCGGTCCGTGCATTTCCTAGTGAAGCCTTCAGCTATCGAAATCAATTCAACCCTCAAAAACTATTTTATGGCTATAAAACCTCTACTGCAGCTACAGCTGCAACACATTAAAAAATCAATAATAACCTCATTCAATTAAAATATTATTTAGGAATATAGCCATATTTTACTCACCAAAAATCATTTTTAACTGTACACAATAGCCATCCTCCTTTCTTTCATCCTTTTCTATCGCCATCGAAGCTGATGGTGAAAGTCGAGCCTGTCCTGTTGTATTTCTGGCATACGTTTTTATTCGATTTAGTGCTGAAAATATTTGTTCCCTGTTGTGACAAGCTTGCTTGCTTTGGAGTTGTCCGACCTTTCTTAATGATGTCCAGCTTTTTTTTCTTGAAAAGTCCGTCTTGATAATGGCTTTGACAGTAAATCTGCAAACAAATCCATTTCTTCTCCTCCTTCAGCCATTGCGGGTTGACAAAACTGCTATTAAATCAACACAACAATATATTTGCTTGTGCAGCTCGCTCCAGATACAGTTTGGTAGCTCTGGCTAGTCCACTCTATCACTAGCCAATTATAGTTGGTGAAAGCGATGACGTATCCCTACGCCTGCAAGAAGGCCTTGGTGTCACCAAATCGAATTCTGATTGGTTAAACAATTTGGAATTATTTAATAAGTATTCATGGACAAAATATAATTAACATCAGTCTGTGATTCAGATATTTCTTAGGCCAGCAGAGAAGGCCTTGAAGGCCCTGACGGCACACCACTGGTGAAATGTAACCTTCCCTTCACTTTTTCAAGCGCAAAATGAATAAAGAAAAGGGCCAAACGTTAACATTCCCCTTTTGCAGATTGTATGTTTGTTTTTTGGAGGGTGTGGGCCGGGTCCTCTTTCCACATGTAGTATATATGCGTGCCTGACAGCTGCCAACGGTGCCCTTCAACAGCCTTCAAGCTGGGCCCCTGCTGCTCCTGCCACACTTGGACCAACATTCTCTATTCTTAAAAGTGAGGGACCGATACAAAACCAGACTTGGACTCATCCGCGTTCTTCCAGCGAGTTTTAAATCCGAATAAAGCGCCTTTTATGAGGCAGTGGCTGCAGTGTTGGGAGGGGGGGTCTTGAGTCAGATCACTTTTCAAAATCAGTCCTTCTCTTTCCCCTTTGCCTCTTTGTTTTAAAACCGGCAAGCTTTTAGCTTTTGAAAAGTATCCTTTTCCTATCTGCCTCACGTCATCACCTCGTGTCTTTCTGCAGCCCGATCGGAACGCCGGTAAATAGCTGGCATTCCTGCCGCAAAAGGGCCAACGCTGTGGGCTCGGGGGGCTCCGTGATCTCCCCCAATTAATTAGGGCCTTTCTTCTGGCCGGCTCGGATCCGACGGCCTTTGTCCGGCTTAAGCCCGGCTTTGAAATGGAAGGCCGGCGTCTGTGATGATTTCCAACTACGTCGCCGCCTGCTTTGCACTTGGTCGCCGATCCTAAATAGAACATTGGAAGAAAGAAGCTAACGTGGGGTCTTGCTCTTTCCTCCTTATCTGTTCCCAACCGGCCTGCTATTTATTTGAATATGAGAAGGTTCGCTTGTTGTTTCTGGCCGAGGGGGCTCCGGGTTTGGACCCCCCCTGTTCGCCGCCTCCCACTCGCGTCTCTCAACCCCCGTCAAGTTCTACCACGCCGCTATTCCTCAATCACTCGCCCCGTCTACCCTTCCCGGTCCATCCCGGCTTGTTCATTCCACACCAGCCTCTCCTTTTGTGAACTTGAACTTCAGACCCCCGATCACACGCCAGCGGAGGCCGGCGGACTCCACGCATAATCGAGTACATATCCATTAAACTGGCTCCCTCCTTTTCCAAAGGGTGTTAAATGGGGCCAAGTCAGAAAGGTGGCTAGAACTCACAAGTTTCCTTCCAAGTACTCGAGCGAGTGAATATTTCCTTTAAAACCATGCCAGCGTCAGAATGCGCCTTTCAAGAGCAAACCATATTTTACTGCTGACTGGATTCCTTTGGTCGGCTTAAATAAACGCTTTGAATTGACCTAATCTTCAGTTTGAAACGCTGAAGACGTTTCGTGAGAATTTTCCCAGTGACATTTGTCTATTTAGAGCAGCAGGAAGTCGCTAACTTCCATTAGAAGCCCCGCCCCAAATCCAGACAGTGAAATTAAGGGATTATTAGCATGCAGGGATTTGATTTTGAAGACAACGTTACTTGAAATGTGACCGGGAAGAACTTTTTGTGTGGTTTTGAGGGGATGGGGTGGCACTTTTTTGGTCCTTTCGTGGCTCCTCTTCTGAGCAGGAAGTCTCAGAGGAGGCAAACAATGTGCAGGATGGAGTCAGTACCAAATTTGGAATGCATACCCTCATAATCGTAAGGAGCTCAAAGCTTGATGATAACGTTCGTACAAGGACACAGAGTTTCCTTTGAGAAGGAACCGTACACTCCATTGTTTGATGGGCAAGCAGGGCGGGAAATAACAAATGATAATGAAATTTTGTAATCTGAATACATCATTTCAAAATATGACTTGATTGCCAGATTGTGATGGAATGTATTAATTTTAATAGAGGAATTTAAAAATGGAGGGAGCATAGTGGAAGATGGTTAGCACATCCGCCTTGAGGGTTCAATCCCTGGTGAGTTAATACTGTGTGGACTATGCATGTTCTTCCTGTGCCTGTGTGGGTTTTCTCTGGGTACTCAAAAAAAACTGACTTCTGAACAATATCACAACGATTTTTGACTTTTATGCAGTCTGAATGCAATCACTGACTGTCCATAGGTTGTTCATGATCAAATGAACTGCGAACGTTTCCATTTCAATTTGCCAAGTCCTGTATTTAAAGTCACGTAACCTTAGAAATGATTTCTACCGAGCTGCAAAAAACCCAAGAAAGACCCCGATTTTAGTTCCCTAGGTTCGCAGGCCTGCACTAGTTCACGCAAGTGTCTTTCAACCGTTTGTGTCTTGTCCTCGCAGACTTTGTAGCCTCACCCGAGCAGAAGTGCATTCTGGGTTGCCTAATGCAGATTGCGGCGATTCATCATGTTTGTCAGTCCCTGCCACCACATGTTTGTTTTGATCTCTTCCTGCCCAGCTCGGTGACAGTGAAAGATGAGGGCGCATGTGGCTAAGAAGGTTGCTCTGCCATGGAGACCCGCACTTCGCTAGTCCCAGCACGGACGTAAGCGAACGCACCCGTCCCAGCTCGGCGCACCGTGTCAAGGCGGAGAAAGAGTGAGCCGAGAAGGCGCGTTTTGGGGGGGTCCGTTTAGCTAATTGCAGACTCCAAAGTGTAACTCTAGGTCAGGGGTCTCGAACTCAATTTACCTGGGGGCCGCTAGAGGCCGAGTCTGGGTGAGACTGGGCCGCATCAGGATTTCCACAAGAAAAGCACTGATAAAACATTCCAACGTTATCAAATACCTTTATTTTTTAACAAAAAATAATGAATTAAATAAATTAACTTAAAGATGAATAAAAAATAAATCAATCAGTAATATAAAACCAAATAATACTAATGAGCATACAGTAGATATACACTGGCTGGCTAAGTAGAGAAAATGAATTATTTTTATTCCGTTTCAAATGTCTGTATTAACAGCTCTTTAACCTTTAACTTTCTGAACTTGAATGGAACATTGAACATGAAATATTCTGAACACGGCTTCTTTTGCCTACTCCTTGCTGCTAGAGACCTGGCAGCGCTTCTTCTCACATAGTCACATTTGGCTTGAGGGAGGAAGCAGTGGAGACCCTCAGTAGAGCTTGAAGATGCTCATCAGTAAGTCTGGACCTGTACTTGGACTTATTGAAGTTCAAGGTGGAGAAGAGCTTCTCACACAAGTATGTGCTCCCAAAAAGGCACATGGTCCGCTTGAACCTTCGGGAAAGTTCAGGGAAGCTGGGGGTCAACTCTCTCAAAAATTGCCCAAGCTTGTCTGCTTCTCCACTCACCTCCCTGAACTTGGCTTTGAGTGCAGAGTTGCACTGCAGGTCAATGAGCTCCATTTGAAGCTCAGGAGGGGCATCTTGCACATCAAAGGAGAAGGGGTCCGCAAAAATTTGAAATGTGGCTTTGTGTGTCTTGAAGTCTGCAAATCTGTGATCAAATTCCTCCTGTAGCTTCGAAATGGCCTCAACATACTTCTCACCACTGAATGGTGTGCCTGCATCCACGAGAGCCTTGCATGCTGGGAAATGGCAAAGGTTTGTCTGAGAGAGCTGGGCTTTCCATAACACAAGTTTAGTGCAGAATGCTCTCACGTTGTCATAGGCAGCACTGACAAGTTGCCCCTGGCCTTGTAGCTTCTTGTTCAGTACATTAAGCTCATGTGTGATATCAACAAGAAAAGCCAAGTCCATGAGCCATTTGGGATCACTTAGCACAGGATCAATCAACTCACAAACGGCGTAGCTAGCTTTGACTGCTGCATTACTGTCTTTGGTAGCCTTCTTGAAGAGATCCTGTTGCCTCAGAAGACGTGTTTTAAGACTGGCAACCTGGTTGGCTCTCTCATCTCCCTGGTATTTTTCGTACTCCACAGCATGTCTCGTAGTACAATTACGTTTCAAATTGTATTCCTTGTGCACCGCAACTTTTTCAGTGTAAATGAGACACGTCGGGGTGCCCCTGTGTTCAACAAAGAAATATTGCACTCCCCACTTTTCTTGAAACTGTCTGTGCTCATCACCGACCTTTCTCTTCACGGCAGGCTTTGAAAGAGACATCTCTGGGGCTCTGTAATATGTTTTTCCACTTGGAATGAGTCTCGGGTTGATCTTTCACATTCAGTCGCGCGGGTTTGTGGCGCATGTGCACTTTCGCTCTCCGTTTCAATCGCGGAGATGGCTACAGACACTGACACAGGCTGGATCACGGATCATAGCGCCTCATTCAGTTCTATGGTGAGAGCAGCGGAGGAGTGTGCGCGCCGAGCGGAGTGATCGGCCTCACGGCTTCTCCTCCGCCCAGCTGATTGGAGGAATGAATGAGTGAGTGAGCGAGGCACTGGACAGCCCGGCCGATGTCCCGCCCTCCAGAGCCGTATACCTCACTGTGATTGGTTCATTCAGCTCCGAACCAAAGTTCCCTCTAATTTTTTGTTGGTCTGAGCAGAAAGACAACCTCCCCGAGCGCACTGAGTACCAGTGTGAGCGACATCATCGGTACTCGGATGATTCGCCTAAAGACGTTTCGCCGACGGACGTTTGACAGACGGGCAGGTCGCCGAATGGACGTTCCACCGAACGTTCATTCGGCCGAACGGAGGTTCCGCCGAAACGGGATTCGAACGCTCGCCCCGCCGGATCGTGTGTGTACAAGTTTTTCAACCTCGGCCCGCGGGCCATATACGGCCCGTTAGGATTTTTAATCCGGCCCGCCGCCGGTGTTGTCCAAATTATAGTAAAAATCAATGTTCGTCTACCATCAATGGCAGTCCGGGAATAAGCACTCTTGGGCAGGCAGATGTAGCAGAACCGAGCCGTAAAATGACAGCAATCGGGTCAAATCCATCCTAAAACAGCATTTAATGATTAAATACAAATACTGGATGATATCGCGATGGAGGCAAAAAAACGTCTATAGACGTCCATTCGCCAAACGGCTCAAAATGCTCTCAAATTCGGTCAAATCCAGCTGAAAACAGCGTTTAATGATTAAATACAAATACTAGTATTTGTATTTAATCATTAAACTAACAAATACTAGTACGACCTGTCCGTCTGTCAAACCTCCGTCGGCGAAACGTCTTTAGGCGTATCATCCGGTCACGACATCATCATTGCTCGCTATCGGCACACCAGTATCACACCTGCCACAAGCAGGTGCATGTCAATGTTCCCTCTAATTTTTCATGTAAAACATGCTGTAAAACAAGAAAAACATGAGTGGACAGAGCTACTGCCACTGGCTGCCACTTAAACGGCGCCATCCTGAGGAAAGGGGTAAAAAAAAAAAAAAAAAAAAAAAAAAAAAAAAAAAAAAAAAAAAAAAAAAAAAAAATTGATCTTTCATATTAAGACGGGGGCCGCAAATTATCGTCCCGCGGGCCGCAGTTGGCCCGCGGGCCGCATGTTTGAGACCCCTGCTCTAGGTGATTCAGGGATTAAGGCATGTTGACTTGTGTTCACTGGGGGCCTAAACTGACACTCAGTTCCCCCAGAGCGGACAGTTCCTGAAACCTCCTCCAGTTGGCTGGGGGGTCCGGGTCACATTCGGGGGCCAGAGCACATGACCGGCTCCTCTAAAACAAGCACTGCTGTGTCCGCAATGTCAAACACTTCCTCCATCGGCATCCATTAGCTTGCTCTTGAGGTGGCGAACAACATTTGAGGAAAAACCAAGGAAAACAAAAGCTCCGGAGATTAGGTGGCTTTTGCATAATCAAACCGTTCCCTTGCCTATCATTCTCCCACCTAAAAAATGTATTATTTTTATTTATTATTAAATACATGTTCACATTGAATATAATGTTGCTCATCAAAATGATCAAGATTGTTAATTTAGATTATTGGTTTGATAATTCAATTATTATTATTTTCAGTCTGGATAGTTTTCAGTTGTGAAATACTATATAGTACTTTTCATGTGTGTATTCATATGAACTAAAAAGGAAAAGGGCTGTAAAAATTGCGTAGCTTCTGTATGTAATGAAATATCTCCAAGCATTTGTGAAAATTAAAGGTAATTTTCTATAGTATTTAACAAAAACAAGCAAACTGTTTTCAACTTACCTTGCGTTCATTATCATCGACACTGTTTGAAAGTTCCAGTAATAATGCCTCATGTTTACCTACTTGGGAAATACACTTTAGAACAATGAATATATAACTACTGAATCCATAAGTTGAGGTAATACAGATGATATAAAAGTGAGCACGTTATAATAGCTATATACATAATAAGACTGTACACATAGGTTTGCTCGATTTCTTGCTTCAGGTTCCTGTGATGGAGCAGGATGAATGATGTGTGTATATATGTTATATACAGGCTTTGCAAAAAGCTGTAGCACCCCTTTGTGGTTTGCTGGTGTAAAGGCAGAGGGAAAAGTGGGCACTCGGAACAATTTGGCCCATTATTAGAGAGGCCAAAGTGCTAACCTTGCCTGTATTACAGAAAGCCTCAACCCAAGATATAACACTATCACTGCCTCCACGCCAACATGAATTATGCTATTTTTTACATATTATTCATCGATAGGAGAGACTGGGAGAGGACGGCATTGAAAATGGCAAGTGACACTAAGCGGTCAATTGACTGGAAGCTTCTGTTTCGGGTGAACTGTGATGGCGCGTCGCTTCAGAAGCTGCTTAGTGCAAGATCAGATGTCTGCCTGCGTCCGTAACAAATGCTCGGTCGGCGCGCATGGGGCGCTTCAGATGGCACGTACCCCCCTCTGGACACTTCATCGCTTCTCTCCCTTGAAATATTTAACTGACATTTCTCGGTGGGTGGTAGTGCGTTTAAGGAAACATGAACACATGCAATCACATTGATGGATTTATAGCAGACTGATCAGAATATTAGGAACACTTTTTCTAATGAGTTTTATGGCAAGGGTTGTTGGACTCAAGTTTTGCGTTGAAGACTTGTAATAATAATAATCACCTGTCATCAGAGAGTAGTATTAAGTATGACTGGAACAACATGGATAGTGTACAAAGTGTAGCAGACAATGGAATGGTTAGTTTGAAACAACAATAGTTTGAAGATTATAAAGAACGAGTTTGGTGAGTGAATGTCATTCAGGTGAAAAAATGTATTCAGAATTTTTGTGTTTGATTTTTAGACTGGAAATGTGTACACAAATCTGATCCAACCTAGTTCGGAATTGAGTAAGAAGTAATCACTTCCTGTCCTCTTGATTTCACAAATGTTGTCTTCAACAATGATGTAGTTTTACCTTTTGACAGCAACTCAAAAATGTTTCTATAATGTTGAATACACTTTTTTTAATTAATAAAACATTAGCTAGATCTCAGTTTTTCCAGACAGACTGCAGACAAACTCATTAAAAATTCACCCTAGTGTACTCCAAGTGTGACATTGCTATAAAGAATTAGTGCCCGACAATCAACAATTAACATTTGATCTGACTTTATAACATTTAAGTAAAAACTGTAAAACAGTTGCATTAAAAAATGTAAATATGTGCCCTTAATCGTAGAGAGTTTACATCTAATCTTTCAAATCAGCTCATTACTGCATTACTGCAGACATGGATTATTTGTTATTACCACACCAAAGTTACCCACCATCACTAGACACTGTATACCCCCATTTCCTAGTAACAGCCGTGAGTGTCACTCACATAGAAGAGAGTGTGTGTGCGTGTGTGTGTGTGTGTGTGCAGGAGTGTCACTCACGTAGGAAAGTGTGTGTGTGTGTGTGTGCATGGCACTGCGCATGTTTGTGACTGTTTGCATTAGGGTAAGTAAACAGGGTTCAGGTTACTTCTGAAGGCTTATCCATGATATTCATTTCAATTTAAAAGTGGAAAAATGCCACATGGTTGACAAATACTTGGCAGCAACAGAATGGTTAGTTTTTATGTACAGTTTGAGGTCAACTCAAATTTCGTTATATGATAATGCTCAGAATGGTCCGTAAGCATTTCATGTGTGTAGGCTTTCATCACTATGAAGTATTTGGGAACTTAAATAGATGTGGGTGCTTTAAATGGAAGGATAATGGATTCACAGTTATGTCAGCCTAGAAAAAAAATAAAAAAAAAAATATATAATTTTTTAAAAGGAACAAAAATAAACAATGTATATGCTTTTGTAGTCCAAGTATTTCCAAAGTGTTGTTATTGATATTTCTATATCTTTGAAGAGAGAAATGTTTTTGGGGTAACGACACATAATTATTAAACATTACTTTCACTAGATATTAATGTTAATTATCAATGCGCAATTAGATATGATGTTTAGATTTCGAAGGTTTAGATTTCTCATAATAGTCAGGCTGATCCTATTTAGTCATTCATTCAGATTAATTAAATTTATTTTGTTTCAAGAATGCTTCATCTTTGGCTACTTGACTTTTCTTTCTCCTTCTCCCTCACTTAGGGGATTTATCCCACATTCTATTTTTTCTGGCCCACATTGCTCGGCAGTTTGCCCTACTTTCAGTCATCCAGAGCTGATGTCATGCAGACCCTAAAAAAAGCCTGTGCAAATTCACTCCCAAAATAAGCCAGAAGGCAGAAATATGTGCTAAATCATCACGAAAGCAACAAAAATCCACGCAAACCTAAAGATGGGGCAAACGTGAGAATGCGTGGCTCCTGAGTGGAAGAACAAGGTCGAGGACGCGTGTGTCGGTCTGCGTGAAGGGTGTCAAGAAAGGGGGCGGAGCCGTCGTAGAAAGGGATGCAGAGGAGGTGCATTCCAGGCGGCTGTCTGTCTTTCTACCTGGAACGAGGCCTTGGGGACACTTTAGGTCAGCCCACCCAGTGGCTGAGACACCAATCAAACTTCTGTCAAAATCGGTTAAATCATGTCTAGTCTGTTGCATGCATGTCTATATTACTGCAAACACACAAAGCCAGGATTTAGGTTGCAAAAGTCACAGAATAGAGGCGCTAAAAACATATTTTCAGTAGAGTAGACATGGTAAAACATTAAGTGAAGGGGTGTCAAACCGGACCTCAAAGGGCCCCAAGGTTTTTAATCTAACCGAACAAGTGTAGTCTGCTGATTGCAGTTAGGTGCTACTTATTTTAGAAGAGAGCTCATTGGTTAAGATGTTGGCACGGAGTCAGTTAGAACAAAGACCAGGACCCAATGCGACCTTTTGTGGAATTGGTTTGACACCCTTGAATTAGCTGAACTAATTTGTGCACTCGCAACTGGTTGGGCTGTCAATGAAAATACATTTGACTATTGCCTAGTTGCCTTTGACTTCTTGTAACGCGGAAGTTTTGTTTTGTTTGTGAGTTTGTCATTGATGCACACCTTGCATTGGGTATTGTAGAAATGAAAGCGTTTCGACTTGTGCGAGCGAGTGTGTGTATTTTGCTCTCTTTTGTGTCTGCAGTTAGTTATGAATCTGAGTGGGTTTAAAATTTTCTTGGGTTCGCCCATATGGATGTTTTGTGGAGAGGTGTGGTGGCTGCACGGAACAGTGTTGAACCCGCGGAAGTGTCGACAGTAAACAAACTTTGTTTGTGCTTATGCAGGAGCAACACCTGTATGTAGCATATCATAACATTGTTTTTAGCCAATTTCAAGTGCAGTTACAAACGAGTCTGGCTTTATTGAATTGAATTGAAAAATATCACTTGGTCATTTTGGGGACATTTTGATAACCCTTTTGCTTTGCTTGCGTGAAAAAGTTGAGTGGAAAACTAAATTGAGTAGTACACGGATCGGCATGCTTCAACCCATAACTCCAATTATTTTCTCTTTTATAATTTTTAGTTTTGTGAGGCGGCTGGATTAAGTACTGAAACGTGGAGGTTTTTTTTTTTAGGCGGATGTACATTAGTTAAGGAGTGTTGATAAAGGAAGGCACAATCTTGGTTTGAAGAATAATCCAACATGAACACTTCATCAATGTGTAGTCATTTGAAATTGACCACCAAGAAGATTTGACTCTAGTCAGAATCCCAATGGAATGCCCACAAACATGAAGGTTCTGCAGCAGTTTAGTGAATATGCGAAAAATGGAAATTGAGTGAGTCCGACACTCTACCATTAATTATCCCATTACCTGTAGTCCCTCTAGTTTTAGAGTTTAGCGATGGGGCTAGTGTGTGATACATGTGACCTGAACCCCATCGACTGCTTTAAATCGCAGATGCAATACCGCCACTCCTCTATCTCACTCCTTAGGCCGCGTGACCAAAACCCATGCTAGATGACAAATCACCAGCTGATCTGTGAATGATTCCTGTGGCCTTGGTTTCTGTCCCTTAGCCTGTCCTGCCTGCATAGAGAAGTTATTTCTCATTTTGCAATAACGCATAAGCCTCATCTGTTAACGTACTTGACTGCATCAACCTCTCTAATTTACGAGAGTCCAGGCTCATATCTACGTGTTTATCAAATCAGTACGTCGAATACAAACATTGAATGTTGTGGTTACAGTTATTGGAAAAATGAGCGTTGGATATTATAGGTACAGTATATGATTGTAAATTTGCAACCAGGAGACTGGCTCTTGTTTCTATATGTTCTGTCCCTTCCCCGTTGCATAAAATAGCTCCTCTGAACATGTGTGTTTGCGTGTGTTGAACTGTGAAACTTATGTTTGCATAACTGAAGCCTGGCTTGCTCTATTCGTCCTCACTACAGAACTGCCTGCTTGCCCGTGAGGCGGTAAATCTATCATTCACACAGCGTTTACCTACCACTTCACAGAGCTGTATGTCCAGGGTAAACAACGTTTATCACGACATGCAAATGAGACTGTTCGCCACAAGCTCAACAAAGAGCCTATTCACCGTGCGGATGGCCTTTAACCAGCAGACTGAATTTGATACCTTAGATTACGGGCTTATTCCCAGGCATTATGTGCCACTTTACTATCCCTCGCACACATAGCGGCTCATTCACAGCCTCATCCTGTGGGATTTTCAGAAGCCATTAGTGCATTTTCTTTCCTAATACAAAAAGTTAAACCGTTTCTTATCTTCCCTCTCTTGTCCTCCACCTTTGTTATCGTCTTTTATATTGGTATGTGATGCTGTATGCTCAAAGGACTTGATGTGTTTCTAGAGTACATGTACAATGCAGAATGAGCATCAAAACTTTCAAGGCCCCTACAATGGCAGTCAGCAGGCTTCAATAAGACTTTACACACTTGAAATAACATTACCTGCCTTTTCCTCATGCGATATTATTTACGTAATGACTTTCTATAGTTCAAATGACAAACCGTTGTACTCCCTCAGTTTTAAATATGCATCTTAAACAATGGTGCAGCTTATTTGACTATTTTCCTGATCCTTAGAGCGTCAAATTCTCATCTATTCTTAGCTTCTCTTTAACCTGCTTGGATTCTGTTTACTGTTAATGTATATTTCGATGAGATCCATGTAGAAGTGTTAAGTGTTCATATTTTCAAACCAAATCCACACACAATGAAGCATTTGGATTGGTATTCCTCTCTGCTAAAACACAGACCTTCAACATGCCGAAAATGTAACAAACATAATTCCCTCAACGCAGCCTTTATTTTGAAGGTGGATAATAACTAGTGTTTGCGTGCTTAGAAATGGTAGCCACTGCCCTGGTCAAAAAATAAATAGCCTACAAAATCTTTCTTCCATTTTGCTGTTGCCCAGGCTTCTGTACAGCCCATTGGAAAATGATGAGGGCCCATTCACGAGAACCCACCCTTGGTGTGTTAGAGGGGTGGCGTTGATCTTGCTTTATTGTTTTGCTTGAGACCAGGACTTGAGCAACTCTTGTCAAAACCAAAAAAAAACAGAGTTCAAGCTTATATCAAAATTTTGGGGAGTCAAAAGAAAAAAAAATGGCTTCTATTTGTTGTGCGCACTTTTCCCTGTCTAGTGGTGTGTGTTCACCTGTAAGTAAGGCTATTCATCAAGGTGCGGTGAGCTCATGAGGGTGGGTCTGACAGGAATGAGTGAATATAGGGGCTTTTAGTCCATTTCAGATCCAAGTCAAATCCTTGGAATGATTGACAGATTCACTTTATATGATACACAGACAGTCATTTTTGAGTCATTGAAATTTTACAAGTCTGTAGGTGCAATCAAAGATGAAGAGTCTTGCTAAAAATGCATTGACACGCAGTGACTTAGCCCAACACCCTCCTTCGGAACAGCTGCAACTCTTTGTGCTGTTGTGTCAAGCCTTATTTACACACTGATAATCACACAATAATAATGGCTGCATCAGAGCTGTAAAACTTGATATGGTATTTGGCCACCTTATCATATGTAAAAACAAAAATATATATACATATATAATCTCATATGTCTGCCTCACAGTTGTGAATCGCATATGAAAAAAAGCATGGTCTGAATGTAATATGTGACTCTAACTCAAAACTTTAAAGCCAACCTTTAAGCTTTTTAGCCAACCGCAAGGCAAATAGGAAACAGACCCACACATCCATTTTATTCCTTTGTAAGAATTTTAATCTTGTAATCAAAATCATCAGTAAATTTGACAGCATTTCATTAATGTAACAAGCACTTGGCATCTGAGACCCCTTTTTATCGTAGATTTAATTCATTCTTTATGTGTTATAAATATACCTAAATAAACATAGGCTTTCATACTCAAAGTAAAACAAACATCTTTTTTTTGATGTGCCAGAGTCAGACCAAAATAGTTGAAAATATCTCAAACTTCAATCCTTATTTCCATAATAACATAATTCATGTGTATGATTTGGGAATGTGGCAGTAAACCCAAGTACAGTCAAAATCTAAAGGAAGGGTGGAGGGTCATGTTAATGTACAAATCCTCACTGGATTTTAAGACAGACTAAGCTAATTTTACCATAAATTATTAATTATTTTAGGGAAGTGTACATTTTTATCTGAACCAAATGTATGGTGAGTGGAAATTTTAAATTGTGATTTGTGTTGGACTTTCCTCTGTGGCAATAGGACCATTTTCAGCTAATAGCACTTGAGGTAATTTACACTCAAAGCTCGGTCTATGAATCACCCTGTCCTTGTTATCTGGAACAACCTGACAAGTGCTGGTGAGTTATAGTAAGTGAGGGAGAGTTGGACGTGCATTTTTTTTAAACTGCTTTGAGCATGAGAAAATTGCTAGATTTTTTTTGGTACGTAAGCTTTGTCAAGCTCAAAGTGAAGTAATTGTGTTCCTAGTGAATGTCTGTTATTGAAGAGTCCTTGGTCAAAATAAACTCTGAATTGCCTCTTTTCATTAGACAATAATAGAAAACATTTTAATTTAGCTCCAGAATTTTCAAGGCTGAAAACATATGGCCAAACAACCATCGACAACGAGTCTCAAAAAGTTCTCAAAAAGAAATATGAGAAAAGAGAATCCGGTCATGATATGTGACTGGAAAAGGGTGTGTTTTCGGCTTCGAAAATGTCCAATTTTCCTGCAGTGGAATCTCCTTAAGTATCTGCATTTGAGATTTACTGCTCCGCTGGGTCTCATCTGGCTTCCTCTTGGTTAAACTGGTGTCCTGCACAACCCTAGAGGGTTGAGGGGAAGCCTGTTGGCAGGGGCTCCCCTCTATATGTTCTACTTCAAACTCCCCCTCCATCTGGCCCTCAACATCTCTGGAGGTCCATCTAGGCCTGGCAGTCCTTCAAAGATGCCCTTTTCTGCCTCGTGACCTTTTGGAAACAGGGCCTCCATTAATGCAAAGTTAAATCCTAATTGTAGGATCATTTTACAAACTAAATTCTACTTGAGCCCATTAACAACTGCAGTTAATTGTAAGTCATGCAGAGGTGAGTCTGATACCAGACTTGAAGTATTAGTAGGTATTAGTAGGACTGCTTACGTCACATGTTGAACACGTACGTTCTAGATTAGATCTACGACACAACAAACTTATCTTTGTTGGGCGTTGTGTCGTTTTATAAAAGATTAAATCTCTGACTCTGACATTGTTCGGTGATCTTTGCCAAATCAAAGCAAATTAGAATGACAGTGACATTTAACTATGGGTAAGCATAGTGGCAAATGCACTGAGCCAATGGTTTGGCTGTAGAATCAAATATATTTATGGTGTTAATTAATTAAGGAGTAAAAAGTGACTTGGGTATGCTAAACAGAAACAAGCCTCGTGGCTCTAATCTCACTTTATTGAATTCTCTATTTTCTTTACGAGTCTCGGGCTAAGACAGGGCAGACAGGTGGTAGCCTGAAGTGAGATGGTCATTAGGACTTTCCCTTTGACCTGGAAGGAAGCTTGGACAGCTGCAAAGTCTTTGAGTGGGTGAGAAATGATTGGACGGATGGCGTTTGTCTAGTCTCTAACATGTCGTTCAAAGAAATGGGCACACCAAAGGACAAGTAGATAAGAATTTCAGTGTTTGTATAATCCTTAACCTAATAATTTGTGTGTGCATCATCAGTACGCACTCTTAAATGATAACATCGTTTTAAAACAACACTGCTTAACTGAGGTCTAGTTCATTGGAAGAACAATTTCCAAGTGAAATTTATAGAAATGTGAATTGAGTACAAAGCAAAACTGTCCTTCAGTCACTGAAATAGAGACCATTTTAATCTATTCTTTTAGTAGAAAGGTTGTGGGGTGTTCTGCTTCTACTGTGTGCTGAAAAGCTCTTACTCATTTTTTGCTTCTGCGTGTCATAGGAAATGTTCGACGTGTAACTAATACTGACAAATTGTGTCTTTTCCATCAATGATGTCATCTAAAATTCAGACTCAACAAGATCCAGCAGATTATGTATAATGCACTCTATGATCTCATGCTTTGAAATATCTTTGCACTGATAAAAACTGATACAGTCATATTTCTCCTTCAGGGAAATTTCTGCACTGAATGCAAAATGTATTTGAAGAAATATATAAATCTTCATTGATTGAGACACCTCCTTTTTTATGAATTTTAGGGCTCACATTTATATGAAGAGTGTAAAATCTTTACAGATCGGAACCATAAAGTATCAAAGGAACCTTCGTGGAATGAACCGCGGGTTTCCCCCTCATTTTGTGTAACAAGTTTCACGCGCAGTAGACAAATGAAATAAAAATAACAGCAGGGTTCTATTTCAATACAGTAATTCAGGCCTTGATCTTTCCATCTTGTTCCTGAGTCGAAGGTGTGTTGTGGCATGCGTGGTGTGAAAAATCACCTGTTGGCCATCTTCCAAGACACTCAAAGAATTGACGTATTGCCTCCTGGGCTTTCCTGCCTGCCTTTATAGCGACAAGCATTTGAAGCCGCATGGCCAAGAATGATTACATCTTTTTCAGTACACACCATTCTCTGCCAACTCCTACTAAAACATCAATGTTTGAGCCGACAGTTTGGCGGTCAATGTGGCACAGGGTACTTTGTAAGCAATAGATATGCGAGCTGAATCGTAAATTTGCTGAAGCCGACTGTACTGTTTTGAAATAATGATTCAGATGTAGAACCTGGACTAACTCCGATATCCATTGCGGATTTGGATGAGTGCTTAAAGGCTATTTGCTAAGCTGCTGAGCGGTAGCCAGAGTTTTGATTGATGGCTACACCTGACCGTCCACGATCTTTGAGATCAGCCACTGTTCCCAACAACGACAGCTGCCTACCAATAAAAAGCACTGTACTGTACATGTATGATATCCAACCCTGATTACCAACAATCCATTGGTGATCACTCTTTACAAAGCGTATCTATGCATTTTCATCCTTCTTGTAAGCCCCTGTAATAAGATGATGAAGGATGTGCTATCTCACAGCACGATGGCCACACACTCGAGCGACTCTGTCAGGCTTAGACTGTTACAATCGTATTAGAGGGTCTCTAAACCTCTAGCGTCCTGTCGTGATGCTTGTTTTCTTACTGTCTGTCCCTAAGTCAGGCACATTATGTGATACATGTTTGAAATTCCTGAAGTATCAAATAATTTCTTGGACAAAAAAAATCACCTTTTAGACGTTTTACACAGGGCAGTACAGTGGACCAGTGGGTAGCACATCCACCTCACAGTTCTGAGATCAAGGGTTCAGAGCTCTGGACTTCCTTTGTGGAGTCTGTTGTTTTAAAAAAACATTTGAGGACTTGACACGAACATGGAGAAGATTTTGAGTGCTTTTGACACCCTCTCTTAGAGTTGGGCATATTGACATGCACACAGAAGCACAAAAAAGTATAGAAAATATACACGTGGCGCTACTTCAAATCTGAGTGCTCTTTTAAACAGTTGTGTCAAATGTATAAACCAGAGATGTTCAATTCTGACCTGTATGGTAATTGCCTCTTCGCTATGCAATGGTCCTTCGAGCCCACCCACAGCGAAGTGAGTCTGCATTTTAATAGCGCGTGTCATTATCTCCCCGTGTGTGATGTGCTACAGCAGCACTTAAGATAAATGTTGTAAAAACCTCCACGATGCCTGTGGCTCCATATACTATATAGCTGATGTAAGTTTTAGTTTTTTTGTTTGGCATTCATTGCATAGGGTATATTTAGAGTAGACTGTTTTCTGGGTCTTGCCCTGCAGGTTTTGCAGGCATAGGAAAGACTTTGGGGGGAAATGCATGACTGGAGTTAGGCAGTCCTCGATGAAAAGATTTTCCTCATTCTCTGGCCAAATTCTGCTTGGCCCTGGGATCCTCCCCTGTGCTGAGGCTTGCTGAGAGGGGTCTGAGTTAAACCAACAACTGTGTGACTTGATGAAAGGGTCGAGCAGCAGGGGGGGTGAGATGAAACCAGAGTCATCGCAAAATCCTGATGACTCTATCCCAGGTCTCCCTTTGACCAGTGGAGATGCCTCACGAAAATAAAAACTGGGCAAAAAGGTGCAGCTGATCTTCAACTTCTACTTAGTCAGTTTAGCATTGCTTAAAAAACTCTGTTCTTTTTGGGGCTAGCTAAAAGCACGCGCATGCGTTGGCGGGGTGCAAGTCGCCTGTCAAACTCTTTATGTGGAAATCTCGTTTGTCTCATCGGTGATGTGTGTCAAGAAGCAAGATGGATGTCCCCCTGCAGCTTGAGTGACCTGGAACTTGACAGTCAACTGTGAAAATGTGGGCGGGGCTTGCTCTCTATTTTGCAGATGCAGAATGACATAAATGTCTTTCTACCAGAAAAGGAGTGTAAGACTGAAGGAGTAATTTTAAGACCAAAAACTACCATTGTCAGTGGAATATTTACAAAATATGGAGCCTTTTCATCGGTGACCAAGCGGTAACCTGGCTTTGCACATGTCCAATCATCATGCTCGAGGATCTGCAAATGAAAAGAAAAAAATATTGCTGCAATCTACTCTAAAATAAATAAACAACTGAACAAAATCTCGGATTCTTCAGCTCCAATATACACTTTTGCCCAGGCGATTTCCATCAAACCTGCATTCTCAAACTCTGTGTATTTTAGTATTTGTTTTCCTTAAAGCGGACCACCATATTGTACTACGCCGCACTAAGTGAGCCATGAAATTCATATGATTTAATTTCTCTGATCAGAGGTACTTTTTCCCCTCCTCCCACTTGATTGTTATTTATTCATATGGAGCTCATCAAAGTAGAATGACATGTTAATGCTAGAATTGCTCGACTGGAAAGTTGTTTTCAAGCAATAGGCCACTCAAGAAGAATATTGTAATATTACATCCACCAGTGGTACGGAACTAAAAAAAGCCTTTGCATGTGCAGCTTTGCATCCTTTGCTGAGGGGAAGATAAGGATCAGGAGTTTGGGAGTCCCATGGCTGTAAAAAAAGGACCTTTACCAAGACAGTTAGGCATTGTTGCCGACTTATTTTTGTCAAATCTCCTGGCTTTGTCTGTCTATGCATAAGTATGAAGCTCTGAATCCAGGCTTTTAGTTTAATGTGGTGCGTTACAGTTATGATGTACAGATTAGGATGGCCCTTGACCTAAGCTTTTATGATTTTGGGTTATGATTTAGGTCGTGGTCAATAAATGTTTTCAAAAGGAGTGTACAGAGTAGGAATAGAGTGAGGAATAATTTTACTGCGCTGTCATTTAGGTGAATTTGATGCTGACGTCAGCACCACTTTTCTACTTAAGACAACCTAGATGACCTCATTCCCGAGTATCTGAAAAATGGCATTATCCAAGATTTCCAGTTAGCTGCTATTGTCATTGAATCACTCCCTTTTTCTTTTGCATAATGGGGTGTGTCAGAAAACCTGATGGGAGAATCCCCGTAAATGAAAAGCTTGCAGAGCCAGTCGCTTTAAAAAGAACAACAAATTTAATTGTACAGTTTCATTACAATGCCAACAGCACTTTTGTACGTAATACGACCTAGATTATCTTCCAAAGGCTATTGACGGTGTTATTTTGCCTCAATATGTGTCATTGTTTGTTTAAACAGGAATGTCTAGGCTTAGCAAAATATAAAAATGTAAAAATGGGGAGAGGCACAAAACAGAAGGTGGATTCCTTTACTTCGTTTTCTCTCATTGGTACACAGCCAAGTGTTTCTATTGCGCATGGTCACAAGCACTGACTTTATGGACTTCTACGAGCCAAAACATACACGCGCACGCACAAAAACAATGGATGTTTATTGTAGTAATGTGTTCATTTTGGACCAACCCAACGTCTTCTGCATGACAGGCAAAAGGAAGAAAAGCGGGAATATTTAGTTTATGAGCTTTGAAATGCGCCTCCAGGAATCTCTTGGTCAGATGTGTATTATGCCAGTCTAAACACATTACTGTAACTCTGCAACCTTTACCCTGAGATCTTCACAAGATTTATCCAAATTCTGCACGGACCAACGTGATCATAGCTCTGTATTATCTCAGAGGAAATGTATTTGTTTCATATCTCGCTTTGTAAACAACGGCTTCCTTTTTTTTCCTGGAAATTGAAGATTCGCCTGAGGACAGAAAATGATTTTCTGGTTTCACTGCCATATCTTTGTCTTAATGTTTATTGGGATATTTGCTAGTTGACTAACGACGTTGCACTCGTTCATTCCCGTTCACATGATAGCGATCGTGTGGACCTGGAGACTGTGAGTGACAGTTCCTACCGGCAAGAGTGTAATTAATCTGAACAAAGCCAGGCTATTCTTCTGACAGCAATGATAGATTGAGGAAGTTGCTCAAGACGAAGTCACGAGTGTCATCTGGAATGTACGAAACGAGCCGGTGACACTGCACTGTATGCGTGATTTATAACACAGGTGGTAATGGCTATTTGTAGTCTTTTCTGGAATGCCTAGGCCTGCAGCACAATGGTTATTCAGCCCGATGAATTTGCCCATCTGAAGAGGCGATGTTTTAAGGAAAGGACAACGGCAAGAGTGAAAGATTTGATAGCCGTCATTGCGTTTATCACTTTCAGTGTTGAGAGCCTTGTTAACAGTTTAGGACAGTCAAACTGTGCAGTCTTTTAAAGATCTCCTATTTGACTCAGTCTAAAAATAACTGCCACTCTTGGTATTGTCCGTGCGAGAAAACTTTTTTTCCCGCAATTTATGACTCAGTTTTTATGATGATATGCCTCTGGTGGTGTTGGATGTATCATAGGAGGAACACGGACGAACGGGTGGGATGGGTTCCAGCAAGAGAGTCTACTTCTTGCCAAAGTTAACAAGGAGCTGAGTTATCGCACCATCTGCTGTCTGTGAAATGTGACTCATGACTTTTGGATGGTTGCCAGCATCTAACCTGCTGGGTGCCGTGCCAGTTTGATACCTTCTCAATTCCTTAGTTTAGGGAATCTACTATTTTTAAAAGTAGACCTAAAGTACACACTTTGTATAAGGTCCTCACCACTTTACAATGTTTGCTCATCGTGTTTAATCAGATATCATATTTTATAAGCATATTTGTTTGCACAGCTGCTTCAAATGACTGCTTCCAAATATGATGGAGGATTTTGAGCGAGAAAAACTAACAAATACCACAGAAGAAATGTTAGGCTTAGAACTTTCTGAGCTCAAATAAAGGTGATCACACACTAGCGGCTAGTGTGTCAAAGTGGCGGCCCGGGGGCCAAATCTTGCCCGCCGCATCATTTAGTGTGGGCCGTGAAAGTAAATCATGAGTGCCAACTTTCTGTTTTAGGATCGGATTAAAATGAAGAGTATAGATGTATATTTAATGTTCTGATTTTCCCCCTTTTAAATCAATAATTGTAATTTTTAATCATTTTTTTCTGTGTTTTTAGTTCAAAAATCATTTTGTAAAATCTAAAAATATATATAAAAAAGCTAAAATAAACATTGTTTTAGATCTATAAAAAACAGAATATTCAGGGATTTTAATCCAGTTCTTTTAATCCATTTATTAAAAAATATCTAAATATTATATCTAAAATGGTCCGGCCCACGTAAAATCAAGTTGACGTTAAAGCGGCCCGCGAACCAACCCGAGTCTGACACCCTTGCACTAGCCAATTGATTGAACTGTTAAATGGACTTAAAATGAATGTTCATTTGATAGTTTTTTAAATAAGAACTCTGTAGAAATCCTTGTTGGAAAAATTGGTCCACCTCAGTGGAAATTAGACACTAATACAGAAGCTAACTAGTGCGCAGGTAGCGACTTTATTAACATGTTAACGGCAGCCAATGTTTTAGTAGTCATGGATAAGGGGAATTTCAACAAAGAAGAAAGCTGAATATTCTATTAATAATCAATTCTATTCCTGTATGAATATTTCTAAGTGGTGTTAAATTGAAGTTATTTCCCAAAATTGAACAAAAGGCCTGGCATCATGCTGGCACCAAAAGTATTGCCATGTTTGAAACACCTTGAGAATGGTTTACCATACCAACAAAGAATCAAATGCTTGAGATTTTTTTGTTCCATTTTGGACACCTGACAATAACACTGACAACAAAAGCAAAAGCAGCGTAATAAATGTAAGAATGAATAAGCTTTAGTTCTTGTAAAACATGTCTAGTCAGGTTCAACAGTCCACCCATAAAACATGAGCTGGATTTACTGACAGTGTAATACTGACGCTAAGGGGCAATTGCACAGTCACTTTGATTTCAGTTAGTACTGACATGTTATGGTTTGCAATTGTTCTTCCCAGTGGTTTTTGACCATACCAGTTTAACTGACTAAATTCTGTTCTATTTGCATATAATTACATATACCAGTCAAACAGGCAATGAATGACACTTGAACAGTAGGACTGTTCAACTGTTTTATTTGAGCTTGAATTTGGTTGTGGAGTTTGGGCATTTTAGTAGCTATTTCAGATTTATTTGATTTATTTATTTTGAGCCTTTTTCCCCAGATTTGGTCTCAGCACAAATGAATTGACTCAGAAACTGCACAATTATTATTTTAAGAGTGATTATATAATATTCAAATCTGGAATGCCTGCCCAATTGATTATTTCTATTAGTTATGATACATATTTTCTTCTTCTGTCCTCCCTAATACATATTTTGTGAATGATATGAATAATAGATTAGAGAAGTAGTGACATTTTACTCTTGTGTCTGTTTCATCATCTCTCAGTAGCTGATTGGACAATATTGCTGTAATTTGTCTGTCTTGAAAAAAACCCTTGCAATCTGCTTTAACAGGTTCATTTATTGGTTTACAGTTGGGCATAAATCATCTGTAATGACAGTATTTATGAGCCAGGCAGGAATCTGACTCCAAGTCAAAGACTCCAAGCGGTGGTAAGGAATTAGGCTGACACAACATATATGATGGAAACCGCTTACAGAAGATTCTGTACACACATTTTTTTTAGCTTGAGCCCACACTGGAACATAAATCATAGAAATACGGAATGTCGATCTAGTTCAAGTTTGTCATTGTAGTTAAATTTTATAGTAACTTGCAGGTCAAAGTGATGCAATTAAAGTAAAAAGTATGCAACGTCTTTATGAATGTGTTCGGTAAATCTGCGGCTCTGTGACTGAAACTAGTGCCAGACTTGGTGTGGTATTTTTTTATCACTAAGATTTTCAAAATGGTCTTTGTCCTACTTTTTTGCTTATATAATCTAACATTAGCACTATTCTTAGAAAAAAAATACTTGCGGACGTGCAAGAAATTGGACAAATTGTATATGTTGTTGAACTGTGCCTTGTGGTTGTCTGGTGGTTATAAAAAATATTTTATACACTAGTTGCATTAATTGTAGGTAATCGCATGAGTGCCACATGCTTTAATTGGATTGGATTGGATTGGATAACTTTATTCATCCAGTATTCGTATATAACCACATATATACATACATACACATAGCTGTGCATGCATGCATACGGTAGATCTTAACACTCAGCCATTTTGGATTTGATTGCATAACTTTATTCATCCAGTATTCGTGAAATTTTGTTGTCACAGTAGCAAGAGGGTGAGGATGCAGAAATAGAAAAGGCATTTTAGACATAAATAGATTGGTAATAAGTAAGTTAATAAATCAATACACGAATGAACATATAAATAAATAAGCGTGTTGCTGAAATATATATACATATATATATATATATATATATATATATATATATATATATATATATATATATATATATATATATATATATATATATATATATATATATATATATATATATATATACGTATATATATACACACATATACATATAAACATACACATAGATGTACATGCATGTATACGGTAGGTCTTAACACTCAGCCATTTTTTTGTTAAAGAGCCTGACAGCTCCAAAGGACCGTAGACTCCTCAGTAGGTAGAGGCGTTTGTTAATAAACAAAGCACTCATTGTTATTCATCAAAATACCTGTAGTACTGCCATTTACTGCAGCAAAACTGTTTATATAGAGCAGTTGCAAACTCCCTGTAAGATGTTTGCGGTTTGACATTGCAATGTTGTTGGATGTCTGGGAGAGAGAGAGAGAGAGAGAAAAAAAATATTGGATTTTTTTCCCACAGAAATTATTACATTTATTACGGAATTCCCTTGACAGACACCTATTATTGGTTATACCACTTATTGGTGATCAGACTGTTCTATTGTGTGTACATGGCCACTCCGAAGCTTTTATGTTAGGAAGATCTTGCACTGTAAGTTGTCTGCAAGGTAAAGTATGTTTATTTATAGGTTTCACATTTTAAGTTGAAAAAAAATAACAGGCTTCAGGTTGATTTGATGGATTGCTGAAAGCAACTTGTGCCATTTTAGTCCAAACAACTCTAAATCAAACTTGTCACAAATTTCGGAGTTTAACAAGCTTCCTGAAGTCAGAGGAAAGACAGACAAAAATCCATTATGAGCTTTGAGTCATATGTCGAGTTATTTTTTTGCTTTTCTAGCTCTTGATGTAACTATACTCTTTGTATTGTGGGGAGGGTATTTCAGACTATAAAAGATTTTGCAAGCTTCTTGGATTTAAACTGAAGATTTCATTTTGCGCTCAGGGAATTTGTGTGTGGATTCATGTTGCCCAAGCCAGAAATATTTGAGCTATGCAGCTGATTCCTTCCTAGAAGAGCAAGGCGTGAATTGGACATGACTGCTGAGAAATAAATGACCAATGTGTTTTTGGTCACGGGTTCACAGGGGTCAAGTCAGAGCGCCTTCAGTGGATTTACAATCCAAGCGGGGATTCTGGGTTTAACTCAAGACGCCTTTATTTTCACTACGCTAGAAAGCGTGATTCAAATTATGCCGGGCTTTAACGATTCAAAACATGACACACTTCTATTTACCCCTGCGGTATTTATTCACTCATTCATTTTCAACAGCTTTTATTGTGTTTCGGTCGTATATTTTACAGTTTTAGTTTTGCATCTGAAATTTAAACTGTGGCTTTTGCGTAAGGTTTTCTTTAGAGGTTTGGGATTGGCATTTATATTCAGATGCAATAGTAGAAAAATTGCAGTTACTGATGTAAGCATTGTTTTTTTTTAATTTAAAAAAATGATTTTAACATTTTTCCGAAGCCGAGACGATTCTATCCCTATGCAGTACATTGTTTTAAGTATTTATGCGTTGGAAAGTTAAACATTTTATAACATATCCAAAATAATAAATACAAAATTCTGAAAATATTTTTTCCACTGACCTTTCAACAACGCAAAGCTAAAATAAGCATAATTATTTTAGCTGTGCATTGCTGTCAGTGGAAAAAATATTTTCATAAATTTGTATATATTATTCTTCAAATCAATAATATCTAAAAAAAATTCAAATCATTTTGAGCATAATAACTTTCAAGGATTGAAATAATATTTTCAAATGCTAAATTGCTTGTAGTGTGTCTGCTACTGGTTTCAGGCAATAATTTTAATTTTGGTGCTAACCTAAATCAACTTGAAAATGTACATTTAACATTAACCGTCAAATATTACCCTCTCCTTTTCTTGTTTACCAAAAAATCATAATTAATTGTAATTGTTTATTACAGCCAATTTGCGAGATCAAGTAATATTGGGGAATCATGTCATTTTATGTGATACTGTGGAGTACGTACCATGAAAGTAAATTAGGACTAATTTGACGAAACACTCCGAGTGGGTCCTAAACCCATCTCGTCCAGTCCACCTGGAGCCCATCATGGCTGCCACTGCAGGCCTGGCAGCTGCACTGCACTCTGGGATACTGGACACCCCAAGCCGATGACTCTGATGAATCTGTCTGCCGCCTGCCCTGTGGCCTCCATCAGATCCATCCTTCTGGGAAACAAGTGTGTCTGACTGACTTAAACCAAACACACTCTCTTATGCACATGCATGCACAGCCACACAAGCATACACACATTTCCTGTGGCCTCAAGTGCATGCCACACCATTAATACCAATTGGACTTGCTTTATGGCAACAAACATTTTTCACATGCCCCCCGGCCTCCTCGAAAATCGTCTTGAATATCCGAGGCCACAACAAAAGCTTGTAAGCTCTTGTGCTTCGCATTGCCAGACCACAGGATACTCCGACGGAAGTATTTGTTAACATTTTGGCGAGGGATGATTTGTAAAACATTGGCCACCACAAAAAACCAAAAACAATTCCTTTATTGTAAATGGGTGGAGTTAAGTTATCATTTCCGATGCAATGTTTGATGGCCCTTTTTTATGTCTGTGGCATGGGGAGCCTGGCTTAAATCAAAAGCAGATACACCCACAAACAGGAACGATGTATCTATTTGTACCTTTGACTGCAAAAACATGTCGTCTTATACTCATTCCCTGAGCTAACACACTACTCATGTACACACACGAAGACGCACAGGGCGACTTCCCAGACGAGTTTCATGTGAGGTGCATTGTCGGTGAGTGTTGTTTACTTTGCACTCAGCTCCTCAGATAGTCACTCTACCCTGATGCTGGTATCAGGTGGGCATGTGTGCATACACGTGGGTTTACGTGTGTGCTATGTTTTGTCTGCCTCTTTAAATGTCATTGGTGCCTATCTGAGCTGGTGGACCATTTCCCATGCTATGCCATGCGACTCTTGTATCGCAGTTTCTCCATATAGACATGGTTGGATACATTTGGTCTACCCTTAAATCTGGTTTGATAGCTAAAACACTGTTTTGTTGTGGGGAGAAAACTACTCATGAGGTGGAAATGCGTATACTCGAGGATCTTATATTTGGAAAAATGACTGTTGGCTGAGGAAACTGAAAAATGTAATATACTGTGGTGGACTGTATTGTAAATCTACAGTGAATGCAAGCAAACAACGTATCCATCAAAACTCACTAAAATAAACTGTCTTTCCACTTCAGTTGTGCTATTGAGTGGGGTTTTTGACATAGGCTGCAGAACCGGAGATGAAGGCAGGTTACCAAGATAGCTCCCAACCAAGGGATGCATGCACAAGGCCTAATGGACCCGTGTGAGATGTGGTCAGGGGATGACATGGGTTGAGGGGCAACCAGAAGGCATTCTAGGAGGTTTCTTTTTCCCCCCCCGTCTTGTAATGACAGGCTGCTGGGCAGCTGGATCCTGTTTTCTGATGCAACCATTGAGCATGGCAAGCCATGGACAGCTCTGTCTGTGGGTCCTGTGTTCATTAGTGGAGCAGCAACACAGCTCTGGGGGTGATTCACAAGCATATCATGTTAAAAAGGAATGCCTGCCCACAGAGGGACTTTCCTACTGGGATAAGACTGGATGTGTGTGGGAAGAGGTGAAGTTGTGGATCAAGGCGGTGGGATTAGTAAATTTGAGTTGGAAAAACTTGATTCAATAGAAGAGACCCTTCAAACTCATTTTCAATCCACTATAGTCGGCTATGAGTTGTTTTTATTTACCGTAATTACTCGAATATAACACGCAGGTTTTTGCAAAATAATTAATTCCAATAGTTGGGGGTGCGTGTTATAATCAAAAACTTTTTTTTTTTTTTTTTTTTTTTTTTTTTTTTTTTTTTTTTTTTTTTTTTTGTGTCTTGTTACATGGCCCTTAGCCTGGTGCTTTTTCTTGCCAAATAAATTGAATTGAAATTGAATTGAATAAAATAAATTACAAATTTTCGATCGAAAAAAGCATTGTCAAACTCACTTTGACGCACGGATTTTACGTCATCTCGTAGAGCCGACGCACGGATTTTACGTCATCTCGTGAAGCCGAGACCACCACTGCCCCCCTCTAGCCTCGTACCCGTCTCAGTTCACCCTCTCTCAGTTCAGTGTTATAATCAATAACTAAAATAAATGACAAATTTTCGATCGAAAAAAGCATTGTCAAACTCACTTTGACGCACGGATTTTACGTCATCTCGTAAAGCCAATCGGATGATGTGTTGTGGGAGGAAGAGGAAGTGGATGAAGGAAGCGTGGACGTTGATAGCATTCTCAACGAAGAGATGTATGAGAGGACAGACAAAGAGAGAGAGGAACTTTTCATTTGAAGGATTCTAATGAATAAATTTGTTTGAACAAAACAATCGTGAAACGAAGAAAAAAAGGTAAGATTTCTGATTTTCGTCAGCGGGAAATTTTAGGTGCGCACTATATTCGAGTACTGCGTTTTTCCAGATTTTTTTGGCCCAAAGTTATACCTGCGTGTTATTTTCGAGTGCGCGTTATATTCGAGTAATTACGGTATTTATCTTACTGAGAAAGCAGCCTAACAGTCTGTCCAGTCTCTTTAGTTTATTTATACGGTTTTGTTTTGTTTCAATTTTAAATATACTCCATTTTTTTGCACCATTTGCATTCTTGTGATTATTAAGGGCCGAAAATGCTGGATGCCAATTAAAGATACGATGCTGGTGGAACAATGAAACTAAATCCATCCTTGCGTTTTGCATCAAACCTCAGCAGCCCATTTATCTTTAGTGAGAACACAAGGTGTCTATGGGTGGTCGCTTGGCATTTGAGCCTCGACAACTTTCCGCTGATTGTTTAAATGTGGACATATCTGGATTGAATTGCTGACCTGTTCCTTCTCTCACCCTAAGTTTCCTCTGCTTGATGTGGTTTGTGACTGCAACAAGGCGCATGTGGCTTATATTGCTCCTCTTACTAGTTGACCTCCATCAAACGCGTTATTGGAACCCCAATTGGCATCTTGATAGCATGTTTGCTAGAACACAATGGACCTTGTGAATACAATTACACAATGATTATAATTTACAGTGAGCAATCGCTTTTGTCTTTCACAAACAAGAATATCGGATTATTTTCTAACTCATACTAATTTTAATTTAGTTGGTTTTCCCATTCAGTAAAAAAACAAACACTAAAATGGACAGGGGCCTAAAATATAATATTTTGCATTCCTGAAAAACTAATATAAATGTAAAAGCAGCATTTGCAGCATGACTGGAATTTAAAATTAAGACGGATTTTTGGTTCTATTTCTTTCTACTTACAAAAAAGCTCAGGTTACATCTGTCATGTCTAAAGCAACACAGTTTGCTGTGATGCGATGAATTGAGGTTTTTTTTCCCCCTCGGCAAAAGATTATCATCTCTCTCCTTTATCTCTTCCAACAATGTGCCACCATGCCGCCATAGTGACATATTCACTCAAAATGTCACCATGTTTTGACAATACAGAACAAGGGACTTGTAAATGCACATTTGCTAGGATTCCCTCTACAAACATACTGTAGCTACATTTAAAAATAAGTGAAAATAGAGTCTACACCCGTCATACCAGTTACCCAACACACTGCATCATAAAAAAAAAGAATATTAGAACATAGACATCTTGTCTGTTTTATTAGCAATGCACTGTGTATTTTCTGGAGTTGCTCTATCTAAAACCCCCCACAAAATAACTTCATTATGAAGATGCCTTCACCAATATGTAAAAATAAATGAAATATTGTCATGCCTTATTGTCAAAGATGAATGGAAATCCTCATTAATGCATTTTAGTGCTTATTTAAAAACGTTTTTTACTTGACCTTCTCTCTTAAACTCTTTCCTTCTCTTTGCAAAAAGCCCCATAAATCACTTTCCTGTAAACAGTAGTGACACATAGCCCGATGTGTACTACGATATATATTTAGGAGACCACAAGGCTTGAAATCTGAGCCTGACTGTGTTTGGGGCACTCACGTGTGTTTTGGGTACAGCATCGTTGCTCGGCTATGCGAGCGCCTCGGTGGGCTCACCGAGAAATTACGTGGCCGTACAACGATGCCATGGAGCTAATTTGCTCTTATTGTTACAAATTGTATGCTGTCACACTTAAATGTGGTAGTGCTACCAGTAACAATAACAGAGTCAAGCTGGTCAGCGCGCAAAACAGCTGCATGATGCCTCGGTCGGCCTAGCTGGCTGTTCTAAATTACTGAGTTGTATGCCTCCATGGTGTAAACAGACGCTGTAGCACATATGGCGTTCCAGGAAACAATCCTACCGGAGCGCCAATTAAATAATTCAATAGAATGTATAAAAATAGCTTGTTATATTTTGCTGAATTCCACAATACGATAAATATTGAACTAAAGAGAAAGATGACTTCCAGACAGGCTCAAAGGTTTATATACAATCGTTTCAAGGGTATCAATTTTTGCTACTTATGCAAAATCTAAAGAGTTTAAACTTGCTGAAAAAAGACGTTTACTCCAGGATTTTTTTCCACCCACTATTAAGCAGTTCTTTTTGCATTGCTTAAATACAGTGGCGGTTTGTGCATTTTCTCGTAGCGCCTTCAACGGGTAAAATCCACTTCCTATCAGCATTTAATGATTAAATACAAATACTGGAGCTTTTCAGACATTGCAACCGGGCCGGGGGGTGATTTTCCCGGGAAAAGACAGCGATGGACGTCAATGGCGAAACGGCAAAAATTCCACTAATATGGGGTAAAATCCAATTCCTAGCAGCATTTAGTGATTAAATACAAACACTGGAGCTTAAATACAAACATTGGAGCTTTTCAGATATCAGAACCGAACCACAATTGAAATATTATTTAGGAATATAGCCATATTTTACTCACCAAAAATCCTTTTAACTGTACACAATATCCATCCTCCTTTCTTTCTTCCTTCTTTTCTATCGCCAACAAAGCTAATGCTGGAAGTCGAGCCTGTTCTGTTGTATTTCTGGCATAGTCCGTCTTGAAAATGGCTTTAAATCAACACAACAATATATTTGCTTGTGCAGCTCGCTACAGATACAGTTTGGTAGCTCTGGCTAATCACTAGCCAATCATAGTTGGTGAAAGTGATGACGTATCCCTACGCCTGCGACAAGGCATTGTGGTGTTGACAACTCGAAATCTGATTGGTTAAACAACAGTCTTATCGACGCTTGTTTAATGCAGCAGAGCCTGCAGAACTGATTGTGAAGGCCTTGAGGCAGATTTCTGACCCTGGCAACAAATAATGGCTGAAATGTGATTGGTTAAATGCTTCAATATGAAAACACACATCTGGAAGCAGTGCAACCAGGGGGAAAAGCAATGAAAGGAAGCTAACAGACAATTTGGAATTATTTAATAAGTATTGATGGACAAAATATAATATATGATTCAGATATTTCTTAGGCCAGCAGAGAAGGCCATTAAGGCCCTGACGGCCTGCCACTGCTTAAATATAAAAAAGCACTCTTTTTGGTAAGGTCAAGTTTTTGAGTGGTGGTCCGAAAATCTCAAAGATGCCTAAAAAAAGTTGAGTTTTGCAACGTCACATCCAAGGTTTCCAATAAATTGGAAAAAACCAAACAGGAGGAAGTGGGAAACTATATAAACGTGCTTCAGGACTCTGGGCATGGCCCGAATAAGCAAAAGAAAAGGCATCCCACTAGACTCCCAATCCTACCTCACCCCTTCTCGGTCTTGCCTGGAATAATAATTGTGACTTTGAACAAAAGAAAGCACAGAACAAGGAGGAAGGATGCATACGTATAGGGCGACAAGTTGGAGACTGATTTAATGGCCCAGTTGGTATTACACGTTATTGGTGACCATGAGAGGTTTTCCCAAAGGGTTGCTCTTGGATCCAGGTGCAGCTATTAATGAAGATGCTACATCTAAAAAGTCCACTCCTCGTGCGAAATTTCAGTCAACACCATGACCCTCTTTAACCCTGGATTATCTTCCTTTTCCAGTTTAGCCGCCGACCCCTTGTGCTACCTAAACTCTGAGGATAGACCTTTCTTTCAGGGAGGGCATCGCAGTCATTTTCTGGATGAAAGCCAGCTTGGACTCATCACAGCAGCAAATGTGCCCATCTGGTACGACTAACAGGAAGCCTGTTTTGTTCAGGTCTTAGTTCATCCGGCCTGCCACTTGAAATATGAGATGTTTGTCATGTTTTTTCACCATTGAACATTTTGTGCTTAATAGTTTTCGACTGAAAAGTTAGTAATGTGGGTCCCGGTGTTTGGTGCGTCAGCCTCACAGTTCTGGGGTCGAGTGTTCATCTTCCTTGTGTGGAGTTTATATGCATGTTTTCTCCGGGTTCTACAGTTTTCTGCCACATCCCAAAAACATGCATGGTAGGCTGATTGAACACTAAATTGCCCCCAGATATGAATGTGAGCTTGAATGGTTGTCCGTCTCAATGTGGTCTGCGATTGGCTGCCCACCGATTCAAGGTGTCCCCTACCTGGTGCCCATAGACTGCTAGGATATGCTTCTGCACCCTCTATGAATGAATGAAGGAATAATTAGTACTATTCTAGCAATGTACAGCTGTTATCACACTGCGGTGCATGTTTTGTGCCTTCATTGCCGAAGTGACCGAGTGATACCGTTGCCATTAAAAAAATGTCATTTGTATGTCAATTCCATGCAGAATCTTTTAAATGTTATCTATAGTAGTTTCCTATTTCCAGTCTGTTGCATGTTTGCACATCAATTAGCAGCTTTGGTTTGCAGCCAAACATGCGAAAAAGCATTTATTTCACTAATTATACCGAAGCTGGAGTTGCAGCCGTCTCCCTGCGGCTTGCCTGTGGGAGGTAGAAGTGTGTGTTGAAAGGATGTTTTCAAGTTAGAATGTGGCTGTGGTTGGACACACTCCTTGTCTGCGGTTCCCACTTATTCTCTTTCTCACTTGCTCGCCCACACCTGCCTGTGCTATCTATCCTCATATCTTCATTGGCTTCCTCACACCTGTTGATAAAAAACATCCTCACCTGTCAGCAAGAGCCACCCGGATATTTGAGGAAACCATACTGTTTCTCCTTCTGCTCAGTCACCCATAAACACTGGAGAAATGGAGCGAAAGTATTTTGGGGGTCCGAAAAATATGAAGACCTCCTTTTTCCATACTATTGATATTTCTGTATCATGTTTGCGTTAATGTTCTTTGTGTTGACGTTTAAAATGATCTGTTTACATTGCCTGTGTCTGCAGAGATGAAAAGCAGTCGGTGTGTTCCTTTCACTCGCCAACTTATCAGTGATTTAGAACTCTTTGGCCCGAGTCTGATCAAACATTGGATTTTTCTCTCCGTGGTGCATTGAAAATGACCCAAAATTAGCTTGTGGAATTAGTTTGTGTTAGTACTACTGTCTGGTAATTGTTAATGGTAAGAAACATGGTAAGGACTGCTAGGCAAGTGTTTTGAAAATGAAAACAATTTAGAGTATCGGGAGACTGATTCCTGACCTCGCATTGGCCAAAGCACAGCTCGAAAATCAATGTCTCTGGATGACTGGTGAATTTAATATCGATTTAGGGCAGTGGCCCTTCTAATTGAAATGAGAAAAGTTGTTATAATAATAGGCAGTGGCTCCGAGGCCAGTAACCGGTCAAATAGTCCCAGGGGCTATTTAGTCGGTAACCGGCCAAATAGCCTATATGGCCCCATATGGCTATTTAGCCAGTGTGACATTATATCTTATTTATTTATATAGTAAACCCTTAACCTCATTTCATATTTTCACAACTTTTATCAAATAACAGTACACTATCTCAACATTATGTTAATATTACTCTGTTTTGTCTTTGAGTCATCAAAACACAGGGATACTACTTTAATGTAGACTATAGGCAAAGTCAATACATTATGAGAATTGCAATACTCACAATAATTGGCAGTTATTGTTTATTTTATAAGTGGCAATAACACATCACATTTCAATAAGATTGGTTGAATGGTTTAGAAAATCCCCTATTCTCTCAATGTTAAATAATAGTCATTAAATCCCTATTCACCTAATGTTAAAATCTATCAATTGCATGCTAATTGGGTGAACAGGATTTTCTTTTAACTGTCCATCTGATCTTTATCAAATTTGGTGGGAAGTTTACCACTTATAAAATAAATAATAACTGCCAAATATTGAGTATTTGTTAATATCATTGGAATTGTATGCAACACTTGTCTTAGAACTGTTTCAATTCTAAAGAAAATTGGTGTCAATGGACTATGTAGACATCTGTGAGATAGCATAATACTGTTACCATTAATGTTTGTGTGCTTTTGTTAATAAATGTATGCCATAAAAGTTGAGTAGGCCTAGTTATCTTTATATAAAGGTCCTTATCAATTATCACATTGAGGAAATAAACCTTATTAAATGTAGTTTCTTACCATTTACCCCACACAGAATTCTTACCGGCTAAATAGCCATATGGGGCCATACAGGCTCTTTGACCGGTTACCGGCTAAATAGCCCCTGGAACTATTTGACCGGTTACCGGCTACGGACCCACTGACATAATAATAATAAATAATTGCTATTATGCTTGGGGCTTTGACTGCCATGTTACTCTTTTTACTCTGAGTCGCCATTGTTTGGATGAGCTATCCTACTGCAGTATTCTGGGGGAAATAGAAGCATTTTGTGGGGGAAAAAAAGACACGAGATGCATCAGTCCCTCATCCTTTGATAAGTGGAGAGCTATTTGCGCTGTTTCTTCTCCAGTCAACAATGTGTTAAAGATGTGTGTGTCGCACCACTGAATGGGGGTGACAGGGTGCGAACAGCTGGAGACAAGTTGTAAAGCAGTAAGGTTACAATTGGTGTTAATAGATGCCTTCCTAAAGTGTGGCTCAAAATACACATTGAAAGACCCAGAAAGCCACTTCCCCGCTTGTCAAGTGTTGTTTTGCCACTATCAGCTATACATTAGCCATTTGAATTTTACCTGGATTTTCTCTAAGGCTATATGTTATTCCATTTGGAGAGTTCAGTAGGATGACTCAAACAGGCCATGACATATGAACATATGTATTGATCCATAAAAAAAGGTTAAACATAGGAATCGCTCCTAATTTAGTTTCAAAATGAGGGATTCAAAATCACCTGCTGCTGCAACATAGATTTACCAATTTATCAACAATACAAATTTACCAATTTTGTTATACACAGTTATCTGGGTATGATGACAATTAGGCTTTTGTCGAGTCAATGATGATGACAAAGCCTATGTCCGATTATTATTATTATTTGCACTTTCGGTACATTTAATTACCCTGTTTTGCAGATTCCCATTTACTACCTCTCTCAAATATGTTGCTCCTAAACATACGTATCCATTGAACACAACTAATTTTTACTATGCATTTTGGCTTAGAGCAGGTTTTCAAACCAGTGTAATAAAGCACATTTATAATGCTCAAGCGTACCTATACCATTTATAAAAAATTAAAAAATACAGACAATATGTTTCATAACCGTTGGCAAAAACAAAAGCATTAGTCTCACTTTTCCAAAAACTTTGTAGTCCATTATACAAAAATTTCATGGCAGCTTCTGGATGATGACAAAATGGAAAAAAAAATTCTGAAGGGAATAGGGGCACAAATACTCAAAGTAACAAATGTTTCGAATGATTTATGCACAGCTCAGGTTACTTTACTTTTTGCCCAAGAAGGATTTTGGAGGAGGACAGTGGTGCGAACCCTGGGGCTGCTTTTGCGTTGATGCTCAAACAGCAAGCAGGAGACGTTGACTAATGTGCTATGTGAGACCACCGCCATTGATATTTACCTCATTCCTATTTGCTTCAGCAGTGTCTCAACAATGTAACCGTGTTGCCTTTTCCCAACACATACACACGGGCACACACATACCTAGCAAAGGTATGGGCAATGCTTGGGGATTCAGTTATGACTTTTCCTACAGGCCCACCCATTGGTGCCTGGCGGCAAAAGGGGTGAGGGTGAGTGAGATGGAGAGGGGAGAAGGTCAGACTTAGAGCTGCAGGCAATGTAAAAAGAAAAAAAAGCTGTGTTTTCACTTGTCTGACTGATAAACTATCATACTTTTAACATGCTGACAAAGACAAATGATGCATGGAATGAGTTTATTCAAAAATATTAGTGCCTTGTGTGACTTTTGTAAATGCATTCAATAAAGGGAAGGTAACATCCACGTTGTTTAAATGACTTCATTTTGTTTTTAAATGACGTTGAGAATCTGCACACAGATTTGTATTATATTCTATTCTTATCATCAAGTGCCACTTTTTCTTTTGTGGGAATTAATTTGGCCATTTTTCGCGTTGAGACATTTTTTGTCATTTGAGACCCTGAAAAACATCATCATTATCTGATAACAGTTGTTATTTGAAATTAATTACACATCATTATACATACTACTTTTCAAGACAGAGTGTATATCACACATTACAGAGAAAATCTTGCTTTTGATGGGGTAGTTTCGGGATGGCGCAAACTAGACAAAAGCATTTTGTACTCGAGAAATTGGTGCACCGATGCAAGCAACTTGGATATTAAAATATGTTCCTCATGCAGAGACATGCAATGTACAAATGTGTTCTTTCAAAAACCACAGTAAATGGGACCACTATGGTGTGTTTCATTCACAGACCCTGTTGATCCATTGCAGCTGCAGTCCCTTTCTTCCTCATTTCGCCTGTCATCCCCGTGTCCTGCATCTCACACACACCTGCTGTCCAGTGTGGCATGGACTTACAGACAAGAGTTTGTACAGACTTATATTAACATCTGGACTGTTAAGGTAAAACATGGTGAGTTACCGCCACAAAACGGTTAATGTAGTCCACTCCTCAACAAGCACCCATTGAAGAAAATTGAGTTCTTTGAAATGTTTTTCGTGTGTTGAGAGAAGATAAGACGATCAAAGATGCAACTATTGAAAATAATGGCTTTGTGGCAATCATTTTATTTAAACGTTTGGAAGCTTGCGGCTAGAGTTATTGGCAGGCTTTTGTATCGTTTTTCTTTCGCTTTCTCGAACAGACAGGATGTTACCCTTTCAATCACTAGCGACCATATTATTGGACTTTAACCGTTAAGTGGTTTCACACGTACTGTTTTTGAGATCACCAACAAACCATGTAACAAACTCGCATGGTATTTTTTTTGTACGATGGAACCCAACTTTTGTCATTGAACAGCTTTCTCGAATTTCGCAATACGGGTTCTTACGAATGTGAATTTCTCTCCAAGTCAGTTTTTTTCATGGTACTTAAAGTAATGTCAGTATTGCTAGAATATACCAACACTCAAAAGCTAAGCAAGGAAAATTAAAGCCATTTTGGGCAAATTGATTAACTGGTGTTGATAGATATTGTCAGAGCTTGGAGTGGAAACATGTATTCCGATCAAAATGACTATCTTCCGAGTGAACATGTGTGACTATTATTTTCCTGCCAATTCTTTCAATCATTCAGCAAAATCAGATCACGTTTTTTTATGCTTATAAATATTGACCTTGTATGGAAGCCATGGATATTTGCTGACGGACATGAAACTTCAAAAGGACATAGAATACAATAATTTACCCTATCAAACTATAATTTCTATACTCAGGGATTCTGGAAGGCATTCCAAGACTTGGATATCTTTGAATTGAAAAACATTTCTGCTCGAGGGGAAAACTCGTAAGTTCCTGTACAATTAAATAACTAAAGACAAAATACCGATGAACAAAGAGTGATACAGACGGAGAGAGTGAGCACACCGAGCAATTACAGTTCATCAATGTTTAGTGGTGGTCTTTTTGAATGGCTTTCTAGTCTGTTTTTACGGCATTGAGTGGTGGCGATAAATGTTCACAGATATTAACTATAATTGTCTCTATGTAAAGTGTTGATTGCATGTAATCTCACAATTTAATGGGCATTGGTTTGACTAATGCATTAATTCCTTAGAAAGAGACTACTGTAATCCCACACAAAAAACAAGAGTTCATATTAAGTTCTGTTGACACTCAAGTCTGAGCTAAAGACTAGAGTTGATTGAAGTTTTGTCTTGCTAAGTAGATCAGGTACAAATGCAGGCATGTTTCTCTGAAAACAAACGACTGTGTATAAACTAACTGCGCTAAGCCCAGCTGACAGAACAATTAGATTTTTCATAAACGGACAGGATAAAAGCCTCTCCACCCTGTTTTAAGTAATCAGAGATTATAGGCAAATCTCACAGTAATGACAGGTTGGCATTTGAGCACTGCAATCACCTCTGAACTCTGCAAACATAACAAGGTCAAGTTAAAAAGGCTATCTTTCGCATTTTTAGCTGAGCCACATATATATTCTTGTTTGCTTGGTAGTTTATTCGCATGAAAACAAATGCTTGGGACTATTTTACAGTAATTGTCCTGTGTTTGGTCTTTCTCAAAACATAAGATTGTCTGTTTATGGGTCAATTTGGTGCTGTTAGCCACAATCGGACGGATTGTGGAGTGCTTTAACTGAGACCTGAGCCAAGTAGGACTCCCTTTTGTTGGGACTGACTCCCTCCTTCTTTCAGTCACTCTCTCTCCAGCTCTGTATTTGCCCACGTACACAACACACCCGCACTTGAAGGCAGTGGGATTACAGGATTTCGGAAAGGAGAAGTGAAGATTCCTGTTTTGGGGATCTGTTAAGGCTTAAGTTTCTTCACTGCACATTTTCTGGTGGGAAAAACTCCCAAGAGGAGATGGCCGTCTGAGTGTCAATCCAACATTAGCCTCTGCTTGGGGTAAACCCAAGAATATAGAATATAACTACATTTGTATTTATGTATATAATCTTTAGCCCTGCTTGGATTTCTTGGAGCTTTTGTTGCCCTCAAAAAGGAGATGCGGAACAAAGTGAGTGTCCATTACACTTGCAATAATGGGTCAGAAGAAGCTGCTAATTTTGCAGAGTGACACTTTTTAAAGATCTAGTGAGGCAAAAGGTCCCGTTTTAGCATCTCAGCTCAGTCAAAATCAGAGGCTCGTTCACATCTGTGTACTGTCTGACCAAGCTACAGGCAGCTGCTCCCTCTCATTATGCCCTAATGGATGGATCCATTTCCCTCTGACCTCATCCATCCTCGTTTAAACCCCCTTCCTCTTATTTCTTCCACCGTTAAGGCACTGGGCCAGTGTGGAATAAATGCAAGCAATCAAAATGCCTAAAAGATGCGCAGTTGTGGGAATCTCACTCTAGCAGAGACATTCCTCTTTTGTCATTCATTTTAGGTGTCATTAAATCACCTCAACCCGAGGCAGTTGTCACCTTTGTTTTGTGGCGTTCCCATTTTGATGTCAAGGAAAAGGAAGATGAGGAAGGGGTGTTTTTAGATGTGCCCACCTGTGTTTGCCTCTGAGTAAACAGAAGGCGTTGTTACGTGACGACAGCTTGTGGTTTGTTCTTTGGGATTGGATTTCAAGTTCTTGGTTCTTTTGATTTTCCCGCATGACACGTGTGAGTCATTAATAGTGAGGCATGTGTTTTGTCGGATTAATATTACTAGAGGTCTAATCTACAGATTTTTTTTTAACACATCCACATGTTTCGATAGAAAAAAATAATTGTAAACGACATGTGGCTGTTAGAAATTTGCGGTGAGATTGTCATGTTTCCTCTTTTTATCTCAAGTTCTCGCTTCATATTATTTTGCTGTCCACGTTTGCATGAAAGAAACCGAGCGAGAGAGCAACAAAAAAAGTTTGAATGAGAAATTAAAGCAAAATTGAAGCACATGTATGACTGACTGCCCATTGCAGATGTGCAAAAAAAAGTTTCAATGAGAAATTAATGCAAAATTGAAGCACATGTATGACTGCCCGTTGCAGATGTGCAAAAAAAAAACTCGTCTGATGATTTGAGTTACTCACTATATGCGATGAACACTAGGAATTGGTTGTACATGCATTAGTGTCAGTGAAGAAGGAGCGGTAAAAAAAGGGAAAATAGCAGAACAGCAGCAAAACATTTGGTTGCCAAGCAACAGGGCTTTTAGAAATGGCAGAACTGAGTTATGAAGAGTTGAAGTCCATTACTCTCGTTTCCAGATCTAGTGTTTGGTCTTGTGGTGTTGGGGGTTGAGGGGCGTGCTGGACGGAGAAATGTCTCCACCTGTCTGGATTTGTCAGGGCTAGTGAACAATAGCACAGGCTGCAATAGACTGTAGGGCCCTAGGGGCCCCAACACTCGCATATCAATGGACCCCACAGACTGGGATAACATTTAATGGGTTCTCAATACAATTGGATTCTTGGAATTTGGGAGGAAAATTAATTTTAAAAAACCCCAACCAATTTTGAATGTAAAGTACTGGATTAAAAGGTACACAAATTATTTTCCATTCACTGTTGGATAAATTGTTGAGTAGAAATGAGCTATTCGAGTTCTGCTACGAGGTTGACGATGTGAGCTCTTTTCATTTGTTGTCGCATTTCTAACCTGTAGACCACATGTGTCAAAGTGGCGGCCCGGGGGCCAAATGTGGCCCGCCGCATCATTTTGTGTGGCCCGGGAAAGTAAATCATAAGTGCCGACTTTCTGTTTTAGGATCAAATTAAAATGAAGAGTATAGATGTATATTAAATTTCCTGATTTTCCCCCTTTTAAATCAATAATTGTAATTTTTTAATACATTTTTCAGTTTTTAGTTCAAAAATCATATTGTAAAATCTAAAAATATATAAAAAAGCTCAAATAAACATGGTTTTAGATCTATAAAAAAACTGAATATTCAGGGATTTTAATCCAGTTCTTTTAATCCATTTATTAAAAAAAATCTAAATATTATATCTAAAATGGTCCGGCCCACGTGAAATCAAGTTGACGTTAAAGCGGCCCGCGAACCAAACCGAGTCTGACACCCCTGCTGTAGAGCGAACGTAAGTGAACACAAGATTGTGGTAAGAGCGTATTCTACGCATGCTAGCAGGTGTCAGAGAGCACACATCCCTTTGCGCACTCAAATAACGCACCGAGCCACATTTGTCAGTCAGATTCTGGCCAATTTGTCAAAGTCAGTGAAATGTCATCAGATGGACAGAAAAAGAGCCTGCAGAAAACATATTTTCAGAGCAAAGGTAATTCTGTCGACTTTGACATTTCATCCCCTCCAACCTAAATAGGCAGCCCACCTCCAAGTATGAGGCGAAAATGTAAATATCAAGGAAAATACCTTTTTCTTTTATTTCAAATTGTGAAACTTTTATCTTCTAATATATGGACTATAACATAATAAGTTATATCATTATTATATAATAAATAAGGTTGCATGTCGACCCATGGATTCAAATGGTATTTACATTTAAGTGAACATGTTGTACTCTATAATGTGACTTCTTGGTATTTGCCGTCGTTGTCGGTAGTGGAATGTTTCTTGACTGTAACATGTGCTTCTTGTTTCCGCTAAGCCTCCAAATGACTAGTATTAGTTAACAATGCATGGTGTTTGCTGTAGTTGCTCTGTTCCAAAGGGAGTGATATTTGCAAATTGCTGTTGGAAGGCTGTGTGAATGCTCTGCTTTTTCCACATAGTATATCTACATTGGCCATCTCATTGTTGCAATCACTAATAAAAGAATTGCACCCAAAACGTGAACTAGAAGATAACGATCGTGAGAAAACATGAACACGTTGCCTGAAAATTATTATCCATCACACTGTGTTTATTGCTTGGGGCTCCATTTTCAGCTGTGTAAGACCTGCATTGCATCACTTTGAAAGGTGTTACTAATATTTTCCCTGGGTATAATCATAACGCACCAAATTCAAATTCTTTAATCATCACTTTCAGTAGAAGCTGCTGCACAAGAAAATGGTGCACATTAATTATATTGCTTACAGAACTGTTAGCTAATCATCCAATCCCTATTTCTATGTTAATGTATCAGCTTAAGACAGCTCATATTATCATGGCGCACTGAACTCATAATGTACACGTGACCTCAACACTTATGAGCATCCATCTTCTTACTTCATGGAGCTCGTGAGCCTTTGGCAAGCTCAGCCGTCAGCGTGCTTCAGACGCACTAAAACACACTTTAGATCTAAAGCGGAGGGTCTTTTCCAGCATCAGGTCAAAGCGCCGCTTGAATGACTCCCGAGAAACATCATTTCAATTCTGACATGTAGCGTGACATGAACCCGCATGGGTTTCTTGCTTCTGGAAGTATGGTTGACGTCATTACAATCACAAAGCCAGTTATTTCCATAACTCCACCAAAAACATCGACAATACTGTGAGCAGGAACGCTCATCCATTTGTTTTGTTTTTTTCTAGCAGAAAGTGTCACATTTCACATCCCTTCTCAGGTTCTTTTGAGTCATTTATCTTCGAAGACTACACTTGTCAGAAGCCTCGATTTCCTCTATGAGAGATTTTGTCAACCAGCAGCAAAAAAAGAAGCAAAGAGATTCATTTTCTGTTTGTTTTAGGACCTTGCCAGAACAATCTATCTCACTCAGGAGACGGATTTATTGGAATCGATTCTTGCTGTACGTAACAGTAACTTAAGATACTTGTCAGGGGTTTGGTTTTTTTTAGGCTGCAACTAAGATTTTTGACAGTGGAGTAAATGTCTAAATGCACATTATTGAAAACGATAGTAATGATCAAGAGCTAGAGCGGGATGTTACTCAGATTTAATGCAAATTTGTGACCCTTCATCCAGAAACCAATCATTTTTTTGCTCACTTCAAAACATTTGGAGACAGAGGATCTTTTCACTTTCCCTGAACAGCAACTGAATGACTCCAAAACCTTAGTTGGACTTGGCCAGCGGCTTATAGCTTCAAAGCCGTGTTCACGGAGGGGAACAACTGCCGGGTTTGGCAGCTCACGTCTCGCCGAGGCACGAGTGGAGATTTTCTGCCTGGCTGAGTGGGAAAGACTACCGCATGGGGGCTCAGTGGATATTAGACAGATGTCAGCCACTCACTGCAGCTCATCACCTATCGTCACCCTTTAACTCCATAACTATACATGCCTGGATGTCTTTTTTTAGAGTGACTCTTTGACTGTGTCTTTGATGGCCAGTCTATCTGATTGTCTTATTTCCCACCTCAAAGGCGTTTATTTGCTGTGCTTGACTAGTGCCGACCGAGGTTATAATATATGCTGAATGATCATGTTAAAATGTCTCACTGTATTTATCCTTGCTGTCTAAAGGTTTTGCTTTAACATTTTAACTACAGTAAGACAATTATTCACAAGGTTCTTTCTTGTATAATGGGTTATTTTGAAGTAGCCCATTTGACAAAACATGGAATAGTAGTCACAGCTTTCTAATGTCCATATTTTGTAAAGACGATTTAATTTTGTAAAAATTGTGAGTAGAAGTTAGGTTATCCGTGCATTTGTGAGTGACAAAATTAGCAGAAAATAGACTTGGAAAGGGAACTTGATTTTTTTTTCAGAACGACTTTAAGTTCATTAGTGCACTATCTATATTGCAAGCTTACAGCTGATTCAGAATATCCTTAACTTCTGGATTCTCAACTTTTTAAGGAGAACTGCAGACAAAAATTTACTCCTGTTTTAATCATATAGCACTCTAAATGAAAGATTACGGTAAAATCCCTCTTGTTAATATTTACTACCATACCCCAACATGCTTTTGTCCTTTGAAATTTAAGATACGGCTTAGCCATTCTTATCACCTCGCCCGACGGACCCCCCAACTTGCCCACCCAGCCATACTACAATTTTTACACTTCAAGAAAGGCAGTGTATGAGGGCTACTATGTTATGTAACAGTGCATTCTTTTTTATTTAATTCGTGAATGTAGTAAATATAGACATTTAAAAAAAACAGAGTAAACTAGAAATATGAAATCACACACAATTCACAAATTTATAAAAAAAAAAAAACATAGCTATGGGGTAAATAACTCAGTTATGCATTACTGCCATCTACTGGTTCAGAAAACAACAAAATGACACTTTCTACCTGTGGAACGTATTCCGTTTTTCCACTTAAATTGCTGGTTTGGCGAAAATATGTACATTGTATATTGAGAACTAATAATAGTCAGGAAAACAGATATTTGAAACCTTTAAAATGGAATTAATCCCTTTTATTCTGATTTGCCATATCAAAACAAACATGAAATGCAGAAACAGAATTGACAGCATAGGAACTTGAAGCTATTACATTGTATTATTAGTATCATGATTCATTTGTACACTTTTCTTGAGGCTCGTTTTGTATCTTTTTCAATCCCTTTTATTCCAAAACACCTGCCCGCCGGTTGTTCAGTAACAGCGAGGATCACAAGCTGATTCAACATTATCTGATCACGTCACCCTACCTCTTTTGTATCCGCAGTTTCAAGCTCTTGAGCGCCTTACTTACGGCTTAATTACAGGTATCAAATAATGGCTGCAGCTGGCGCAGGACTGTGTGTACAGTGCAATATCTCATAAACATTGTATTATCACAGAAGGAAAAAAAAGCACAATGGGTTAGGCAAAGAGTATCTGTTTCCAAAGTAATGGCCACATGCTGTGCCAAATTGTAAGAAAACACGGACTGACTCGCGGCTTGGGAATAATCACACACTTAAAAGCAATAGTTTGATACACTGTATCCGCTGTCACAACAATTCACCTGCCGCCATCATTCAGCGCCGCCATTCACGGCCTCGCCCTCTTTTTTTCCGCCAGAGCAAATGGACGTGTCAGCACTTACTGTCCTGTATTGCTCGAACCTCAGGTGCAAAGTGGAGACACCCGCTGAACACCTTACCTAAGGCTTTTTTTCCCAAAGCACTTTTTTTTAAAACCGCATTGACAAAATGACCGTCCTTGCCTATTTGGAGCTCCGAGTTGGTAAACACGAGGCTGAAAGCTGCCACGGACTCCTTTAGAAAATATAACAAAACCACCTTTAACTGTAGCGACATGGCTTTCAATGCCATGCAAACAGAGCTAATCTGACCCAGGCTAACCTCAGTGCCCGCTGTGGTCATACAAGCGTGGTCTGATGACAGCTCCTGTTAAAGACTCCATTGTGTGGACGTGGTCGGAGTGGACAAACAAGAGAGTAGCGAGTCCAACCACACATAAGGCGCGATTACACTATTTATAATTTTAATCCCATTTAACCAATCACATTTCAGCCATTATTTGTTGCCAGGGTCAGAAATCTGCCTCAAGGCCTTTACAATCAGTTCTGCAGGCTCTGCTGCATTAAACAAGCGTCGATAAGACTGTTGCTTTAACCAATCAGAATTTGATTTGGTGACACCAAGGCCTTCTCGCAGGCGTAGGGTACGTCATCGCTTTCACCAACTATGATTGGCTAGTGATAGAGTGGACGAGCCAGAGCTACCAAACTGCATCTGGAGCGAGCTGCACAAGCAAATATATTGTTGTGTTGATTTAATAGCGGTTTTGTCAACCTGCAATGGCTGAAGGAGGAGAAGAAATTGATTTGTTTGCAGATTTACTGTCAAAGCCATTTTCAAGACAGACTTTTCAAGAAAACAAGCTGGACATCATTAAGAAAGGTCGGACACCTCCAAAGCAAGCAAGCCTGTCACAAGGAACATTTTCAGCACTAAATCGAATAAAAACGTATGCCAGAAATACGACAGGACAGGCTCGACTTTCAGCATTAGCTTCGATGGCCATAGAAAAGAAGGAGGATGGATATTGTGTACAGGTAAAAAGGATTTTTGGTGATTAAAATATGGCTATATTCCTAAATAATATTTCAATTGTATGAGGTTATTATTGCTGATTTTTTATGTGTCGCAGCTGTAGCTGCAGTAGAGGTTTTATGGCCATAAAATAATTTTTGAGGGTTGGTTTGATTCCGACAGCTGAAGGCGTCGCTAGGAAATTCACGGACCGCCACTGCACAAAACCAATCAATCTTAACAAACAGAGTCCGAGAACTTGCCAGTCTAGCGGCAGTACACGGCTGAACTATTAAAGACAGGTGAAGCCTAAGATATGAGCGTCTAGTAATAGTGCCGACAGACAAGTTGCTCTCAAAGTCTACGGGTGGACTTCTCGGCTTCCTCAAATGCTCCCGCCGCACTTTAACGATCATGCTCATTTGTCACAGCCTAACTGCGGGAGCAAAGGTGGTGTTGTGTCTTGTCACTTTGCACAAGTTCAAAGCAAAGGAAATAAAATACACTTGTAGAAAGGAATTTATGCTTGAATGGATTCTCCAAACTCCTAACTCCGCTTTTTAAGGGGGAATCTTAAACATATTCAGTAGTTAACACCATAAATCACTGTGTATAATAACCGTACAAATTGTGTGTTGATTTGCTGCAGCATTCACTATTTCCATATTCCTAAAATTCATGCTTAATTTATCTGGACAATGTTTTCAATAGTCCTCATACAAAATAAATTCTTGTAATTTTTTTCGGGGTAGGATGATTCCCTTTTTTTCATTGTGATTTTAAGACTCAATGGCAAGGCCAATCCATGCTAATGGTGTCCAGTTTGTTTGTACTAATGGCCGTTTATGTATTATACTGCAGTAATAGTCAATGATACTAAGAGTAATTTTTATTACTATTTTTTCCCAGATGGAGATCATTAAAAATAGTACAGACTTGAACATATGGACTTAATGCACATTACTATGTGACTAAGTGAGAATAATATAAAAAATGCTACATGAGATGTTGCAAATTTGGCCAGACTCAGTATGACATCAATCGAGTTGTGCAATTCCACAACGTAAAACCAACCTAGGATTGAGCCCTCGACCCCAGAACTGTGAGCCCGACAGGCTAACCGCTTGCCCACTGGACTGCCCACATATAATAAGTCTTTTCATATTAAAAAAAGAGGCAGAGGTCATTCAGGTCACTGAGACAAAGGCCTTTCTAAGCAGAGTGGAAGCCCTGTGTGCCAGGGATGACAGATGCAGAGCCGCGATTGGCCTGTTCCCGTACGGATGGGATTTGCTGTCAACAAGTCCCAATTAGTCCAATCAGAGTGGAAGGAAACAGCAGAGAAAGGATACTTTGTTAGTGCGTCTGTTTGTGAAGCTGGAGGCCAAAACAAAACGTAATCGGTAGCCCATTCTTCCCGTATCACGTTCTATGGCGGCGGATCAACCCAGTCTTGTCGTAGCATCGCTTTGTTGACGCACGCAACGGCGAGCGCTGACATTGTTTCAGCTTTAAATGTTGCCGCTGATGTAAATACTGCTGCCGTCTGCTTGGCTTTTGTGTTTCTGAATGCTGCTCAATGAGCGCCACTACTTCCTGACACAAATGTGTCATCGAGACCCTTTCAAATTGGGAACAAACACGGCCAATGACATAAGAAGCCGGCAGTTCACACCGGGATCCACGTGAGAACTTTTTAGTGAGGGTCCCCATGAGGGAGGAAACAAACAATTGAATTCCTGTTGACTAGTAACCTTTATAAAAAGTTGATAGTGAGGGGGAAAATTTGAGAAAATGAGATGGACAGCATACCTTTATAATCATTCTTATAATTAAATAGACAGGAAATTCATGATCACATCTGTATTCATTAAGCAAATAATTACTGGCTGACCTTGACCGGCCTACTTATCATTCGGGACTGAATGAGTGACGGGACATTGATCCTTGACCCACGGAAGTCACGTTACTAGAAAGGAACTGAAGGTCCGATTCATGCTGAAAATAGCAGTAGTCGCGATAGCTGGGATGGCGGAGGTGAAGATGGACAGGTAATTGGGGAGCTGGAGCAGAGATGTTCTTTGTCTCTTGGCCTACACATTTTGTTTTATCTTTTAGTATACGTATGTAACTGTAAAGAAGCATAAATACTAGAGTTTATGTATTTTTTCCGTTCACGAGTTGCAGTATTTGAGTGTAAGTGCGTTTGAGGTTGATAGTCAAGGAACTCTTGTTTTTTGCTTCGGTATGTCTCTCAGAAAAGAATTTCTTGAAGATCAAAGAAGGAAAAGACCAGCCCAATCTCAATCACCGTCTGTCAAACCAACAAGCCGAGAAAAACCTACAAAAAAATCACTAGGAGTCTGGACAATTCATTTCCTGAGTGTTCTTTAGCCTAAGTCATTGATCAATCTGTACAGTCCGATAAAGTTTGCTTCAATATCTGGATCAAAATGTGTCTGAGGTCTAAATAGAGGATATAAAAGTCATCAAAGCTAGTGTTTTTTTTTCGTAAAAAAAGTTGGCTCATCTCCATTTCGAAGTATAATGCATCTTTTGTTATGATCCAAACACATGGTCTTACATAAGCAGGAGAAAATATTTAAAGGCCCGTGGAGAGTTGTCTTGGAGGTGGTATTCTGGGAAGATAGGGGACCAAATAGTATATCATGTATATGGAGTGTGAGATTGACCTGTTTATTTTTCTGGTCGGACACATTTTTTAGAAAAACTCGTACGCAAATGAATAAGGGTCTAAAACTGCTTTAAATTTCAAACTTTTAAATCCGTACCCTTTCCTTAGTGCAAAATGCTAAGTAAAATTAGCTAACCGCATAGTTTTGTACTTTGAATACCAACATTTATTGGAAGAAAATAAACATTTCCAAATTTTAAACAAGAAAAATAGGACGTCTCTAACGCAGTGATTTCAACAAATCACAGAATAATATTGAAATGCATCTTAGATATCATCTTTTTACTTTTCGAGTGCATCCTCCTTCAGGATTTTAACTCACGGCGCAAACATAACAACCTGACAGTCAAACATTTTTCAGAGGAGGAGTTCATTTTGCCTGAAGAATGTGGAGCTGCTAGCTTTTGCATACCTATCCAATCCCTACAAAACTAAGGTGAAGGTCTTCAGGCTGAGATCTCCTGAAATTAGACACCAACAAACTTTGGGTACACTTTTAATTTTTATTTTATTTTAGAGAGATGTTAGTGTGTGATTCTGTGTCTCCGTCAAATGAAATATACACCGTTTCAATTTTAATAAGTCCCTGCATGCTATTAAAACAGCAACACTTGTGCTATTCTTTTCAGCAACCTTCGTATAAAACTGACAGGGCCTTTGTTTATTAGCTAGTCAGCCATAGAGTGCGCTGCCAGGTTTATTGCAACACTCACTAATGCATTCTACTTAACCACATTTATGCCTGTCATTTTTTTAAATAATTGGCCGACTTCCCAATATATAATTTGATTAAAAAAATGCCATTGAAGTATTAGTACTTTAGGTCTTAGAAATTAATGACATGGCACTGTACTAGTACCATATTGAATGAAATGATACTCATATACGGCCCCATTAACGTCAACTCAATTTCATGTGGGCCGGGCCATTTTAGATATATTTAGATCTTTAAAAAAATAAATGGACTAAAGGAACTGGATTAAAAGCCCTAAATATTCATTTTTTTATAGATTATTTGAGCTTTTTTTCTTAGTAACAGAAAATCATTTATTTAATATTTGTTTTTCATTTCAAAAGGAAACCATTTTTTATTATGTTCCATATTGAAGTGGAAAACAGAAAATATTTTTATATATTTTTAGATTTTGCAAGATGATTTTTGACCTAAAAACACAGAAAAAAATGGATTAAAAAATGCAATTAATGATTTAAAAGGGGGGAAATCAGGAAATATAATATACATATATATCTACCATTTTAATTTGATCCTAAAACAGAGAGTTGGCACTCATGATTTACTTTCCCGGGCCACACAAAATTATACAGCGGGCCAGATTTGGCCCCCGGGCCGCCACTTTGACACCTGTGGCTTAAATAATAAAATTGTAATATTCAAGAGACCTCTCCATGTAAAATTATTATTTTACGCAAACAGTGCTGTGGCAGGGTCTCAGCTATCCTTGCTAAATGAATAAACTCCACATCCCCTGAGGGATCTAGTCTGTAATTTATGGTCCCACAAAAAAAAGGAAAAAAAGTTGCGACAAGGACTTATGGCCTGCGAGCTGTTTGTGTTAGCTGCCCTGCAAAAGGGATCACATTATCAGCTTCACCAGTGTGTGAATTAGAAAGGGAAAGAAAACTATCAAGTGTGGGTGTGTGAGAGAGAGAATATTTGTTGGAACGTGTGTGTGTGTGTGTGTGTGTGTGTGTGTGTATTTGTTGAAGCCTTGGGGATATGGCAGTAGTCTTGTGGCAAAGCATCGCCATATGGTGAGAACATTTTGAAAATTAATGTCGCAATTCTCTGTAGCTGCAGAAGCCAACAAAACAAGAGCCGCTGCATTAAAGGAACATTTGCGTCAAATGCATAATATTATAGGCAGAGTTGCAAAGTCACTAATGGGTTGACAGATGTTATGAGCAAAACAAAACAAACAAAAAAACACCACAAATGTTACATCAAGATGATTTATTTGACCGTTTAGGTTTATTTCAGCTTTTCCTGCCTGATTTGTGAATCCCTGCAACATCTGTAGTCACCACTATACAATGAAATACATCTAATGCCTCAAAGTGGTCTTCAACTTGGTTCCCAGGCTGTTTTTAGATGTGTTATGTCCATCGGCAATGATCATAATTCCAAGGTCATGGCTTCTAGATGGCTTTTCCACTATTAGGACTCATTAAAGCTCATTAGACTTCAGCTGTTTGTCTCGCTTCTCCTCATACATGATTATGGACGCATAACCAGAAAAGATGGACTGTCACATATGCCCACACAAATAGTCTTGCAAGCCCACAGCGCATCTTTTGGTACAAACGCATAGCATGGCAAATGGAAGCTGTGGAGAGTTCGTAGAAACCAGTGTTTGGTAAATGGAGAAGGCTGGGAGTCAGGGAGTGGAGTGGAGTGGAGTGGAGTGGGCAAGAGTAGCAGGTGTTTCATTTTCAGGCCCCACTGGGGGCATTCCTCTATTCTCAACCACGGGCCAAGGTGGCGCGGCTGTCTGGAAACAAGTTCATCAACAGCCCGTGACACGAGATGAGGTATCAGTGGTGGGAATCCAATTCTCTGTCACTGACGACCTGTTGTTGCATGCTGCTCGAGCATCATCCATTATTTTAAGAACATTCAGAACTTCTGCAGCAATCGCTGGCTTTTATCCTTGCTTATTTATGCTCTGAGGAACTATTGATTACTGGATTAGCACTGATACGCTAATTTACTCTTTATGGGCATTTTGGAGTGTTACATTTAACCCTTTGGCTCCTCGATGCTTGGAGGATTTATTGCATTTTGTAATGTATGAAGGTTCTATTTACCTCTTTAGCATAATTTTCGGATTTTTTCCATCCAAATTGACCAATATAAGATTTCTGAAATAATTCAGATATTTATTATGAATATTTTTTCTTGAGCAATGAAAACCGTTTTGGAGTTTCATAGCCAAAAAAACTCCAAGAAAATGTTTGTTTATCTGTGCTCGTCTTTTGTTTACATTTAATAGCTGTTTTGCAGAGGGTGATTATTTCTTCAGGCTAGCGAGAGATGGCGGCACCTAACGGAGTCTTATCATTATTTTTTGTTTCTACAGTGTTTAGGGAGCATGGTGCTATATTCAAAACGTTTTTTGCCACCCAATGTATTTTTGCTATTTAGGCCTGTCATGAGAACGTTTTAATTTTCACAAAAATGTGCTTTAGGCAGTCATAAGGTTAAATCGTTCTTTACGCCTTATTCCGGTCTCGCATAGAGGTAAATATGAGACTATTGGCAGTATTTGTAGTGAAGAGGTTTCTTTGTTAGTTTCTCATTTTGTCTCATTAGGATCATGCCCAAACGTTGTAAAAGTAGCAGTGCAACATCACTTAGTTGTCAAGAAGAATATCAATTTTTTTAGATATACTTGGATTACAATTTTCCACAGTTAAATGTTTTTAACAGTAAGATTTTGAGTTACTCTGAGGAGAGAAGTAACGAGGATTTTAACAGGAAGACCATGTTGATGTGCCAGATTCATGGGTCACTGGTATGGTTGTACTTCCCTGCTGGCTGCCATGTGCTGAAGTGTAACAGCCAGGAACGAGATGCTGAGCAGAGGGAGATGATGCGGCAGGAGGGGGACTTTAAGCAGGGGAATGGGCTGTTACAGTCCATTAAAGTACAAGATAATAATGGTGGGAGGTAATACAACTGCTGCAGCAGGGGCTGCTGTCCGAAAGCCAAGAAAGTTTCCAGTGTGGATTTACAATGAACTTTTATGATGGAGCTGGATTTTTATATTATTTTCCAGTGCAATCCTAAAAAAAAATACAATAAGTACCTGTTATTTGATTCTCTCTGTGCACAGCCTATATACGTATTAGCCAGTATTATCATTTTGCCATAAAAAGTAGTGGTTATAATTACCCTGTTTGCTCTTTAATCAAATAAATGCTACAAATATAGAGTGAGACAAAACATAACCATATTTGTTGTGAAAGAGCAGGAGTTTATTTACTTTATGTGTTTCTGTATAGATTAATATCACCTGTGTACGACCTTAACATTGTTGAATGCTGTTCCATATCCCCACCCTTTACTGTGGGATATCAGATATGGTCAGCGGCTATTTAGGAGGTCACAATGGGCCTGTCTGGGTTCGTGAGATTAATGAAGACTGCTTTCTGTGGCTGGGAGGCTTTGGGGATTCCATTTTCTTTCTACACATGCTTCTCGAGTCTACTTAAACTCAGCCACGCACGAGACTGCTCAACACTCTGTAGGACAACAACTCGCCTGAAGTTGTGGATGATCATTTTTATCATGATTTCACTGTAAATTTATCAATGTTAGCCCAGATTTTTTTCTTCTATAGAAGCACCTGTAAAAAGCTTAGTTTGGTTGCTATGATCTTAGAAAACGTACAGCACGCGATATAAGCTATCAAGTGGAGTCTTCTATGATGACGTGGGTTCCAGGAATTTATTTATTTACTCCTCAAACACTGAGCTTCATCACCCCGATTTGGGAGTCAGTGCCCTGGTTGTAGTTAGAACGTGGAGGTGACCTGACACACGATCAGATCTTTGTATCGCTATATAAATCATAGGTGTTGCACCCAGGGGACGATTGTACAATGCTAGACATGTCGTGAACTCTCCAGCCTGTTGTGAACTTGCCCCAAGGCGGGCGTATCAGATGTTGTTGGCCCTATGTGCTGCTGTCAGCGTATCGGCTCCTCAAATGAAGGGTGGCAACTTAAGAAAAGAACACATCACCTGCAAGTTCACATTATAGCCTAGCCTTGTACTCACTCTGGGGATAATGTAAAAAGGCTGCAGGGTGGAAGACCTTCACAAACAGTGATAACTATATGCCTTGTCCCTCCTGGTTCCATTATGTTGCTTCTTCTCTGATTTAGATCATTGTCTTGTTGCAATGTTCATCAGAATTTAAACTTCAAACATAAGAGACATGGCTTCCAATTAATTCAGCAAAGTATCAAACATTAAACATGTGAATTTATTATTATTATCATTGTTATTAGCAAGCTGTCCAGGCCCTGGGGTAGCAAAGCACACCCAAACACTGATACTCCTTCCACCGTGCTGTGTAGTCGTATTTATTTTTCTCATCTTTCATGTCACATTTCGCAACTTTGGGGTAGCTTCATTTCAGCACAAAGACAACCATCAATAAGCCCATAACAAATAACCCGTCGCTCGTAATATTGAAGTTTTTTGCCTGGACATATTGTTCAGCAGCTGTTGAGTGTTTGGTAATAGGAAAAAAAAGTCTCAAGACACCTGCGGGATCTAAAAAAATATTTTTTCTTCCAGACTAAAATTAATGTTGTAACTCAAATAAAGCACTTGCAACAGTCCCAATATTTGGCATCCCACAAAGGTATCACCACATGTAGTGTACAGAATTGCATGAGTCATTTGCCCTCTCAATGTTTGTATGCGTGTGGACATTCAAGGCATGTGTTAAGTGCAAGTGTGTGCGTGGAGCATGTGTGCGCGTGCGCTTTTGTGCGCGCAGCAGCTTAGCGGGTGTGAGATGGCTATCTGCGGCCATACATCAGGGCCAGTGTGGCAGCGGGCCCATGTAATTATTGAGTCTCAATGGGACACTGTGTTATTTTGGCCCAGGGTGAGATACTTATCTGGCCCTGTCAGCATCCACCTGGATGGATGATTCTCACTCCTCCGAGAGAGGCAGCTCACCTTCCTTCAGCATCAAAGCCAAACTGGACATTTCTCTCACAGCCACACAGCTTGGCCAAATGAGCTCACGGTGCCAAATAATTCTGCAAGGGCATGCCGGAGCTCCTTTTGGCCGCTTACGCTGGAAAATCAATAACGCCTGCCAGTCAATTGGTCCATCAGAAATGTGTCGGCTTTTCATGCTGTCACATCGTATTGAGTAGAGTTAGAATAGAGACATAGTAACATTGGACACATATTGTCACTGGCTTTAAATAATTACCTTTTAAAACTTGTATGAAGATAAAAAATATAAATATGAGAGATCAAGTGATTGGAAATCGAATATACCCCCTATCACATCAATTGAATGAATGCAAGCACATTTCAGTCTACTTTTAGACATCACCGTTGCTTGAGTTCAAACATGGAATTTAAAGCACTTATCTTGAGGATCACTTTACATTCTGCAGTTTGTTTGTGATGGGTTGTATAATTGCCTGCTCCAAAATCTTTCAGCACTTTCCTTTATCCTGCCAGTAGTAAACACACTATGCGTATACAAACATTTTTCATAGAAAACATGTACATAGTTGTATTAAAGCTGTCACTTGGAGAGATACATCTTCTACCTACTCTCTTGCAGTAATAAATCAGCCAAAAACATTCATATTAGTTGAGAAATAGCTCATATTTACAATTGTAAGGGTTCAGTTAAATAGGGCCATTCTGTCACTCATCAAGAATGGCTGAACGCAATCCTGACATTAAGCTTTGTTACATGTATTTGCTTTTAACCAGTCCATTAGGTTCAGATAAACTCTGTCTACCTCAGCAGGTAAAAACCGTGCAACCCCGCCCTTGACCTTTGCCCCTGTAAACCCCCCTCCATCCTACCACTTTACAAGCCATTCAGCAAGCTAGTATATATATTCTACTATATGGCTTCATTAACACATATCTGTCTGTTTGCTCCGCACATGAACAAGGCAGCAATTTAAATTGAATGAATAACTGTCCAATCGCAAATGGAATGAAAAGCTGTTGGTGTCAGTCAAAAACCAAGGTTCACTTGTCCCAAATCCTTGTCAGGAGTCACAAAACCATAATATTATGATGAAACCATGAGTGAACATATTTCTAATCATAGACATGACAGTTTAGGTCAGCGGTAGTTCAATAACACATAGTGTTCTTCCACCCCCAACTGGCCTGGGATGGTAAGAACACATCGTTTCTTGTTCTCTCCAGTTTACTACTGGTCGACGGCATCTCATCTCCGCCAATGACCAGTAGATTGACAAACCCTCGATGAACCATTGCGTTAACTAGTTCTGCTTTACAAATCTTACAACGCATGCTCTATATTGATTAGGCGCTGTTCCGAGAAGTCGTGCATGAGTGCATAATTTTCACGATTTTGGCGTGTGCGCACAACTTCAAACCAATCTATTTAAGATGGCCATTCTGTAGTCAGCATTGTATGTCTGTGTGTGTTGAATCTGATCAAGGCCCCTGTTAAGCCTCGAGGTGTTCTAAAATCCCCACACAGCCTTGCGGCTTTAGCAGTGGTCTTTGCAGAATATGTGTAAACAGCTAAGGGCACCAAGTGTTTCGATCAAGCAAGCAGATAGCAGCTGTTTGAACAGAGACCTGTGACCAACTTTTAAGCGGGGCAAAGAGACAGTGCAATAAGAATGAATCCAAGATCTTGCAAGCTGCCTTTGGCCTTTATAGTTTACAGAAAGAGCAATACACAAATTCCATTTTTGTATTTTAATCGCACTGTAACTTCTCTCTGTATTTATTCATGATTACTTGGAATAAGACATTATAGATTTGCTTGAATTGAAACTATAGTGTAGCTGTGCTATATATCTGAGCAGTTATTGCTCTTTATACTGAATATTGTTGGAATTTTGTTTCAATGTAACATAAGTGTAGTTTTTGAAGGTATTCTTAATGTACACATACATACACACATACAGCTTGTATGTATGTGCAAGTACAAGTTGGCAAATATGCTACAAGAAAAGTTATAAATGGAGGTAAAGGTAAAGTAAATCAAATATTTAATATACAAAGTTTTAAAACATCGTTTAGTGATAAACATTTTTCTCATTTTGAATGTGGAATAATGTGAGGAGAGGGCCTTGCCTTCTATTATTGTTTTTAAATAAAGCATAGTAAATATTCACTAGTAAATATGTATAAACAAGTTTGGTTATGATGTCCATCTGCTCAAAACCAAAGAATGGAAAACAGTAGAAACAAACCTTTTTTATGATGTTCATGTCTCAATGGCTGGGAATGAATATAGCTGATTGCCAATGTACTTTCTTCTGTGCAATTGAATAAAATAAGAGAATAAATAACACACCGTAGAATATGTGCTGGTGGTCACATTACTATTTTAATGCCAAATCAAAGTCATGCCAATCTCGGCATCTATCTCGAGGAAAATGTGTGAATGTGTTTTTGCGTGTGTTTAACGTGTGTGTGGTCTTGTTTGCCAAAGAACAGAGGAAATGGTCTGTAATGTTGTGGACACACAGGTGTGTGGAAGTTGAAAGCGTCGGGCCTTAGCGTCCGCCGAGTGGAGCTGACAGCCCTCCCTGTGATGAAAAGCGCCCTCGTTTAGCAAAGCCAAAGCTCTGAAATTAAAGAGGGCGGTGACAGTAAAAGTTAGGAAGGTCATCAAGACCTTTGCACACACACGGCAGACAATGAAAGACAAAGATGGATGACTACAGGTAACATCCATAAATTACTTTTAACATTGTGTCTCTCCTTTTTTTGGGGATAGATCACCACTTGGGTCCAGTCCATCACCTGAAGGTGCAAAGATGTTTGTTCCATCTTCACTAAAGTAAGGTCAGTCGAATTTTGTTTAGTTTTAAAGGGCCCAAGAGCAACAAAATTAATAATATCAAAAATATGTGCAGATAGATATTGTTTTGCAATTGCACCTGACTCACTGAATTTACAAATCTCATTTATAAAAGATGAGCTTTTATATTATGATTATTTACAAAATATTAATCAGGTACACAATTTTTAGTTGGTCCTCTCAAATTATAGTTTTAAGCAGAATTGTAGTGAAACGATTAACCTGGTAAGTGATGGGTTTTTTTCTTGGCAAAATATATGAATTTTGTGATATGAAATGACTGTGTTATGATAGTTAACATGTGGGATTCACGCATGGCAGGTAAGTTGTGTTAACTAAAAACAGTTTTTTCCAAGTCACCAGGCAATTTGCAATGACTAAGTAACTTGAAACCCAAAAGTACAACTTTTTGGGCTTGGGGACATCTTTTGAATTAAACATGACTACATCAATAATACATCTTCAGGTCAAGTACGCATATTGAATCACCAATCATAATTCTTCATACATTTATAACTACGACTAACCTATGGATGTTCTGGTCACCCATGGATTACATTGCTGCGGGCCTACACTCATTGTAAATGAAAAAAAAAAGATATTCTTGCTTTCCTTCCCGACTCAAACTGACCCTTTAGGATTCTCTACACTTCAGAAACGGTGTCAGGAGATTCTCTTAACAGTCATTGGAGACGTTTGGGTTGGCAAGGTCATTCTTCCTGCTTGGTCAGCCACATGCACGATCACACACAGATACTCATTGTTCAGTCTGCTTGCTATCAGCCTAAAACGCTCCTGGCTATGAATCAATTGAAGGGAGAAAGAGAGACTGAAAGTCAGAGAGATCGCTTTTAAGTAAACAGAGGTGAACAGGTCTCCGTCACTGGTCAGATTTATTGGACTGGCAGTCGACCCGAACTGTCCTACGCTCCAGTGGCTTAGCTTGATGTGTTGTGGCCAAAGGTTGAGGGGTTACTGACACCCGGCCCATAAAAATGTTAATTGACTGGTAGTAGCCTAAGACAGGTGAACTGGAGGTCACTCTCTGGGAACAGCTTTTATTCATTCATTCATTTTCTGTACCACTTAGCCTCACAAAGGGTCGAGGAGGGTGCTGGAGCCTATCCCAGCTAACTACGGGCACCAGGCGGGGGACACCCTCAATTGGTTGCTAGCCAATCGCAGGGCACAAGGAGACAGACAACCATTCACACCCATAACGAGGGGTAATTTAGAGTGCTTGTTATTATTATTTCATGTCAATGAAATGATGACATAATGCAATGATGTTGATAAGAAATAAATGTTAAATCTTGCACTGCCAGACAGCAAATTGTTGGAGAATTTTTAAGTTGTCAGTGCAGAATATTAAATCTTGCCGATCATAACAAGGAAAGATGGCCATTGTTGGCAATCTGTTTCCCATACTTTATGGGGACATTTTGTCCTTGGTGACTTGATGAAATATGAGAGCAGCACTCAGATAATGACAGTGCGATGTTTCAGATATTTTGTATTTGCACTTGAACAGAAAATATTCCCCTCAGAAGCATTAAACAGATTTTAGTTCACGCTGACCCGCCATGTTTCAATGACAGCTAAATTGATTCCATGACATGAGTGGGTAATGTGCGTGAGAGCAAAAATGGGGAGGGGGCAAGCCCACTGATTGAGTCACAGACATTGAGAGGCAGACACAATCAAATCTGGCTGTGTTGATTCATATCATTTAATAAAATGGTGAGTCAATCATTCTGCAACTCTATTTTTCTCTCATCTTTAACAGCACCACTCATTTCCTAAGTGTCCATCTGATTGCTGCATCAAGTGAATGGATTATCAGGATATTCCATTTTCATAGAATTCTTTGGAAAACAGGGCAAACTATTCAGCAGAGAATTGCGATATGAATCAGATTTGAATCCAGTCTTTATTTAAGTCAACTAATTTTTGTTCAACTTGTTTCAGTATTAAACCAAAGGGATTGTCCAGATCTAAAATCTCTGATGTTTTTATGCTATCTCATTTAAGCCACCAAGTAGTGAACCAAGCTTTTTTGAAAGGATTCCAGGATATTATTACAAGCAGATGATAGATCACATGCGTCAAAGTAGCGGCCCGGGGGCCAAATCTGATCATTTTGTGTGTCCCGGTAAAGTAAATCATGAGTGCTGACTTTCTGTTTTAGGATCAAATTAAAATGAAGAGTATATATGTATATATAAACATTGTTTTAGATCTATAAAAAACTGAATATTCAGGGCTTTTAATCCAGTTCTTTTAATCCATTTATAAAAAAATATATCGAAATATTATATCTAAAATGGTCCGGCCCACGTGAAATCAAGTTGACGCAAACCAACCCGAGTCTGACACCCTTGTGATAGATGATGCCTTAAACTTGTGCTTCTCTGACAGCTTATTTATTGTGACAGATATATTATTTTACATCCTTCTACTGGCTAATTCATAATTTCACAAAAGAGGCAGAAAAACGGTGACTAGAAATAAAGATGGCAATAATGTGGTTTCACGTAAAACTATGGAGAAACAAGTTGACAGAAACAATACGTATTTCTTTTCACTGTTTCTCGCAATGTTTCAACGTCATTGGATTTGGCGTGTGCAAAATCTATCCCTGTGGAGATAAAAACTGAAGGGCAGACAACTTGGATCAGGGTGTACTTGATATTCAGATAGATGTCAGGAAGGGCTCTCATAGCTTGCCACTGTCTTATTTATGAGGCTAATGGTGTTCAGCTCCATGGCTAATCATTTTTCCATGCACGATGAATCCGTTTGTGGAAGACACCAAGCATGCCTCCTATTGGCCAGAAGGCAAGATGAAGTTATGGATGGTTATAGTATCCATAAATGAAGAGACTATGGGCATTTCATTAAGATGGAATGATATAGTTTATTCACCAAAGTATGTTTAGTTATTTATTTGAAATAACTCCAGTCTGATCAATTCCATGTAATTCTACGGAGTGAGCTAGTGGGCTTTGTTCAGACAGGCCTGGCCTCGTCACTCACTCGGAGACACTTTGACAACACCTTTTGTCTTGTCCATTTGACTGGAGGTGAACCCGAATAGTTGGACATGATGGATGACATCCTACAGGAGAGTGACTGAGGAAAGACAGATCACACTTTACTTCTGTGCCACTATCACACACTCGCTTGGCACTTTCGAGGTCACTACAAAAGTATAGATTTCTAAAGGGAGACATCTTTATCTATTGTGTCAGCAAAGGAAGTAGCGGGTCAACCCACTGAATGCTACCAGAAGAAAGGGTGGACATACCCGTTAGAAATAAATGGAATCTTTCCGTGAAGATGTTCTTCATAGCTTTAGTATTGAAATGCATACCTGTCAACCTCTGCCGATAACTGCCCTTATAAATGATTATGATTCCCCTTACAAACCCCCCAAAAACCTTACAAACACCGTACGACTCGTACGGTGTTTGTAAGGTTTTTGGGGGGTTTGTAAGGGGAATCATAATCATTTATAAGGGCAGTTATCGGCAGAGGTTGACAGGTATGGAAATGCAAAGTTGAGCCATCCAGGAAGTCATAGACTTTCCCCATAGGTACTAACACTACCAGAAACACTTATTCATATTTACAACTTCAATTCTGCCATTCAATGCCAACGTTTTTTTAGTGCAAGGCTTGCTAAGCTCAATATATACAAAGCTGAGGACCAGAATGCTCATTCTTGAGGTCGTTTTTCTTGTCTGTATCATGTAAACTGACCACTTGCTTATTTTCCTTGCCTCAGCACACAGATACTATGCCATAGCGAGTAGAATCTGGACAAGCCCTATTAATCATTGCGTAGAATGTTTTTAGTCGTATGGCTAGAATGGATTGCTGTTTGTTTAACATGTGTATGATGTTGATTTATCTTTCCTTGTCATGGTGCATGTGAGCTTCATGCACATACCAAGCTATTGTTTGCATTTGGGGTGTGTGTGAATGTATATGTGACTTGCATTACCCTATTCCTGCACCCAATGACTAGAAGGATACGATATCATAAATCCATTAATCAAAGTTACAGAACGAAGCTGTACCGCTTTTTGGTGTGTTCAGCTGTGGTTTCGTTATTTGTTGTATTCGTTGCAAAAGTCTTTTCAAATTTATGAAAAATAAATTCTGTCAAACGGACACATTGTGCACTATGTACTGCACATACGCAATACTTTTTGATTTAAACTTAATGACATGGTTAAATAATTAGGTTATGTTAGAACTTTATTTCATCCCGTATTCGGGAATTTTTTTGGTTGCAGTAGCAAGACAGACACAAGACACACAAGACAATGTAGAACTAGGTAAATAATTACCCTTATTTTACACGTGTACTTCAACTGAAGTGCAGTTTGGGTGCACTTTTGCCAACTTTGGTATACTAATGGTGCTTGGAGAGCCTTGCTAGGGATGCTTGCAGTCTTTCACATGTTGCAGTTACAACCTGTAGCACCAGGTGACGCTGTTGTGCTGCAGTGGACACCTGCAATCCAACTATAGAGTCATGGTTGGGTCGATTGTGTCTCAAGGGCCACATCAGCACTCAGGAAGCAACTAGCAAAACTGCCCCTGGCTGATAGTCATCAGCTGGCCCCTCACACACTCCCTTCTCTTCTTATGCGCATGCACGTTCACACGTAGATGGTCACATTTACAAATTGCTCTGCTTGTGCCAGCTCTCATTATTCACTGTTTAAACTTGGTTGAGTCATACACAGCTGTGCGTGAGCTTTCTAGCGCTCTAAATGTAGCGATTATCTTTGGAAGGAAGGAATACGGATAGGTTCTCGTTACGGTTCGGACTGACCAACATGTCCATTCACTTCTGACTCATATCCTCCATGACTCTTCAAGGCTTGGATTGAAAAGCACAATAGGGATGGAATGGAGATGAGAGCATAAGAAAGAGATGGTGCTCCCATCCCAAGTTGAAGACAAAGCAACTCACTGTCTTTATTGTCGCATCACATGCACACCAATGAGCCAATGTGTGTTGGCGTGGTGCTGCGTTTGTTGTATGTCAGTGAGAGTGAGGAAGGGAGGGTGGCTGTTTATACTTTGCATTTAAATGACACTCCAGACAGTGTGCTTGTGCATTTCTAATGTGGAATGTAGTCCCTGTTTTCTTTTGATCACTTTTGTGGCACGGGTGAGTGTTTTGAGTGCTCTTCAGGTGATACATTGAAAATCAGTGTGCACTCACTCGCATATCAAATTTCATCGTTTAATGTCCACGTTATATTAGAATTTATTGACGGAAAGTTTATCGTTTTGAAACTTGACACTATTGTTTTACCGCGGACTTCAATCCACCATCTTGGAGAAATAAACAATGAAGGAAGGTGGCTGCCGCAGGATGTTTTTTTGGCATCATTCAGCTTATTACCTTTGTTTTGTGGGTGGCTTTGCACAATAGCTTTTTTTTTTTACATATGAGAAAGACTTGATAAATGAGAGAGTAGAGGAATCTAATTTCGGACAAAGCCATCGCATCTTTCTGAGGAAACAGTGTTTATGAGGTGATGTGATTGATGACTACAGCTAAGTAGAAGTGTCAGTGGAATAACATTATTCACCTTCTTCCTCAGGCCTCGAGTTATCTTCACTATCATTAGTCAACTAGGAGATGGAGATTTCTCTTTCTCTTTCCTGAAAACAACCTCATCGTTGATATAATGTAGACGAGATTCCGGAGTGATCGTTGTCAGAGAAGAATTCCCTCTGCGTGATCTTACATGTAATTCCATTAGTGTTTTATTGTTTTTTTTTGCCTGTGATGAAACAAGGCAATTAGTGGTGTAGATACTACATGGAGGAAAAAAGCATATATTATCAGTAGTGTGCGGACATGCATTTCCCCAAAGCAAATGCGCGATAACTGACTAAAAAGGTGGATACTGAGATAGAAGCATTTTCCGTGTGTCAGACCTAAGTATAATTATGGTTTCATTCATTAGTGTATCTTCCCGGCAACGTGTTTGGAAGGATGCCACTTAGCTCAGCTCTTTCTCCTCTAAAATCCCTTCCCAAAAATCACGGCTGAGCCTCTTCTTTCTCATCTAAACCCCCACTCTACTCCACCCGGCTGACTGTCCGCATGTCTTGACAGCTCATAAGGCAATGCGGCACATCAAAGCATTGGTAGCCCTTAACCAAGTCATATTTTGCTTCAAATTACTTCCCGTAGAGAGGGAGAAACAAGATAAGGAGGCAGGGGAAAAAAAGAACAAGGAGGAGCAAAGAAAGTCATGACAAGCAACGCTCCCTCAAGATAAAGTAGCATGGCAAAAAAAAAAACGCTAACTTTATTTATCTCAGAACCATGTGAACACTCTAACACATAAATCAAATGAAGAGCATGTAGGAAATGACTATAAAACAAGCTTCACTATTGTTAAATGCAAAAGAAAAATGAGAGAAAATGTAAACATACGTAACGTACTCATGCAGAACCATAGTAAACAATGATCGTCCGTGTAGTATCAATTTTGAGAAACCCAAAAGTTGATTCAGTATTTTTATATATGACCGTTATGCATCAGAGTAACGTCACACGAGGCGTTAACCGCATTTCCTTATTATTCTATTCTTTGCATGTGATTGATGTGTGTATTTTAGGGCTGTAGTAAGTCGTCAGAAACTAGTATTAGAACACTATGAATTTCCAATGAATACTGCGACAAGGATTTCCTGGAAGAGTTTTGTCAAGAGGATGCCAGCTCCATGGCGAGGTCTGTCAAAATGGACTCATTTCTGGACTGATCATTTCACCCCAGATGGCTCATCGGGTCGTTTGTCATGTTTGTTGGAGTTAAAGCCGTTAACTATGCCAATGAAAGACCATGAAGGCATTTATTGGATACCAGCTACTATTATGATTAGCTTAGCAACTGGCCGATATTTCCCAGTCCCGATGCCTTGATGCTCATACCATATCTTAATAGGTTCATCTTATTTGACATAGGAAAGCTCCTTACTGCGTAATATATTTATTTTTCTTAATATTCCAACTTTTATTTTTTTTGAATGGGTGATGTGACAAAGTGCCCATGAGTAAGAGAATGCCATTTCACACTCTTGTTCACTTCTAGCGCGCTGTTGTTTTGAAGGCAATTGTCTTTCTCTGACAAGTATTTAATACATAAACAAAATGCTGACAATGACATTGTCTGAGTTCTGTGAAAGGCAGAAGGCTAATTGCGGGTGCTTTGACGGCTCCCATGCAAAATGTTGAAGAATCTCTTGAGTGCTTCGATGAAACACCAAGGCCATATTTTTGCATTTGTGCCGTGATTGTCTTTTATTTCTTGTCACGCTTGCTATTAGTATTCTAATCCTGTCTATAAAAAAGACAGCAACACTATAAAATATACAGTTTGAAGATTTGCCACCTGGATGTTACAAACTTTGTGGAAAAGTAACTATCTTACCACTTCCCTCAGGTGTCACTTAAAGCCTCTAAAGGCTGAGACGTGAGGCGCAAGCAATGCTCCGGACTAGAAAAAGTCATATGTCACGGTCCTACAAATGTGTCTGTGTTTACTGGAGTGAAGCGACCCACATAAGGAATACGGTGATTACCTATTCATAAAATCGCCAACTCTGAAATTCATATTCTTGTCATGGTAGCAAATTTAGAACTTGGCGGCAGGGTAAGCTGCCGCATAAATAAGTTGCTGGAGGGAAGGAGGACAATCAGCATGCTTTATCTACCTTTTCGTCGACGGACAATTCGTTGCCGGACATTTTGTCGACGGACAATTCATCGACGGACACTTCGTCGCCAGACAGTTATAATAACAGACGAACTTAGGGTTTCATTAAGAGGGGAGAGATTTGTTTTAGTCGCATAGGAAGATATAAAAAGTATGCACTGGTATAGAGTTGATGGTTGTCAGGTGCACTATCGAACGTACCGTCGCAAAACCAGCGCATACTTTTACCAATAAATCGAGATTAGCGTCAGTTGCCATTAAAACAATATCTTCCTCTTCGACTAAAACACATCTCTCCCATCTTAACGAAACCCTAAGTTTGTCTGTTATTATAACTGTCTGGCGACGAGGTGTCCGGCGACGAATTGTCCGTCAATGAAATGTCCGGTCGACGAACTGTTTGGCGACGAACTGTTTGGCGACGAAGTGTCCGGCGACGAATTGTCCGTCGACGAATTGTCCGTCGACGAAATGTCCGGTCACGATATCAGGTCATATCAACTCACTAAAGTCTTGTCGACAAAGGTATGACGTAGCATTAATGCAGTGGCTAATTGTCCTTTGACCATCTACCATTTGTTATCAAATTGTGTTTGTTTGCATCCATTAGTTGCATTAACACTCAGTAATGTTTTAAGAGTGACGATCTCAATAGAAAGCCGAGGATGCTCAGGCTACTGTTAGCATTGCCACTTGGATGCCTCTCTGGTGTGGTGTCCTACGGACATCCCACCTTAAGAAATGGCACACAAGGACAAACCAGGGCATGCTTAAGACACTATCTCTTCTCTCTGCCTTGAAGAAATAGACAGAGAAGCTGGGAAGAGAGAAAGCTCAACTTCCCTGCTTCAAGGGACTGACAACAAAAAGCCTAAATGACCTTCATGTGAAAGAAAATTGCTTTTTGTATTTAAATATGCAAATCATGTGAATTTCATCCTGAACTGGTGGCCAGCCAATCACAATTACTGCTCTTAAAATGTAGATGTCCAGACCTTTACTTTCTTACTAACTCACTAGGATGACTCTGAGTCTTCCACGGGCAAAGACATAACAGTGCAATCGTCCCTCAAATGGGTCATGAGCCTAAGGAACATTTCACCAGGTGGCATCTGAAAATGATGCCTCAATTGCCCAATTGGTCTTGAGGCGCATCAACTTGGAGGCCTTCTTACGCTGCAATTCGCAGTGCACCATTGACTAACCAATTCATTGTCTACGGTTGAGGAAGTGGCATATACGCATTACTAAGCATTGCAGGGGAGCAGGAGGACCCCCTGTGCTTTAAATAGAAAAATAATTCATTTTAAACGATGATGACAATGTCCTAAAGTGGCTCTAAAAGAAGAGGAGCTGGCGGGGTGATTTAGTGCTGTTTTTAGACAACTTATTAACAGGAAATGGCAAGAGGATGCTTAAAGTCTTGATAGATGCAATGACTCACTAACTGTTCCCTGTTTAGCTCAAAATATAGCTCAAAACAGTCTTGGTGGAACCGTTCCTTAAAAAAAATGAGAGTAAACTTTCCAAGTTACCACAAAATCATTTAGACATTGCAACCCCCATATTGCTAAAGCAGGACTTTTTTATCCAACAATGGAACATGGATATTGTCAATCTGTGGTGAAAGCCTCACCGTTTCTCTCAGGTGCAACATCAACTCTTCTAAATGTTGGATGCTCGCACCGTCGTATTTTTCCAAGCTGCCGCGCAGACCTTTTACACTAAGCTAGTGCCATGTTAAAAGGGCTTTACGCCAAGTACCCCTTGGATGACCAAGCTCGTCACAATATCTCTAATGTCAGACTTTTCTTTTTGGTCACTGCCCAATGCTTGTGAGCACAGATGAGGCTAGGAGGTCAGATTTATCAGAAAATTGAAAAACTTCCTTATCGCACTCTGTTTCGTCTCGCACGATAATTTAACTCCTCCCCCTGTAGCAGGACTTGGCTACATGCAGGCATGAGAACTACAAACCCTATCTGATCTGTTATCCATTTATTATTTGTGATAAAAATCTAAGCTGTGTTCATAAATTAGCTCATTTAATGGAAAGCAAAACGATGACATTACATAGCTAATGAGCTGGCAAAAAACTTGTGAGATAAAAATGGATGGGGGAAACTGTTCAATAGTCCCCGAAGTGTCCATTAAAAGTCCATAAATGAAAAGCAGCCTGTTTGACATCGCCTATTACTATGGTGCAGCTGTCTTCAAAATCTCAGCATCATATCACATTGATTTAGTATTAGGCTTTGTTACCAAGACAACAGCGATGCTTGAGCATCTTTTTTTGTTGCCAAAGGCAGTCAGCACAGCAGTGCTGATTGCAAGAGGAGAAAAATGGCCTTTATAGTTGAAGATAAGATAAAACTGAGTGCACAATTTGTGACACTAAGCTTTCTGCCGATGACTTGAATGCTTGACTCACAGGCTACCTGAATTGTACAGTCGAAAAAAAATGCATTTAAATTCTCATCGTGACCATTGTGCGTTATTCCTCTTCTTCCTTTTTTTTTCTCCCTTTAACACCGTTATCTGAGAAATCCAACTCTGTGAGTTCACATCTTAGATAACCTAATTGGGACGTGGTTACATAATAAAAGCCACGTAAGTCCATATAGCAATGCTGTTTAATTCACTGCTGCGGTGAAATGTGCAAATACGCACTTCTAATCCCCTATAGGTCTAATTAAAAGAAAATCAGCCTTTTTAAAATAATGCCTGGAGGGAATACTGTGTAATCATGTATTAACAGAACGATTACCACAGAAATAAAGCTCAATTTGCATATAATAGAAGCTGACTTTATAACACAGTCTTTACAAGCTTTTTTGGGAAGCTTTGCTTCACTCAAAACTTTTTTTTAAACTGCCAAAGGATTGTTGATCTCAATTGGCACTTGAGTTTTATGCTTTTATGCTAACCGTAAATTGCAACTAGTGGATTTTTGTCCTCTTGCCAAGGCATCGCATTATTATTTATGTTTGAGCACAACTCAATCTGGATAGAATCTTGTATGCACGGCACCCCAGATTAGAAATCCTCTGTTGTCTGCATGTTTAGATTATCTAGCGAGATCATCTGAAACGATTATCCCGTATTCTGTCATGCTACCAGACTTCATTGCCCAGATAATCTTGTCGTGTTTAGGGCAAACATCTTTAAACATTGCCGTAAACCTCAAAATGCACTACATAAACAACTTCAAATACACATTTCATCTTCATCTTTCTTAGTACACTGTGTTGTCAATTTCCAGCTGTTACACTTAACCGGGCATTCACCTGAACATTAAACTGAAATGGATTTCGAACACAGTCTGTACAAAAAAAGATAGAAGAGAATATCCGCACCTTAGGACATTTCTTGACTCAAAAGTCTACTTTTCAAGTTCCATCTGCTGGGGTAGAAGAAATCTGAACAGGTGGAAGTAGCTTACTTATTTGTAGCTATTTTGATTTTTGCTATGATCACATTTGTATTGCGTTTTTTGTTTGCTCACAACTCGAAACTGGTTGATGTAAATCCAGTAATTTATACGGGATAGGCTCCAGCACCCCCCGTGACCCTAATGAGGATAAAGTGGTTCAAAAAATGAGATGAGATGAGATCACTGACGTCATATTCAAATATTGGTAAGAGTTAGCAGCATCTGCGTCAGCTGTTTTGATGGGCTAGGAACAAAAAAACAGATGCACATTTAGGAATTTATGATAAGAATATTCAATGTGAACCTAGAGTTAAATGCAACAGAGATGTGAAAATATTGTAGAGGGAGAGCGGTAATGAGTTTATCGCACCAGGATAATCTCTCAGGCGCAAAAAGTGATTCAGCCATAGTCTTCTAATAGAAATGCATGAAGCTCGTTCTTAGACATAGAGCCTTTCTATACCACGGTCAAAATTGAAAGATTATTTACGGGTAAGGATCTTGGCTCACATAAAAAAAGGTAAATAATCTTGATTTAAGAAATATGAATCCAGGCCTCAGAAATATGATGTTGAAAATAAGTCTCATTATCAGAAAACAACATTTGTATATAGGAGAGAGATGCAACAGAATGGAGATTATGACATTTTTTTTCCTACGAGACTGGTGTTCTGTATATCGTGCTCGCATATTCTCCTGTGATGATGCTTGTATGAAAAACTCGAGAGGCGAGGCTGCTGGTGTCACGAGGGTCCCGCTGTATTAGGTAAAATGAGAGAAGACAGGTTAAAGAAGCTGCACAGTAGGAGGAGTGTAGCCTCTTAAATTAGCAACTCAAGCAGCTCAAGGGAGTTCTGGACTTTGCCAAGATTATAAATCGTTGAATACTACAACTGAAATCAATTTAAGGCAGCTGCTTTCATTCAAATTGCTAAAAGGACCGGCACATGCTGTATCAAATCCATTGTGTGACTAAATTGTGAGGTAATTTCTCCTTATAATGCTTCCATTGTGCAAAACTGAATCTAATTCATTGAGACATTAACTCCTATTACAATGGTTTTCTAATCTTTAAACAATGACTCACATGAGGAACTAAAAGATAAAATAGGTGAGGTATAATAGCAATCAAACATTACACAAACAAATAACTATATACATTTTATTTATTTATTTTTTTGGTTTGATGCGTTTCCTTTTCAAATTACAATTATCGCAAAAGTCCCACAATTTGACAACATATATTTATATTTTTACTCCCAAATATTAAGTAGACATTCCCTCTTGCTCCACATTGAATCTCGACTCATGTTCGCCAACGTACTGCTAACTGCAGACCGTAATGCTAACCAACACATACCATAATATCGGGCTACAGAAGGCATTCACACTAGCCCAAATGGTGCACTCAACAAACTTTCTTGTTTGATACCAAACTAAACAGGGCGGGCGGAAATTGGATCATTGATTAGAGTAATAAGAAACCTAATTAACCATTTGCAAGAAGCTTTTCTGCAAAGGGATCAAAAAGACACGCTGAGAATGAAATTGTTTGTTCGTTCTGAAAGCTTAACAAGAGGAAAAGAGTCCCAACAAATAATGTGTTTTATTGCTACCTTTAAAGCGACTGTGTTTAAAGATAAATTGGTCTCCACTGAGGGCAGAGCATGATTAATTTTGTCTGCGATGGTAAGAATTTTATTATCAAAGTGGCTCATGAAGTCATTACTCCTGAGTGTTATGGAAATGCGTTGATCAATAGAACTACAACTCTTTGTCAGTTGAGCCACAAGCTGGAAAGGAACCTGTGGTTGTTTTTATTTTTCTTAATTAAAGAAGAATAATGGCTTGCCTTGTAACTGCAGTCAGCTTTTCGATATATTCTCTCTTTGCGAGGCAAAATTCAGAATGATGGGAGGAACCCTGGTTTCTTCAGTTTTTGTCAAACACTTTTTAACAATATATCCACTACATTGCATTTATCTATACATTGGATTGGATTGGATAGCTTTATTCATTCTGTGTTCGGGAAATTTCATTGTGACAGTAGCAAAAAAACACATAGTTATAAGTTAGACAGTACAGTCGCAAAGGCTGCAGAACAACAAACCAAAAAGCAAATCAAAGTAAATGTGATCATTAAGAATCACCAAATCAAATCATTAAGAAAGAAAAGCAGCAAAAACACAAAATGAGCAAGAGTGGACGGAGCTACCGCCACCGGCTGCCATTTGAACGGCGCCATTTTGGTTGCGGTAGCAAAAACGCATACAGACTCAAAAGACGTAAATGTACATTTATATATTTATGGGTATTTTCTAAAATGTCATTAACTAGAGGCTTTGTAATTTATTTGGATTCATCACATTGCAGTGTTTATCTCAAAAAGCTAGGGTTTTTTTTTACAATTGTTTTTTTTCTTCTAATTGCGAAGTGATTGCTGATAACTTTACAGATCTCAAAGCCAACAAGATATTATTGAATACAGTATGAATCCTCCAAGGGTCTCTCCTGAACAACTTGCTAGCAGTATTATTATTATTATAAATCAGATTGCTACTGCTCAAATAAGTCTTCAGCCCACATAGACCAAAGAAGCAGCCTGTGTAATGAAACCTGTAGCTTTTCCTTGCAATGCCTGAGCACCTCCAATATTATTGAGATGTTGTTTGAGAGTAGTGGAAGAGAATGTGTTTGTACTGTGGCCTAAATAGGCTGGCCCTGGTGCTTTGGTGTGGCTGATCTCCAGCTGCATTTGACTTCTGAAGGGAGGATGAAGTAGAATAAAGTACAAAGTAGATGTAGAGCTAACAAAACCACAAGGGGTACAAACTAAAGGATCTGTGCAGCAGGCAATGGTAGTGGTTATGAAAAGAACGGTGTTGGATCAGACGATGGCAAGGGATTAAAATCAATAAATAAAAGTACATTTGAAAAAATGGAGACATTCAAAAAACTGACAATACATTTTGTTGTTAATGGCAATATGTCATTTCAACTCTTGTTTCCTATACTTTCTTAACCATAACATTAGCTAATTCATTTGTTAATTCATTTTCCGTGCCGTTTATCCTCTCAAGAAACCCAAAATTGGTGTAGACATCTATTCACGCTCACACTTGTAACTTTAGAGTGCATACCTTTTATAGCAGGGGTGTCAAACTCGGGTTGGTTCGCGTGCCACATTAATGTCAACACCATTTCATGTGGGCCAGAGCATTTTAGATATAATATCTAGATTTTTTTTTAAATTGGATTAAAATATCTGTATCAAAAGCCCCAAATACTCAATTTTTATAGATCGAAAGCAGTTTATTTGAGGTTTTTTTTCCCTTCGTATTGGAAAATGTCTTTTAATCATGTTTTTTTTTTTATTTCAAATGGAAACAAAATATTTTTTTTAAATGGAAAATTGAAAATATTTGTATATTTATTTTTAGATTTTACAAAAGGCTTTGTGAACTCAAAAGAAAAAAGAAAAAAATGGATTAAAAAATTGCAATGATTGTTTTTAAAAAGGGGAAAATCAGGAAATGTAATGTACATCTATCATCATTTGAATTTGATCCTAAAACAGAAAGTCGCCACTCACGATTTACTTTCTTGGGCCGCACAAAATGATACGGCGAGCCAGATTTGGCCCCTGGGCCGCCACTTTGACAACTGTGATTTAGTGTTCAACTAGGCTCCAATGCATTTTTTTTTTGGCACGTGGGAGGAAACCGGAGTACCCAGACAAAACCCACACAAACCTTGGGAGAACATGCAAACTCAACACAGGACTCGAACTGTCGATCCCACGACTGTGGGCCACTCCGGCCGCCCAAGATTAATCTAATTTTATACCCACATTTAAAATGGTAATAGATGACAAAGAAAGAAGGTGTCAAATTGTAAATGTTGCACCTGAGACTCTTCTATATTTCTATGTAAAGTCATTCAGCAGCCGGGACTACAAGCAATTATTTGCTTGTAGGTCTGCGCTTTAGGCGCGACCTTGATATAAACTAGGAGATGCCAGCAAGTGGAGATTCAAAGTAGCCACGTAAGAGACGAGCTTACAAAATGACCTTCTGGCAAAGAAATGGTACATGGCCAACTTATCAGTGCTATTTTTTTCAGTTCTTTCAATGTCGCCCTCGCTGCCGCAACCTCTTTAGCATATTTAGGCTGCCTCGGTTTCGCCTTTGAAAATATCTCTTCATAATATATCTGGTTCATTAAAAATACCCCATACGGAGATGAAGTAAAAAGGAATGAGGAGCAAATAATTTCCAACTGTCTAAACAAATTAAATACTACAGTATATGGTGTGTTTATTTGCCAATGCCACGCATGATTGAGTAATGATTCAAAATAAACAACTTCAACTTTATTAAGCCTTTGAAGCCCCAATAATATGAATGTGCATCAGGGCCTATCAGTAATATTTTGCTTTAGTGCTTTCCATATTTCTGCCACCCTAATTGTAATTAAAAACAAGTAGACCAAGACTCAATAACGTTCTAATCTTAGTTATGATGATTTTCTTTCATTTCCACCAGTCATACCCTGATAATTGAAGAGAAACATTCTCGTTGTTATTTCTCTCCGTCCCGTTAAAGATATTGGAAAAATGAGGTGAATGTTACTTGAAATTGTTGGAAAAATACACTTTTTTAATACTCTTTTGCACTGTACCACTGGATCTGCACCAACAAGGTCATTCAGTTGAATGAACACGCAGAACTAGCTTCCATATTAAGCAAATATAATTCTTGATATTTCATCCAACATGTATGAAATTCTCATCAATGGATGTTGAGTAGGGGGGCTGCATCAGGGTCTTAAGTCAGTTGATGATTGGCCCTACTGCTCCTACGGATGCTTTAGCCTCTTCCACTGAAACATCTGACCTTGGGATTATGAGTTGTAATAAAACGTGGCCAAGCACTTCTGAAATTGCTCCATTCACCTAATGCTCCCGTCGAATTAGCATAAAGCTTTTAAAGAGCCGCGCACATCTCCCGCGTATAAAAACTGCACGGCTGGGCTAGTTGGAGAGATGATGAAAACCAAGAGTTGGGCCAAAGGTCAATGAGAGGAGGACAAAACACGTAAGAGAAACGTTTAAGTAGGATTGGGAGTAGTGGGAGAGAAACAGACAGTTGGAGTGTGATAATGGACAAGACGAAATATTGTTATGGTTTAGGAGTAAAATGAGGCCAGGACTTTGACGATTGATGATGACAAAGAGGAGAGAAAAGGTAGAATGGTTAGAAATGAAAGATGAAGAAAACAATACATTAAATAACGCCATATGATATAGGCTGTGACTTTCATTGGACTCTATTTTATTCATAACAATATGACAATCTTAGGAGTGAAATGTTGCAGTGCTCATTTGGTAAATGGGATTTACAACATATCAAATTTAGAAATATAGAAATTTTCAGGACAAGATGATCTGTGCCTGCAGAGGTGGCAGCTGTGAATGTGAAGATGAAAAGGACAATAGAGCAGAAATATTCTGTCGGCTATATTTTATTAGTTTTAAATTCCTCCTTTGTCACCTTCTCATACTATCTTCTCTGTCAGGTTTTCTCTTGCATGGGCAAAACTACAATGTCATACTTTGAAGGGATAATAACAGAAGAAAAAAACAGTTACATCTCTCTCTTGACGTCTGCCAGACTATCGTCAACTTTTATTATATTACAGCAACTTCTTCCAAGAGAAGCGATTTATGAACGGATGCCCAATTCTGACCAAATGTTTATTTTTACTCCATTTTTCTACGATGGTGAAATAAAAGAGGATAGGCACAACACTTTGTTCATACTGGAAAACTTGAGATATAATATATTTTAGATTTACAGTACCATGAGGGAGAAGCAATCGTGATTTTGTCAGTTCGATGGGAGTCAGGGGACCTTGCATTTTTAGTTTGTAATAAATCCAAAAGGGAGAGGTAGGAAGTAAAAGGGCAACGTATTCTCTTAGTAGTAAATTATGTGCAAAATTAGGGTTTATCATAACATAGAATGTATGAAGGGAAAAAAAATGCCTTTGCAGACAACTCATGGGATTATTGCTCTGCGTTGTGAGACTCGAGGGATGGATCTCAGTCCTATTATCAAGCTAAATGAGTAGTTGCAGTGATTCCAACATCGTTATTTCTTTGCTTGCGGTAATAATGATGTTTTAAGAGAGCCTTGTCTGTTGTAGACATTCTCTACTGGCAAGTCAAGAAAAGTAAAACTGGGTTCTGTGGAACCATTTAGGATGAGTCCTATACATATCGGAACGTGCTTTGTGGATCCAAAAAATGTACGTTACAATGTGAGTTCAGATTGATGTATTGTCTTCATTTTATTATTTTGGCACTGAAACCCAAGCCATTTACAGCAATGCTCTAGCACAAGGGTGTCAGACTCGGGTTGGTTCGCGGGCCGCATTAACGTCAACTCGATTTCATGTGGGCCGGACCATTTTGGATATAATATTTAGATATGTTTTAAAACATGGATTAAAAGAGCTGGATCAAAAGCCCTGAATATTCAGTTTTTTTATAGATCTAAAACAATGTTTATTTGAGCTTTTTTTTCTTAGTAAGGGAAAATCTCTTTTAATCATTATGTTCCATATTAAAGTGGAAAATAGAAAATATTTTTATACATTTTTTTGGATTAAAAGCCCTAAATTTTTTTATAGATTATTTGAGCTTTTTTTCTTAGTAAGAGAAAATCATTTATTCAATAGTTGGTTTTCATTTCAGAAGGAAACCATTTTTTATTATGTTCCATATTAAAGTGGAAAACCGAAAATATTTTTATATATTTTTAGATTTTACAAAATGATTTTTGAACTAAAAACACAAAGAAAAAATGGTTTAAAAAATTGCAATTATTGATTAAAAAGGGGGAAAACAAGGAAATATGATATACATTTATATCTATCATTTTAATTTGATCCTAAAACAGAAAGTCAGCACTCATGATTTACTTTCCCGGGCCGCACAAAATGATGCAGCGGGCCAGATTTGGCCCCCGGGCCGCCACTTTGACACCTGTGCTCTAGCAGGTTTTGTTTTAGAAATTCCAATGCCCAGTAAACTACTCTGACGACGACCAAATTTCTTTATTATTTTTTTGTTGCTACCCTCAATTAAAACTCAACCATCCATTATTCATTGTTGTGGTTGGTTTGCCTCTTCATCGTGGGGGTGCCCTTGAGCAATGATTCAAAGAGGTAACGCCAATTTAGTCATTGACATTCCTCTTTTCCCTCCATGCTAGTAGCATTTGTATAATTAGCGGCGTGTGCTTGTAATACTTTCAAAAGAAATTATATCGCCAGGTGAATTCTTATGTGTTCTTTGATCAGGTGGTCTAGAATTGGAAACATTTAACAAGCATTTTTTTTTGCTTCAAATAAGGCCTAATTAGTCCTATCATCAGAAAACTTCATGCCACTAAACTTTTTTTTAAAAATAAACTATTTGGGATTACCATAGGTATCACCCTGATATTTTCCATATGAAAATGTTAATTTGAGGTGAAATTGTGAACAGGCAATGAATAGGAAAAATGAAAAATTACCTGCATGGTTATGTTTTCAAACTGCATGAAATGTTCTAATGTCTTCTGGGACCGGAACATACCAGTGATTAAATAGCAATTAGACAAAATAGATTGTTAAATTGATAATTCCGTCGAAGAAAGCTTAGTTGAGTTAGTAAATTGGCTCTTGAGGGAAAACTTACACAGGCATAGAAAAAAAACATTCAAGTTACTTTTAAGTACATTATATTATTTTTATTTGCCCTGTGGAATGTTTTATCATATGTCCATTCCATATCCCCCTTTTTCTCTTTTAATTAGTCTGCACTACTGTGTAATGGGATAAAAGACCCAGAAATTAATGGGGTACTAGTGAGTTTTTGGTGTTTCAAAAAATATTGCAGCCACACTGGGACGCTAATTTCACAGGACATTAAAATACAAGGAGCATAAAATTGCTTTATTTGGAGGGAAAAGGCGCTTGAGAAATGTCAATAATTATCCGTTCTTAAACAGGAAAATAACTGCTATTAAACTGAAAATGTTACGCTCACTCATCTGAATTGGATATGTTACACTTTAAATATATATCTAAAAACTAATCTACATACATGATTTTCTTTTGAATCCCCCATTTGTGATTTAAAATATATTCTTGTTTGTTGTGTTCTCGTTAAAAATACTCCAGGAAAAGGTCATTTTTACAAATAGTATTGCAAACTTTTAACTGCTCTTACTCTTTCTAGCTATAAGAAACACATTTGGAGACATCTCAAGGAGACATAACTGCAACAATAAGTCTCACACTAAGAGAGGAGTCATATTTCTTTTTTTATGGAAATTGCAGAACATAAAACTAAATGAAAAACAAAGACTCCAAGGGAAAGAGTGGAAGAGGCAGAAAATACACATGGCACTCTTCAGAGACAAATAGACAGTGTAACTTGTCAAATACAATCATATTTCTTTTCAAATAATTCAACACAACCGCTTATATATGTGGCTATGGTTATATTTCCTTCCCTTTTGTATGAATCCGAATTTAGGTCGAAATATTGGTTTAAATAAAATAAAAAATGTCAACATGTTCGCTTTGTCTTGAGCTAAAGTGTGGCTCCGCCCATAACTCCATATAAATAAGGACACGTCAGGTAAAATATGGTAATTAGCATTTTGCATATACTTCATAAAAGACATATGGGAAGATGCAAATATGCTTCATGTGACTTAAAACAAGCACAAATAATGAAGTCGAGATGACGCATTAAATTGAATTGAATGCCTTTATTGTCATTATACAAGTACAATGAGATTTAAGGCTTCACCATAACGTACAGACATAAATAAATAGTCATAAAATGTTTTATATACAATAAAATGAAGTGAGTGACTAATGCACACAAAAACGCTCAATACTTTTACTAATATTAAAAATATAAAATTGAATACATGAATAAAGTTCCCCGTTTTTGCATTTTATGACAAACAACCTGAAGAAACGTGTAATGTACAGCATTTTAAACAAATCTCTGCATCCTTGAGTTTTTACTAAAAGTAGTGCATGTGAAAAAAGGGCACAACTACTTTACCCAAACTGTCAAGTGAACTTTATTTATTTTCAATCTAGGTATATAATTGACTTTTTTTTCTTTGTTGGTCAAAGGGGGATGGGAAAAAGTGCTAGGTAAGGTAAGAAGAAACAATCAATTCCCTGACATCTCGAAATGTGCACTTGATGATGCATACCTAAAGAGGGAAGAAGTGGTCTGCAGGGAGAGGGGCATAAGGGTAATGTGCTGTAGGATGAAATGGGGGACACGGGAGGTAGGAAGGGGAGAAAAGGACTAGATTAATGAAGAGGAATTGGGAGGTAAGAAATTAGAGAGTGAAGAAAGTTGACGAAAGGGTCGCATCTTGTCATTTTGGCCTCACACGGCAGCTGTTTCTATGAGGACTCATTTTTGGTCTCATGTAGTAAAAGCAATGAGTTCATGGACGGAATTGTGGTGGACGGAATTGTAGTGGACGGAATTGTAGTGGATGGAATTGTAGTGGATGGAATCGTAGTGGACGGAATTGTAGTGATGGTGAGGCTATAAAATTGCTAATTGTATCTTCATCATCATATCTTAAAATGTGTATGTTAGCTGGTGTGCTCAGATTCAATAGGGAAAATGTGTTGTTGCTGTTTTTTTTTAACAATAGTATACATCACAGGTGTCAAAGTGGCGGCCCGCGGGCCAAATATGGCCCGCCACATCATTTTGTGTGGCCCGAGAAAGTAAAGGATGAGTGCCAACTTTCTGTTTTATGATGAAATTCAAATGAAGATTGTAGATTATTTCCTGTGTTTCATCATTTTAAATCAATAATTGCAAACATTTTGTACTAATTTGAATGTCCAAAAATAATCTATCGATTAGCACGATCGAGAAAGCTGTCAATTTATTAATTGATTAATTTTGGCAGCCTAGTTGGTAGACATAACGGCCCTCCGGATGTAATCGAAACTACCACGTGGCCCCCGACAAAAAAATGAGTTTGACACCCCTGGTATACATGATGTAAACAGTGGGAAATGGTATGGTATTATTTATACTTGCATGCTCACCAATGGAGAATTAAGAGTGTGTAATGAACATAGGATATTGTAATTTATGTCATAAGATTCTAGCAGTAAACCAGAGTAGTCGGAAATCCGCAAGCAGAAATCCACACCAGCAAAGGCAAAAATGTTAACTACAAAGAAGTCTTGATCTGAGATTTAAACTCGGAAAAAAACATCAAGAGAAGCCTGGTCCTGAAGATGAAAGAATCTGAAATCAATCTGTGAAGAACACAAGTGTCGCTGTTCAGACAGGCAGAAAAATAACAAGCAGCAACAGATGATCATTGGAGGAAAGAAACTAGCTTGGTTGAGCACAGCAGAAGCTTCATACATGAGTTGGATGTCCTGCAACAAGAAGCAGAAAGATTACGGTGGAACTGGACAAAGTCAAATGGTTGGTTGAAGACGCCACAAAGTTTTCTTCATGCTTTCCAGAATTTTAACATTGCATCAGTTTGGTGGACTGTGTGTTGTTCACACTCACGCCTCATTTTCTCTTCTACAATGCAGTTTGACATCAACTATTTAGCTGATTTTCTCTGTGACTGCGCCGCTAATAGTATCGAGGTCCTGTGTAACCAAGGGAGAAAATGATGAGCCAAGAGAGTAGCATTAAAGATGGCGCCAGCAACAATGGGAGTGTGCCGTCATTAATAAACGGCCGACTTGTGAGGCACTCCACGTGAGAAGTTTGCATAAGAGACAAAAAAAATTTCGGATACGGGAAGAGGAAGAAGTTGGCAGTAAATATTTGTGCGGAATAAGTGTGAAAGTGAATTAACAGAGAAGACATTCTTCATGACTTGTAGCATAATGCTTGATCAACAGATTGCTCATTCAGACTGTTAATAAAGACCACGCTTTTATTAGACACTGAGCCCTGCAATATTTATACCATTAATATTTCATACCCCTGGCAGGAACTGAAACATGGCGTATAGCTTCCATCCGCTGAAGATAGTCATAATTTTCTATTTCTAAATGGCCGGGAGAGATAATTTCGGGTTATTCATCACAGAAGCAAAAACCAAATCTAGAGATTAACTATTTTGGATTTAGGGTATGGAAAAAAGGGGGGGTTGGGACACACCTCAAATTGCAGAAGAAAAACTCAGTTTAATATGTTACAATAAATGAGTTTCAACATTAGTCTGGACTTCCCTCTCATCGTTATCCGTTTTAGGGTCCCAGCCTATTAGGTTATCTCTCGTTAGGTTACGCAATCCCGTAGCCTTGTGAGGATAACCCGTAAAGGAATTGAATGAACGAAAAGGTTAGGAATGTCAAAATGTATCTAGATTGTTGCACACGGTACTCGGACGTTTGGTCGCCGGACGTTTGGTCGCCCGGACGTTTGGTCGCCCGGACGTTTGGTCGCCCGGACGTTTGGTCGCCCGGACGTTTGGTCGCCAGACGTTTGGTCGCCGGACGTTTGACAACATGACAGAGAGTTTTCTGTTGAAACCAGCTCTCAAAATTATATTCATGAGAGAGAGTTTAATATCTAAATATCTACTGTTGAAACCAGCTCTCAAAATTATATTCACCCGGGCGACCAAACTTCCGGGCGACCAAACGTCTGGGCGACCAAACGTCCAGTCACGACTCAGGTACTCAGATCTGCAATGACAGGAAATGGGGAACATTTCCTTGATATTTAGGCAAAACAGCTTAATGAACAGCTGTGAATTGGATTTCCAGCAAATCGTATCATGCCAAGCTTGGCATCATTTCAAATTATGGCAATTTGGTACTGAAGCCAAGATTTTTGTTTCATTTGAACTGAGAATACTTAAGTAACTAAGTTCTTTTTTTGGTGGCGTGTCACCATGGTGTACCATTTTTTTGTTCCTCACAAAATCAACTTTTGTTTCTCACAAAATAAACTTTTGTTTTTTTGTCTGCACAATATGATGTCCTTGACTATGAATATTTCATTCCATCACCTGATTCAGATCGCTGCTGGAAATTATTTTTCAAAGCATAGAAAGACTTTTGTTGAATATCAATTCGGCATGCCAGGTTGCTTTTTTCTTCTTTCTTTTCTGTGTCAAGAAGGTAACGTACAGTTTGTAAGTATTGCTGCTTGAATTGACAAATTTCTATTCACCAATGCGCAACAACGAAATTGCCCCCTTTACATAATTCATACATGAAGAGATTAGTATTTAAGATGAAGTCTTACTTATAATGGACGGTCCAAGATACAAACAGACAGTTTTTCAATACTGAATCATCCGGACATGTCTTATTGCCTTCCTGATTTATTCTCTTATTCTTGGGGCATCTTAAACTCAACATTCGATTTCATCAAAGCTAAAGGCATAACTCAGTCTTATTGCTATCTTGACATATTTATCAGTCACAGACATGCTTTGTGGAACATACATTATTACTTGACCTGTATTTAATCTATATACTGTAAAAAGACTACATAAACCAAACACCGATTCAGTCATCATTTCTGCTTCCATATTTTTCTCGCCCATTCGGAATATTTGTTCAATTTATCATCCTTATTTTCTTTCACATCAACCATACGAGTAGAGGATGCCCAATAGCTACGATATACATGATCTATTCTTGTTTTCATTCTCCCTTATTTATCTTGTTAAGCAGTGTACACACAATATATTGCCTCATGTATTTTGGTGGGACAAGTTATTTCCGAAGGCATTTGTAAACCACAAGTGGTTCTGTTTATTAGACCCATAATATAATTTAGAATAAGTGGCATGTGTTGGAATATTATATAAAGTGGTTATGCTAGAACAAACAGGCGGATATTATTTTTTTCCTGAAAGCATACCGTATTTTCACAACTATAAGGCGCACATAAAAGTCTTAAATTTTCTCCAAAATAGACAGCGCGCCTTATAATCCAGTGCGCTTTATATATGGACCAATACTAAAATCGTTAGCACGATAAAATAAATCAGTCGATAGGGTACACCATCCTCTACAGCTCTCACAACTACGGCAAGCAGCTGTAGAAAACTAGTACTGCGCAGTGACTGCTGGGATATATATTTCTTTTGTCAATACACCCAATGGATTGTGGCCTGTATACATCGACATCAACACAGCTTTACGAAGCATGGAAAGCAGCGTTGGAAAAGTTACGCTAGATACTAGCTAGCTACTATTTGCGAATGGTTGCCTTTTTAAAAACGTGTTTTTAGCATGTGGGTGTAGCGTATATGCTTAAGCTGGTGTATGTTTTGTCATGCCTGGCTGCGTCTATAAAAACGGTGCGTCCTTTGTGTGTGTAAAATACAGAAATAGCACTCGTTATTGACACTGCGGCTAAAAATACGATGCGCCGTATAGTCGTGAAAATACGGTACTTGGGAGACTTTTAGAATTGCGCACTGTAAGAAGTAATAGCAGTTTTTGATTAAAAATAATGTAATTTCATATCATAAAAACTTTGAGTACACTTGATGATATTTAATCCATCATGATAGAGAGAATCGTCAAGTGAAAAAATACAATAAAGACAAAAGACTGTTTCAAATCTCAAAAGAGTGAGAAAATGATAAACTAAGATTTACGTAGTACTTTGTTTGCGCTCGCCTGTCATTCATCAGGCAGTTGTGATTTTAGCCTGCATGGGTTCCACTGAACTTAGCTCACTGGATTCTACTGATGTTACTGGTAATAGCAACCAAATGAAGTCAGCATCTTACGCAGAGATCTTCTCTGTGCTGTGAAGTAGTATAATTAGGAAGTAGAAAATGTGGTCCTTTCACAACTATGGTCTTTTGTGCTTGCCTGCACGATTTTATCCTCACGCCTTTGTAACTGATTTTTGGCCTGTAATTTCCAGTGCTGTTGTTTCTTGTTTTTAGGAAACTTAATCCTCGGAGGTATTAGTATTCCATACTGAATATCCGATACAAAAACATCAACGGTTTGTCACAAACCAACTGACGAGAACAGCTTAAGATAGAAATCTAACCACTAAACAAGACAATGCAGTATGAAAGAACACCAAGATGTAACAAACTGAGAAACATGCTCTCATCCAGGTCAGACAATTTTTATGCACTGTACATAAACTGTGCTAACCTCCCAAGGCTGCAGTTAGTGCACATTGCTACAGCGTGTCTGATAAATGGCTCACATAAGACCACATTACCTCTCCGCTAGCTTATTTGTGCTTGCTTCTAATTTAATTTAGAGACATTTGAAAACTACTTTTTATTACGCTCTTAATTGCGTTACGACAGGTTTGTGCGGTGGAGTGTGGAGGCAAGTCCAAATGCGAGGTCGCAGGCGCAGCAAGGAAGGGGGAAGAGGTGGTCGAGAAAAAACACATTTATTTAGATTATACGTTTAAAAAAAGCTAACAGGGTTCAAGGAAAATCAGATGAGACTCTCCATGCATTCGCTATAAGAGAATTAATAACTGAGGAAGTTGACCTGGGAGGACATACTCTTCTTCTTGGGTGTTGAGTTGAGGGCATGGTGGCCATAAAATACCAGCGTTTGTGTTTTTAGAGCTAGAAGCGAGATGAAGTAGAGGTGTGGATGTCAATTTTATTGACGATGGGTGTGATTTTCTGACTAATGCTACAGCCATGTCTTCGTGGGAAGAAACCAGTTCGGATTTATGAATTGAGTCAGAGATTTTTGCATTCTGATTGTCCCAATGACAACATATAAGATGTCCAAGCAAGACATTTTTTCTTTGAGCGCCAAGTCTGGTTGCATCTTCAAAGTCGGAATTGTATCCATAAATGTGCGGAAAAGCCTAAACAAACATCCTTGAATTACTCCAGAGTTTCTTTAGGCAAGCTTTTTATTGCTGACATCAATTTGACATACAGACATTGCAATGTACAGCCCAATTAAAGGTCCCTTTTATAGAAGGAAAGGCACTAATGAGAGCAGCTAAAAATGAAATTCTTATGCGTAAACAAGGTAAATTATGAGAGAGAAGAAAACACGACACAGCATTAAACATAACTAACTAAAATCTAAGCAAAACAGATGATGACAAATTTTCTTGCTTCCAATTCTCCTAAATGTACGCCCACCCTAGCAATTTAAACACAAAAAATTATAAAACCAGCTCTTTTCCTTGCTGTTTTGTTTTTCTTTTCTTTTTATAACTGCAGTATTCACTGCGGTTTAATTATTTTTTACCGTTTGTATCCTCTGTAGTTTTATAGCCTTTGTGTTTTCAACACATTTTTACAGCACTTTGCCCTGTAAGTAAATTTGAATTGGATTTGCTAGAAAGGATCCACCCTAGTTTGAGAACCGAACCGTTACGCCCGTGAAAGCAAAGCCACACAATGTGACGGCTTTAACAATTAAAAGTCTACTGAAGTACTTTGTTTTTGATGACTTCCATTTTAATGACCTCCCTACTTTTTACATTTACTCTGGGACATTTACGGCACCAGCAAATACGTTGTAGCCCACTTAAACCTGAATTTAATTGGTAATAATGTATTTTCTGCATTCTATTATGCTAATTTGAGAGCCATTCTTTTGGTTATTCAGCTTACAGTCACGTGTACTTTTTTGGTACGTCATCAAAGTAATGGTACACCTTTACTTCAGTGTAATGTTTGACAATTCTTATCCAGCTATGCTTTCTTAAAAGGTGTCTTCTGGGATGGCGTGTTCTTGGGTGTGTGTGTCAGCAATTTATCAAACTGGTTGTTTTTTCTGACGGATTGTGGCAGTAGAATTTCAGTTTAAAAGAATCAGTGTTTTGGTTTAATTGTTTGGAAATGGATTTGCAGAATCTGTAGCGAGGTTGGCAAAACACGCATGAACAACGTTGATGATTTAGATTAGACTTTCAAGCCCTAGCGGGTATTAGTGTCCATTGCCAGTTTTGTTTGGCACGGTTCCATATTATTCTGGTTTAGTTTGGAGCTTTGAAGGCCAATCCATGTGAATGTGTAAATATAAAGAATCAACATTATACAAAGCAGGCGCCCTGGTTTGTAATCTTGATCATAGAAAAAGGGTTTCTGTGTTAAATAATCGGAACACATTCAAACTCAAGTCTTTAAACATGTCAAGACAAGTCCTTAAATTGGATCACATAGGTGGGGTCGGATAACCTAATTTCATGTGATCAGGTGCTTGGTCAGCAAAAGGAAGGTTTCATGGAAAGGTCAGGTCAATGTTCTGCTTAGTTCAGAATATTTCCACCATATGGAAAAAATTGCAGAACGGACAAAAGGTTTGGGTTTCTGAGCAGTGCTTTTGTTTCTCTCCTGTTTTATTTCAGGAAAGCCCACTTTCCTCGACTCTCTGTTTGCACAATTGCCTCAGATTTTGGAGGTCCGGCTACCCTGCAATTGACTTAAAACCAGTCGATGGTATTTATACCCTTCATCCATCCCAAATTCAAAATAATACATTTCCAAAAAGACAATAATGCAAAAATAGGGTTGGGTATATTTTTAATACCCATTTTGAGTCCTGTTTGCTTCTGATCAGACAGTGGGGATTAATGCACATTAATGAACAAGGATTGTGCCATTCTTCGGCTCTCGCAATTTGCCAGCCATACTTTATGTATACCTGTATCTAATTTACTCACACTTCAGCACATTTTCCTTTGAGAGGATACTCATTTTTAGCCCTAACCGGCTACAAGGGTCCTTGTGTAATACAGAAAACATGATGTCAAACCTTTCTCTCTTAACCTATTTCACATTTGGACTTGACCTCCCTTCATTTACCGCTCACCCATTTCTCTTGACACACTTCACTGTCTCTATTACCCTTCCCACTGTGGCCACAGGTACCACTTTTTTCAGCAATTTGACTTCCTTTTATAGTCGCTTTTTTCCTTTCTGAAGTATAGTCTTACTACTTCACATCATCATCAATGAAACAAAGGCCTCTCGGTGCAGTTGAGAGTACCACAAATTGAGCCTTTTTACTTTCTAATCTTAGTGCTTTTCATTCTTCTTTTCACGGTTTCCCCCCGGCGAAACATCAACTTTTTCAGCGTCCTCTTTTGATTCAACTGGAAGCAGATATTTGGTCACGTCACACTTGTACTGATGTATCAATGATAGTTTCCTCTCTATCCTATTCAACACACTCCTCTTGTACCACCGTATCGCAGATTTGTTTTCCACTCCCCTCTGCAACACCTTAGCTTTTGCTCCACACTATCATTTGCGGTCTTGCGTAGTAATTGGTTTATCTCATTTAAATTCCTTACCATTTCCAACACCTCTTCTTCTGTATTGTTTTATTAATCTCTTGCTCCCTAGGTCTGCATTGGGAAAGTTTCCTGTGAGAACTAGTTGAGTTCAGTTCTCTCACTGTACAATATTTCAGGACACCACGGTCTATTATTTCAGTACAGTCAGACCTCTGTGGCTGGTCGGGCTGACAACATGTCCATCTGGTTTATGTATCATTCCATCAGATCCCTCTGGCCGGCTTCTTAGAGATGCCCCAAACCCGATTATATGATTGAAAATCTGGCCCGATGACGTCCTTATAAGAGGGTCAGGTTTTTAAAATGTACTTATTCACGTTTTTTGATATAAGCTCGGGACATCCCTATTACCATCTCTATTTAGCTCTAGTATATTGGCTATTTACAGTTTCTGCATGGATAAACATTTCCTTTTTCTCCACAGTCCACAATGAGAATATTAGTATTCACCACATAGAAGCACTTGCTAATCGCACTGCATCGCTCTACTTCCAAACGATGCAGAAAAAGAAACAATGACATCATAGCTACATAATAGACAAAGCACAAGATACAAGTGTCTTTGTTCATGCTCGTGTGAAGGAGGTCTTGTGTCAACCCACGTTCATGCTTTTCATCATGTTTGCACAACAGCGAAGGTCACGAGTGATACTTACGCCGCTCTTGCGGTAAAGAGGAGCCGCTCAACGATTGTAGAAGCAGCCGAGCAGAGCGGGCTCGTCTAGTAGACTCGCCCTCTTGGGTTTGTTAATATCTGCGGGCGAACATTGCACCATCTGCACAGCTCAGAGCAGAAAAGAGGAGGCTATGCGAAGCTCCTTTTGAGATAGCGGCATTAGCCGCCATCCCGAGCAGTGACCTGCCACGCTGCTTCCAATTTCAAATTCAAATAGAGAACTCATCCTTTGGGGAAACGGCGCACCCCTTCGACACCACACCACCTTTGTGTGGTTCTTCTGCGGCTCACTCCATTGCGCTCGCTCGCTCACCTTTCCGTCTCATCCCCATCCTGCTTTCAATTCCCCTTTTCAATTTCAAAATGCTTTGAAGCCAACACCGAGCCCCACGAGACGGAATGGAGAAACTCTTAATTTTTTTCCCCTCCTTACTTTTCACCGTAGCATGTCATCAGCCCTGCATCACTTTTTTTCGTTCACCCTCCCCTGCCTATAACCCTTGGTTTTCTTTTCAAGTACCCGTATTGTTCTTTTTAGAAAAACTGGTTTCTGGAGAGCGGTGGCCCAGTAATCCCCGCCGGGCCTCGATTTCATTTGGTCTTTGCTTTAACTATTTTAGGGACGCTTCTCTTAGTCCATGCATGCCATAATACGATACATATGGAGTATAGTATAAACACAGAAGCTCTACTAAAACAGAAAGGTCTTTCCTTGCTCCCCCCAGATTGGTGTAGCAGCCTAACTGCCCCCCTCTGTTATGCTTTCTTCTCCAACAAGCAGGTTTTTGTTTCGGCTCCTGTGCTGTGTTGTTACTCCCATCAGTCATCATGAAAAAAAACAAAGCGTTCGCACATTGTCCAATTTTTCTGTGTGTTTTTAGCTGCACACTGTTATCGTACATCGCTGAGAATTTGTTGGCTCAGAACTTTACTGGCACATTGGCGGTTGTTTGTGTGTGCTTTATTTGGAGAAGTAAAAGTTTTTTAAAAAGACACACCACCTTTAGCTGTAGTAGTGCGCTGGCGTTGATGAGATTATATGGCATTAATGAATGGTTTTCAAGTTGTTTGTTGAATATTCGTTTTGAGGTAAACCAACGTTGAAGTGGAGAATTGAGTAAACATGTATATTACCTTTATTATTGCAAATCCAGTATTCAAAATCCAAAATCCACAACCTGGAGGATGTGCACAATGAGAGCCACAAAGGAGGCTGACAAAATGGAGCTGGAAAGCTTCTGGGAACTCATTCCAGATGAGGCATTTAAAAATGAAGAAACTGGAAGAGAATCCCACAGGGTTTGTAAAATCTAGATCTGTCTTTTAGGATCATTAAAAAATGCAACAACTGCAAAAGAGCATTAAACTACTCCAAAGCAGAACTCATTGACAATTTAAAATAACTCTTGAGTTTGGCACTAGTGTCTCTGCAAATTTAGAGTGAGTCCTACATGTTTCAAAATTAAGCCTTTTTGCGGGATACAGAAAAGGAACAAACTACAATTAAAATGAATAAAAGTAAATAAAAAAACAAGTGGAAGTATTGCAGTGAAAGAACAGTGATGAAGTAGTTGAAACATAGAAATACGTAGCGCATGAACAGTATTCTGATGTGTATATTGTGTATATTTTCATTTAAATATTTTGGGGTAGGTAATGAATTGTCCTTGAATGCAGTGCACGGGTAGAAAATGTACACTCAGCTGATGAATTCTGATAAATCTCATTAACTAGAGTAGTACGGATGGACATTAGTGCTCTATCCCGCTAATTGCTTTTTCAGTTGTAACAATTGCCCACAGCTACACTGAACAAATGAATCCGCATCTTCCATTTTTTACAAGCAGTTTGGTCAGGGCTCATTGTAAAGACAAAATATCCTAAGATGATCAGGTTTGTGGAGTATTTATTTACGTTAGGGTGTCATTTTCCTGTTTTCCAGTTGAAATGGTCACTCTTTGAGTGGTCCTACAAAGTCATTTTCACGGTCCGTTTCTACATACATGAAATATGTGTAAAGAGAAGTGCTGAAAATGTACAGACTCAAAACAATTTGTTGCTCAAATTTTGAATTATAGATTTTTTTTTTTTTAAATCTCCTCCCCTGGGAAGATATTTTGGGCGGGGTAAAACGGACAGCATAGTGTCAGTAAAAACCTGGGTTTCTGGCCTGCCTGTCTTATTACATAAAGATTAAATGCCATTAGGGACTTTTCAGCAACTTCCTCATTCAAAACTTGGCCATCAATTTATGTGAGTTAGAGAAAGAAAAGTTCTCACTCAGCATGTACCTGCATCCCAGCTTCACGAGCCAATTCCTGTAATGGGTGTATCCCCGGCCACTTCATACTTGGTTGTCCACTTAATTCCCCTGCCAGTCACTGGCTGAGAGCAGTAGGATAAGCATCCTTCCCTTGTGTTGAGGTAATTGTGTTTTTTGTCGAGCTGTCCAGATGCATCATAGCAGCCGGCACCCACTGCCCACTCGACTTTCATCACGTCAACTCCTGTGGCTGGACAAAGTTGGCAGCGAACACTGCCTTAGTCTCGATTGGGCACTTGCAGCCATTTGAGCAACATCTGAAAATGCATTGGGAGGTCAGATACATGCTGGTATGTTTTGTTGAGTCTTTTGATTTGGAGTGGCCATGAAAAGCCAGAGCCCGGTCTCACAGTAAAATATTTTGTAGCGTGGGTTGAAAATTCGCAAAATATTTCTCAACATGCTTGGTGATTAGCACGTCGGCCTCACAGTTCTGGGGTCAAGGGTTCGATCCCAGGTCGGTCCTCCCTGTGTGGTTTGCATGTTCTCCCCGGGGTCACGTGGGTTTTCTCCGGATACTCCAGTTTTCTACCAATTCCCCAAAACATGAATGGTAGGCGGGTTGAACACTTTGAATTGCCCATAGGTATGATTGGTGGGGTACTCGGACGTTTCGTCGAAAGACGTTTGGTCCCCGGACGCTTGGTCGACCGGACGTTTGGTCGCCAGGTTGTTCCTGTTGAAACCAGCTCTCAAAATTATAATCATGAGAGAGAGAGTGAGTTTAATATCTAAATATCTAATCTCAAAATATCAACAGTAAACTCTCTGTCATAATTTGACAGCGAGCGAACCCGGCGACCAAACGTCCATTCTACCAAACGTCCGTTCTACCAAACGTCCGTTCTACCAAACGTCTGTTCTACCAAACGTCCGGTCGACCAAACGTCCGGGGACCAAACGTCTTTCGACGAAACGTCCGGTCACGGATTGGTGGTCCGTCTCCTTGTGCCTTGTTATTGGCTGGCCATCAGGATGTCGCCCGCTTGGTGGCCCTAGTTAGCTGGGATAGGCTGCAGAAACTCCCGCGATCCTTGTGAAGATAAGCTGTTTGGAATTTTTTCTTTTTTAATTTGACATTGCAATGTTCACCAAAGTCAGCTCAAAAAGGGTCGAACAGGTTTGCAATAAGCATAGAATAGTCGTTAAGAAAGTATTTAACATTCTAGTGGCCGACTGAGCGCATTCCAATCACAGATTTGTTGCTGGGGCAAAGCCCAGGGAGGACTTGGATAAATGCTTGAGTCAGGATGTGAGCAATATCTGCTCGGGCCCACTGCAAATGTGTGATAAATTGAACGGGCCCCAGGTGACACACAAACAGACTGAATACAAGGACAGACAATAGTCACCAAGGCGGCAAAGAAGATGCTGTTGACTGTTGAACAGGAACAGAAAACTTTGACTAGAAAAGAAAGATGAGAATACATACAGTACCCATACTATAGGTAGAGCATCTAGCCACAAATAGAAGTCAAACACAGAAATATGTTTGAAAGTTGTGTCAAGCAGATGTAAAAGCTAATGGAATCCAAGTACACTTGCATTCGACCTTGCGTAAGAATATGCTTCCATGTCTTAGCCGGAGGAACATTTTCCTTATTTATATGAAGATTTTTTTTCTTGCTAAGTAGCATTTTAAACACAATGAGCCAGGCTGCGAGCCGTCTGTGCAAACATATGGAATTCCATTAACCTTTGTGCCTGTGTTGGCTAAATGTCAGTATGGCACACAAAATTAAATTGGTCATTGATTTAGGAGCCGGATCATTGTACCGCTCAACTGTAGAATGGCGCATTGAATAAAACCCTCTTGTCTCTGGAGGCAAAAAGCGCTGTGCTTATTTTTCAGAAAAGGCAAACAATCTAATCAAATATTGATGAGTTGTCGACTACCTTGGGCGGTAGTGTAGGACGATGTTGGTAACACAGCCATCACATCAGTTATGGAATGTTCTAGCACATTGCAGAAAGTAAAATCATTGTTGGAGCAAGAAAATATATCTATGTACGTATCTATAATGTTATCAGTACTGCTTATGGTTATTGGCTGGGCTGGAGAAATCCACCGATCGGGTCCTAAATGAGCATGACTTGATATGACCTTATAATTTAAAAACCTTTTATGGGAATAATTAAAGAGGCGTTTTAATTCACTTATCAGAAATTGTAAGGATTTATAAGTCTGATAGATACGGTCTTTTTTCATTATTGACCGAGCACATTCAAACCAGAGGTGAAGCTAATCCATTCGTAGAAACCTGCCGTTCAACTGAAATCCTACTTTTACACCCGCTATTGTGAATGACAAGATTACAATTTAAGCCTTTTTCAAGTCCTGAATCAATCCGAGACAATCATCGTGGAAAAAATAGAAAAGGCAAGACAAATGCATTCGCCATATTCCAGCTGAGTTCAAACATACATTGCATCGACATTTAGCTTTTATTCGAAATGTATGAACTCCTGCACTCATATTGCGACTACTTTCCAATCCTTTGTGCAACTTTCGTACTAAAAAGGATAATGATGGTCAAAAGGCCATGCGTAGGAGTTTGGGGACTTTCAAATTCAGAAACAATGAGGAGGGCTAACAATGTGACAGTTCCAGAGGTCAGCCAATCATTGTGTGAAGATTACACATTCTGATGTGAATGTCGATGGGTTAAGATACATACGCACTGGCTAATGAAGTTGAATCATGCGTTTGGCTCCCGGACTATCCACCCTGTAACCTCTTGTCATTCTCTTTTACCAATTATCTAAAAACCAAATATATTCAGGTAATCTTTTCCACATTGTGTTTTATGACACTTGACAGTTGACACTTTTACATTTTCTCTTTTCATCTAGACGCCAGTCATTCTCCGAGTCACCATATCTCAAAGCTCTCAAGTTTCTTGTGACCAAATCTCAGGGTTCTCCATTTCCTTCCTGTCAATGCTCATCCAATACCAAACTCACTTGCATCTTTTTAACACATGAATCCCCAAAGGAGAATATTTCTTACCAATGAATACAAATGTGAGTCATGTTTTAAGCAAGGCCAAACACTTTGAATTATATTCATTCTTGAATGCTCATGTTCTTTGACTCTCTTCAGAATTAAGGTAGGTCAAATTGCGCGTTTAACATTCATTTCCCGGCTAGTCATTTAGTGCGTTGTCCTCTGAAGAATCATTTTATCAGCATGTGAAATGATCACTTTGCCAAGACCAGTAAATACGATCCAACTTGATTATGTGGGCAACTCCTACCAACAACTTATGAGTCATGATGCCATATTGGTTTCAGTGTGGTTGTAAATCAGTGTTGCTAGAGACACAAATAGGGTGTTTACAAACTTTGCAACCGCATGTATCTGTATATAAACACGACCATGATGGAACTATAGTATTCAATTGTCTCGATATTATAGTGTTTTTATATAAGTTCATATTAAAGGAAATTCTAACATTCATATTTGCACTGCGAGTTGCTGCTTCTCGCATACTCTTAATCAATAATTATTACTTTAACTATGAATAGATTGAATAAAGCTGAGAGTGTTTATATCAGTTATAGCTGTGGCAGTAATTTCAAGGAAGTCCCGTTTTTTTGACCCGTTTGTTGACTCGTTCAACATCATGTCATACTTTTATTAGTGTTTTGGGACAAAGCACATGAATCACTAAATAAGGAAAAACAAATATAAATATGGTGAATTTAGCTCAGTTGCTAGATTTAATCAATTTTCCTAAAAGCTAGTGTCATAAAAGAGACTTACAAATTACCATATTTTCCAGACTAAACGTTGCCCCGGAGTATAAATCAATCTACTCAACAAATGGCTCACGATTGTTAAAAAAATAAAATAGATCAGGGCACACCAGACAAAGTTGCATTTTTGGGAAGGAAATCTATCTTGTTTGCTCAAGCAGCAAAAATAACAAAATAGTAAATGAATAATTGCTTTAGTTGCTGTTGAAACTTCCTTTACTGAACAATCCAGTAGTGTTAATTCAATATTCCTTTATATTCACAAACTACAATATTACTTTTTTCCCAACATTCAAAGCATGTACATTGCCTTTTATTCATAGTTCAGGGTGATTTTTAAAATATAGTTGTTTGCAGATGTAATGAAACTCGTTGTTTTGAGCCATTTTACTTCAGTCTCATTACACAAAAAAAATTTGAGGATTTTGTCGTTATCAAGTCTCGTCATGGTGGTGATCTTAAATACAAAGAAAGGCAAAGTTAAAAAGAGCTCAGTAGAGTCCCATGCTTTAACCACCACAAACTTGATCCCTAAAGCACAATTGATGTGTTTAAAGCAGTACACGGTCGATTGGTCGCCGATCTTTTGGTCGCCCGGAAGGTAAGTGATAATCACCATTTAAATCGTTGCTCAAATTCCCTAAATACAAACTGCGAATTACTATTTAGTCATACTTAATGCCCTATTAATTATTAGGCTAAAGAAAAGCTTAAAATTTCCCGGACTTTTATTGTTTTTTGATGGAGAACTTGCTAAGACCCTGACGAACGTACCTTCCTAAGGGGACAACTCATGTACATACAAACTCTTATATACTCACACGTCGACTCAGTGAAACTGCTCATGGCCATTGTTGGCTTTTATTGATGCGTAGACCGTGTTGTTTTACCTTGTTTTGTCGCCGGTCTTTTGGTCGTCGGTCTTTTGGTCGCCAGTCTTTTGGTTGCCCGTTGTCGCGGTCGGGGCGACCAAAAGACGGTGACCAAAAGATCGGCGACCAATCCACCGCACACGGTTTAAAGCAACTAGTTGTGGGCATCATTCCAAGCACTGTTGCAAATTCCAATCCCTCGAGGAACTGACTCCTGCATTGCCACCGAAAATACTCAACAAGCTGAACAATGTGACCACTTTATATAACTTAAAAGAATGAAAAACCTTTTTCCCACCTCCATTACTCGCCTCTTTTGCTCAGTTTGATCCCACAAAGCCCCCGGCGCCCCCTCAGGAGAGTGAGACTAATGGTGGACAATGCACAATTGTAGCTGGTGGATTTCCTATTACCAGCGCAAGAGGATTCTTTTGTCTGTGGATGGGTCGCATAATGGACTGCACTGTAATGACTGCATTGAGGTGTTTGTGGAAGAGCATCTAAATTTGTTTGTGTTCCACTAAAACCTTTTCCTCTTGGCGTCTGTTCCTAATACTGTCAACACATCAGTGGATACCCAGGGAGCGTGATCACTGCTGTCGGTGAACCCAATGTGTTCATAACAGATACTGTGAATACAAACCCTCGTGTATCACTTCTTTGGCGCTAGGTTAACCACATTTTCTCATCCTTTTCCGTGTCAGCTCTCCCCTGTGCGAACCCCGCCCATGGTCTCCTTCATATTTCATGCACTGGGTCCATCATTTCTATTTTCACACCCCGTCCAAATGAAATCTTGCCCTCATCGTCATTTGATTTCCTCAGAGGGCAATGTGACGGGATGAGACGGTCCTTGCGTGTTAGCTGTGCTCTGCACAGATTGCTGGGAAATTTGGTAACCAGTGTGGTGCCATATGTGGTCCTTGTGGCAAGACTTGAGATATTTGCGGCAGTTTTGCAACTTTAGCTAAAGCAATGGCACCGTTTAAAGCACATGTGTCAAAGTGGCGGCCAGGGGGCCAAATCTGGCCCGCCGTATCATTTTGTGTGGCCCGGGAAAGTAAATCATGAGTGCCGACTTTCTGTTTTAGGATCAAATTAAAATGAAGAGTATAGATGTATATTAAATTTCCTGATTTTCCCCCTTTTAAATCAATAATTGTATTTTTTTTATCAATTTTTTCTGTGTTTTTAGTTCAAAAGTCATTTTGTAAAATCTAAAAACATATTTAAAAAAAAAAGCTAAAATAAATATTGTTTTAGATCTATAAAAACTGAATATTCAGGGCTTTTAATCCAGTTCTTTTAATCCATTTATTAAAAAAAAAAATCGAAATATTATATCTAAAATGGTCCGGGCCACGTGAAATCAAGTTGACGATAAAGCAGCCCGCGAACCAACCCGAGTCTGACACCCCTGGTTTAAAGGATAAAGGCACCATTTCTTACTGAAAGACTGATTTGTAGTTGGAAACTAAGGTAACTCGCTGATGTTGGACACACAGACCAAATTCGCATCCGTTATAATCAATGAATTACACAGCCCACATTTGCATTTCCATTGGGAAAAGATACGCGAGGATGTATTTTTGCCAGATGCCGGACAAAAAATGTAACAATTAGCACCAGCGGAAAGTCTATCTAGCTACAGAATAGAACATCCTGATTATTTTCAAAATAAAAGGAAGTTAATATACGTTGAACTGTGCTTCCTGTGATAATGGGCGTGACTCAAGAGTCAGAAGGTATTTTACATTCACAATTCAGTCAATATTGTTGATGAAATATGATTTCAGTTGTCAAAAACCACACAATTATTTATGACTACATGCATGCTTTTTAAATATTCGTTATAAAAATAGAGACCTGAAGCACTGTGAGAGAATGGTATGTTAAATAATTGTTCATCATTTATGACTAGATGCGTCCTAAATGATGCCTGTGAATATGGAAAATATTATGGGAAGTAGTTTAATGATGTTTAATAACATGTTTGTTTTATTGTAGCACATTCAATAACGAAAGAGGGGAAAATAGGTCACTGCTGGCTGCATTTTTAAAAAAAATTTTACCAGGCAGGACATTTAGGGATCAGTGGTTATGTGTAAATGTCTTATCTCATTCAGTCTCACATTGATCATGCGTGAAACGTTGATATCTTCGTGTCTCGATCCAGCCGTTCCGTTCCAATCTTATGGACCTCCAAAAACCACAAATGGATGTGATTTGTGATGGATGCCATGTATGTGAGGTTGTAACCCCATAGGAAGTAGGACCACCAGCTGTTTGAATGTTATTTTTTAGATGGAAGTTCAGTACTCACAAGCTATTTGCTAATGAGGAAGATATGTGGAGGCTGACTGATTGTCTTCTGTAGAATAGTGCAGATTTTTATTTATACAAGTTGAAATTTTAATGGATACACTTCAAGTATAAAGTAAAAATTCCTTCCCATGCAGACTTGTCTTTCAATGAGGAACGGATGCAAATACTACATTCAGAGTCAGAAGTTAAGGTCAAGCCAATGAATGTATGCAAATGTATGTTCAATATCCTGATTATTTTGTTCTTTAACCACATGGAAATGTCAGGGCATTAATGCTTCCATTGAAAACTTTAAACATGGTTGCCATGGCAATGGCAGAAATAGCTCTTGGAAGCGACGACCGCCTAGCCCTAACAGATGTTTGTCTTTAAAAAAAAATTAGGCTGGTATTTATACACGATTTCTAAAGTCAATCTGGTCTGTTACATGTGCCAGTCAATCGAAAAAAATATGGTGTCACTGATAGATTTATTATTTATACACTTTAATCAAAACAGGGAGACATCATTAACCTACTCTGGCTACAACTTGCAAGGAAAATCACTCCCAACTCGCCTTCGTCCAAGAGGATTCTGAAGAAACGGCATCCTCCTCTGTTCATTTAGTCGCGCCATACTCAAAACATTTAATGTAATCTGATTCAAACAATTGCATAAGCTAACCGAATAACACCATTAAGGTCAAAAAACAACTGCCACAACAAAATCTCATATTAGATCGAAACCAAAAACACCTGCGTAAGAATTTGCACTGATAAGCATAATAATTTCTTTATAAGGTAAACAGAGCGACCGTATTTTTAAACAATAATGCGATTATCGCCATCTGCCGGAATCCAAGTCAAAGCAATTTAAGAGTCCCTTGTAGATCTTCATTGCCAACTCAGATCAACAGTCTCGGCCTGGAACATGGTGTCCTGTTCAGTCAATAGTCCTGAAAACAATTAACTGGCCTCGAAAGCAGCTGTGGGGGGGAAGTGTCGAGCTTACTCGGTCCCAACATAAAGCACAAATTAATTTATAGCTTCATTACCTATTAAAATGCTTAATGAACATATACTAACATCCCAGAATAAACCGAACAGTCACCATTGCATGAATGAATGAATTTAGCATTAAAGCAAAATGTTTCATCCACCAAGAAATGGATGTGCGCACTTGTCCAATCACCTTCTTTCAGTTTTGTATTTTCAACTTTTGAAAATTATATTGATGTTTTTTTCCCATTCTATTTATGTCGTAGATGAACAGGTTTTTGGTCACGATAATGGTGATATAGGTTTTCAAATCATCTATCTTGGTTTCATTTTCACTCCCCCAGAAACCTGTAATTTGAACAGGGGTGTGTCCGTGTATGTGTGTGTGTGTGTGTGTTCTGGAAGTTTTTGTAACATGCCTCCACTCTTTCATACAAGTTAGGCAATGCCAGCAGGTGTGAGTCTGTGTGTGTGCTTTTGATGTGTGTGTGTGTCCAGTTTCCAAAGTGTATGGTTGCTACTGTATTATAGTGCTTGTCGAAGCCTTGCTCCTTTAATGAAGCAGGGGGAATAAAAGGAAGTCGGTGGCTGCTCCCTTTTTCTAACACGCGTGTGTGTGGGTGAACGAAAGCAAGACGGTAACGAAAGCCGATGTGTCATTGACAAAAGACCACATTGGGTTGGATAGAATAATATAGTTGTAGCAACTCTAACAAGCTGCACCTCCCTTGCTGTCTCTGTGTGGTCCTGACTCATCGCTCTTTCTTCTCAAACACACATATGCAGACACGTGCAGACAATTGCTGGTCACGTAGCAGCGAGTTTGTAAAAAAATTATGGAAAGGTGGAGTTCTGTCAGCATGTGGTACGGATAGTGCGTGTGTAACTGGGTTTTATTTGTGTGAAGTGGGCACTCCTAAAACAAAGGGGGTTTCCTGTCCGACTTAACTAGAGGATTAAAATAGGTCCAGTCAGGAAAAGGGAGAGGAAATAAGACATCCTTTAGGATATAGTTGAGAATGAATGCACACAAATACACACATCTATAAAAATAAAAGTACCAGACCACTGTGCTTTACACTTGAACTGACACCTTTGAGTTTATGAAACTGTATTTCTCGAGAAAAAGAACCCCAAAGCAAAAGACTTTGCCCGTATCTTTTTGGCAAACTTGTCTAAAGTGAGAGGTTAAATTGCGTCCATGATGAAAAGCTGTGAAACAACACCATTAAAATAAATGCCCCGGCTGTCACTGCATCAATAATGCTGACACTTTTTTTCACTCCCACTCACAGGATAGCTTGACTTGATTCAGTTTCTCCTCTTTCCAAACTGTAATGTTTATCCTGGTGAGATTTTATCCTTTTTCCTCGTTGTCTACTGCTCACTCACTTTATACTGTACACTGGCAAGAATGATGTCCCTGATCTATAACTCCAGTCTTGTCTCTTTTATCCACATTTTTCTCTTCTCTCACCACATTGTCTTTTGTCTCCACTTCTTGGTTTCTGACACAGCCATTTATTTGAGACCTGAATAATTGCTGTCAGCTAGTCAGACTACTTGCTTTGGCCCCATAAATCGGCTATAGCTTTGCCTACTAAGTATGTTATTGCTAAAGTCCGTGTGATGATAGGTGGGAAACAGACATGAAGTGGCGTTGAATTCAAACACAGCAGATGGAGCCAATTGTTGCTGTACTATCTCTTTCCATTCATTTTCTGTTAGCACAGTTCCAAATTTTCCGGACATTAAGTCTCACTTTTTTTTTTCATAGTTTGACTGGGTCTGCGACTAGTACTCAAATGCGACTTATATATGTTCTTGTTTCTCTCTGAACACCAAAAGCCTGTTTTTAAGGGTATAGTTATCCCCCAAAAAATGTAAATGTTACATTTATAACTTCCTATTTTTCCTGTTGTTCTCATTTAACTATTTTTACTTTAAACTATGTTTGTCCTAGGTTTCTGACCAGATAAAAAAAAATAGTCTGCCTAAAATTTAGGTTGGAACCTATCCCAGGCAATAGGCCGAGGACACCTTGAATCAGTTGCCAGCCAATCAGGGAGAAGAAAAACCATTTGCGCACATACTCAAACCAAAACACAATTTGGAGAAGTTGATCAGCTTACCACGCTTGTTTTGGGAATGTGGGAGGAAGCCAAAGCTGATTCTTCTATTCTAATTCGAAAAATCTTTTTGGAAGCTGCGACATTCTCGCACACTCTTCAACTCACCACCCCCATTGTTTCCAACTCGCACAAAATACAGCAAGTCAATTACATGACACATGACTAAAAAAAAGAGTCTTATCTATGAAGGTGTATATGTATGTTCCGAGACCGGACGTTTCGTCGAAAGACGTCTGGTCCCCGGATGTTTGGTCCCCGGACGTTTGGTCGACCGGACGTTTGGTCGACCGGACGTTTGGTCGACCGGACGTTTGGTAGAACAGACGTTTGGTCGCCGGGTTCGCTCGCTGTCAAATTATGACAGAGTGTACTGTTCATATTTTGATATTAGATATTTAGATATTAAACTCTCTCATGATTATAATTTTGAGAGATGGTTTCAACAGTAACAACCAGGCGACCAAACGTCTGTTCTACCAAACGTCCGTTCTACCAAACGTCTGTTCTACCAAACGTCTGTTCTACCAAACGTCCGTTCTACCAAACGTCCGGACGACCAAACGTCCGGTCGACCAAACGTCTGTTCGACCAAACGTCCGGGGACCAAACATCTTTCGACGAAACGTCCGACTACCGACATGTTCAGGTCGAGTAGAAACAACTAACACCTGTCAGATCTTGTTTGTAAAAACAAGAATGAGAAATGTATAATTCCGTGAACTTCAGTCAAAACTGATCAATACTTCACTTAAAGGGCAGCGTCCTGGACACCATATCTCATTTCAATCCAAGTGTAGGTGTAATTTAAAATGATAGTGTTATGAAAAGTGTTCGATTCAAGAAAGACCCTCCAAAAAATCCCCATTGTCTATAGTAAGTACAAAGCACGTTCTTGACTGAGGTGTAAGAAGTGTCGGTGAATGAAGCCTATTGTTCTTTGCCCAGCCCCTAACTCCTACACTGCGGCTAACTGGGGGCTTCAGTCTGCCATTCTCTCTGCAGACATCCTGTCGTAACAGCTGCAGTTCTTACAGAACAAATTCACGACATGATGTAGTCCGCATCACAATGTGTGCTTGTGTGTGTGCAATCGTGACCCAATTACAGGGATCTGGGACTGGTTGTTTCCCATGTTTATTTATTCTAAGCGGCACACACAGGGGGAGGCAATTCCTGCCCACTGGTCACTCTGATACTTAAAGCAAAGGCAAGGTAAAAAGGAGCAAATTTAAAAGCCTATCATGGGATTAGTGTAAACGACTCAGTGGTGAATAATTACATATTTTCAGTCTACTTTGCTAAAAGTACAGCAGGGAGCGAGTTTGCTTGTCAAAAGTATACAAATAAAAATACTTTTTGAAGAGAGGCACATTAACTTTTTAAATCAGTAGTTTCAAACGAGGAGAAAAAGCAGCTTTAATACCTGATAATTTAAATATGGCACTTTTTTCTAGGGCGGTTTTGTTTAAAGGTTCACAACTTTAGGTGGTATCACTGCCACTTTTTTTACTTCAAAACAAGCATAAAAAATATGTTCCACACTTCCATCCCAATAAAAACTGTGATTTATTTACCTTTAACCAAGTTTGGAAATATTTTCACCAAATAGAGCCACTGGAAAAGGCTTTTGCTTCCATTGCCATCAACAAATGACACATTTGACAATGTGGATTGGACCGGAACTATCAGCATACACAGCGTGTGAAAGATCACCACATCATTGGAGTTCATTCAGGTTGAGTGGCAGAGTAATTGACATGGTTAATGAATAGAAAAACAATTCAAGTGTTACTTGTCCATATTCCTATACACCTGTGATGATTTGGGCTTTTTAGGTGCCGGTTTGATTTGAAAAGAATGTATTGTGTTTTTCAGGAGTGATACCGATTTTTAGTAGTTAGAAGAGGTCGATAACCGGTATTTGGAGCCGATATTCATTTGCAATAAAAGTGTAAACATATTTAATTATGAAAGCTCTGAACTTCATTGACCATTTTAAAATCAAACAAATACACACATGTAGATATACCGTATTTTCACGACTATAAGGCACACTTAAAAGTCTTGAATTTTCTCCAAAATAGACAGAGTGCCTTTTAATCCAGTGTGCTTTATATATGGAAAAAAAAATCAAATGTGTCATTCATTGAGGGTGCGCCTTATAATGCAGTGCGCCTTATAGTCGTGAAAATACGGTACTTAAGAAATAACCAATTTAAAATGATCTTTTCTAATTATATATGCAAATCTTACGAAATATATTGAGGATTCTTACAACTTATGTTGATGCATGTTATTGAACATAAAATTCAACTTTAAGACAACAGAAGGCAATGCTGCTGCTCTTAAAATCCTCATTGCAGCAGTAAGCAACGTAGCGATACAGTAGATGGTGGGTGAAAAAGACGCTATTTCCAAAACCCGGTTATTGATTAATCGCAGAGAAAGTACAAATTAGGAGGCATTACACGCCCTGTTGTATGTTGGAGACTTTCTGATTGGCGGCAAGTAGTGCAAGCATCATTTTACGAGCAGCAATTCCTTATTCCCCTTGATAATGGCTAGAGTTGTCTTTTATTTTTCCATAGCTTTCACAATTTTTGATTTTTATGCCAGTTTCCTTGCCATTTTCGCAACATCCTCCATCACTGGGGAGACTTCGTCTTCATCTGGCCATGCGTCCGTGGATCTTCTTCCTTCCCGCCTTGGTTATTACATCCCCTCCTCCCTTCCAGTCTCGGCCATGACTCTTTGTGCTCTGTTCTTTGTCAGGCGCAGCTTCCTGAAATTCTTCAAGAGGATGTGATGTTTTCTGATCTCAACAAAACCTTGCTCCTTGGATTATTCATAGTGTACAGTTTATACATTCATTCATTTTCCGTTCTGTTTATCCTAGCAAGGGCCGCAGGGGTGTTGAAGGCTATCCCAGCCAACTATGAGCAGCAGACAGGGGACACCCCAAATTGGTTGCCAGCCAACCCCAAGCAGCTCTATTAAAAGCTTTTTTTTTGGAAACAGTCGAAAATTAGCCGCATTAGACTATAGGGGGAGAGTAAAGGCTTATATTCAGAAAATAATGCCAATTCAATGAATTTGCGGATTTAAATAATATTTTAGACTTTTGGTGGCATTTTAAAATGCAAATTCCTATTGCTGTTTATTAATGTAAAAAAAATATTTACTGACATTTCAAGCTTTTTCAAATAACGATGTTTCAAAAAATTATCGATTTAAAAGGGGGAAAATCAGGAAATTTAATATACATATATACTCTTCATTTTAATTTGATCCTAAAACAGAAAGTCGGCACTCATGATTTACCTTTCTGGGCCACACAAAATGATGCGGCGGGCCAGATTTGGCCCCCGGGCCGCCACTTTGACACGTGTTCTAGATGATTCTTAAAATTATAAAAAGAGTGACCATTCTCTTATGAGGAGCCAATTCAAGCAATAACTGGCCACTTCTCAATTGTTCTGATAGCAACCCTGATTTGAATTCATGCAGCACACTGGCAAGCCTGCAAGCAGCGGGGCACAGTGAGCGAAGCTGGTTACCTCACTGACACATTAAAGTTGCAGTCTGTCGCCTGCAGCACTTCATCTAACAGCTCATTGTTTCTGTTCATTCTTTTGCCATTATCCCTCTGCGATATTTCAAAGTCAGCCAAATACGGATCCTTTCCTGAATGCATTTTGAACAAAGGATATTTCAATTATGTTAATTTTTTAGATATATTAATTATGTTTCCTGTCAAACGCTGTATCAAGGCATTTAAAAAATATATTTATCCATTTTACTTTCTGACATTTACAGTTTTCAGATGAGTATGCCGCAATGGGCATCTTTCTTTTGCATACGCAGGTGTCAGTGACCACCAATCCGAAAATTCCATTCACTCTATTATTATTATTATACTGGAAGCAGCTTTACATCCCTGGCTCATAGGCTCAGTCATTTTCCCCCCCACATATTTGGTCATTATTTGCTTGCAAATCCTAGAGACTGTTGTAAATATACAGCGCAATGTGTATTGTTTACTCATGCATATTTATTATCTGTGTTTGCGGCCACATTGCATATCTAAGAGGATTACATTTTAAACACACAACAAAGAACCAATGCCCGGCAGCAGAACCCAAATGTGAAGATAAATCTGCTATCTCATCTTAAATCTGCAACCAGACGACACAGGTGAAAAGTTTCATTGTGATGCTTTTCTCTAAACACCTTTGCCGAGCCGAGACAACAATTGCTGTGGGTCACAATGGTCTCTCGTCTAATGAAACATTGATGTTTCATTAAAAAGACAAAGCAAAAAAAACACACACAAAAAAAACAGATACCCCCTAAATGTGATTACATGTGGATTTTACAAACACATCTATAGTGTGAGACAATCACAACATCTACTCAATAGCCTCGGGATAGCGATAAAAGGAAAACTTGCACTGGGTGTTGTGTGGGTTGTTAACCAGGTAATATCACATCATGAAACAGCAAATTTGAAAATTGTTGGGGGGTTTCCCTCCAGTCAAGGTTGTACCATTTTGGATTGGAAAACGCAATCTTTCCAAGAAAAAAAATGTTGAACGTTTTGTCCGTACCCATTTGTACATTCAATCATTTTTCCTTTTGCTCATCCTCATAAGGGTCACGGGTGCTATAGCCCATCCTAACCAACCCTGAATTGGAATTTGAAACCATAAATATTCTAAGTCATACCTAAGGACAATTTAGAGCAAGGGTGTCAGACTCGGGTTGGTTCGCGGGCCGCTTTAACGTCAACTGGATTTCACGTGGGCCGGACCATTTTAGATATAATATTTAGATTTTTTTAAATAAATGGATTAAAAGAACTGGATTAAAAGCCCTGAATATTCATTTTTTATAGATCTAAAACAATGTTTGTTTTAGCTTTTTTATATATTTTTAGTTTTTACAAAATGATTTTTGAACTAAAAACATAGAAAAAAAATATTACAAAATTACAATTATTGATTTAAAAAGGGGAAAATCAGGAAATTTAATATACATCTATACTCTTCATTTTAATTTGATCCTAAAACAGAAAGTCGGCACTCATGATTTACTTTCCCGGGCCACACAAAATGATGCGGCGGGCCAGATTTGTCCCCCGGGCCGCCACTTTGACACGTGATTTAGAGTGTTCAACCATCCTACCATGCATCTTTTCGGGATTAGATTAGAACTTTATTTCATCCCGTATTCGGGAAATGTCTTGGTTGCAGTAGCAAGACCGACACAAGACACACAAGACATTGTAGACATAGTTAAAAATGTGAGGGGAAACTGGAGTACCCAGAGAAAACCCACGCAGACACAGGGAAAACATACAAATTCCTCACTTTAAAGTCTGACCCACTGCGGATTCAACCCCTAATCTCAAAACTGCAAGACGGATGGCCCAACCACCCCGACACTATGCTGCATTGATGATGTCATGCAGTAATCACATAATTAAAGACTGCTTAGCAACTCTTCATTTACGTAAATTGTACAAAGTTTACTCCCCGACAATAATTACATTTACTTACTGCTGTGTTTGCAGGGTCGATATCAAACAAATTTAGATGAAGAAAGATTTTGTTTTGGCTTATATGGATTTAGTCTCCTTTCTAGCTTTTCATCATTCATGGTGATGGATGACGCTTGGGCATAGGTTTGTGGACGACTTCCCTACCAGCATCCAACCCTTCTATTTAATCAGGTTTGGGACTGGCACTAAAAAGGGCTGGCACAAAATTCCAGGGACTAACTTGCGATTCATTATCCAACACAGCAGTCTGTCAGTCGTATGTTCCCGTAATTTTGCACGCATGAAAAATCGCCAGTTGAACGGAATTAAAATGTTCATCTCTTGTGTTGTATTCATTTTTTCATATCAAAGTTTCATGAATAAATTAACTTACTGTTGCCAACATTTCGGAAGAAAGGGTAGCAATCATCCCCACAAAAACAGTCATTTTGATCTTTTAATTTCAAATTGTTTGGTTGCAGGGTGCTGGAGCCTATCCCAGTTGGCTTTGGGCGAAAGGCAGACTACACTGCCACTAGGGAATCAATGCCACGCCGCCCACACCGCCACCAAATGGGAATCAATCCCACGCCGCCCACGCCAAAGTCAGTCGAAAGAACCACTGCTCCATCGGGTAAGATACGAATTACTATTATTATTATATTTAAGTAGTTTTATCATTTTTTAAAGAAGAAAGCCGCTCTCAAAATATATATAATGAAGTATTGGGATTTGGTTACAATGCATTGAATTAATTAGGTGTTAGCACTTTAAAATCATTTTATACTGATTAACCACCCGTAATACCTAAATATGTCGTTGATAATTTTCCTTCCTTGGGCAGCAGTAAAATTACATCAAAGCTGACCCCGTTTCACTTGTTGCCTTTGTCATTGTATGATGACCCCGACTGTTTACTAGGAGGGGGAGTCTAAATGGAAGGAACTGGGAGCTAAATGGAATAGCATAACCTCCCGAAGGAAAGTTTTAACTAAAGGACAAGGACAATGACACCAGATGACGCAGGTGTTGCAGAAGTCTGCTTTTGCACTTTTATCAAACGAAATCCTTGCCACGAAGGAGAAGCGGGGGAAGAGCCACGACCTTGGCATTGAGGAGCGGCAGCTTGCTGTTTTAAGTAGGATATCCTATGCCAAAGGTCATTCAGAGTGGACAGGATATCCTCCTCTCCCTGCCTCTCATCTCGTCCTTCCTCTCAAAATTGCCTCTTGGGGACAAAGCATTTCCAGGCAAAAGAGAATTAGAAGAAATAATCCAGTTTCCTATGATGAAGGGACTAAATCATTGCCAGTTCCTATATTTTTGTCTTAGAGTGCACACACAGGCGAATATTTGTATTTATCTATAGAGAAGCAAGAGGCTAGATGCAGATTTAATGCTCCTTTCTTAGAATTAGGTTGCCTAAAGTGTGCTCTTGCAAGCAGCGATTTTGAAACAGCGTGCCGTGCCACAGTTGTGAGTCATGAAAGAGTATCAGTATTACTGCAGGAAGGTCGTTTTTTTATTTAAATGTCTTGAAACAATATATTTTGCGATTGGCTGGCAAGCAAGTCAAGGCGTCCCCCGCCGACTGACCGAAGTTGGCTGACTCAAGCACCCCCGCGACACTTGCGAGGATAAGCGGAACTGAAAAGGAATGAATGAAAACATTATTTACAGGCTAGTACCAAAAAAAGGGTCCCATCACATTTGAGTGCCTATTTGTTACCTTGTCAATGTAATCTGTCCATGGCCTTCAATAGTAAATAGGACACAAATATACATTTCACATTTCAAATTCACCTCGCTGAAGCAGCCACAAGGCAAAAGTCATTATTGATTATTCACGCTTTAATCATCATGCAGAAGATTGATTTATGGAAAGGGATGTACGTCATTTTAAAATTCATTTTGAACAGAACACATTTGCTGGCTTGCTTGTTTCAACCTGGCCAAGAATTCATTTGGCATTTTTAGAGCAACTAAAAAGCTGTTTTACTATTAACAGCAAGAAATTATAAAAAATCGACATCTCTGGTGACCACGTTATATTGTCTTTGGTGTATTCTTTTTATATTATGGATACGTACTGTGACTTAGCTGCTGCAAATAAGGTTAATGCTGGGTTGTAATTGTGCATATTATTTTGTAAATTTGTACCACGATAGTGTTGGTATTAGGGGATGGATTAGGTTACATAAGTCCCCACTGAAGGTTGAATTCTTCAATGTACTAGTAGATGAAACTGGACAATGCTGTTCTCCATTGCTAAGATACAGTGGTACCTCGACATACAAGCAATTCGAGATAAGAGTAAAATTTCGGGCAAATATTTATCTTGAGATACGAGACAAATTTTGATATACGAGCAGACAGCGGACGGGAGATGCTGCTCAAAAGAACATCATTGGCACTGTCTCTCTCCCCGCAACTCCCTCTTTGTAATGTCTCTGCGAGCACTGGGCAGAGCGTGGCATTTTTTCAGTGTTTTTTTTCCCCGTTAGTCAGTGCGAATGGGGTATATACTACTTCTCATTGGCAAGTGGTCATGCGTTATCCGGTACACGGTCGATTGGTCGCTGGTCTTTTGGTCGCCGGTCTTTTGGTCGCCCGGAAGGTAAGTGATAATTACCATTTAAATTGTTGCTCAAATTCCCTAAATACAAACTGCGAATTACTATTTAGTCATACTTAATGCCCTAGTAATTATCAGGCTAAAGAAAAGCTCCAAATTTCCCGGACTTTTATTGTTTTTTGTACATACAAACTCTCATACACTCACACGTCGGCTCAGTGAAACTGCTCATGGCCATTGTCGGCTTTTATTGATGCGTAGACTGTGTTGTTTTACCTTGTTTTGTCGCCGGTCTTTTGGTCGTCTGTCTTTTGGTCGCCGGTCTTTTGGTCGCCGGTCTTTTGGTCGCCCGTTGTCGCGGTCGGGGCGACCAAAAGACCGCGACCAAAAGACCGGCAACCAAAAGACCGGCAACCAATCGACCGCACACGGCGTTATCCTACTGTGAGGACATTTGTGTGCATCATTTTGGGAATATTTTGAAGGGAATACAAACTCAAACAACCCTCGATTGACTGAAAGTCAGTGTGGAGGCGGGGCAAAAAGAGCCAACCCGGGAGAAGAAAGGTATCAAAATGTCAAACAAAATTAGAATTAAGTTTAGTGTTAGGTTCAGGAATTAAGCTCGTATCTCGAGGTACCACCGTACTGTCTTTTCTTGAGAGTAGTCATGAAAACAGAGATAAATATTTTTTTGCTTGCTGTCTTGTACCTCTCAATACCATGACAGGAACGGTAAATTCATGCTGGTTGCTCTTTTTAGAAGAAAGCATAACACAACAAGCAATTCTAAATCTCCATAACTTCTCAGGCACTCTGCTCATTAATATAATAACTCGTTTTGGAATGAAACATGCAGCCTTTCTCCATACTTGTCCTCAGCAGAAAAAGCAGTAATAAGACATAAAATATTCAAGTGTAGACCATTAGGCGTTTCCTCTCAGCATTCTGACACACTATTACTTTCCACGATAGACTTTAATCTAATCCCTTTGGCCGGCGCATTTCCGTAAACTGCAACAGCCTCGAGCGAGGACCTTAAAATTGCATCATGCATGCTTATTTCACTTTTTGGCTGCAACTGTTTGTAAGAAGGGGCTGAATATTGGCTGTGTATATTTCCTTAGGATATGCAAAGCTAAATGCTTACTGTCAAAGTAAATGTGTTTTTGGTGTTTGACGTAACGGACAGATTTTTGTGTGTTGTAGGAAACAGTCAATATTATTTCTGCAAGGCCAAATCAAACTAGTAATTATGTTTGAGATTTTTTTTTTGAACGGAACATGTCTTGGACGATGTTTCTTACATATTTAGAACAACTTAGTCAATCCCGCATGAGCAAGCACTTGGCCACAGTGGGAAGGAAAAACTTTTAAATGGCAGAAACATTAACGAGAACCACATAGTGCCTCAAGAAAGTGGTTTGAGAATCAAAAGTCCAAATCAAAGTGACAGATTTTTAACATTTTACATTTTAGCAATTGAGATTTTGTTGTTTTTGGTCGTTGTTGCCATCCTAAATTAATATGAGGCACGAAAAACGATTGGTTGTTTCAGTAGCCCCGCATTTTTCCACCATTAGTCATTAAAAATGTGGAAAATATCTGGCTGAGAGAGCAATCGAGTCCAGCACCAAGCAATAAATTAATTGCTATCTAGTTTTTAACATTCTTAGATTATTTTAAGTGTTTCAATTACATCAAGTAAAGTTTGCTGGTGTGTAGAGGGAATTGAAAATATGGTCTATCTAAAATTATGCAGTGTGATAGCCCCCATGTGATACAAACATAATGAGAGGATTGAGAATGCGCTCCATTCTCTTCATTAAAAAAACATTCTAGGGGAGGTTTGTGGTGGTTCCGTTTCAGAATGTCAAATCCCATTTTTTCACCTCCGTGATGTAGATTTGAAAGCGAAATGTCTGTTGCTCTATTCCTAAAACACAGTATGATGAAGTACAAACTGTAAAAACATACATTAACAAAGGTGGCCATATACACTTAAAGTCCCAACATTCTATGGAATGCAAAATAGGTAAATGCAACACAAAGGCACACTTTTCTACATGTATTTATTCACATAGTTTTGCTCTTTTTCTATGTTATTGCAAAAGGACAGGGTTTTTTTTTTGTTCTTCAAGTTCTGTCCTTATCCTCGGGATTTGAATCTCTTTGATCCAGACCCTTAAGACACAAAGAGCACTTTTATCCACGAAGGTTAACCTGTAAGAAAGCCCAAGTGGGAAGGTGGGTCCTCTCAGAAATACACAGTGTTATCATTTGAGGCATTGGTCCGTTTCTTTATTTTAAATCCACATTTTTATACCAGTAGCAGAAAAAGAAAATGTAATAATGATAAAAAATTTATGTATCATGATACAGAAAAAATGAAAGCAGAATAACACACAATGTCACATAAATAATTTACAAAGAAAACAACTTAGGTCCTAGTGTATATATCTTGGGGCACATTGTGAGCCAACAACTTGAACAAATCAACTCGGCAAGTAGTTAAAAAAAACTTACATAGGAGCCTGTTATAAAGCCTAATAGCCAAATTATATTTTAGAACCACCTTTGAAGACAAAAGTAAAATTCTGTAGTTGTCACAAAAAGCTAACTGCTCTTAAAAGTTTGTTTTTTGCTTAAAAAAAACTAAATAAAATCTATTTTAAAATGGAGCGCTAATTTGTAATTATTTTCAGATTTCTAATGTCTTTAATCTTTCATCGGGGAGGACAGCAACTTTATTTCAATTTTAATTTGGCAAGAAACATAAACTCAATGTACATAATTTACTTTTGCGGGCCAAAAAAATGAAGTAGAGGGCCCAATTTAAACCCCCGACCGTAGTTTGACACCTATGCACTTTTTAAAATAACTTTAGGATATTTTTACTCTGTTTAGAGCTTTAATTTTAAAATAAAGCACCAGATTCTGTTAGTTTGTCACTTTTTTTCCCTTTTCCTCAGATGAGCTAATTGCTAAAAGACGAAATAAGATTAGCGTGAGAACGGGTAAAAAGACTGAAAGCTAAGATGAATTTAAAGGAAGCTATAACATAGCGAGCACGACAAGCAATTTAATATGCGAGAGCAAAAACTAGTGAACATTGAAGAGACGAAGATGCGGGGAGAGTAAGTCATTTCCATATTACTACAGTTTCCCTGCAACACAGACATCTCTGCAGGCCAAACAGTGTTTTATTCATGCAAAAGGCATCACAAAAATGCTAGAACTCAAGGCTGTTCATGCTGTTACTCAATTATTCATCAAGCAAAAAAATGTACCCTGATTGAAGTTACTTTGAACTTAGGGCATCATTTTATTTATATCATTAAATATATATATAATCATTTTTTACTGGATTTCTTCCTGTTTTTAGATGTAGAATAATGGAGATAGAAAACAGCTGAACCGCATTTTTCATTGTTTCTCCTCATCCAGAAGGTTTATTTAATCCACTTTAAATAATTTACACTTCAAGATACGTTAAATCTTCGGAGTGATATAACGAGGGATTGAATTCTCTCAAAATAACGCTGTTGTGTTATTATCTTGAGCTGGTAAGAAACTGATATGACAGCAAGTGACAATTTTAGTGGTGAAGTCTTTCTAACTAATACGCAAGCATCAAATTTTCAGTTAATTGAAGACTTGGAACTTTTTTGGCAGATGGCTCATGTATTTATTTCATTCTATTTTCCCTTTGCCACGCACACATTCTAGATGTACTTTCTGCTTGCCTTAGGGGAAATCCAACCCATCTTACCAAGCTCGCATGCTCCGACACCCTGCTGGTCGAACTGTCAAGCTGGATCGTGATGCCAGTGTCAAATATTCCTTCTCCTTTATTTTTTTTTCCCTTTCAACCGCAGATTTTTTTTTTCGCAATCGTCTCTTCACCCCCCCTTAACTCTGACTTTCCATCACCGTCACTCTCATTCTTTCCAGAGACCAGTTTGGTGTTGTGTTTATCTTATTTTGGGGTCTAAAAAGAAGGAGTGATTCCATCACTTTTGTCCCATTGGCGAAAACACTAATAGTAGGCAGACACGTGTCCTTTTATTTGAAATAAAAATAACAATGTGTACCTCCAGTTTCCTTCAAAAAGAAGACCTGCTATTAAATGAGAATTATATGCAGCAGGTCACAATGTTGTTTTTGACCTCACACATTTCAGTCTTTGTACTCAGGCTGAACATGTGCAAAGTAAGAGATAAAAAAAATAAAAGAGACTCCATGAATCTACTTTTTTTTCTCACTGTAACAATGGAAACCCTATTTGCAAGAAATCCCCCTAACTCTGAGTGTGTAGGAGCAAGTTTTCTTTTTACGTCAAACTTTTAAGTGCTCATTTAATTCTGAATAGCACATTTTGGAAGCGAGAAATATTGTTCGGATGAAAAAAATGTTCAGTAAAATAAAGCATTCACTTTTTAAATTGTAGCTCGTTATACCTGAAAATGTGTTAAGGCAGAAAGGAAAAGGCATATAAAACTGTGGAAATATTTTGTCTAGTGAAATGAGGTGAAGGCAAGTCAACAATTATCTCGTCAAGCCACAAAAAAATAATAATCGGTCGTTAAAAACAGCTAGATTGGGTTACGCGATATGTAATGGTTTACCAACAATTTTAATCTTTATTCTAAAAAATATCAATCATCTTTACTGACCAACACAGGATTACATCCGATTGGTTACTAAATATTTAACACTTACCAAATATATAATGTTTTAGTTTTTTCCCGCCCTATTTTGGGGCATTTTTTCCCGTGTGCGGTCGATTGGTCGCCGGTCTTTTGGTCGCCGGTCTTTTGGTCGCCGGTCTTTTGGTCGCCGGTCTTTTGGTCGCCGGTCTTTTGGTCGCGGTCTTTTGGTCGCCGGTCTTTTGGTCGCCGGTCTTTTGGTCGCCGGTTTTTTGGTCGCCGGTCTTTTGGTCGCGGTCTTTTGGTCGCCGATCTTTTGGTCGCCCATTGTCGCGGTCGGGGCGACCAAAAGATCGGCGACCAAAAGACCGACGACAAAAACAAGGTAAAACAACACGGTCTACGCATCAATAAAAGCCAACAATGGCCATGAGCAGTTTCACTGAGCCGACGTGGGAGTGTATAAGAGTTTGTATGTACATACATGCGTTGTCCCTTTAAGAAGCTACGTCAGTCATGGTCTTAACAAGTTCTCCAACAAAAACAATAAAAGTCCGGGAAATTTGGAGCTTTTCTTTAGCCTAATAATTACTAGGGCATTAAATATGACTAAATAGTAATTCGCAGTTTGTATTTAGGGAATTTGAGCAACGATTTAAATGGTAATTATCAATAACCTTCTGGGCGACCAAAAGACCGGCGACCAATCGACCGTGTACCATTTTTTTCATTCATTTGGTGTTACGCTAATGAGGGTTCAATCCCAGCTGGGTCCTCAGTGTATGGAATTTCCATGTTCACCTTGGGCTTGTGTGGGTTTTCTCCGGGTACTCCGGTTTTCTCCCACATCCCAAAAGTTCATTAATGGCTGTCCATCATCTTCTGCCCTGTGATTGGCTGGCCAGCGATTTAGGGTGTTCCCTGCATCGTGCCTATACTGAACTGGAATAGGCTCCGGCACCCCCCACCATGACAATTGTTAGGATAATCGGTTTAGGAAAGAAATGAATGAAACGTTGGTGACCTATCTTCAAGCTTACTGAACCGCCTTTCCTTTTTTTTTGTAGTATCCCCTTGGGATAAAGCTCAGCGCACCCTAGTTAGGATAAGAGTTGGGTTACAGAAAAAAAAAGGATGGATTTAGGAATGAATTTTCCAAAGCCGCCATGAAGTACTCTTTTCCAAAAAAAAAAAAAAAAAAAGGAACACTTCACACACATCTTATGCACTTTTGCTGGCAGATAACACATGCACAGTAGACAAGTGAAAGTCTACATGTGGGACAAGGAAAGTGGGGTCCTGGCCCCTTCTCTTGGTGAGTGACATGGTAAATTGTCTGTTCTTGGCACTTGCACATTTGCCTCTCTGGAGGAGCCGCAACCGCCGCCTTGTGCTACCACTTTGGCATGGGCGCTGAAAAAATACTAAATTAGCTCTGTGTATGTTAGTGTTGCTCACTGCTGATGTTTGGTTGTTTACGATAGTGTCTGATGAGGTCTCATATGCGGCAAACTGATTTACACCATGAAAGCAGCTAGTGAAAAATTAACCTGCTGCTTGGGTGTAAACAACCGTTGCTTGTTGGGACTAGTCAAAACTTTAAGCCAAGGGTGTCAGACTCGGTTTGGTTTGCGGGCCGCTTTAACGTCAACTTGATTACATGTGGGCCGGACAATTTTAGATATAATATTTAGATTTTTTTGTTTTATAAATCGATTAAAAGAACTGGATTAAAATCCCTGAATATTCAATCTTTTATAGATAGAGCAGCATCTCGCATCCGCTGTCTGCTCGTATATCAAAATTTGTCTCGGATCTCAAGAGAAATATCTGCCCGAAATTTTACTCGTATCTCGAATAAGCTCGTATGTCGGGCTACTCGTATATCGAGGTACCACTGTACTTATTTCCCTAAAATAGAGAAAGGGAAGAGTAAATAGCTTCACTACATGAAAAAAATGTCCCTAGTGTTTGATTCCCTACCTTAATTTAAAAATAAAAGGGTAAAAAAAAACACATAGAAACACTGAACAAAAGCAGGCACCCATGGTTACTGAATTTGTTGTTTATCAAATGTTCGTTATCACAATTTCGATCATCGGGAAAACAGTCCGAGGCTTTACCGTTTTATTCAGTCATTTTACTTAACATGAAAGAGTTTTATCTTGGCGGCGCCCGCCTGATTAGCATATTCCATCATGTTAAACAAACACAAGACAATGAGTGCCTTGGGGGACCCGAAGACCAACCTGTGCATAGCATACAAAGACATCAATCTGTTTCCAAAGACGCACACAGGCCTGTTGTTGAAGACCTCTCCTTGCGAAAGCATTACAGATTGACGCAGATGCTCTGTTGTCAGTGTTATTTTTACACCCACGCTGCCCTCACTTACAATATACAAGAATTGGCAACATGGTGGCAGATGAATGCTTTGCACAGTCAGTTCTTGTGAGTTCTGTGTTGAAGGACTCTTTGTGATGCTGAATACAATATACCCAGTAGATTTCGTATGCATGTTCAACCCTCACATGTAGTCATAGATTTAAATATATCATTTCCCGACTATAGAACCGCTAACCCACACACACACACACACATTCTGAAGCCTACTGTTTATAGCCCAGTGTGTTTTATTTGTGGAGTTTTACAGGTTAATGTGTTTTGGTGTAAATATACCGTAATACAATGTAAACGCCAGAGGCTTATATAGTCTATTGCAGCTGAGATTTGAACATGTACAGTTCTCTTGTAAAATTTGTCTCATAGCTCGCAAATTACAGTGTGTTTGTGTGTTTGTGTGTAGATATGGGCGAGCAGGCGAGAAATAAGAAGTGTGCCTCTGCATGGACGAAACTAATGACGGAAGGAAAGGTAAGGATTGCTAAAGTCATTTGTTTTGGAAATCTGTATGAGGCTTATATGTCTAGAAAATATGCTCAATGTAGTTTATAGTCGTGTAAACTTCTAATGTTATATTTACCACTTTAGCCCCGGATTTATTTCTTGAATGACACAACAACACACTCGTATGTTTGTTTACTAAGGCAGATTTTTCTTTTTTTACTTGTGTGTGCCTTTCCCAAACAAACCATGAGTCATTATTCAGGGAATTTTATATCATATTTAATGGGTTTCGAATTAATATTGACGTCAGTATGATTTTTGCCTAGTCATTTTTATCCAATGACTGCTGATGAACCCGCCCTAGGCTATCTGTAATTAGTTATTAAAGAGTAAGATTGCATTCAGTTTTGTATTGATTAATATATAACTCCATCTTATTTCGTTAAGACCCGTCAAAGGGAAAATCTGTTCAAATTCTGCTGTGTTTGTTGCAATAATAAAGAGTTAAATTTGCAGGCATGGCAAGAGAAATGATAGCTTGCCAGAACTGAGCTTTAATGGGACATCTTGGAAATGAGTTAGCTGCGAAGTTAGTTGATATTCCAATTGGAAGTGCTAATTACTTTGGTGATGGCCAAAGTAATAGGAGCGTATGGCTTTTCCCCACTTTAATGGCCTCATTAGGTTAATACTAGTTGAGAGTGAGGTCTCAACGTTTCGATGGATGGTCATTAGATGAATTGCAATTTCATAATGGAAGTGTAATGTTTTGGACCTCCTGCTACTTGTTCCTAATGCAAGTCGAAACCATTTTCATGAGATTCCGCATTTATGTTTAACCAACAAAATCGTGGAAATAAGTTCCACTCTTTAATGATAAAGGAGCATTCTTGACAACAAACACTCAATACTTTAATATATTCGGAAAAGTCAGTCCTTCCAATTTTGATTGGTATTTTTAGGTGAGAAATTTGTCAGTGGACAAAGGTCTTTATTAAACATCCGGCAAGATTAAATATCATTATGAAAGCACTCGAGTTGACATGACTGTCGTCTTCTTTACGATAGGCTCAAAACCAGTTTATTTTGCGTGAGGTATGAAAACTATGCTTGATGCAGTAGTCATTATATGTTTATTCATTGAAAAATGTTTGATTTATGTCAAAATACACCGTGAACAAAATAATCTCTTGCATTCTCAGAAAAATTATCTACCTTGCAACATAAATGCTAAGACTGTTCAAAGTTCTAGAATTTAGCAAATGTATGCAAAAACTTGTCGGTGTGTGTGTGTAACAATGATTGAGGACATTCACATCAGACATTCCTATAACAAAAGACTCCATAAAAAATAACCATTCTTAAATCATATCACAAATACAGTTCTACTGACAGTCTAATTACACAAAAGTCACTCCAAAGCAACATAAGGCAATTATTTTTTATCGCTCAATTCAACACAAGTTAATTACATTTTTTTTTACATTAATTCTGGCTTTTTTAGGTAATAACAGTCAGATTTAGTGCCGAATTTGAAAAGGCTGTCGAGGTCTGAGCCAATAAATAATGCCAAGATTTCAAGCTTGCTTTTTTAACCGTAAGCGACATTGTGAGTGCTGATCCAGAGAAACTTTTGCTTCTGGCACAGTTTCCCTCCAATTGCATCATCACATGTCAGTGATCATGACACATGCAAACAAATACAAAGCTTGCCAGAATGATATCTGACAAACTCTGATGAATTGAGTTTCCTAAATGAAGCTGATGGGTCTAAATCAACATGCACAATGACTGTCAAGCTTATGAGCTTTTACCAAATGAAATGACAAGATTCTCTATCTGTCTGCTTAGCACGTTGCATTGTTATCCATCACGACTCAGATTCCCATGCATACATAAGATAAGTGAGGGGGTGGGGTCATTGAGTTGATTTCATGGGCTGTGACTACCTGATGGTAAGGACACGGCGGAGAGAAATAGACGTAGGGGGTTTAAAACCAAGATAGGCTTTTCTTCACAGAGCTCTCTTATCTGATGGCAGAGAGGAGGGAGATGAGGGAGGTATGTAGAAGGGATGGGGGTTGCAAGGATGTGAGAATAACAAAATGGTATATATTAAAAGAGAATAAGAGAAACTGGCGGCGAAGGAGCAATAACAAGGATAAAAGCGTGGCAAATAAAAAGCTTGGAGAATCAATGGAGACTTCTCCAGAATTAAAAAAAATAAAAATCTCGCAACTTTGATGGTCAGGGATGAGACGGCTAGATGGTTTACCGCCGAATGCGGAATATCGTAGTTAGTCGGTCACCTTTTGCTTGTCTGATTGAATTTTAAACTCCATCACAAGCCGGTGTTTTAATAACATGCGAGTATAGTATATACAGTGACTATCACATCCTGAAGAATTGTAATTGCAGCTTGCCTGTGGAGAATTGAGCATAGCACTTAAAACAATCAAAAGCTCCAAGATTGCCAAGTAATCATCGATGAGAGACTGCAGGCTGTCACAAATGCTTACAATTAGACAATATAAAAGGCATAGATTATGCCACTATTCTCACCATCACGCTGCTTAGTGTGCTTTCCTGATGATGTTACTCTCCAACCTCAGATGTTATTACGCAGACTTCTATGGGAAGCTAATCGTTCTATTATCCTATCACATATCTCTTCTGGGCAGTCAAGTCAATAAGAAACACTTAAGAAGCCTTAAGAAGTGTCCATTTTCCTTTCAAAGCCTTGCAAAGTAGATTTGTCTTGGAGGTCAAGTGTGTCTTTAAATCAGTTGAGTCAGTTTTCTTTGATTTTTTTAAATGAAGATTCACAGAGAAAATGGGACTGACTAATATACTGTAATATTGAATATTGTTTCCAGACTAATTATCACCATTAGAAAATCACTTCCAAGTGTCCAGGCAATGTTTAAATAACATTCCAAGTACAAGGCGATGCTAACAATTACCAAATTCGCCAATGAATCACTGCGAGCCTTTCAATTTCAAATGGATTTCTGGAAATCTCTATAACCAGCAATGGCAGTGATTATCATATGTCAAATTTGCACTTCTATTATTCATTAAATGGCCCTACTGTTTCAATAGACATTCATGAAACATGTTTTTTATGCTTCTACCACAGTTCCCAAAGGTTAAGCTGAGATTTCCCCATTTTAAGAAACAATTTGCGACAACAAAAAACTGTTCTTGTTTTGATTCTGCGCCTGTGCTGCCCTCCACATTCAGTCAGCTACGAGATTCGTCTTCGTAAACTAAGGTTGCGACTTCCAGATCATAATTAAAGATGTCGTGGACCATCAGAGCAAACAATTCTGTCACATTTGCACATTGTGATCTTGTGTTCAAAATAGTTTTCAATCATTCAAAATGATTAAACCAGCAGAACATTATCAGGCTTCCAAAACCGTGTATGGTGAAACTATATTTGAGTCAAATATAGGGATTTGCGGGTATGTAAACAACACCTGGATCCAGGTATAATCAGATGAAGCTTTCTTACATATTACTTATGTCAAATAATTTGACATAACTAATATGTAAGAAAGGTTCATCTGATTATACCTGGATCCAGGTGTTGTTTACATACCCGCAAATCCCTGTAATAAGGATCAACAGAGGTGGTGTGTAGTACAACTCAAATTAATCATTACTGTATGTCCCAAGTCTTATTGTAAGGTAATGGGAAAACATGGCTGTTGATGTGCAAAATGTTTTCCTCAATGTCCCCAAGGCCATGCTACCAATTAATGTTTGTAGAGTTATGGGTGGTTTCTTTAAAGAAAAGACAAGGTATTCGTCTCTGCGGTGCCATCGTCTATGTTCTATCATTCGTTCTGCAAACTACATTCCACTTTCGGGCCAAAGGATTCCTTGGAGTTTCCGTTTTAAAATGATTTCATTTATTTAAATGGCATTCCATAGCAACAAACTCGGCATAAAAACACGAGCTCAAAGGGTTGCGTTTGGATATTTGTAATTCATATTTTTTCTAAATGTGCAGTTTGATAAAGAAAAAAGAATCCAGCCTGCTCGTTATCGGCGAGAATTCTATTTTATTCTGTTCAAACACATATATCTTGCATTGAAATAAGATGGGATTTTTATTATAAAATACCAAGGAGGCTTTCAAATAAAGAAACACCCGATTCACCCCGCCAGCTATTCAAACTATTCAAGCTAAGAGGTTGCTTTCTCCTTCACACCACTTTTTAGATTCTGAACGAGGCTAATTGCTGTGTATTTCAACTAAAAGTCACAATTTGTTCAATGAAAAGAGTCTTTTGAAATTCCTGTTGACTCACACTCAACCGAGATGCAAGTCATTGTGGGTAAAGGAAGTAAGAGAGCAAATGCTGCCACATTGCCCAGATGAGACTTAAGCCTTATTACAAAAAAACAGGATAATTTTCTTACACAAAATTGGTGGACAAGCTTGTGCTTTTCATGTGACCAGTAGGCATCATAAGACACGGGAGGGTGGAAGGGGCCTGATGTTCTTTCTCTCCACTACTACATGGGCGTGGCAAAATCAATACCGGCCTTCAGCTTCAATAATCCTTTCATGACAGGCTACCCCTCCATCACGGCCGTTCTGTTTGATCTGCACTCTCTGAGCTATAACCGTCTCCCAATACAACTGCTTAGAGGATGGGCGTCGTAGCGAATTTACAGAACAGTCAATGCGGAGGGGTACATGGGGGTATAGAGCACACACCAAGAACAATAGTGTGTAAGAAAGGGAAGGGGGACTGACTGTGAAGTTAATTAGAACATCCTGTGTCTACTTCTCTCTCCCTTCCACCCTCCCCTTTATCTCTGAGAGGCTTTGATGTGGCTTAGTGCCTGGAAACCTAATGAAAAATGTATACTAGTTCACTGTCTCACTCCCCTTTTTATCCTCTTCTTTGGCCCCACTCTGCTTGGCTACTGTGGATGCTACGCCTCCTTTTCACTATGGGCCTTTTTTTCTTACAATTGCTCTGTTTAATTATGTATTCGTGTTAAACACGTTGAGATTTTTGTCGGATAGGGTTTTTTTTTTAAATATGTTAAGCAATAAAGGCAGGCGCTGGTAATGTTGCATCGAAATTAGCGAGAAGCAAGGTGTGCCTGGTGTTGCGTGGTCAACAAGTTGACATTTTAAAATGAGCTAAATCTCCTCAGGGTATGTTTTCATGCTGTGCAACATAGAGGTCACTTGCATGCTCACTCAATAAACAAGGCTTAAAATAAATAAAATTAGAAATGGCTATTTCCTTAGGAATCACTTGGGTTACATGGCAGGTTCCACTTTATATGGAATTCATCCCAAATTGAATGTGTTATTCTCAACCCTCTTTACACGTACCGTATTAACATGAAAATTGCTTAGGTGCGTTGAAATGTTTACAGACGAAGAAACAATTATCCAAATGACACATTGCAATTCCCTCTCACTTTTGGCAGTAGTAATGACTTATTATCGCTTGCAAGCGAATAACCCAGATTTACGTGCAAAGTGCTTGTTGACGTACAGTATTGACACAATCGGGAAAACGTGGGTTTGGTAAATAGCTCAAGCTTATTTTGACAGGGCTGAGTACAACAAGGAGTCAAGCCAGTAATTTAAGCAGTCTACAAAATGTTCATTTAAATACTTCATTCTCACCGACATTAATTATCCTCCTCATTGATGACTTAATGCCATGACACAGTGGGCGCATGAGCCTCCACCCAGAGGAGGCGACAACAGTCCTAACCACAAAACTGTAAAGCATTGCCATATAATTCCTTGAGATTAATTTAATCTGTTTGAAACTGTGCTTGCTGAGCACGACCGTCATACACTGACAACATCGTACACTCCTAATATGATCCCTCCCTCCTCCCTGGCGGCCCCTTTGTGGCAGTCATCACTTCCCCAGGCACTAGGGGGGTTGATTTGAAGCCACTCCCCCTTCTTTCTGTCTCCCACCCTTACACCACTTCCTCTGCCGCTATACTCACTCCCCGTTGAATCATCACTTTCCCAGTGAAATCGACTCACACTCATGTGACAATAGGAGTCGGTAAAAGTGCTGCAGTGTCAGTAAATGTCAAATTTATATATAAAACATATTTGTCTCGTGAGAATATAAGAGAAGGGCACCTCAGGCCAGAGGTGGATGGTGTCACCACAGATATGCATCAGTCGGCGCCTAATATGTTTGGGCTATGCTGGCAGACTACAAAGGTGTGAAGAGCAAGTTTTGCACATTTTCTTCTTTCTGCTCATTAGCCATTCTCTAGATTTGCAGTTAAGCCTTTGTCCCTGTAACTCGTCTTTCATTGAAATCAGCATTCCCCATCTGTACCCTCTCCCCCACGCACAGGCTTACTTTGAGCTTTTAGACATGTTTCTCCAAGCAGGGGCTAAAGATGAATCAGTAGCTTCCTCACTACTTTCCATCTTCCACCCGCTAAAGTTTGGAGAGCTATATTTGTTAGCAGATTTGTTTGGAGAGTCATTTCCTCTCATCTAGACGTGTCTCTATTTGTTAGCGACCGCTTCATCTTCCAGCCGAGGAAACATTTCATTTCTAGACGTCGCTTGCTGCCTCAAACAGCTCGATGAAGCCCCATAATACCCGTTCCCGTATAAAAATGCCAAACGTTCTTTTTATTACAAAAGTAGTAAGCTGAGAGTAGTTCCATAGAATGATTGTCACGTGTTCTGGCCTAATGAACGCATTATGAAACATACAGCAGTACGTCGTTTTCATTTTAGTGCTGGCTCTCATTTAGGTCTCAGTGGTGGATCCTCATTCCTTCTCCCTCCTGAGACTCTTCAGCATACTTATGTCTCTTCAAAGTCATCTGGCATATCTCATCCCTCGTCCTGCGTCACTTTCATTACTATTTCGTTTTTTTTTGAAAAGCAGATCGCGGCCCGAGAGGTTTTCAGTTCTGGGGTTGTGGGTTCCATCCCAAGTTGGTCCTTGGATATTCTCCCAAGGCTTGCGTGAGTCTGAGTGTGTAGGTTGTCATGTTGCCCTGTGATTGGCTGGCCACCAATTCAGGGGGTATTCGGCCGTTTGGTCGCCCGGAAGGTTATTGATAATTACCATTTAAAATTGTTGCTCAAATTCCCTAAATACAAACTGTGAATTATTATTTAGTCATACTTAATGCCCTATTAATTATTAGGCTAAAGAAAAGCTCCAAATTTCCCGTACTTTTATTGTGTTTTGTTGGAGAACTTGTTAAGACCCTGACTGACGTCCCTTCCTAAGGGGACAACTCATGTACATACAAACTCTTATGCACTCACACGTCCGCTCAGTGATACTGCTCAGGGCCATTGTTGGCTTTTATTAATGCGTAGACTGTGTTGTTTTACCTTGTTTTGTCGCCGGACTTTTGGTCGCAGGACTTTTGGTCGCAGGACGTTTGGTCGCCGGACGTTTGGTCGCCTGTTGTTTGGGTCCGGGCAACCAAACGTCCGCGACCAAACGTCCGCGACCAAACGTCCGCGACCAAACGTCCGGCGACCAAAAGTCTGGCAACCAAAAGTCCGGCGACCAAACGTCCGGTCACGAATTCAGGGTGTCCCCTGCCTGGTGTCCGTAGTTAGCTGGGATAGGCTTCAGCACCAACGCCCTTGAGAGGATAAGTGATTCAGAAAATGAATGAATGAAAAAAAATGTCCTCCGTCCCCATTATGCAGACATGAACGACTTCAGTATAACTCATACAATCAAATGTACTCTATCAGTGACCTCACTGTGTTGAGCACAAGGTCATAGACATCGTTCATTAAGGGTAGAAAAACACGTTTCAGTTTGTGAGGCAATTTGCTGATGATTTAAGAGGCTATCCAGCACACAAATGCCACTAAAGTCTACTATCAAGCTGATCTTGAAAGGTGACCTTTAGCGGGAGTCCAATTTTTTTCCCCGTTTCATGCATAAAATATGTCAAAAGGAGTCTATGACCTGGATCAAGTTTGACATCCATGTGATTTGTGATTCAATTACAGTATATCAATCTTGTAGTTTTCTACAATACTTTTGTCGCACGGCACATTACTGTCTTTATCCGTCAGTTTTATTTTTGTCCTTCCTAAAAATCTTCTCACCGCGACATACCTGCCAGAGTTGAATTTCATACCGCTTGATTTGCGCCGTATCCGAGTTTGAGCATTCTTTTTTTTAGTTGACAAACTGAAAAACGAGGTGAAATACCAAAGGGATGTGTCATTTGAGGTGAGAACAAAAAAGCCAAGTCGGCCAAGGAGAAAGTGAATTTAACGCCTCAAAGGTTAACCTATGATTTTTTTTTTCCCGATCTGTGATAGACTTCAATAAGAAAATGTGAAATAAGTTAACTGAGAGTCGATGTTCTCCAGACTATCCGCTTGTAACAATAGTAGTTTACCCAGTTTACCCACAAATGTGAGACTGGTTGGTCTTCCAAAATGTAGTCCAAAACAATCCAAATTTTATTGCAAATGCAGCAGCATGGACCTTTTCACTACTGCCTTAATATCCGACACAGGTTGCAGATGGCCACACATAATGCACTCTTCAATACTCATTGAAAATGTTGGCTTTATTACCCAACCTGTCTGCCTTTTCACATTTTACCACATGTTTTTCGTGCTAAACCACTAACTTGTCTTAATTTAGACAAGTGACAGTCATCAAACTCACAGTTCAATAACAGCTGCTACCCTTCGCATAATATAGCATGTCTAATGTGCGGGAAATAGCAATTTACTGTGTAGAAAATTCTTTGCCAAATGAAAAGCAAATTCATGCCTTAAAACTGTCGTTTCTTGTCAAGGTGTCGTTGTCAGTCATTTTGTGGTTGAGACATCCCAATCTTAGTAGCTAGATACACTTATTCTTCCTCTTTTTCCTTGTTTAATTGATTTAGACAATATCAAGTGATGACATCCAGTGAAACAATACATAGATTTATTAACAATACCTCTCTAAAAGCACAATATTTACATGCTGTACATTGTAAATAGTGTTTTTCAGAAGGAATGAGTGTCATGTTCAGACCAGAGGATCATGTAACTAGTCCTAGGTTAAATATTGCTTAAGAATTAAGTACATTTGTCAATATATAAGTGTGTATCTAACTGGTAGCATTGCATATTAGTCTCTTCTCAAGAAGTAAAGATGGCAGTGAGTTAAAAATGTTTGGTGAACCCTGAAGTAGAACTGTATTATATGCTCCCAACACTGAACCCTGAAGTTTTTTGGAATGTCTGTCTCTTTTGTTACACTGCCTTGCAGACTTCACTAACCTTTTGAAATGGCACGTCTGTCTATATTGCTGACAAAAATCCAAAAGAAGGGACTACGCCACCAGTGAGGTTCTCTTGGCATGCAACAACTTTATTTTAGTGCACTACACTTTGCTATGAATGACTCACCAAGTCAAAGAACTCTCAAGAAGACTTTTGAAATTGTCAGCTTTGCAAGTCAAACTAACCCTAATGGAACAATATGTCTTCCTTAGTCTTCACGGGGCACGGCACTAATTACTTTTAACATTTGTTCCACTTGGACACAAATAATAGCTAATGGTTCTTTAGGGACTGAACACGCAATCTGTTGCGCTATTTAAATGGCATGTCGCCCAGCTGTGAGTGCAAGATGTCTTCAATTCTACAATTCAGTCATTAAACTGCCTAAAGCCTGCAAATGAATCAAACATCTTCTTCAAAGAGAAAACAAAAAAAACAGGTTTAGCCTGCGGCTGTCTCTGATAGTCGATTTTGAACATTTTGGCATCGTTTGATGCTTTGTGTAGGTCTTTGTTGAGAAGTGAAAAGACTACTGAAACTCACCATTGAAAAGTCAGGTGGGCAACTTTTTTAAACCAGTAAACCTCCACAATTGTGCACACAAATCACTACGTCTCCAGACGAAGGCCTCCTGCTTTCCTCGGACTAAATGTTCTTACAGATGACTCCCTGCTGACAATGACAGATGGGACGGAGAAGCTCCCTGACATCAACATTCAAGCAAAGGGCAGCTCATTCCCTTTACAACTCGGCCACAATTCCAGATTCATCTTCCTTGGATAGAAGTATTACCAACCTTTGGTATGTTGGGATAGTATGTTGAAGAAATGTTTGTACCATTTCTTTCCATCTTTTTGGCAAACACCACCACCACCACCATCTGTCCTTCACCTGCATTTCAAATTTACCCATCACCTCTTCATTACCTCTGTTTGTCCATTCCAATCTGTGCCAATACAGATGCTAATGGAATTTTGTGAGCTACTTTCTGTAGCTCTTGTAGGACATAACCACAATTTAAAATTTCAACGTCATCACTCGATCTGATGTGATCATCTTTTCACCCCCTGGACATTCTTAGGTAACATTTCTTTTAAGATAACCACAATTTCTCTTTTTATCAGACCCATGGTAAAAGAATTTGTCCTTTAGCTCTCCGAGAAAAAAAGCTCATCTTTCGCCGAATCATGACGTAAATGGCGGTTGTTGTCGGCGGCTGATCAAGTTTGAAATTATTTAGCTGTACGCTGTTCCAATTGTTTGGCAAAGTTTGACGCAAGATACCCTCCCTGATGTGACCCTATCGGCCTGGGCCCACCCTACAGTTTAAAGGTCTTGGGTGTAGAACCCAATTAAATTTTTGGTGCATCAGCTATTTTATGCAGAGATGTAGTTCTTTATTTGGGAACCCAAGGCTAACTAAGTCATGGGGGAGGAAAAAACAACAGCTGCAGTAAAAATAAATAAAAATAAAAACCCTACACAGGATTTTAACTAACACGCCTGAGATCCCTTTGAGAATTGCCAATACGCAGAATGTCTGAAAATTTGCACCTGCCAGAGTTAGGTTAACATTGTTACTGACAAGGAATTTCTCTTAACCCTTATTTTGGGGTGACAGAGTTCCTCCATTGGTCGTCAGAAAGTATATCTATGTTTCATTAAGAATAAAACATGAATTCCAACGTTTTTTATCTAACTCGTGGGTGGATTAAAGTTAATACAGAAAGATTCGCTAGCTCCTTCTGTCCGCGATGCCATAAGAGGTCTTGCACACAGCTGTATTGACGTCAAAGCGATCGGCAGGGAGCCGCATCGTGGCGCGGCGTTATTGACAGCGGAATCTGCCACTTGCAGGAAATGCTGCAGACAGAACATGCTCACATTGAATTCTGAGCTATTAAAGCGGAATGGAGGCCTCGATATGAAATGAAAAACAAAGCTTAAGCACTACTTCTGCATCTTTTTGATGATGAAAAGTATGACAATAACAACGATCCGGCATATCAACAAATAGCAACAGGTGGGTGTGAGGAAAGCCCATGCAATGACTTCCGTTCTTACATTAATCTGAGGAGGTAATAGCATGTCACTTACACTAATTATTTGGACGCAAATTACTAGAGTTTTCCAAATTTAACTAATCTTGTTTCATAATCATGTTTTATGAGTGATGTGTTCTTTGTTGTAATATTTCCTTTCTACCAAATCATTGATTTCAATTAAATAATCTACGAAAAACCCCTTACCTAATATACATTGGCTCAAATCTTCAACGTGTCTGTGACTACCCCAGATAATGGACTTTTAAGGGGTTAGTAGCAGCTATACCTGCTGTGCAATTAACGTTTGGTGCATGCGTTCGGTGGGCATTAAGCTTTCAACCCCATGACAGACATGTATTTAATCGCTTGCACACACCAAAGTCAATTTGAAGACTGACGACGTTAAATGTTGACAGCATTTTCTCAATAACACACTGTGCTGTTTCACTTATATAAGATTCGAACATAATTACCAGTGATTAGGATGAAGACAATAATTTCCCAACAATGAAAGAACAGATGCGTTCCAAGACTTTGATTGCCCCTATTTATTTGATACTATAGTTTTCAAACGTCAACTTCGTCCTGGTACTCCTAATCCAGACAAGTAAACCCAAAACTCTCATTGAGTCCCACTAAGGCGATAAACACTAATTACTTTGCCTATTATTAACCTAATTAGCTGCACCTGTACCACTGTGGTTCCACTTCCTAACACGGGTACCAACAGACACCCACGGCATCTATTCCCCATCTGACGACCATGCTGAGTGGTATTATGTCTGAGGGATTACACGGTTCATCCTCATAATCTGGCATTAACCCCCCCAGAATAATGCTAAGAATCTCTTCTGTGTCATTAAAAGTATGTTATATATGGAGCTCTTCTCTTCTATGAATTGCATTCTTTTAAAATGATACAAAACGAGAGGTTCTTAATTTCACCTTTTGTGCCTACGTTTCCAAGTCTCTTAAAACTGAATATTTTCAAATCCGATCAAGACCACTTTTGTGTACGTATTTAAAATCTGACGTGTTCGATTTTTCAGGAAGTTACTGCGATGTAGATCAACTAGTGACGATAACGTCGATTTGTGTTGGGTGAAATAGTGGCAGGGTGGCTTAGATACGTTCTCTGGTGGGATAGGGATGTTTTACAGGTATAATTTAAGTAATTTAAGGGTTTTTACTTTGGCGGCTGGCTGGTTTTTGTCTTTCCCACAGGCGATTGGCCTGACCACAGTCATAAAATAAATGCAGAAAAAGATCTTTAAAGGTAGATTTAAGTGTGGCACGGACTCCAATCAGTCAAACGGTCAGATGATTTTAATAACTTTCCGGGTGATGAACCCAACATGTTTATGCCGCTCGTGACATCTATTGTCTTCATGCTACTGCACACGGATGTCACCCTGGCTCAGCGCATGGTGGATTGCGTCCTTATATGAATGTGCAATACTTGAACGGAGCTTTGAAAAACGTCACACTGAATGGTGGCATAAAAAGATGATATGGACAAAATCTGCGGAGAAATTGTAGCTTTACAGTTGTTACATTAGCTGTCTTTGTGTTTTCGTTAAATGCAGAATTCAGAATTTTCATACCGCAGAGGAGTTAACCAGCTTTGTTGTCTTAATTCAGAAAGAATTAGATCATCGTTCCTAATATCAACATTGGACCCACAACAAGAGTATATATTACCCAAAGCACTCTGACAATACTACAAGGCTTGCATCGTATTGCAGTATATTGTAGTGAAAGTCTTGGTCTGTGGCAGGCTGGATTTGATGAGCTGACAGAATGGCAGGCTGTGATTGGTCAGTCAAGATGAACTGTGACAACTTCCGTCAGGCCATATTTAGAGGTTGCGGGGTCTGGGTAGTGTTATATTGCACCACTAGATGCCATGCAGCACTGAGGTCTATTGGGAAAGATTCCATGTAATTAGAAAAAGAAGAAGAGGAAAGAAGATCCCCAGATTACTCCCACTGAATCCTGAAATAGGCCTTCCCGCAGAGCAGACAGTATGCCTGTTAATATGCATGGTATGGTCACAAGCCCTCTTTATTTGTGTTGCTGTTTCTTATGCGCTCAAGTTGCCACATCCACTTATTTTAGTTTGGCATGCGACTTTATAGTTCAGTGGAAATGCTTGTAACTATATGCTAGGAGCCAACAATCCTGCTTTTCTTTTCAAATGGCCATACTGGAAACGATTGCTGTTTCTAACACTCACACTTAGATTGTTCTCAGCAATACATTAAATGCCCATTTTGGGAGTCTGTGAATGCAGCAGAACAATGAAACGTAGCTGTGAATGCATCGGCCTCCCTCTAAGGGGCAGACTTGGAATCAAAGTATCCTCCACAAATCAGAGCCTTGATCAGTGGGAGTGAAAGGCACAACTGACCTCAGCTCAGTCAGGCTGTCTAGGCCACTTATAGCTACTCCCAGTGCGATTCATCACAGTGACAGCCAGTGATTGGGAAGTGGACTTCACAAAGCTGTCTGACAGTCCCTAATGGGGCCAGAGTCTGTCGCTCTGTGCGACTCCTGAGACAAAGTTGTTTATATTCAATATATTTCTCATTATTCACATAAACATTCTTTACAGCATCGCCCCATGACGTAAGACCATTTGTCATTTATCTATGTGCAGCTGCCATGGGATGGTTGAACCATACAGATGCTTCATTAGTTCTAAAGATATTAATGAGCCATGTCATACTGCTCATGATCCAGAACATCACACTGCTCAATGCAACGATTAATGGGTTGCAAAATAACGCGTTTTACATGCGGATCAAGCTGATTTTTGAAATACTTTGTCTGTAGGATTTACAGTTAAGGGCCAGTTACCCGTGACCCGTTTCCATTTGCTTTGATTTTCATTTCAACTGCTTGACGCACAACTGCTAGCTAACTATAAAGCACAAGGAATGAATTGCCAAACTGTCAGCTCACGTAACGTGACATTCGACTGATATGGGACCAATATGTATGTGGTATGCACACTTTGTGTGTGTCAAACATTTGTGACTACACATTTTTCGGAAACCTTCTTAAGTGAATCTGTCAGTCGTGGCTGACCCATTTCCTCTTGATAGATCGAAAGGACTCTGAAGTGTTTGCGTCTCCTTGTGCTGAAGCCCGGGCAAGGTCAGCATCCAACATTGGCTCCTCTGTTTAAGGTCACGCCACGGTGCAACTTTGGACTAAAATAGGTCATTCGCATGCAAGATGACTTAACCAGCAGTCATAATGAAGCTCTTTTCTTCTGTCATCCTCATCACATCTGCGTTTTATCATTATAGCTCCTGCCATGTCTTCTTCTAATCTATTAGTAGATTGTAATTTACCTCATTTGCCATCTATGATTGCTTAAGATAGGTCCTTCTTGTCTTGTTTTGTGAGGCAAAAAGAGGTCATCCACTCTGTTGTATTAAATTAAAGCCTTGCCATTTTTGCAACATCTGAAGTTGACTGTATACTACATGTCTTTAGTTGTATACTGGGCATACGTATTGAAACATGATCCTTTCTATGCATGTATAAGTAAATATAATGCATATCAAGCAACGGCTAGTTCATTTTACCAACGTTAATTGTGAATAGAAAAAAGACACTCTGGAGCAGTACACGCGATGGGGGGTACTTAAGCGCCCATAGAGGAGTGGAAGGTATCGATGTCTTTTCTCAAGGACGCCACAGCCGAGGCTCCTTGGAATGTTGGTGATGGATGAACCGTTGCTGCAGCCTCACAAACCTTGCCCATGCTTATGAAGCTAAAAAGGCTTTATTTGGTTGACATTCTTCTGTCAGTCAATTATTTGAATTGGGGTCACCACCATGGTGGCAAGTTCAATTTTAAGAAATTGAAAGAGGAATCATACCGCCTGCATGGCAGGTGACAAGTCTAAGACTGAGCACGCAATGCATACTGAATTCACACAAAAAGGCAACTCTGGTGCACAACTATTATTTACACAGCATATGGCTGAGATATTTAAACAATCCATACAGGTTAATTGCAAGCAACCATGCACACTTGCATTTTAAAATCGCTATGGAAGTGACATTTTATAAGAATGCATTTGTATAACGAGAAAACGCAATAATTCACACTTTTGCTCTTCTGGTTCAAATTCTATTTTTTCTTCTTCAGATTCTTCTGTTTGCTTTATTTTAAAGTGTCAAAACAATGCAATTCTTTTAATGGATTCCAAGATAGCGCAGCAATTCTTTACCCCTGTAAAACTATTAGTTGGCAAAGAGCATAGACATGAAAAGAATGATGTAGCAATAATGTCAAAACCAAGGCTATTATCGTCAAGTCATTTCTGCTCCGCTCTGCTTGCTGACAGCATTGCGCTACATTTACACACACTTTCTAGAGGTAGAGCAATTTCAATTTCTCGATGATGTGCTAAATCTCAAAAGACATGAATTTAAAAACCAATGCGACCTTATCTAGTTCTGTTGTGCTGAAAAATTGGGACACTCCAACATGTATCTTAGACGCCACATTGGACATTTGTTAATGTCAAATCATCTATGATGTGATTGGATTGGATAACTTTATTCATCCCGTATTCGGGAAATTTCATTGTGACAGTAGCAATAAAAGGCATAGTTATAAGTTAGACAGTACAACAAAGCAAAGCACAAAGTACAAAGCAAATCAAAGTAAATTGGATCATTAAGAATCACCAAATCAAATCATTAAGACAGAAAAGCAGCAAAACACAAAACGAGCAAGAGTGGACGGAGCTACCGCCACCGGCTGCCACTTGAACGGCGCCATTTTGGTTGCGGTAGCAAAAACAGATATAGAGTCAAAAGACGTAAAGTTGGACAAAAACTGGAACCACACACAGGAAGTCTTCCACAAGATGGGGAACTTCTGCAGACCGTGACCGAGGTAGAGAATATGCAGAGTCACTCTTCCAAGCTTATCCGCACAGTTCCTCAGTAGTCTGGAGCTGAAGACAACAGTAGCAGAGTAGAGCCCCTCGACTCCGTTGCTGGTAAGCGCCGACAGCTCTTCCATCTTATCCCGCGATGGAATGGTTGATCAGAAGCGTTGCCTCTTCTCCCGGCACTTTTGTCCAGCTCCGAATCTCCCGCGGCACCGAGGTGTTGCTCCTTCTGCTGCGTATTGTAACAGCTAGTCCCATGTGTGTGACAGCGTAGGCATGGCTGAATGGTTCCAAAAAAGAAGTAGCCGAAAGAAGCCAGGCTAACAGAACAAGGAAAGTTGTAAAACATTAAAGTAAAAGGTATAAAGTACAAAGTAAAGTAAAAAGGAATGTATTAAGAAATATTAAGATGTAATTTAAAAAAGATAGAAGGGCTGTAAAACACGAAAAACATAAGTGTACAGAGCTACTGCCACTGGCTCCCGCGTGAACGGCGCCATATTGGCTTTTTTTGCGCACAAAATGCGCACAATTGCAGCAACTTCCTGTCTTCACTGGATTATGTATAAAAAGCTAAGCTATTCCTTATTGCCTTCCCTTACTTTGGCAATGTTGCTGTTTTGCAGCATCTCTGTGCTAAAGAGACTACGGATTTATGTTAGAAGCTCACAATATAAATCATGATTTTGCACCAATTCCAACAGAAATGCTCACATTTATTTTCCTAGCCACATTTCACAGGCCCACATGACACTAGGCGGAGTTAGTGAGACTAAATTATGAGTGCTCCATATGCCATGGTGGTTTTATATGCTATGCTTGGCCACGTGGATATTTTGTGGCTAAGATAACACTTTGTGACAAAACATTGATTTTTTTTTTTCAGAGGCAGGGGCGCTCTTCCAGTGGATCGATGAATTCAAGATTGATTATTTCCAAGAAATATTGAAGACTGTGATGTCACCAACAAGACACAACCTTGGAGTAAGTCTGCACACCACTCACAAAAAAAAAATGTTCACAGCACCTTGACCAGCATAATGTCTGCATCCGTGAAAAGAAAAAAACGCCAGAGTTTGTAGCTATAAACACGCTTAAGCACTGTAAAGGTTTCTCATTTGGAACAAGTCACTGGAGTGGAATCACGGACATTAACGCTAATAAAAAGAAAGATTTAGGGTAATTGAAAATACAGTAGAGCTGCTGCATCACTTTAAATGCAATGATGATTTTCCTTGTATATTGTGAGTGTAGGTTGAGAGTGCAGTTTCTCCCTTTTGACTTCTCCCTTTTACTTTGAACAAAATGGTGTCTTGCCATACGTATCTATATCGTGCTCCACGTCTCCACGTTTTGTTCCTGTCCTTCACCTCCTCTCTTGCTGCCTCCTCCTCCTCATGGGTCCTGTTCTAATTCAGTTCTCGTCTTCCAGCCCAGTTTTTTATGCTCTCTAATCCTCTTTTCACTTTACTTCTTGTAAGGATATGTGCCGCTGATATAACGGCTCAACCATTGTTTTTCATATACAGTATTCTACTCCAATTCTTTTCTTGTGTTAACATCACGCACTCAATGGTTTCAATAGCCTCATTCGTATTCTACTCTTTGTCGCTTTTTTTTTTGCTTCATTCTTTTTTTGTTTTCTATGCTTAACGTTCCAAATTTCTTCTTTACCGCGCTGCTCATTCATATTTCTTCGCTCTCTTCCAAAGTCAAATATTGTCTGAGGGCTTCTGGGCAAGGGGTTCCAAAGAGGTAAACAAACACCCTTTGAAGACTGGAATTAAAGAAGGGAGGGCTGTTTTCATTTAAAAAATGGAAAAAATGAAAAATAACTTGCAGCCAGCCCTCATCTTGAAGTACCTGTGTGTGTGTGTTTGTGTATATGTATGTATACACATATATACATATAATATATATATATATATGTGTGTGTGTGTGCGTGTGTGTATATGTATATATATATATATATATATATATATATATATATATATACACGTACACACGTACACATATATACATATATATGTATATTCTTTTTTTAGAGTAATTTATGCAACATTAAAAGTTAACATAATAGGAAAATAGGGAACAACAGTCAAAACAAGCATTTATAAATAAATATAGCCTAAAAACACAGCCTAATAATCTAGTGGCGGTCTTTTTAATTGAACATATTAAGATGTTTTTTTTTAATAAATATAGCCTAAAAACACAACCTAACAAGCTCTTTGTAGCCCACTGTGAAACAGAATTAAAACTGTTTTTTACGCTTATGAAGTTTATTTTACAAAGAAAAGCAACATGGGTTGTGGCTCAGTGAAGTCGGATCTATCAAATTCAACAACTAGTATTGCCAATTTCTACAAAAATCCTTTCCAACTCAACCTGTCTAAAATCGTTACCAGCTTGTTATAATGTATGGTAATTGCGACTTGTAGCAGCCACAGACATGGGAAAATAATGCTTCTTCCTCACAGTTGGCTAACTAGCATCCACAGCGGTATCATTTGCATATTCTCACCACTCTTTCATGTCTCGGGTTATGCTTAAGCAATCACAGCATGTGGAGCATGGTGTTAAAAAGTGTCCTCTGCTTCACCCCCACTACGATGAAACTCTCAGGCAGACCACTAAGAAGCAGCTGAAAGCTTCTGAAAACTGGCAGGCCTTTTGTGTTTGTGTTTTAAGCGAGAAATTGAGCCAAGGGAGGAAGATAAAATGAATAGAGAGAACCCAAGAAAAATATGTAAAAGAATGAGCTGTTGGAAAATAATTGGAAATGAGGAGAGATTGTCTCCAAAAGCCAGGACAATGAGAGGGTCACTCACTCTGGCTCACCTGCTGACATCTCCCACGTGAATGTCTGATTAGCCAGTCGACCAAATTAAGCGTTACTAAACCAGGCGCATCGCGGGGTGAAGCAGATTGTCATGAAAATGTAAAAATCTTATGAGTGTTCAAGGGTGTTTGAAATACAAATTATCGTCACACTTTTTCAAACTGTTATTTCTGTAGTGTTGAGATTAATCTTTTCTCGCACTTTGGTGCTTTGTTGTCATATTGTTTGTGTGTTACATTGTACCTTTCTTAGAATAGGAGGATGACTAAATAACACATCTGTATGTATTGGATTCATATCACACTTTAAGCATGGAGAAGTAAGAAAAAATCGATAAGTTCCCTTTTACAGTGGTACCTCGACATACGATCTTAATCCGTTCCGAGACTGAGATCGTATGTCGAGCTTTTCGTAACTCGAGCGGACGTTTCCCATTGAAATGAACTAAAAACAAATTAATTCGTTCCAACCCTCTGAAAATACACCAAAAACAGGAATATTGGATTGGAAAAAATGTTTTATTTCTTCTAATTCGCCATCTATGAACAAAGTAACACATAACTAGTGGTTTAATAGTAATAAAATGTGTTTAATAGAAGTAAAATTAGACGCATTTCACGGAGGGTAGAGACAGCGACATACACGATTACAGCAATTGCGGGAGCTAACAGGCTAAGGAAGGAATAACAGCCTACCCAAGTATTGATTGTGGGTAATGAAGTTTTATTCTGAGAAAGGGTGCCATTGCCTATCCGTGTTGTGTGGACGAGTATACTTCATTACCCAGAAAGCCCTCTTTTTGCCCGGGCATGCGCGTTGTGCGTTTTCTGGTCCATGTGTAGGCGAAAGAAACCATTCAGTGCTCGTAGATATCTGTTATACACGAAAGAGATGCGGCAAAAAAGACAGTGCGCTACAATGATAAACAGCCTCTCCCTCTCATGTCATGGCCACCTGGCTTGGTCGCATCTCAAAATTTTGATCGTATCTAGGGCGAATTATTCGATCCAAATTTTCATCATGCCCGAGCTGATCTTAAGTCGAGGTACCACTGTAGTTGGTTACTATATATCATATCGGTCCATAATGAATGCCTTTGCATTCATTTTTTTTAACTGCAATGGACACTACATTGACTTCTTTTCCAACCACTTCACGCAATTCATGAGTTATTCGTAATATATGCTTTCCTCCCCCTTTTCCCACCGTGATAATTATGGTGATTATGGTGCTGGACAACAGCTTGTTGATAAATGGGCCCATTCAGAATTCACTCACGAGTAAGAGATGGAGACAGCTGAACAGGCGACACAGGAAGTTAGACCAATCTGCATCTAAAGATTACTTTGACCCTCGGTATCCAGCTCTATACCACGCAGCCCACAGTCGAGTGGAAGCAACAGATGTTGAGGCAACCAGAGACAGTAGCGAGGGGGGCGGCGGGGGCTGCTTTGGTTGACAGCTGTACATTGTTTTTCCGTGCCAAGGTTTGTCTGGGCCCAGTGAAACTCTAATTTGTGCAGCACGATGGTAGGACAGCCAATAATATAACAGAAGTCACGGCAGAATGATGAGCTGCAAGACCATCACGCGATGGTTTTTAGATTGAATAAACCGGTGCGTGTGAACTTTGACCACAGGTGCTATACCACTTTATTTGACGACTTTTGTACACGACAAATGAGAGTCGCTTTTTAAATCAGTTGTTTAAAGGCTTTGAAAATACCAAATAGAACATTTTAGTAAGCACTTATCCATTGACTCAATAAAACGAGATCATTCCTGGTGGCATTTTTTTCCATGATTGAATTTGAACAAAACCGCTAGTGAAGGTGTAAAATCATTTCCCAAATGGGAATGTGCGAAACACAAAGTCAGAAACATTTTTTATTTTGATGGGTGCTTACAGGGCAACAAGATTAATTCTACAACTTTTAGACCTGATGAAAATAGAAGTGGGGGGGAGGCTCTGGATTAAGTGAGAAACAGATGGGCAAGTGAGGGCTCGCATTCTGCATGGTGGTCAGCCAGGACAGAGAAATGAATATAGGACATGTGAAGGGAAAATGCAAGGTCAGTGAAGACACCACAAAGGGAAAATGCATTCCATTCACATTTGATGATCGAGATCAATTTACAGAAAAACTCAAAGTGCATATAGCGAACAGAACTTGTGATTTGTGGCATCTGAGTCTTCGGAAAGAGGAAAATAGGACAGGACTGAAGCACAAGGAAAGTGTAGAAACGTCTTTTCCAAATGGCAGTGCTGCAGCCAGGCGAGGGGAAATAAGGGCCTTATATTGATGCAGCAAATGTCTGGAGTGCTGGAGAATGACACAACCGCTTTCTCCGTGGGGAAAAAGTGATGAGAGTTGTTCCAAACACTTTGTTGCAATGCTGACAACCAGAAAATTGAAGGGAAGATGACAGCAATTCTAATAGGTTATAAAGTAGTTTTTCAGGTCATGAATTCTGAGCTTGGAGGTGTTCAGGCCAAGACAGGGAATCACTGTGGTTAGCATTGTAACATAGACATCAAATTGTATATGAAGAACCTATATTGAAAACTTTGTTGTTACGTACTAGCTTGAGTTTTTACACTCTAATTGAAGAGTAATACATAGTGTTAAAGAGTTTTAAAAATATATGATCAAGACTCATACAGAACCATAAGTATAGAAATAATTAATCATAATTTTATATGGCGGTTTGTTTCTGCATAGTTGGTACCGATAACGTAACATATGAGCGAATGGAAAGCAGTAGTGAAGACTGGTTGTCTTTGTCATGAGACGAGTTGGAATACAAATTTAAAAGTACCATTCACGATACTCAAATGTGGACCATTAATTAGTTTGTTATTCGTTTAACAAAAACAGAAAAATAATTGAAAGGAAAGAAGCCAAAACATTAAGCAGAATTTCAGATTTTTTTCATAATGTTACTGTATATATGACGTACAATAGACATGCAATAGAGTGCTGACATTAGTCAGCACTAAGGCCAAATCCGAGTCTACAATTGAGCTTCAGTTGTCACCAGCTGAGAATTCTGTCCCAGTCAATGCCATCCATCCATTGAAATTGTCCCATATGAAAGCTTTCCGTGTTCAAAGGCTTCTGGAAACAGAGCCTTTTTACCATTTCTTGGATGAAATACCACTCATATCCCCCTATTACTCAGTCTAATTTCTAAGCGCCGACAAAAAGCATAGAAAAGTTTTACATTTTGGTTCTGTGCCTGCTAATGACGTTGGATTCACTGCACGTGGCAGACATAGGACATTTGAGGTAACAGTAACAGCATGTACTGCTATCTGGTGTTAGGCCATTACTGCATTCTATGGTTGTATATCTTAAGTGATGTGTTTCACAAAATATAATATGTTTGTTTGGTATGCAGTTACCACTAAAAATGATTGTAATCCATTTGTTTTGAGGAGAAAGAAGATTTATTGACAAATATCTTTTATTACAGTCCAACTCTATAAATTTGTACATTTTCCCACCCGGGATGAAGCAATTCCTGTGCTCTAGTCTTTGACTCAGTCTTTGTCTGCAGGCAAAACTCAGCGGCTTGTTGTTTGCTCGGAATCGCTCAGGCGCTCATTCTTGCGAGCAGCTGTGGGTCTAATGCAGGGCAATGCAGCGCAAGGACCATATTAAATATTTACAACTACATCATCTCTCCATTGACTGTTATCTGCCCTCAATGTTATGGACAAATAGCCTGTCATGCATTGATATTCCATAAACAGTTGAGGATAATACACCCAAGGTGAAGGATTCACTGATTTGATTTGAAATTGCTCATTATTATTAAAGTAGAAGAAATTCCTATATACTATAGATGCACTTAATTTTTACAACTGCTAGAACCTTTATGCCTTCATTCGAGGGTTGCGGGGGTGCTGGAGCGCATCCTGGCTAACACCTGGGTACACGCTGAATTGTTTGGGAGCAATTTGCAGGGCACCTTTGAGACAAACAACTACACTCGGGCAAAGTAATAATTAGGGACAATTCAAAGAGGTCAGTCGGCCTAGCAGGCATGTTTTGGAGATTTGGGAGGAAGCGCAAGTAACCGGAGAATGCGCCAACTCCACAGAGAACGGCCAGAATCCAGGATTGAACCCTTGATGTCAGATCTGTGAAGCAGACATGCTAACCACTCAGCAGCTGTGCAACCCTAGAATCTTCATTTCCGCCCAAACTGTCATTCAGAGTTCATACTAAGTATTACTTTAAAACAAATCTTAGTCACTCCGATTTTTTTTAAAAATTTGATGCTTCTGACTTTACGTCAATAATTCTCAATGTAACCTCTTCTGTTCCGGTGTTACTCGAGCCCGTAACGCAGCACCGAGCACGGTGTATAATGACAGCGTTGGATGGATTTTTGTGTGGTGGAACATGAATGTCCTACACAGTCTTGACAATAACCACATCAAGTACAATTTTACAATGAACATTGATTGGCTTGTCAGCCAGGTCCTCTCAACAACACAAGCAACAAGTGCACTGTAACCCTGCCCGTGTATTCACATCTTGATTGTGATTGTGCATGGCCACTCAGGCGGAAAATTCTCAGACAATGGTTAAAATGTGTTTTAATTATTCTCAAGCAGACTTGTTGAACAAAAGTGAATGGACATATTGGAAATGTGGAGCTCATGGACATCATTATTTTCCTGCAGATTGGCCAAAAGACTCACATTAAGTACTTTACAATCACATTTATTTCAAGTGCCCAGTGGGAGAGACAGTTTTGTGAGAGAGGTTCAACTCTGGTTATCATCACAGGAAATGGCACGAAACATCCATATCTCTGTCTGCCTGTCACCCAATGTCCTCAAAGGTGCTATCTATTTTCTATTCATTCAACCTTTCAGCACCTTTTTTCTGCCTATTGCGTTTCCTCATCTTTCCGAGTCTACTTTTATGTTTTTTTTTTCTCTTTCACACAATTCACTTGCTATGAAATATTTCCATTTCTATAGTTTGGTTTGAGTGATGCTGCTAATATACTCACATTGAAAAACAAATCTACAAAACCAGAAAGAGAATCAATAAAAAAAAATATTTTGACGTATGCAGGTTAGCTTCACTATTAACATGATAGTTCATTGGCAGTTGTTAAAAATAGTATATTACTTGATTTCTCTAACTTTAACCAACCAAGAGGTTCTATTTTCTTTTGTAAAATTATCTACATTAACATGCATTCATTTTTGTATAGTTGTATTTTTGCTTTTTCGCTCCTGGAATTGGGAATCTGCTTTGGGGGATATTTGACCGCATCCTAAATCTCTAAACTTCATCTGTAAAAGACCGTGACCGGACGTTTGGTCGCCGGACCTTTGGACGCCGGACGTTTGGTCGCCCGGGTGAATATAATTTTGAGAGCTGGTTTCAACAGTAGATATTTAGATATTAAACTCTCTCTCCCTCTCATGAATATAATTTTGAGAGCTGGTTTCAACAGTAAACTCTCTGTCATGTTGCCAAACGTCCGGCGACCAAACGTCCGGGAGACCAAACGTCCGGGATACCAAACGTCCCGGCGACCAAACGTCCAGCGACCAAACGTCCAGCGACCAAACGTCCGGCAACCAAAAGTCCGGCGACCAAACGTCCGAGTACCGTAAAAGACTCCTAGCGGTTTATATAATTTCACCTTTGCCAAATTATGTTCTTAAGGCTACCAAGATGTGTGGTTAGGTTAGGTTAGGTTAGGTTGGAACTTTATTTCATCCCGTATTCGGGAAATTACTTGGTTGCAGTAGCAAGACAGACACAAGACACACAAGACATTGTAGACCTAGGTAAGAAACTGGAGCCACAAACAGGAAGTCCGCAAACTTGGGATCTTCTGCAGACTGAGACTGAGGTTACCACACATGGTTTAAGGAAATAATCTTATAATATATGTACTTTGATTTTTCCTGATGAGTTTTACCTTGACACCGTTGGTTTTCTTGGTACTCAAAGGAACAGAAAGTAAAATAAGTCTTCTGTGTGGGCACAAAAACACAGAACTAGAAAGGGCCTCTCTGAAGTGTTACCCAAGAGTCATAGATTAATAGCACAGACATATTCATTTTCGTTTGTATTGAAATTTGCATACCATGCTTGATGTGCCTATTTCCATGAATCCGCTGCTTGAAACCGTAATCTTCTTTATATATGCTTGATCTTTTTATCCTTTATATACATTCTCGGCTGAATCCTGTACTGACCTTGAGTTATCTATAAACCATTCAAGTTTTTCTTTAGTGTCGCCAATGAGGTATTTGAAAGCTAAGCATCGCTTTTATCTGCTTATGTGAACATAGATTCAACCATTTTTTTGCTTGTTTTTTTGTACAAAGCACAGATGCAGGCATTGGCTTTGAACAAAAGCCACTTCTCCTTTGCACACCACACCAGGATAAAATTGGAGGCAATTTCTTTTGGTCCTCGCTTGGTAATTTGCATCCTTTCTCTAAATGGCTCTCTCCTTTCATTTGTGTTTGGCTTTGTTACTTTAATCTCAGGGCAAGGCTCATAATACACCAATGTTGTATATGTAGAGCTCTTGTCACACAAAGGTGAACAGGCACACACATCATCAGGCGGCTCTCACATTTCCTATTGCTTTAGATTGGATGGGGTTGCAGGTCTGGCGCTAGATCGTTTAACATGGCAGCTCCCCGAGGCTGGTGTTCGAGGCAGCTCACTTCAGAGGCGACTGCTGGAATGCCAGTAGATGCGGTGCATTAAGTAGTGTCCCTGCAGCTCTCCAGCGCTTTCAAATGTGATAAATTTGCCCGCTGCCACATGCTGATGACACATAACATGCGGACAAGTGATATGTGAGTAGAACGCTTGATGAGCATCAAACTGACTTCAGGTTTGGTTTCAAATTCAGATAGTTACTGATTATGAAGGACATTATTTGTCTTGCAAATATACCTTGATGAACTAAGGATGTTAGATTTTCAACAGATTCAACACCCAACATATTTAGATATAGTTCAGAAACACAAAAACACAACATATATGACTTATAATATAAAGGGAAAGCATCACACGCGTGTACACTGCAGTGTGATACGTTGTCACGTGTCGTAGTCTTCACGGGGGTAAATATGGTCACTTCGGGAGGTCTGAGCCATCACATTTGTCTGGCAATTTTTGAGGATTGTATGCTGTTTTACGAGGGTAAATATGGTCACTTCGGGAGGTCTCAGCCATCACATTTTTTCTGGCAGTTTTTGAGGATTGTATGCTATTGGAACCAGCATTTTTTTAATCCTAAAAGCTTTTGTCTTTCTCTGTCATCGCTTGTTTTTAGTCTGTTGTTCGTTTTGTCAAGCAGTGTTGCTATACCGTATTGATCGCAAGTGTACGGCTGAGCGTTCATCGTGCAGAAGCATCAGTTATATAATCAATTTATATCCACAAATGGAGAAAGACCCAAGTCGGATTTGATAACACCAGAATTGGGCCAGTCATACTGCATGAAAATGTCAAACACGTGTATCATATTGCCAAAAACTAAATAATTGGTTGGATGTTGCCTTTCCTTAGTAACTCTAACATAGCCATTAAGTCAATTAGAACAATAGCTAAAAGCAAGGCTATTTTCATTTTTTGTCTTAAACACGTGATTTTGAACCAATATTTGATCAAATGTTACAGTATGTATGAAAATGCTCTTACAGTAAATGGCAAAGTGCAGTGGTGGAAATTAATGACCGGTGTCATTATGTCCACTCAGATATTTTTTTCTTGGGTAATTATTGGGTTTTGCAAATTAAGTGAATGGTTCAACAGGTGGAGAGGAGGTTTAAAAAGTAAAAGCCGCAAATTGCACTCAGAATAACACTATTAACCAGAGGTGTCTACTTCAGATTTCAGCCAGGGCCAAACATTCTTTCTTCAATACAGCTGAATAGGAAAGAATTTTCTAATCAAGTTAATGTCATTGAAAAGACTGAAAACGGCAATCCAAATAAACAAATGTGTGGCGCTAAATCATTATTTTGTTCTGTCTGTATGCAATTGGGAGCAGTTCCCAGTCGTTTTGCTATCTTGTGGTTAGCTGTTTTATTTCGTAAATTAATTTCCGCTGTTACAAATGGATTGCTGAACTACAAGAATGATTAAAAAGAAAGAAAGAACAACTTCTCCAAGGATTCCGGAGCCTATCCTAGCCAACTTTGAGTAAGGACTGTTCAACCAGCCTACCCTGCATGTTTTGGGATGTGGGAGAAAAAACAGAGTACCTGCAAAAAAACCCACGTAGTCACGGGAAGAACATGCAAACTCCACATAGGAAGGTCATAACCCACCAGGGATCGAAATCATACCTAAGGACTCTTCAACCAGCCTACTGTGCATGTTTTGGGATGTAAGAGAAAGAACAGAGTCCCCAGAGAAAACCCACCCAGCCACGGGAAGAACATGCAAACTCCACACAGGAAGGTCATAACCCACCAGGAATCGAAATCATACCTAAGGACTCTTCAACGAGCCTACTGTGCATGTTTTGGGATGTGGGAGAAAAAACAGTGTCCCCAAAGAAAACACACACACAGCCATGGGAAGAACATGCAAACTCCACACAGAAAGGTCATAACCCACCAGGGATCGAAATCATACCTAAGGACTGTTCAACCAGCCTACCCTGCATGTTTTGGGATGTGGGAGTAAAACTAGAGTCCCCAGAAAAAACCCACAGAGCCATGGGAAGAACATGCAAACTCAACACAAGGTCTTAACCCACCAGGGATCAAAATCTTCCATCGTGCCGCCTAGTCTATATTTAAATAGATCTTTCTTCTCCATGGAAGTGCACTCTGCATACATATATATTCCAAATGTACTATATTATGTAGTGTAGTATGAGTATGTTCCAACACTCAGGCCAATCTGTGAGTACACGCAGCAGACAACGACTGTGCTACAGTACCAAGTCACACTCTTCTCCACCTACAAGTCAGCAGTGGATTCACATGCTCCTCAGTACAACGAGGCCTCTATGCCGTTCCGTCTCCTGGGACAAGGAGTTCAAAATGTATCCACGGGGCTGCGGCTGAGACAACAGAGGCCAATGTTATCCTGCTTCTGCGGCTCTGCTCCTGGCCTGGTGGAGGGAAGCTCAGGCACTGCTGATGGAGAAGAGTTTCGGGTTTCAAAAGGTTGCCCACCCCCCCTCTTAACCCTAATGGATTAAGGCCGGTGTGCCTGCGCCGTGTGTTTATTATTCCATTTGGAATCGAATTCAAACTCACAAAAAGAAGAGTGGGTGCTGTATAAACATGTTCCTAGTGTGTACTCTATGTGAAACATGCCGATATTAGAGTGAGGTAAACGTTACAAGGAGTCATTATGTCACAGAGTCAATTCAATTCATATGTGCTTTGTTACCCTGCTTTCTCCCGTCTGGGCTCCCACCGTACAACAGAGTAATTCCATCACATGGGGAAAGTGAAGCCAGCCAGGGGATATCACCCAAGGGGTTGACCGGGTGGGATTCGAGATCAGGAAGTGTTTGAGTGAAAGCAGCCAGGTCTCCCCTCCCCCTCCTTCATTGTACTTTTTCTGCCCGTTTCAACACATCTGTCCAGTGCAGATCACCCTCGCAACCCCCACATCCGCACGTCAACTTCGAATACACTAAAATGAAATTTAATTGGATTGATGTGAGCTCTAAACACCAATAAGCGTAATTGGACACCATTAAACAGATTGCAGTCAAAAATAGTCAAGTCAGATTAGTGAATTAGGACAGACTGTATGTCAGTGCAGAGGGAAAATTTGTGGAAAGGATAAAAACGACATTAAAAATAGTTGCATTTGTGGAATTCTCATTTTTGACGAGTTCGGTTGAAATCAGCTAATTATTCCAGTAGTGCAAGATGTTTCTTGATTTCATTATTTTCTAACATTATACAAGTACAATGAGATTTAAAGCTTCACCATAAAGTCCACACATAAATAAGTAGTCATAAAAAGATTTATATGCAATAAATATATTCCTTTTTGGCCTAAGAACAACATTTTGGCCACTTCAAAAACACAATAAAACTCATCGTGCAGACAGTTTAATTGCATTAGCATTCATATTATATAGGCCTGCATCTTTTTATTGTTTGCGGGTACACAAAATTAAAACTGAACAAGCGGTTAATATAATTATGTTGATTTAGGATCAGGACTCGTGTCACTCATGTGACTGGAATGTGTAGGCAACATTCTGTATTTTCTCCCATAACGCTTTAGTCGCAAGCCTTTTGAATGCCATGCTGATGCAACTGTCAGATATATTTTTCACAATGAATTATTAAAGAGCATGTGTGATGGACTGAAAATACCCAAATTCATTTGACTTAGGGCTTTTTGCCTTATCCCAGTGGCGGTCCGTGCATTTTCTCGTAGCGCCTTCAACGGGTAAAATCCACTTCCTAGCAGCATTTAATGATTAAATACAAATACTGGAGCTTTTCAGACATTACAACCGGGCCAGGGGGGTGGCAACAGTCTTATCGACGCTTGTTTAATACAGCAGAGCCTGCAGAACTGATTGTGAAGGCCTTGAGGCAGATTTCTGACCCTGGCAACAAATAATGGCTGAAATGTGATTGGTTAAATGCTTCAATATGAAAACACATCTGGAATCAGTGCAACCAGGGAGAAAAGCAATGAAAGGAAGCTAACAGACAATTTGGAATTATTTCATAAATATTGATGGACAAAATATAATATATGATTCAGATATTTCTTAGGCCAGCAGAGAAGGCTTTGAAGGCCCTGACGGCCCGCCACTGCCTTATCCCGATGATTAACGCTTTCGTAGTCTACCCTACGTATGTCATGGCTAGGTTATTATGACTTTAATGTTATATTTCTTTTGTAATAGCATTTGAAAGAAAATCTTTTCAACTTCAGCTGAAGGCAGCAGGATTACCCATGGTGCCCGGCCCCCCCGCCCACTCCCCCACTTCCCTCTCAGGGTCTTACTGGGATAGTTGTTGGAGAGCTGGTTGTGTTTTCTTTGTGTGGCCAGACCTTGCTATCACATTACTGCACACATGCTGATGCAGCAGCTCCGCCTCCACCCCAACCTAACCCCATCCTCTCTTTATATATTTTTTTAAATTCTTTTTTACAGAGACATCAAATAATGAAGTGCATTACCGTGTCAATTGGATTCATGCAAAATTACGATTTGAGAAGGCATCACTTTTGTCATCGCCTGTTATAAATGTAAGATTAAACCAGAATTATCCGAGAACTGCAACCCACCTCCCAACCGCCCACCCAACCTTATTAATTTTCATAGAATTAGTCATTGTCATCGGATGAATCACATGTAGCGGCTAAGTCTGCCTTTGCCTGGAGGAAATGCAGCAGTGATACTAAGGAGAAAGATAATAAGATGACTTGGAATTTTATGGAGGGTACATCTTGTATTCATATGATTATAGTCCGCTAATAACTTGCAACACACTAATAGTTATAGTATGTAAATGTGGAAAACCCACTTGGTCCAATAAAAATCTAAATTGAAAAGTTTATAGAAGTACAATGTGGTGGAAAAACAGTAAACAAAAGGATTTTTTTTTTAATGAAAACTCAACTAAAATGTTGTTGTTTTTTAAAATCAACCAAATATAACGGAAAATCAGAACCTATGTAATTGTAGTATTGTAGAAGCACGTCTTGTTAAGATTAAATAATGGATATCGCTTAACTGTCTGAGTTAGACCTTTCCAATTATTATTGTTTTCTATTATTTAGTTATTTAATGCATATTCTATAGTCCACTATGGTTCTGTGAAGCCCTTTGGAAACATTCTGTGATTAAGGGCAATATAAATAAAGGTTACCTGACTTTAAAATCTCATTAAAACTACCTGAATTTGAAGAAAAAGTAAAAACTATCATGAAAAATGGTACTCGGAGGATTCGCCTAAAGACGTTTCGCCGACGGACATTTGACAGACGGACAGGTCGCCGAATGGACGTTCTGCCGTCTTTAGGCGAATCATCCGGTCACGGAAAAATAGCAAACTATTTGACCCCAACTGTGAGTACACCCAAATATTTTACACGTGTTTGACGTTTCCTGTAAGGTTCTACATTGATTTGACTCGAGATTGGATTATTTCAATGCTAATTTATCTCAACTGAACAGAATTGAAAACAAAACTGTGAGGGTGTTTAAATATGACCTCTAACTTTAACCATTTCTGACATAAACGTGTGAGGCAGCAAAATGGATGTAAAGGGGCACTGTAAGGCACAAATAAAAGTGAAATTCATCCTTTGTGAGGTGGTAGTGTAGCTACAGTAAAGTCTTGTGTAAAACCACATGGCAGCATAGGAAAATGAAAAGGGATCACTGAAGGGTGTTTATTTTTGCTCCCAGCAGACAAGGTCTCCGTTGATGGTTTTGGAAATGCTTCTCATTTGGAGACGCAGAGTGCTTTAGGCCTGGTCTTTCTTTCCGTTAAACCAGACCCCCTCCAAATCCCCTCCAAAAGTCATTCAGGCCCTTGAAAGGGCCTTGTAAAAGTCAACGTGTTATAAAATAATCCACACTTTATTAGGATTGCCACGGGAGGGTAACATGGGAGAGTGAAGGTTAAGTGGTTATACAGCACAATGCACCTCTTTCAAGATAAGGCTTTGGTCTGTATGCCACTGTACTGCTGATACACACTCCCATGCACTGAACACACTCGTACGTATGCATATACTCTGAGAAGTTTTTGTTAACGGCCGGGTAAAGTCTGGGAAGCGTGTTGAGTTTTATATGGGCGTTTAGTGAAGGGGACGTTGGTGTGATTTGATTCAGTGGTATTAAGAACCTTCTGGTATTTAAATTGCTGCTGTAACAATGAAACTTTTGTCGGGAAAAACACAGGGCAGGCCATGTTTGGAACTGCCAATATCGCTGAGCTGGGACAACAACTTTTGGGTCACGAGTCAGGAGACGACCTTTCACTGACGGCAATGATGTGTTGCTTGTGTTTTTGAAATAGTCACGAACTGTATGTTTTTGGGGTTAGCACGCCTGCCTTATAGTGCTCAAGAGTTCAATGTCCGGTGGGTTCCGACCTTGTGTTGAGTTTGCATATTTTGGGTACTCTGGTTTTCTCCTAAAAAGATGTATTGTAGCCTGGGTGAGGACTGTAAATTGACCCAAGGAATGAGTGTGTGTGTACCGGTGTTCGTCTCAGTGTGCCTGGAAATTTGTTGGCAACCAATTCAAGGTGCACAAAGTTAGGCTCCATCACCCCTACGATCCCTGTGAGGATGAGCAGTACAGTGAATGAATGTATGTTTACGTTTAGCAAGCAGTAGGGTTATATATAGAGGCATCAGTTATGGGCCTTCAAAAGAATCTCTGCTGGGCTATCAAAAGCACTGAGTGTGTTTTACAACTATAATTTCATGGCTTGACTTTATCATTAACTTCCCAGGTTTCACTTCCGGGCGTTCAATCTCCCCTTGAATAAAATGTGTGTCCTTACCAAGGCCAAGGCATGTTCAGTGACTGCTGTACTTTGTATTTTCCATTCAGTTGTAGTATTAAGGAAATGTGAGTGTTTATTTAGAACTCATGGTCACGGTACTTAGGATTGCTTTGTGAATTTGGCACAAATTTGAGTTATGTCACCGTCGTAAGAATGAAATGATGTTCATCTTGATAAAATCTTTTACTGCTTTCATGTCGTCGCAGTCGTGAATGTGTTAAGGTTAAACTTTTATCCTATTGCGTACAGTATAATTAGATTTCAGGCAAACAAAATGGCTGCTCATTGCTCAGCAACACATCTTAAGATACTTTGGATAATTTGTTAAACACAACAACTCCAACAACATGTCAAACACACAGTGAGCCCAAAAAATTCATAAATCATTCACAAAGAGCCACACGGATGCAAGATCTTCCTTAAAATATTCAACTGTTTTTATTTTGAAAACATACATCATATTTTTCAAGGATGCTTCCCTCTTTGTAACATGTAAAATGTCAGAATGTCATTTCAGACACAGCAAACCTCTCATTCAAGGTGTTTTGACTAAAGGTCACTGAATAAATGTGTCTCTGCAAGTTCAAACATTGTGGAAGGCATTTCCCACATCAGAGCTGAATGTCGTTCAGCCCACGTAGTGGTCTGCCCAAAGGACAGAGAGCTTAGGGGGAAATTGATAGATTAGAAAAGGCCGCTGTCACTCATTTATTATTTGTTTTTCTATCGCAGACCTCCAGCATTACTCAGAACAACCTAAACATAAAGGTTCTCTTGGGTTTTTCCAATTTCCAAATAGCTGGTTTACTGTAAGTATTGCGTCAGTTTTCCATGGCTTCATCAGCTGACCTTTCGGATTTCAAAGATGCCATCGGAAGGCATTCTTACGCCCAAACTTGAGAATTTGCAAGACATGGGCTGTGACAGACAGTAGCTCAGTGTTTGTCCTCCATTGACCAGGCGTCTGGAGGGCCCCCGAGGGTAAACCGCAATGGAAAGTGCCCCAAGAAGCTTCGTCAATCTCTTGGATTTGCCGCTTGGCTAACAAGATAAACCTGTAAAATTAGCAGCCGAATGGGTGGTTGTCTCAGAGGCCGAGGGAGCACCGTGACGGGGATATTTCTCAGGGATTGGATTAAAGCAGATGGCTCTCTGAAACCTCAAACCAGTGTGATTAGATTTCCACCATGGAACACTGATTGAAAAATGATTGCATTAGTTGACACTGTTTTGTGAGCTGGAGAATAAGCTAACAAAAAAATGCTTTTGAGCGGTATGCCAGAGTTCTAATCCTGGGGACCCTGTTGCTTGTATGTCTGCTTTTGCCAAGCCAGTGTGCATGGTGATCAAAACTGTTATCTGTTCTCACAGTTGGGGGGATGTAACCGGAGCCAGGGCTGATGATGTTGGACTGAATCATCAAAAACAGCATTTATTAAAAAAAGAAAAAAAGAACAAAACGTTTGTATGAATAGGACATTTTGCTTTTTCTAAATGGAACTAAATATTTGAAACCGTTTTGACAGCTATGACTGCAAAACTAAATAATATGCATTGCTTTATTAAAAGTAATTGCTATGCCAATCAAAATTGAACATAATTGTTCGGCAAAGAAAGTCAGACAGTGATAACGCTCTTGCATTATAATTTACAATTGAGCAAAGTTAATAAAGTATTTTATCACTCCAATAAGCTTTAGAACATTACTGAATTTACGGTATCACGCAATCAAAGTTGCACAGAATCTTTAGCGTCTTTTTTTAAGCATGCTTCTGACGCTTGAATGGTTTTCTGTTTTTAGACAAACTTGTGTATAAAAGTGGATGCAAAAATGTTTATTCAAATCCAACTGCTAATGATCCTTGAATAAAACATAGCCGTTGGAAATGGCCTTCATTTGGAAAACCAAGGATGATTGAATAACAGCATCTTTTTGTTTTTATAAGCTCACATTTGTGTATGTGCCGAGTTGCCAAATCTCACAATTCATCTGTCTCTTTGCAGCGAGCAGACCTGATGAATCATAAGAAATGTAAGACTCTTGTTTATTCTAATTGGCCAGCTTGGAGAGAGCAGATCCCCAATGGGGGCCAACTGGGCCAACTCAAGGTAATACTCGCAAAATCCTACATTTAAAATTTCCGCAGCTATTCACTAACACCATCCAACACTTTCTCCACACGTCATGCAGTAAATCACCATGCCGTTATGCCATCCAGAGAAAATTAGAAGTGGTACGGCAATCTGTGAAGACATCTAAATGAAGCGCACATCCAATACTGATTTATGGGTTAGTGACAGGATGAAATGAGGCGCAAGAACCTTAGTTGTGAACCAGTAGTTTATCTACCCCACACACACATTTTTGACAAAATGAAGAGACGTTCTCGTCTAAAAACAAGCTAGCAAGACTGCAAAGCCGTCTCCATCTTTAGTTTCTAATCAAGCAGGACTTTTTCATGCAATAAATGAACATCGTAGTGAAGTGGTACTTAGAAGTAACTCATTTTCTACCATCTCAAAAGGTTCTGATTAAAACCTTGCTTGTCACTTTCGATCTGGCTTGAATGAATACACAAGTTGAATCCAATTATGGTCTTTGAACTGTAATTTCCTTCTTCCGTTGGGAAAAGGCAGGAGCCACCCATCATACAGGACATGCTTTAATACACTCATTTCAATAGATATGAAGCTCTAGTCGATTAAACAGGCAATGAAACATTTGGGCCATTCATTCTGGATGGAGATCAAGAATATTTTCCTCGGAGAGAGATGATATGTGACAAAGAGACGTTTTAGTAAAGTGATAAATCAATGAAAATTTTATAGAAAGACCAGTGCCATCACGTTTAAGCTTCAATGAAAAAATTATGAGTTGAATAAACTTAATGATTCATGGCAAGTGGTTGTACAAATATATAAGACCCTAGATATTGGGCCATTTAATTTAAAAAAAATAGAGAGAGAGAGAAATCTTACACTATTCAATTATTTCAAGGCCTCTGAAATCCCGCCAGGCCATTTTGGCTTGATGTGATGATTGACCAATCACGTCTTAGTCCCGCCCACTGACTTTGACAGATAAAAAACTCAAGCATTGCAACGTGTCGGGGGGACTTTCCACGACAACGCACTCGTAACGGAACAAACAAATTTAAATTAACTTGGATTAATATATACAGACACACTCAAACATACGTTTAATGTAACTTTACACAAAACTGATTTCTAATCTTGTTTTAATTTTTTTACCTTCATTCTAGGCGGGTTAGCTGTTTGCCACGCCTCCACCCTCACGTTCGCTATCGATGGGCTGTTTGCTGTTTTATTCCTTTCAAAATATTCCGAAAATGATGCACACAAATGTCCTCACAATAGGATAACACACGGCCACCTGCCAACAAGAAGTAGTCTTGAATTTGCGATTGCGGGAGCTAACAGGCTAAGGAAGGAATAACAGCCTACCCACGTATTGATTGTGGGTAATTAAGTTTTATTCTGAGAAAGGGTGCCATTGGCTATCGGTGTTGTGTGCACGAGTATACTTCATTACCCAGAAAGCCCTCTTTTTGCCCGCGCATGCGTGTTGTGCGTTTCGTGGTCGATGTGTAGGAGAAACTCGTCTGAATAAATCGTTCAGTGCTCGTAGATATCTGTTATACACAAAAGAGATGCGGCAAAAAAAAGAATACTACAATGATAAACAGTCTCACATGTCATGGCCACCTGGCTTGGTCGCATCTCGAAATTTTGATCGTATCTAGGGCGAATTATTCGATCGAAATTTTCATCGTATCTCGAGCATGTCGTAGGTAGAGCTGATCGTAGGTCGAGGTACCACTGTGTGTTTAAGAGATTTATTCATTTCTTCCATTCTGTCATTCTGTCCCATTTGGTTCTCCATAAAAGGCAAGAATTTGTGTGATTTTCAACGAGTCTGTAAAACCTGCCCTTCACTTGACATGAGGTAGGCTGGCTGAAGTGAAACTGTTTTTTTTTCTTCTCAACCATACGGGCAGACAACATTGTAAAAGTGCCTTGAGTACCCCACAAGTAAAAAGGTCGTTAGATAAATGCGGCCCATTTACCAGTCGATGTCTCTAAGCTATAAACCTCCACTCAAAATTCACCGTATCCCACAATGCCTCGCAGGATAAGTTCCCTCCAAGTCAAACCATGCTTTTGAAAGAGGACAAAAAAAATCAAACAGGGAAAATTATAAAAAGCTGTTCCACTAAGGAGATGACCTCTGCTCTACCTCATAATGAGATGTTACCCCACTTTGCTGGCAGCAGTTCTGCTCTCTGAACATTGGTCTTACTTCAGCTTGACACTTCATCAACCTTGGCGCCTATATTTGTAGGACATGCCTAGAAATGGATCAAAAAATAAGATTGTGTAATGTATATTACAAGTCCACAAGTTGATGATTTGCTATATGGAAGGAAAGTCTGTATGTTCATGTTACAAATGTTGTTTTGGAGCTTTTGTTTGCAACATAATCAGAGAAATCTCTTCGTCTGTTGTTGCAGGCGAAGATTGACCTGAATCAAATCACTCAATTTAATCCCTTGTATTTGTAGTATATGAAGAGCTGTCTCCTGAGCCAGCCTCATAAGACCTTTCCAAAAGCTAACAGTGTGGATTAAAAGTCATTGTGCACATGGTTTACGTCTAGTGGAACTCAAAAGAAGATAAACAGATAATAATGCGAACATACAGAAACCCAAATAATGCCCACGCCAGATGTCAATTCCACTTAAGATAACCAGCAACCCTCATTAAGAAAAGCACTAGAGAAAATTCTAACTATGTTAAAACAAAAACAAAAAGGCAAGTATTAACACCAGCAAAATTTAACTAATTCTTTTGAGAAATGAATGAAAAATATAGGCGGCCCGGAGGAAGAGTGGTTAACGCGTTGGCCTCACAGTGGGGGAACTGGGTTCAAATCCAGGTCGGTCCGCCTGCGTGGGTTTTCTCTGTGTACTCCGGTTTCCTCCAACATTCCAAAGACATGCATGGTAATAATAATAATAATAATAATAATCGGACATAGGCCCTGTCGTCATCATCAACAACAAAAGCCTAACTGTCATCACACCCAGAAACTGCGTATGACGAAATTGGTAGTGCTTCTTCATAAGGTGCGTTTTCTCGGCAAAAGACCCAAATAAGTGATAGTTTCGGACTCGTAATTTGGCATTCTGCCGTTATGGATACATCGCATCACCCCCCCGAGCGGCTCACTTACCTGATTACCTAAACGACTTACCACTTTACCACTTACCTAAGCTGATTGGACACTCTAAATTACCCCTAGGTATGAGTGTGAGGGTGAATGGTTGTTTGTCGCCTTGTGCCCTGTGATTGGCTGGCCACCAATTCAGGGTTTCCCTTGCCTCTGGCCCAAAGTCAGCTGGGATAGGCTCCAGCACCCCCCGCATCCCTAGTGAGGATAAAGCGGTTCAGAAAATGAGATGAGATGAGATAAAAAATATACCAAATGGATCCCAAAACTAAGCTTTTATTATGTCGCTCAGCAATTACAACCTCCTCATCATACTATGCATTCAATTTTTCTTACATCATCCCTGCACCTTTTATACGAATGATATGGGTGAGAAGTTTGATAGTGAAAGAAGGTTGCAGTTGTGAAGTTTTAAAAATATCTTTGGACGTTTAGACAGTAATTACAGCAGTCCAGAAGAGGCTAAGTCAGCTGAGTGTGGTGAGGAGGAGCAAAAACAAATGACCTGTTGCTGCTCTTCTTTTACAGGGCAGAAGACACCACCCTCAACACAGCACAAAAGTGGTGGGAGGAGCTTTCCATGTCGCTCTTCCTTCCAATAAGAGCTTCCTACCTTGTGATTGTTTAGATGCAGCTTCCTGGTCTCACGCATCTATTTGAACTATAAATGCCATCTTTGAAAGGTAATACATAGAAGTCCATTATGGATTGTTCTCAGTGAACCCGATATTGTGTAACTGGCACCTTTATCAGCAGATCTGTGTTGCTTAGCCAAAAATAAATAATGCTGCTATATTATGTATTTAACCTTACTGGTGATTCTATAACAGAAACTTTGTTAGAATTGCGCTCCCCTGGTTTGCTCAGTTCAGTTTTGACATTAGTCACTAATTTGTCCTTGCATATTGTCAAGCCTTGCCACGCAAGGTTATAGCAAACGGTTTTAGCTTTCAGTGTCTCGACAGTGATGCACAATGAGTCATAAACCAAAATGCAGATACATTTGAGGCTTCTTCCATCACTCTGATTGCAGGTTTTCGAACAAAAAAAAGAATTGAAGGTCCTGGAAACCTATTTTCATGATTTGGTTCTCATCTCATTTTCTAAACCGCTTTATCCTCACTAGGGGCGCAGGGGGTGCTGGAGCCTATCCCAGCTGACACCCTTAATTGGTGGCCAGCCAATCGCAGGGCACAAGGAGACAAACAACCATTCACACGTACTCATATCTAGAGGCAATTTAGAGTGTCCAATCAACCTACCATGCATGTCTTTGGAATGTGGGAGGAAACCGGAGTACCCGAAGAAAACCCACACAGGCCCAGGGAGAACATGCAAACTCCACACAGGTGGACCGACCTGGATTTGAACCCAGGTCCCCTCCTCTGTGAGGCCGACGCACTAACTAATCATCCACCGGTCTGCCTGATTTGGTTCTAAATAAATTAAATATATTTGAAGATTGGGGCTGAAAATGTACTGCGAGCAGAACTTTTCATAGGCAGAACTGAATGAGGAATTTCCCAACAATGGCAGATCCATGAGTTTCTGGTTTGCCCCGCCCATTTTATGGAGACTGAGCGCCATCAGTGACAATTTGACGCAATTGCAACCTCCGCATGTTTTATTTGGCCACCAAGCTCTCCCCCAAAATAACAAATACAAATAAAAAGCATCTACCCTTTTGTCTTTATATGTATATTATGTGGAAAGCAGAAAAATCCAAATCATCACACGTTTCCAGGAAGCTTTGGAGGCAAGTCTTGCATCGTATGAAAGTGGCCGACTATAACATTCCCCTGGTTGAATTTCTAAAAGTGCTCTCCCAGGTAATTGAATCAACAACAACAAAACAATAGCGGCGCTTCGGTGTAATAAAAGCAATTGCAAGACATATTTTATAAATATATTTCTTTCAGGGAGCCAATGATATGAAGGGAAACTATACACATCAAATGAAAGCATGCAAAACTGGACTTAGAAACTAACGCTTATGGGAGAGCAAGCTGACATTTAAAACAATAACATGGAAAATTTGATATCGAGTCGATATGAATCTGTAAACTTCCTTCCTTCATCTTTTATTTCACTCATCTGGAAATATGTGGTTGGAACTATAAGAGTTTTTTTCTGTACTGTGACAAACTCACCTGACCTTTATGCACTGCTTGTGGGAAAAAAAAGCTTTAGGATGTCAAACTGGCCTTTGATGCTAACACAAAACGCTAGCTGCAAAAAATAGTAATGCGTTGTCATTTCTTAGGGGGTGGATGGCATTTATTATCCAGTATAATTGCATTTAAAAGTAGTTTATCATATAGTTTTGACTTTTACTTAGCAATTGGAAACATGAATAGCCCCCCCTGTATGCAGTATATACAGTACATAGCCCACCCCCCATACTCACGCCGCTATCACTTCAAAGGATGTTGATTGGTCATTTTTAAACTGTCATTTATGTATAAAGGAAATGACCAAATGCCTCATTTAAGACCTGTTGATTTAAATTTTCATGAATTACACTTATCTTTGGTTTGCAGAAACAGAAAATAGGGAAATGTTATGGTGGTCTATTTACTTTTGCGTCAGTCACAGGAGTAAATATGGATTTTGTTTCTCGATGTTGTTCTTTGTGTTCTTATTCAAAGAGAACCAAATTTAACAGGATTTCTTTCCATCATAAATGCGACATTTTGTCCACATACTGTTTCTTAATGGGATGTTGCTGCACTGCCTTTAATGAGACCCCAAATAATTGTAGTGGAGACAAAAATGACTGAACAGCTGACCAAGCTAACAACCTGAATTGAATTGGTTGCCAGCCAATTGCAGGGCACAAACAGACAATGACCAATCACACACACCTTGGGACAATATGAAGTGCTCAATCAGCCTGCCATGTGTGTTTGTGTGAACCCCTAACCCGCCCGTATATGTATCTATAAGAATCTTTATGGGCTGCTTTTTTAATGACCACAAATAGTCAATCAAGCATTGGTGTCAAACATATGGCCCGTGGGCCAAAAGTGGTCCATTAGGGGGCCTGATCCGGCCCACGTGGGTGTTCTGCCTGACTTTGTAGCTTATTCACATTGTACATACAGATGTTTGGGTTTTTTATTGACCCGGGTGCTGTAAAACTACAATTTTGTAAGTTCTGTGAGTAAGTGCGCTGTCATATTTGTTCTGTCATCCCCTGGCATCAAAACTGTGCGGTCAATGGCAGCCAATGTGGTAACAATAAATGCTAAAATCCCCCAAAACTAACAGGAAGTAACCAAAAATCAGCAGAAAGCGAGCAACACACAGGAAGCTGGCTGTAAATTCCTCCAAAACAATAGAAAAGAAATCAAAACTTACAGAAAGTGACCCATAAATGTGAGCCTAAATTGACAAGTCCTGCAAAATTAAATCACTGCCTTCCATTGACAACGCTAGAGGTCCAAATAAACTTAAACTGGCTGTGGAACGGAAGCCAATGAGTTAAATTCTTTAAAAAAAAAAAACTTCAGTGCCAACTCTACCCCTGCCAATTGCTCATTTGGAACTCTGTGAAAAGGGACCAGGGACGTGTTAAAATAAAGGTCATACACCAGGTTGGGGAGCGCCTCCTGAACAAGCCTTCGCTTAACACACACAAAGGAAGTGGTCTTCACTGGGTAGCTAATGACCACTGGGGGCCCCTCGCGCCTGTGTTGGGGTCCTTGTTCACAGAGGCCAATGGGCGGGGATCCATTTATATCTGCCTTGGAGAAGAAGAAAAAAAATCCACCCAAGTCCTGCTGCGATGCGTGCAGCAGAAGCACACGCTCTAGCACACATACACACATGCACATGCACACGCACGCACGCACGCACATACACACATTCCCAATTGGACACTCATTTTGAAGCTGCCACAGCGACGCATGCAACATCGCGACTACTGTCGTCCGACGTGTGCTTTGATTCTGGAACTTCTCGAGATGCGATCTTTCCAACTCCTTCAAGACTGAGGATTTTAAAATCGCACTCTGTTTTCTGTCCCTTTTCTCCTCCTCCTTTTCCTCCTCTTCCTCCTCCTTCTAGTTTCCTGTTAGAAAGCCTGGGAGGGAGTTGAGCGGACAGCCCCGATTCGACGTAAAAAACTAAATGACGGGGATCCAAAGCCCTCATTTTTCTACATCGCCCGGACGTTGTATAGCCAGAGGAGCCTAAAGAAGGAGAAACGGACAAGACGACGGGACATCGACTAGGATGTGGAATGATTTATAACTCGGGGAAAAAAAGAAGAGAAACTAAACGGCTGTTCGGAGAAGAGGAGGAGGGCGGCAGTTGGGGTCTTCGGTTGAAGAAACGCGCAGCATCGCTTCGATCGCCGCGTTGAAATGGTCACAAAAAGGTAAGTTTTGTCCTCGTGGCGATGCTTGATAGTGACGTGTTCGAGTCTCACCTGTTTTCTTTGATGCATAAAAAGCGTTGGCATGCATGTTTGATGTTTTGATTTTTTGATAACGGTTTTTTTCGGGTCTTTCGTTGTGGTACAACTTTATGTCCATTCATAGCGCAGTGTAAACAAAGCGCACTGCGGTCAGCAGCCGTTGGAAAGGAATCAACAAATAAGCATACATCATTTTAAATTCGAATTGTCAGAGCTTTTTTTTCTCGGATTCCTAGATTGGTTGTTCCTTGTCTTGTCTTTTGGGGATGGTCTGGTGTGATGTTGACAAATTTTGAGTTTGATTGTCAGAGAACTTTCGGCCGCTTTTTTATTGATGCTGATTAAATCAACAGTTTTCTTATCTTGGAGATGCTTTTCGGCTCCAGGGATTCTTGATTGAAGCGCAGGGGGGAAAGTCATCATCCTGGATGCAACGGTCAGTCAGTCCACTGTGAAAATTCGTTTGCACCTTTTAACATCCTTTGAAATCTCGTTAGATGTCGATTTAAATCGTAAGACATACATTTTTGTGGTTTAACGACCTGTTGTCCCTCTTTTTTGTCTCAATGGGAAAAGTATTAGCCCTTTTTTATGCATTGGTCCTTGAAATAAATGCTTTAATCCCATAAAAACCTGGGTCCACACATCACATTTAGACCGTAATCTTATTCATTCATTTTCTGAACCGCTCAGTTTCACAAGGGTCGTGGGGGGTGCTGAAGCCTATCCCAGCTCACTATACTGGCAACCAGCAGGGGACACCCTGAATCGGTGGCCAGACAATTGCAGAACACAGTGAGACGGACAGCCACCATAATATTGACATTTAGTATATAAGTGGGACTATATGACCCGAGTTGTGATGCCCACATATGTGGAGAAAAGAAAAAATCTCATGTAAAATAAATAAAAACAGAAATATACTCTTTTATGGCCCCCAATATTAATCCAGATGTTTACGTTACGTGTTCTGATTCATTTCAATTGGGAAGAGGGGCTATGTGCGCTAGTCTTTGAGTTCTATTGAAGTCGCTAGATGTCCAATCTATTTTAGCTAAGAGAGATAGCAGCGGTGGACGGCCCGGCGGTTGAGTGGTTAGCGTGTTGGCCTCACGGTGGGGGACCTGGGTTCAAATCCAGGTTGGTCCACCTGTGTGGAGTTTGCATGTTCTTCCCGGGCCTGTGTGGGTTTTCTCCGGGTACTCTGGTTTCCTCCCACATTCTAAAGATGTGCATGGTAGGCTGATTTGACACTAAATTGCCCCTAGGCATGAATGTGAGCGTGAATGGTTGTTTGTCTCCTTATGCCCTGCGATTGGCTGGCCACCAATTCAGGGTGTTCCCTGCCTCTAGCCCAAAGTCAGCTGGGATAGGCTCCAGCACCCCTTGTGACCCTAGTGAGGATAAAGCGGTTCAGAAAATGAGATATGGCAGCGGTCAACCACTGTCAGCCTCTCCCCGACGAAATGGATTGGCTGTCGAGCACCGTCATTGGCAGCCAATGAGTTAAATGAGTGCCTTATTAAGGGTTAGCTTTGCTTGAGTGATTATTGTAATTATGGAGGTGGGGGCAGGCGTCCACTTATGGACAGCAAGGAGATTTTTTTTTCTTCTGAGGAAAAAAAAAAGTGGTGCCTTGGAGGGGCTTTCTTTTACAAGCCGAATGGTGCCAGTGCTTGTTAACTAACAGACAACGTGGGAGGGGCGGAGGCTTTTGTTTCCTGGGGAGGGGGTTGGTTGCCATAGACAGTAGTGTTTATGGTATGGAGGAGGTAGGATGTCTTAATTTGACTGCTTTTTGAATTTACAGTTTACTTCCTGTGTGACATGGGTCACATGGTTTTTGGTTCTCATCAGTTGTTCACTGTTGTAGAGGTTTCCTTTGGGTTTTCCACATTCCCAAAATGTTAGTTTTATTGAAGACTTAGTGTTCTGTGATTGAATGGCGACCAATCCTGGGTGTACCATGCTTCTCACAGACACTCAGCTGTGACATGCTCCAGCTCACCGGCACCCTAACGAGAGCAAGTTGTACAATTTAAAGTTAGCAAAAGGATTTTGAATAAAAGCAGTGGATTTCAATATCTGTGTGGTAGCTCGCAGTTGAGTTTTGGATTTGGCGTTGCAGAGGATAATCCATCCCAAATTCTGTTTACTTCTGTAATTTGTCAACTCAAATTGGAAAACCCCTTAAAATAGACTTAATCCTTGTGTATGAATAAACAGAGTAGATTATGTTAGATGGAGAAAGGTTAAAGGAGGCTTTCATCAGGAGGTCGTAAATCACTTCCTCGTGTCATGCAAATGATTCTCAGTTATAGAGAAAATCCTTCAAATCCAGTTTTCATTGCACGGCACACACACATGCACACACATTGACACGGAGGTAGCAGTTGGCCCCGGATGTTAATGACTCAATGGAGAGCGTCGATAGGACTCCTGCCGGCTTGATATCTTCATTGTTGGACACACAATGGGCTCCACATCCTGTCAACCAGCCTCCTTCCCATGTTGCCTGATGTACCTTTTGTGTTTTTTTTCTTTCACACTTGCAGATCCGAGCATGCATTAGTCTTAGTATATATGGTACATCTATATTCACTAGTCCCATGACCAAAAGACCACACGCAACAGACACACCTATAAGTGTACACGTTCTTGTAGTTCCGTTTCATCAATTGTGCTACTCCATTCGCCACCAATCAGTGCGAATGTGTCATTCCCTTTAAAGGGAGCACACTGATAGTCCTTGACATGACAGGAGAAAATGATTTTCCCACATCAGAAATGTGGATGCATGCGAAGTGTAGCAACATGTCCTTGTTAACCACAAACGGATGCAGTGAAATTTTGGCACAAACTGCCCCCATTGCAAAAACACAGCCCTCTTTTGGTACTATGATGGATGGGGATTATATTCAGTTATTCAACTCCTCATAATGGTCAGTACCGGTCTATAGTAGGCCAGAGGCTGCGTATATCCTGGACTGGTCACCAGCCAGTTGCAGTACAAACAATGAATTGATCATAAGTAGTTTTTCAACTGTGCAAAGGTGATAATTAATGAATCATGTATGAAATTTAGGTCCAATTGTACCGCCGATCTCGACTGAAAAGGTTCTGTAGTCTCATCTTGTTTGAAGTCCCGAGTAGAAAACACAACATGAGCTACGCCACATCCATCCATCTCATTAAAATTCATATTAGAAATTAACTAGTCAACTAAACACACATTCGTGATATTAATAATGCCCAATGGAGTTTCTCCATCTGTTCGTGCTTGCGCATCATCCTATTGCCTTCACCTCTGTTGGTTTTAAATTTTCCCCATGTGTACACATACTCTATGTGACAGAAACTGTGTGTTTTGACACCAAAGGGTCAACATTGCATCATGTCCGCTACATCGCCCCTGTGCCAGATGTCTCCTGCCTGCTCTATGTTTAATTGTCATCAGTGTGTCACATGCATCACGTCAACGCAACAGATACGGCGGTCCGCGTGGCGAGCAGCTGAATTCACAGTAAACTCCCGTGATAATAGGACGATTCCAGCTTATGTAACGATTTGCGGTGAAGATCACTCAGTCCTTGTTCAAGCCTGATATGTCTCGAAATGATATAATATATTTTGAAAGGATAAAAACGTTTTGCGGAGCAGCGGCACCAAGTATCAAAAACAAAGGGCTTGCACCCACCCTCGATGGTTTGATGAATTTAATTTCCTTGAAAAAAATAGACATTTAAAAAGCAAACACGTCTCTTGAAAAGTATGATGCAAATCCGCTGTGACACGTACCAAGCGATAGTTCATGCTAGGCCAGATGCAAGTCTGGAGAGTTGAACAGATGGGTTGTGCACATTGAAGTCTTGGTGTGTGTGTGTGTTTTGTGCCAGCGGGTTAACAACTGGAGATAAGGCTGGGCTGGACAGCCTTATGTTTAGAGATGCAGGCAAACAAGCCGTTTGTTACAATAATGGGATTTGTCAAGGTGTACTTGAATGTGCCGGTGTTATTGGTGCTGCTGATTGCTTCGTTATGAAGGTGCGTACACTCACCACACACTTCACCGGGTACTCTGTCACACAGCTAAGATACTTAAAGAGTTAAAGTATTGCTTCTAAGCTTAGGTTAAGCCAGGGGTGGGCAAACTATTCCACAAAGGGCTGCAGTCGGTGCGGGTTTTCATTTCAACCCATTGAGAGGGCACCTTTTCACCAATCCGGTGTCCTACAAGTGCAATCAGTGGATTGCAGTCAGGTGCTTCTTGTTTTCTGCAGGAATCTCATTGGTTAAACTGTCTGTGCTATATCGGTTGGAACAAAAACCTGCACCCACACTGGCCCTCGAGGACCGGTTTGCCCATGCCTGGGTTAAGCTGTATCACATTTTCTGCCTCTACATTGACTTGAGTATTGTTATGGGTTTTCTGATGTTGTCAGGAAAGAAATTGGTTTAAAAAAATGTCATCCAAAGTGGTGTTGAACTGCAATTCATCATCATGCTGAGACATCTTTTATTTAAATACGCATCGGAATGAGTTATGTAAAAATTCCACAAAGAACACAGAGCAGAGGAAACGATATTACAGTCAAATCAAAAGCTTTTCGACCCTTTCTCACAGTACACTGCACAAACTGCAGTCCACTCCGAGCACTTTAACTAACGCCTGTTGAGACATTTCTGTCAGGCCGCTGGATGAATCTTGTGATTTTGGCAGGGGCTGTGATTGCAGTTGTTGCGAGACAAGAAGCTTTTGCTCCTCCAGCAACTTATACTTCGCTTCGATCTCTCTCTCTCGCTCTCTCTCTCTTTCAGTCTCTGTCTCTGTCTCTCTCTCTATCGGTCAGTACATCCCTCCAAGTGCTTGTTTTTGCTCACTGCAGGTAGTCTACCGGGGTCCTTTTTGCATGGCCAGAGAGTGGGCACTTAGCACTCATAGAGCTCAAATGGAATTGATCAGACAAGTGCACGGTCAGCGTATTTTTGAAGCCAATGTGCCTCGGGAAAGTAGTGTAATAAACCGTATGGTGTCTCTAATTGCACTGCTTTTTGCTTTAAATGTCCCAGCAGAAGCAAATCAATTCAGTTAAATTAAATGAATTGCAGTCGGTATAGTCTTCGAAAAGGCTTTTGTAGACTCAAATTATAGAGCATATGGTCTAATATATATTTGTCGCTTTCAATGAATGATGTAATCTCCCCCGCCCCCCTTGTTCCAGAAGAAATCAATAAATGAATAAACCTCGAAGGTAGACCGTTTTCCAAGGAAGTCATACCGGTGGAAAATTCAATGTGGCGCACCCAAGTGTTTCTTTGGGGCAAATTAGAAGAGTATTCAAACTCGGATCAAGCAAATCTTTTTACAATTTGAATATTTTATGGGATAAGCCCATTCATTCTGACTAGTAATTTTCAGGCTGATTGGTGTCATTTTAAAAAAAATGGAAGAGATTCCTAATCCTGCGACTGTTATTAGACATGTTTGATTGGTTATATGGAAGCTATAGAAGCTTTTTGGGGCTCCGCCAAGTGAATGCACTTCTGCATAATGTATGAATCTTAGATGGAAGTGGCGGAGAGGGCTGACCTGTTTGTTTCTTACCAGCTGACCACTGTCGGCCATCTGCTTTCTACCAGTCGCGGCTTCTTTTTTGGTCTCTTAAGCTAGAACCCATCACTTTTTTCGTTCTATTCAATAACAAACATTTTCACTTGTCATTATATGGTATCCCCAGACTGTTTTAAAAGAGAATATTTTTTGTCTCACCCCTGTAAAAGCACAAGTACTGACCTTTAAGATGTGTACCACTATAAATGTTACAATTTATGTCTGATCTGAATGTTCTCTCAAAATGTGTGAAGTTATAAAGCCTTAGTCAGGAGGTCATTTCATCAGCGTCTTTAAGCCGCATTGACATTATAGGACTTAAAATGGTCGTCGGGGTGTTTCACTGTTCACTGTAGGATTTGCACCCTTAGGTTTTTTTTTTACTATATACCTTATATGAAGTAAGATAAGTGGGTGGAGGCCAGCATTACGAGATGTTTTATTTTGTCTGGGTCTCAATGCCACCTGCTCTAGTTTTTTACTGAAAACATCCTTTTGATTAGAATAGACCACATGTGTCAAAGTGGCGGCCCGGGGGCCAAATCTGGCCCCTCCGCATCATTTTGTGTGGCCCGGGAAAGTAAATCATGAGTGCCGACTTTCTGTTTTAGGATCAAATTAAAATCAAGAGTATAGATGTATATTACATTTCCTGATTTTCCTCCTTTTAAATCAATAATTGTAATTCTTTAATCAATTGTTTCTGTGTTTTTAGTTCAAAAATCATTTTGTAAAATCTAAAAATATATTTAAAAAAAGCTAAAATAAACATTGTTTTAGATCTATAAAAAACTGAATATTCAGGGATTTTAATCCAGTTCTTTTAATCCATTTATTTAAAAAAAATCTAAATATTATATCTAAAATGGTCCGGCCCACATGAAATCAAGTTGACGTTAAAGCAGCCCGCTGGAATAGACAAACGATAAGATGCTAAAGTACAACTGTTGGAAACTTTTGTTGCGTTGAACATAAAACTGCTGTTCAAAACATTTTCTAATGTGAAAAAGGTGCTGTCTGGAAGGATATGGATTTATTAATTTCTGTTCTTTTTTGTCTGTAGCTTGAGGATATTTCAGTATAACATTGTTCCAATGTAATAGTACAATCTGATGTTAACCGTTCGTTATATCTCTCAGCATTTTTACTCTACTGCATCTTCTTGTTTTGTTCCTTATTTTGGATCCATCCGTCGTGACTACGACTGAGAAGCATAAGCTTGATTGGGAAGAGATGGTAAAGTTCTCAGTGGGAAATTTTGTACGCAAGCCAACTGTTTTTCGGGGGCGTTTGGAGAGCTCAGTGGATGCGACTTTTGTTTGGACTGACTCAGTATAAGTTTTGAGGCTGAGTGTGTTTTGTTTTTGTATTCTTGTCTTATTATTTTGGTTGCGGTGCCACGTCAAAGCTGTTCGGATCTCAATGAATGCTGACATGCATTTTGTTCAAAGTCACTGGCACTTTTTCTTTGTACGTCTCTGTGTATTTTTGAATGCTTTTGCATACTCAGCAGCTCAGCCGATGCCTTTTTTTCCCTTGGTTATGCATCCAGATAGGTGCAGTCAACCAGTAGGGTGTGTGTGTGTGTGTATTTTCATTGTGGTATCAAGAGCATGGTATTTTGTTTTTACGACAGGGCCTTTTGGCATTGTTCTGGTCCAACAGACCCTCCCTACTGCGGGGCTGCCCGTAAGTGGCAGGAAGTGCCAGTAGCACACTGCATGAGCGCACCCGCGTACTGTAATGCACATGCAGCCCTATCCATGCTAACGCCTCGTAAAGTTTTAAAAAGACAATAAATCGTAACCCTGTGGCTGGCAGGCTGGTAAACGGATGCTTATACGGGTAGGCTCCGCATCCAGACTAATGGTCTCTCTTCGGGGTAGGTACTGTACAGGGGCCAGTCCAGGCTTATCAACTGCAGCTCAATTAGCCTTTCCCTGAGCTTAAGTGTGGGCGTTGCTCAGCCTTGGGAAGTGCGAACAACCTCTGCCTTTCCAAACTGTGTTTTTCTAAAGTCTTGAAGGTTGACTACACATTTCTTTTGTGCCCTTGCTTTCAATTGAAGCGTTTACGTATACTGAACTTGCTGAACTCCATTCTATCAAATGTTTTGAACAAAAATTAGCATTTAAAAGAAAAAATGAAAAGCTTTTTTTCTAAAATGTAAAATTACGTACTCTATAATCACAATGTTCAACCAGACCATATTGTTACTCAACTTCTTTTCAGAAAAGGAAAAGTTTGCCCTTGCAAAAACTTTTTTTTTCATACACAGTATGTTTTTGCTGTTTAACGTTACATTTTTGTAAAAGTAAAGCTCTATTCTCGTTTCGAATAGCCAATCAGAGACCGTGGAGACAAAGGGTCACCCAGTTTAATGCAACTCTTAAATCTACATTCAAATTTCTAAGGGTAAAACACTGTTTCAGTTGGTTTCAAAAGAAGACGTGAGATGTTTGAGGTTTCTTTCTTCCTTAGAATTTGTTTTGAGATTATCTATGATCAAACAATCAAAGACAAAGGCGCATTGTGGTATGGGAAAGAAGTAAGATGCAATCCCTCCCTGCGACTGACTAATTAGATTCCACCTCTAGGATGGCAGTGTAGCAAGTCTGAAAACATTGGATCCCACAAGCCAATGCTGCTTTTCTTCATTAGGCAGTAAGCGATACTGTGCTCACAGCATCTGCTGACTCTTCCTTGTCTCTCTTTGCCTCTGCATCCTTACAAAGGTTTATGATACATAGCTCCATTTTTTTACTCCAAAAAGAGATACAAGCTAAAGTACGTATCTTGTCCAAATAGCTGTTGTTTTTTTGCCGGCGTTGCAAACTTATCTCCTTAACGGTAAATTGGCTTTTTCATGCTAGAGGGCAAGTACAGGTGGAAAATGGATTACTATATATGCAAATCTACTTTTAAAATGCATGCACCCTACACAATATAGTTGTATGGTTACATTAGACAGCGATTAAAAAGAAATCTGATGGTGTAGGTCTGACCGATAATTTTATGTGTTTGGTTGCAGAATAAAAAACTGATTTCAGCATTACTTTATCAAGTTGTTTTTCCCCACAGTTTACTTTGTAGTCACAACATGGGCACAGCTACTAGCTGTATTCATTGCCATAACATATTAATGTTAATTTAACATGCTCTTTTCCTTCACTAATCATTATTACTTATTTCTCTTGACTAAACAACATGGTTATTATGGTGCCTTTCATTCTTGTTCCTTTCGTTCTTTCATTAAGAAATGGAGGGGGGGAAACCTAGGATCAGTTCTGGATTCCTCACCTCAGAAATCCAGATCTAAACTCTAAAAACAGTCTTTCCCAGTGTTTTTCCTTTCCAGAACTTTTTAACATGTATGTAGTTGACTATCATTCACTCATGTTTTTTTCAATTTGCCATCGAACCAGCAATATACATTTAACTCTCCAGTGTCTGTTTGTAAAACTAAATTATTTTTTAAAAAAGCCTTTCATGTCAAGCGTAATTTAGGCTGAAAGGGGCAATTATTTTATTTTAAAGGCTTCTTTAACCCAGGGTTTAATAAGGCTATCACTGGTTTACGTCCTATTGGGCCCACCGTGAGACAACCCCCACGCATTTCCCTTGAGCCCAGCTGTATCAGCAGCTGGAGCTATAAAAATGCTGTTGTGAAGGTGTTAGTCTGGATTGTGTACTGCGGACTTATTGGAAGAGTGGCACAGTCTTTCAGCCTTAATTCTACTGCAGACTCACCTTTGACCCTTGGCGGTTGGACTGCCCCAGTGCTGCTCTATTCCCAAGTCCACTGCTCTTAGCTGGATGATAATAGACTGTGTGAGGTGACAGATAGATGGAGATAAATAAACTGAGAGACACGGAACACTTTGTGGGTCGAAGCCAGGGAGAGAAAACAAGATTGGGTTGCCAGGTGAGTTGCCGGCGCTCTGACGGAAGAAAAGAAGAGATGGTTGTGGTCTGTTTTTGTACCAAGGGGCTTTTTATACCTTTTCTGCTTCAGGCTGTCAATTGACTATGTGGACACACTGTGGAATCCAGTAAATAATAATTGTGTGTTCTGCAAGAGCTGTTCGTTTTCAGCTGATCAATATATTTTGGAATTGGATGTCGTTAGTGCCAAGCCAAAGTCTGGGTAAATGAAAGGGAGGCAGGGAAGTTTAGGGTGAAGCCACAAAAATCATATGAATTAGAAACACGGCTTGCTGTGGTCACTCTTGTGTGGGAAGAGTGAGACATTTTGGGTAGATTTTTGCTTACAACTTTGTGGCAACAGTTTGGGGAAGGCCCTTTTCTCTTCCAGCTTGACTGGTGCACAAAACAAAGGGTATAAAGGCATGTTGGGATGAGTTTGGAGTTTCTCCGTCCCCTCGATTTTACACAGTTTAGACCCCGTTCACCGAATTCTCGAAAATTAGGATGCAAAAGTTGAGCGGTACGCACATGTTATGAATCAATGGGAATTTTGACCTGAGGCTCAACTTGTCGACCAAAAACTTGTAAATGTATTCATGCTTGGCACCCAAATTTTTACAGCTTACAGCTTCTTTCCATGTTTAACTTGTTTTTTTATTACTATTTTCGGAGGGAATCGACACGTTGCGACCATCTAATGCTACGTTTTGAGCCTTTATCCAAGAATTTGTTAGGTTTGGAAAAATATATTTGGCGCACAACTGCAACCATTACATCCCAACATTGCACACCTGACAGGATAGTATTCCATTGAATGTTTTTTTGCTTATTCCATTTTATGTAAAAGACCAGGGAGGAAAGTCGAGATTCTGTATTATAATTTTTAGCCTGAAACCATGCAGACAAGATGCAGTAAAATGCATGAAACCACAAACACACACACACACACACACACACACACACCTTCTTTCAGGCTGTTTGTGTCAAATAATCAATATCACTCTGCTTAAAAAAAGCCTGAAAATAATCAGAAGAGACAGTTAGAAAAAAAATGGGGGAAAGGGAGGGGGTTCCATTAAATGCATTTAAAGCCATCTCACAATGTCTTTACTGATCATATCTGCCCCTCTTGATGCAAAAAATACTATTATTATGAGTAAAAGGCCAAATCTTACCAAATTAAATTATAAATGATTTAAATTGGTTCCTTTTTCAGACGAATAACCGGCCAGGAATCCACCACTCTGTATTCATCCACTTTTTCATATTTTTAAAGCACGGCATCTTTGATTTGTGTACCAGGGTTAGATTTCTCAAACAATTTGTGTTTCACTCCCTCAGGAGATGGCCTTGCGTTTTAATTAATTGATTTTGAAATTCACTTAGCTGCGGCGTATGTGTGTGTCTACGAGGGAGACATGGTTGTTTGTGAGTTATTTGCAGTTTTCTACACCAAGCGATCCCCTGACACGTTGATGGATAACGAGTGGAGCTGTGTCTTTCTTTGTATATTCCTGAGTAGTGAATTCGAATACAAAAGCGGGTAAAAAGCGGTCAAAAGTCGTCATTTTTTTACGAAAGCGGCCACGCAGATGAGAAGTTTGTAGCCTTCTTTCAGCTTGTTTTTATAGGCGGATAAAAATCAGACTTTTTATCAAGACACTTGAGAACCGTTTTAATTCGTGGGCAAATATCGCGTCATATATGTCCCCTTTTTTTCTGTCTGCGAGTACCTGAGCTCATACCTGTGAGTCCATGTGTGTAATTTGTCTTTAGCTTCTGCTGCATGTGCAATCGTGTTGTTCTCCATCTGCTGTGCGCTGCGATTGACCGCCTCATGTATTATGCAGAATCAACATTGTCCATTTGTAAGCTGCTTTCACTGTGGAGTATTGCTTCAGGTTTAGGCTTCACGACGGTTGAATTGTTATCTGTTGGTCCACTTGAACGTTGTACAACTGACTGTGACTATGCTGTGTGTTCTGCCAGGTCCACGCTGTCTGTCATGATTTTTTTCCACTTTAATTTGTATGCATTCGCTTTGTGTCTGTGCGTGCCTCTGCCTTTGTTTCACTGAGCCGGTATGACTGTTTTTTGTCTGGCTTCAATGGGAATGGGAATTAGCGCGTGTGGGTACAACTAATGTCTTTGTGTCTCCGTCAAGGTAAATAGTGTGTTTCTACCTGTATTTCTAAGTGATAAATGTTCCACAGAAAAATGGAACATCGATACAAACTGTTCCCAAACATTGTCATCCTATTGGATATGCAACTTCACACAGCTGCGCACAAACCGATTAGGTATAAATTGCATGCTGTTATAGTCTATGATGATGATTTATTTGCCTTTTGGACACAAAGGTTGACCAGCTGTTTCCTTCAGATGCAAACGTTAACTTAAAACAATTTTGGTCAATAACTTCACTGATCCTTCTCATTTATTTCAATAAATACTAGTCTTTTTTGCGTTTAACCTCTTTTGCGCTATTTATATCCGTGGAAAAGATAAATTACACTCTGGCTCTAATGCTGGGTCCTTTTTAGAAAGTCTAACCCAAAGGGAAGGGTGGTACTGGAATTTGGCTTTACATGGCCACAGAGATTTGGGATACTTTTTGGGAGATGTGTGTTTATAAAGGATTTTATGAGTTTGCTTCTCTTGATAGTTTTCTAGCACTGATATTCCTCAAACAAACAAATATATAAATAAAAGAACCCTTTTTGGAGCACCGCCACCACCTAAACCATTAAGTTAAATTAAAAACAACATAGAGACAGACCTATTTGGTTACTTTTAAAGAGAGGGAGATTAAGTGATTAATTTCCATTCCACAGAAGCACGTTGCTTTTCCTTTTTCATGTTTAATTCAGCATAATAGCTGTCATATTCATTTGAAGCACTAGTTTTTACAGCAGCCTGCTGCAAATCGTCACAATCTGCAAATGAGTAAAATCCTTCCTAATAGTGGACCATAAGGAATCTACCTCAAAACTTGCATGCAAACAACAGCAAACACGTTACCTACTAAATGACTAAACATACATCCAAATTCAATTAAAAAGTCTCTGATGTGATCAAGAAATCTTGAAATGCAGATTTACAACAGTATCAATGAATCAAGCCAACATCAAAAGTGTCACCAAAACTGCATCTTGAGTTTATGAAGACGATAGAAGTAAACATTCGTTCATTCAACATTTAAATCGATTAGATGTCTACTAGTGACGAGCTCATTTAAATACGCTGAAGAATGAAAAGAGCCACCCGATTGGATGATTTCTATGAGCGAGTTCACCGTGTTTCTCTATTGTGTAAAAGACTCAGCAAGCATACAAGTGGAAATAAAGCAAACGACACCCTAAACAGTATTTTCACAATGATGGATACTGTATTTTTTTTATTTCCCATTGGGGAGGTATGAATCTTCTCAGCAAGAAACCGAGGAAAACTGAAAAACAGTATGTAAATGGAAGCATCGACAGAAAAATAGCATTCATTAAATGGCTTGAACAACACACTGTAAAAGGAGGGATAAAAATACAAGGAAAATAAGATACATTAAAAACTTAGTGCAAAAGACCAAATTGGAGATTCATACCTACCTATTCTTTCCGAATGCGTCAACAAAATGTCCTACTTTTACTTCTTGAATTTTTCTAGTGTGAAAGCAATTGGAGTTTCGACAATCACATAAAGCTGCATGCAATAAATATTTCATTATTAATATGTCTTGATAATACAGTACAATTCCGTAAAGCTGATATATGTAGCCATCTGTGCCTGTGATTCAGAGTACTGTTCAGTCACGTTTGACAGCAGCTATTGGAGCCTATTAAGAAAATATAATAATAAATCTGCGGTGAAAGCTGACAGCCCAGCTTGAAGATTTGAATTTTTTTTATTTTTTTTTATTGCTTGTCACATTTTAGTAAGATTTTTCCACTCTGACAAGGATAAACCGCGAGGCGGGGAAAATTTGGCTTTTTGGATGGGCTTACATTGTAACACCGTGATCAACAGTCAAGCATATCATTTTAATGTCCTGACACGGTTTAGCATAGCAACAGGCCTGTTGTGTTGACAAGATAGTCATTGTTCCTTATTAAGTTTGTTGTGTTGCAGAATAGGGTGTTGTGTGTTCATGCTGATTTTTGACGAGCCATTACTCCTATTAGCATATGTATGTCATTAATCATGGAATCATGAGAAAACTCAAAAATCTGGAGGAAAAATGTTTTGGAAGGTTCCACTTGCGTAACTCATATCGTACAAAATGTCAGATTATTTGGGTTTGTTTCCTTTCCAACTTTACGTTGCCATCTAAACCAAGTAGAAATACGACAAAAACAACTTTGGTTTGGTGGAATTGTAATTCATTTTGTAAAAAAAAAAAGGACTCGTAGATTTTGCCGAGATGTGAGTTGCATCCATCAAAAATAATGATCAAACAAGCGCAGTGTATCAGTTATCAATTATATTGGTATGCAATATTTTGGAAAGTTGATGTGACCGTTGGTAGTACACATAGCAACATAACAACACAAACTTATAAACATAAAACACTTTGCAATGTGCTGGGACTCACATGATGTGACGCTGCACAAGTAATACAAGTAAGCCTATTATTTATTTCTCGGAGTCACTAGACTTTTGTGTATTTTTTTTTCTTGGACCAGACTCACATTTCCCAGCATAGAGAACTACGACAAAAGAAATAATCAGACACAATAGATATATTTTTTTCTAATACAGACGCTCCCCTCCTTACGAACATTCGAGTTACGAACAACGGTACATACGAACATGTCTGCAAATTGCGTTTATGTCGAAAAATGTTCGTAAGTTCGATTTTGTATTGCGCGCCTTTTTCCGAGTAGTGCTTCTTTCCGCCGCTAATACGGACGCCTGGCGCTGTGAGAGCTCAGCTCACCCAGCATCTACCTTCCTCTGCCCAGTTCGTTGCAGTGCGGAAGTGCGTGAACGTATCTCCAGTGCGCAAAGAACCTTTTTCATTTTTATCATTAAATATCTCGTGTATTCATTATTCAATATGGTTAGTGAAAAGCGAAAGGCTTCTATTGAGGGAGGTGCAAGGAAGAGGCAAGCCATTTCATTTGAAATGAGTGGCAATAATAACGAAGCTTGATGCGCGTGAGAAAGTGGTGAGCGTTGCACGGGCATATAACTTGAATCGTTCGACCGTCAGTACCATTTATAAATAAAGATCGAGCAGCAGGACCCAAATATTGGAACGTTGCACAAAGTTTGCAAATCAATTGAATGATGCCATACAGTGCTACCGCATCATTTATGATGAAAAAAAGAAAACTGCAATCGTCATTAGATAGCTTCTTTCGGCCAGTTTCTAGTAAATCTCTCTCTCTCTCTCTAATGTATGTATACAGTACTGTATGTATTCTCCATGTTATTAAATGTTTTTTTCAGTACAAACCAATGCATGTTACTTATACAAGCCTTAAACATACAAATGCACTTATATAAACCTTCAATATACTTATATAGGCCTTAAACATAAATTATAATACAAAATATAGCACTGAGCAACTTACGAACAAATTCAACTTATGAACAATCGCTCGGAACCTAACTCGTTCGTAAGTAGGGGGAGCGTCTGTATTGTTGTTAATTTATAATTCAACCCTTTTCTAACTGAGACGTTATATTGAAGCTACAAATAGGAGGAACGTACTGTACTTTGTTGCCTCACATGGCAATGTCCTTATCAGTTTTCAGCCTCAAATTGCCATGGAGTAGTCAAGCCCCACAGTTATATGTAATTGAACAAGAAGCGTCACGGGATGTCATGTGTCTTGCATTTGGCAGCCACGCTTTCTTTAGAATGGCCAGAGGACACTGTTAATAAGACACACACAAAAAAATCGTACTTGAATCCATAATAATGGCGTCATTTTTTTTTATTAATTCATCACAGAGAGCTCAACAATTAATCAAATGGGTCTATTCATGAGCACAACTTTCCTCATTGCCCTCATTTCCGACATCCAAAATGCCTTGAGTGATGTCAGTGAATAAGAATATTAGGCTAACAGTTATGAAAGGAGTCCGAATGTATGATTGCTCGCTGCATGGAAAGTTGTCAGAAGCTATGCAAGTAGCACTTTGCTTATCACTAAAGCACTTCAAGATGTCAGTCAGTGTGATATTGCTTTAGTATAGTTGCAGTGAGAGTTCAAACCCGTGAGCCATTGTGACCATAAATAGTTCTAGCTAAATTAGTATAAACCAAGTACAATCCAATAAACTAAGTTCAACAAATGATCCTATAAATGTCTTCTACTTTACATGAATAAATTAGAGTTGGCATTGATTCTCATTTTAAAGTAGTAGTATATTTAGTATATTTTTTAAGCCATAGTTCTGTTTGTTAGTTTGCTGCACGCACAAATTGTCATATTTTCATTTTTTAAAATTATTTTTGTCACGTTTTTTTAAAGAAAGGAGTGTGTTTGGTACTTTTCTTCACATTCTGTATGTTTATCATATTTTCTTTTTAAACAAAAAAATCACGATATAGCTTTTTTTAATTATACATTCCTGCTACTACTATGAAAAATACACCATATTTTACTTCTGCTCAATAATACAGATTTAGTATAATAAAGATAAATGGGAACATAGACTTTTCAATTCAATATTTTTTAAATATATACAGAAAAGTTGAATCAATCAGTCCTCACGCTGATCTCAGTCAGATATTTTGCCTTTGTTCACCAAATCTTCCTTTCTAACTGCACTTCATACCTTAATTATAACTTGCAAGTTTGGTTATCAGCTGCCAATTTCATGTTTTATACTTTTAAGTGATTTGCATACTTTTAGGGTTTTTTTACGGTCTCGTTGGAAAAATAAGAGTCGCTGCGCAGTTTCAGCTAACACATCCTGATTGGAGTTCATCACATCACCAGAGCTTGCCATCACACATTGTGAAAAATCAGCCCCTTGTATGGTTTTAATAAAGTGCTGTTTTCAGGGCGAGCACCTGCTTCCAAACAAAAAAGTCTCTGTTGCACATAGGGGCTTTTCGCAGTGAATTATCAAGTGTGGGCGAGATCGCTCAGGGCCACTTGGCGACTGTTTCCAGGGTCAAGCTTTAATGTGGCAGATTGACCTCTACAAAGCGAGCGTACTGTCCTTTTCGCGATACTATCACTTAAAACCTAAAAGACACACTTATGCTCACTTGTAGAGGTACAGTTGAAGCAGGCACACATACACAACTGTCATCCTCCCTCAGGCTCATCTTGTAGAGATCCATCGCTCTCCTCTGCTGTCAGTGGGAATAAATGAGCCGGGGCCATGTTCCTTAGTGCTTCTTAGTGCATGTGTGCAGGCCAACCTTCCAGTCGGTCCAGCCTTCCTCTATTCTGCTTCCTAGAAACACACATACATTTTCGCTTGCTCTGCACTGTTACACACAGACAGATCACTGACATGTTGTCTCCTGGCCATGTTGGATTGTGTGTGTGTGTGTGTGTGTGTGTGTGTGTGTGTGTGTTTCCAGACTTCCTACCCTCTACCGCAGGGGTGTCAGACTCGGGTTGGTTCGTGGGCCGCGTTAACGTCAACTCGATTTCATGTGGGCCGGACCATTTTAGATATAATATTTAGATATTTTTTTATAAATGGATTAAAATCCCTGAATATTCAGTTTTTTATAGATCCAAAACAATGTTAATTTTCACTTTTTTAATATATTTTCAGATTTTACTAAATGATTTTTGAACTAAAAACACAGAAAAATGGATTAAAAAATTACAATTATTGATTTAAAAGGGGGAAAATCAGGAAATTTAATATGCATCTATACTCTTCATTTTAATTTGATCATAAAACAGAAAGTCGGCAGTCATGATTTACTCTCCCGGGCCACACAAAATGATGCGGCGGGCCAGATTTGGCCCCCGGGCCGCCACTTTGACACATGTGCTCTACCGCATAGTTTAGTTGAATAGATGAACATTTAAAAAAATTACAATTTACTGCAAAAAAAGGCAATATTTACTGTTTTTCTCTATTCAAAACACATAAACAAGGGAGAATACAAAAAGTAATATTTACTATTTAAAATTTTAAAACAAAACATATTAAGGCATCATTTCTGTTTTCCTCCTATTTTCCCCTAAATAAATAAATGTAACATTTTTGAAAAAGAAAATAAAAAGGCACACAAAAAATTCTGGGCAATTTTTAGGGTCAACAATGTCTTTAAAAAATAATTAACTATCAAAATAGTTGCCAAGTCATTTGCTTACAGATTAGATATCAATTAGTCACATTAATCAGGTGAGCAGACATAATGCCCCCCTAAGGAGAACCATGACGAACGAACATGTGGCCTACAACAAAGCTGGGTTTGGCACCCCTCCTCCACTGTGTCAGTCTAGGAAGTGTCATTTCACAAGGAACTGAGGAGGAGAGTCAAGATGGAGGGGGTGTCGGGGGGGGTCTCAATGTGAGCCTATTTGTTGTCAGAGTTCATTAATATAAATAACCCGAGCTGCTCCGTGGATGTTTTTCTTTCCGTCTTTCTAAACACCCACTCTTTGCTAAAATAATCATTGCGCGAGAAGCTATTTTATTTGCGTCGACATAAATAATTGAGTATTAGACTCTTTTGTGTCTTTCTTTATCTTTGGTTTAGTTGCAGCGGGCTGAGAGGGCTGAACTTCTTCTCGTGTGGACAAACATCTTTGCGTGCATAAAATCTGGCTCCACGTGGATGTAACAAGAATAATCCTCGAGGATATGACTCCTTTTTGTCTCATGATCCATTGATCTGATTATGTGCGTAGTTATGCTGGGACAAAATGGCCGTTTCTGCAGATACTGTACCTGCTCACATCGGAAAACTCTAAAGTTCTCATACAAATATAAAATATGTGACCCTGTTTACGTCAGACATCATCGAATATCATCCCTGTGGCAGGCTCGTGTTTTTTTCCTGGAAGCAGACGGGTATGAAGTTGCAGTTTATTTAGTCTGGACAAAGTTCGTGACATGTTTTTTACAACCCCAATGCTGTCACCATGGCAGCCAGCCTAAGTTGTAAAGTTCCAAGACTATAAATCTATTCTTTTCTAACACTAAAAGCATGTGGCCAATACTGTAGAAGACTCATCAATATAATTTTAACTAAAGCCCCTGTGTTACTAAACGTCTGCCAGGTGTTTTGGTGCTAGGAACTGGCTCGATACATTTATCATTTTTAACATTTCTATTTTATAGCAAGTTGACACTTAAGAGATTCTGGCTTGCAATGCAAAGTTCAACTAGATCATGCAGAAAATGAAGTGAATTTGTAAGGGGAAAACAACCCTGTTATGTACTATATGAATATTTTTTTATCTCTACTTAGGTTCATAAGTCTGTCAAGTTGCAATTCTACATAGGGCAAGGGTGTCAAACTCGGGTTGGTTCGCGGGCCGCATTAACATCAACTCAATTTCATGTGGGCTGGACTATTTTAGATATAATATTTCGATTTTTTTTTTTAAATTGGATTATAAGAATATCAAAAGCCCTAAATATTCAGGCTAACCCTAACCCAGGCTTTTTTATAGATCTAAAACTGTTTATTTGAACTTTTTTTTCTCAGTAAAGGAAAACATCTAATAATCATTTGTTTTTCATTTCAAATGGAAACTTTTTTAAATATATTCAATATTAAAGTGGAAAACCGAAAATATTTTTATATATTTATTTTTAGATTTTACAAAATGCTTTTTGACCTAAAAACACCAAAATAAAAAAATGGATAAAAAATGCAATTATTGATTTAAAAAGGGGAAAATCAGGAAATATAATATACATCTATAATCTTCATTTGAATTTGATCCTAAATTAGAAAGTCGGCACTCATGATTTACTTTTCCGGGCCACACAAAATGATGTGGTGGGCCAGATTTGGCCCCGGGGCCACCACTTTGACACCTGTGACATAGGGCATTAGGAATAATAAAATTACTGTATATACAGCATGGGATTTGTATGATTCACATCCTTCACATTATGTATATGTAAATATTATTAGAGAATGAATGGATTTATTCAACGTTCAGGATTAACATTATTACTTATTAAAGCACTTAAAAACACTTACTTATCATCCAACTATACAGTATAGGGTCAAAATTTGCTATTTCAGCTGGAGGGCCTCTTTTGTTTAGTTGGGGAAAAAGGACATTATGGTGAGGGGGAAACGCTAATGACTGCTGCCTGGTCATTTCCAATGATAGGAAGTGGAAAGACAAATTTTAACATGAGTGATTAAATCAGTAACATAACCGGATGTGTAAAATTGGGGAAAAAATGCTAAAATGCTTTACTTGGGAAATCATTACTATTCATTACACATTTCATGCTTATTTAATGAAGTTTACATAGTGAAACATTTCATTAACGTTATTCAAGGAGACCATAACAACAGTCAATGGAGCACAAAATAACTGTTTAGTTTGAAATGTCTTTTTTCTGGTAAATTGTTTTTTATGCCAACCAATTAAAAATAACTCTCGGAAATAACCAATTGCAAATAACCCAGGAGTAATAGTAATAATAATAAAAATTAAAGTACCTCTTGATTTTGATCGAAACTGCTCTTCTTTCCCTTAGCTAAAAAATAAAATTCTGGTCACTTTGTCCTGGCTGACTAATGCAAGGGTCTTTGATAGCATCAAAGTTCAAGCTGACCAAGTGTGTGTTTTCTTGTGGTCATTCTAATGTAAGGGCATTCATCAAAATAGCAAACAGATCTGCACAAATTCTCCATAGAAATGATATATTTATCAGTGAATGCTTTGAAACGTGCAGTTTTAGTTTTTCAGGAGTGGAATCATCATTGGAAAAAATAGGGTAAACTCAAAGACACCATCTTTATCAATAGTGGCGCAGTGGCAGTATTCATACGCATAGAAACACACATTTGTCACCATCAGCTTATTCCCGGTCATGCCACGCTACACTGACTAATCGATTCATTACATGAGTATGGATTGACGACTCTCATGAGGAATCTCAGTGGGGATTGACTTTGCCGGACTGCGGCGCCGGCCGGTTATGGCCTGAGCAAATGACCACCACCTCAATTTTGGCCTGTAAATCATCACCGGCTATAATGAGCCGCACTTAAAGGGGTCAAAGTTTCTGACTAAATCACTCCAGAGGACAAAGACTGTAAAGGCTCAGGCCAGTACAATTTTGGCGGAGAGGTGGGAGTACACGTTGTCCTTGGCCAGATGCTCATCAAAGAGGGAGGAAGCTTTTCAGAGAGTGCTACTGGCATGTCATTTTGTCGGACCTTTATTGCCACATGCCTCTTCCAGGCTAATCACATATCCCAGTTGTCATTACTAGCTTACGCACGTGCGGTGACGTGTGGGTACCATACCCGCAGACGTATACTTTGGCAGGCGCTCAAATCTCAGGCCACTGCATCCGATTAGCATCCCATTGCATCGTCTTGCGGAGAGATCAAACTGAACGCAGGTTTGGGCTTCCTGTCGGGGCTCATTGGAGGACGTGATGGTTACATAGTTGCTCTGTTTTCACTCGACCCGTCAGAGTGCTGTCAGCTCTGACAATATCAAATTAGGCGCGATGCAATTAAAGGTCTTCGTTGTCGCAAGTGAGCCAGATGAGCAAGGCTGCTGTCGTTTTTAGCATTCTGGCTTCGCAGATTACCAGACGTGGTTTGAAATGTACACTTTGCATGCTGACGCACATGAAAGCATGTCCTCCCCCACCTGCAAGCACACATAATTTAGCCCTGAAAGCGCAGGTTTCAACCGTTAGTCACTGCTGATTCACAAGCCGCTGGCCGCTTGCCACATCGTCCCTCACGGCGCTGACTGTCAACCAGACCAAGCTGGATGTGTGTCACTGTGAGTGCGAGGTTTTTTTTATGTTATTCCAACCCTGTTTTGTTCGGTTTTTTAATAGCTATACTGCCTTTCAGCCCAATTTGTTTCTTTTTTTTGTGGTCCTCTTCCCTGACATGGAATTGCTTCAAGCCCAGTATTTGCATTAGTTCATCTGCATATGGGTGTATGCATATTTTAAATGTGAGTGTACAAACTTATGCAGAACCTTGCAGTATTTTGGTGGCTGGGGTTTCGTTTAATAGGCAGTGGGAAGCTTAGGTTCAAATGACTTTTCTGAACAAATTACATCAGTGGTTGGCAGTATATTGGCGTTCTGTCATGTGATGTTTGCGTACCAGTCTATGCATATAAGTTTAAGCAATATAGTACGGGTGCATTTTGATAAGAGCAACTGTATAATTCAGAAGCTGCATTTCCATCATCCTTTTGTAAGTCTCTGAAACACTATTTCACAATGGAATACCGGTAATGGAAATGCCAGAATTTGAGAGAGAACACTCACACATCACAATAAAAGATTCTACGCTTTCAGAAGGTTTTTCAGATCTTTCAATATTAATGTATATCAAAAGAACACGAAAGAAGCTCTTTTTTAAAAATTCATGTGCCACAGGACGTGATGTACCTAGTCATATCATCATTTCTTCTCCAGTTACTCAATAGGTTTTAGGCCCATCTTTCTTCGAGTAAAATATTGCGGCGAGTCTTCTCCGGTTAAGATTTTTTTTAAATAGCCTTCAGTGGGAACATACCCAATTGTAATTTGCAGAAATCTTTGAAATATTGTCTTTATTTTTCCGAAAAATAGCAGATACAGAGCTCCAGAAGATAAGTCTCAAAGTTTGAATCTTAGCTCACTAGTGTCAGGTTAAGTCTTATGGCTTTTTCAACAAATGAAAAAAAGTCCTCTTTACATTGCAAATATCTTTTGAAATAGCATCATTATCTTTTTAAATCCATATATCAGAGGTTTAATCACGACATTCTATCAATAGCACCTTGTTTTGGAGTCAATATAGCACAATGCCACGAAGCCGAACTTTTGGAGGCTTTGTTTATTGACACCAATGACTGAAGTATGACGGTGTCAGAGGTTTTGGTTCCTTCTTTGTTTGCTGCCTGCCTTTGTGTAACCCAAGCCTGCCCATATGTTACTGACAGCATCTGCAAGGCCTTTGGGGTTTACTTTGTGTCTCCTAAGCCATTGATGTTGGCATGATGCTGATCCTGGTGTTTGCTCACGAGCACACGTGCACTTTCAAAACCCGATCTGCAGTGTGAACATTGGGATCCACTGGAGTTCAGCCTTAGGGGCTGAAGCTGCTGTGTAGTTGAGTGTGTGTGTGTGTGTGCATGAAACTTTTCTCAACCCCCAGACTGCCATTTTCTATACTGCTTGCCATTCTTGGTTCTGGGAGAGCCTATCACACTGCAACAGTGGACGGGAAATAAATGATTAAAGCAGAATTTTCCTCACTGCCCTTTTGTTTGTGTTCTCTTTTTTAGTCAAATGTGACCCAGCATCTCAGTCTCCCCTTTGGATGCTTACGACGAAAGCTGACAGACGCTCTGAGGAGAAGATAAACAAGTAAGAAAATGCAAACAGATAAAGGGTGAAGCAAAAAAATATAGCTATATATATATGAAGAGATGTGTTGCTAAGGAGTCCATGTGAAAACTAGAGAAAGAGAGGCAGAGTAAATGTAAAATGAGCCAAAAATGAAGAGAAATATGAAAGTCAATATGCAGATGGAAAGGAAATCCATCCTGCAATGGGGGAGGGTGGTCCTTGTCAAAACAGGACCTGGATATTACAGGCAATTTTCAGGTACGCCCGTAAAGAAATCATTTTGATGTGAGACAAAGAGAAAGTAAAGAGCGGGGTATAAGCCGGTAGATAAGAAAGACGCAAACAAAAAGACAAGGAGCAAGACAGAGAGTGGAAAAATGAGGTGAGCTAAGATATTGGATGTCAGAACTGAAAACATTTCGTTTAGAAAAATGCTGAAGCTTTTGTGTGGGTGTGCTTGTGCTTGGCTGCATTGCCGTGTGTGTGTGTGTTTGCGTATGTGGGAAATTGAACACAAAAATATAGGTGAAGTTGAAATAGTGGCAGAAAATGGAAAAATGGGAAAACAATATTTGGACTTCTGCCTTGCCTTTTGCAAATGTGATGGAAAAGTCACTAATTCAGTCTTGCTAGGTCATTGCCACAAAATATGACATCCTCAGTGGGCTACAGTGCAAATCAGCAACATATTTTCCAACTCCCGTTGGGAGAAGAACGTGACCTGTATGATGATGATTCATATCTTAAAGTACATTTTCATATTTATAGTCACATTCACTAGTACTCTAATACAACATATTTTGTTATCTATCTGATACCAAGTCAATACACATATTGCCGATACCAATATATTTCATTAGTTAAACTAGGACCGTCATAATTGCAAAATCGAGTATTAAAATTAAAATTACATACATGTAAATGAATGTGAGACAGGCGCGTTAACCACACATTTTTTTGTCCCACAAAATGCTTTCGTAAGTATAATGATCAAATGGAATAGGACATATTTAGTCCAACACCCCATTTTACAATAAAAAAATGTGCAAATTCTCAAGTGATTAGCAGTTTTCCCCACCAAGTAGGACTCGCAAGTCTATTACTATTTCAAAACCAAGTCGTAACACCAACTGTTTGACGCAAAATGAAATCTCAGGCTTACATCCTCTGAATATAGATTCCATTACACTTTTATGATATTCCTCAATAATTAATCATTTATCCTAGTGGAATTCATATACCTTCTGTACAGCATGTATGGGAACAAAAACATGTAGGGTTTTGTTTGGTTTTTTTACTTATTGATTGAGTGCATTGGAGAGCCAGTGGCAGTTTAAACCATAAAATAGGCACAAGCCACAGAAGCGAGAGTCTGTTTATTATTTACGAGTCCCAATTCCCCTTCAATGCTGACGCCAAACCTATGTCCTTGTCATAGCGGCATACTGGATGCTCGGAGATAGGGTTGTGTGTATGTGTAATATTTGTGATGAATGGCTCTCTTATTTACAATCCGTTGTCAGGTTGATGGGGCACCCTGGATATATTGTGGACTTAAGTAAAGTTACTCCAAATAAAAAAGTCATTTTTATCCAGCCGCAAAATGCTGAGGGCCACACGCAAACTGAGGGTGTGTTTAATTGCATTCGTAAAGGCGCACTTGAAGAACAAACGGTGTGCATCCAATGCAGATTGTGGACGCGTGAGGGGAGAAAAACAGCTTCGGGTTATGACTCGGCAATCCATATTTTTATTCAAACTTGGTCTGTTTGCCCCCTCTCTCCAAAGCCCAACGCGCTTATCCGACATTGACTCTAATAATTGCGCATCTGTCTTTCTGTCTGTCACAGTTTGTGAGGATATTGGTTGTCCGGGTTTTCTCTGACGGGATGCCATCCTGGAGTTTGAGTGAGAAAAACAAGCTTGGACGGGGAGAGAAAAGGGTAGAAGGGAGGGGGCTCTGACAGGCAAATGAGATAAGGAAGGAAATGGAGGGTGAAGGGAATGCAGGAAAGATGGTGGATGTTATATACATCACAACAGGCTGACACTTGTCAGGTAGAAGCAGATTAAATGTTTCACTTAACAGGGGCAACCTTTCACACATCTTGTTACAAGCCAACACTATGACACAACCTTGTAGACACACGGAATACAACACTTTGTTGCTTTCAATTATTAAAAACCTTCTATAGCGTTTTTCCTGATTAGGGTTTTCCAAAGTCTTGGCGCACTGGTCTATAACTGCACTAAAGCATTTGGTGTGAAAATTCTGGTTGATTGTGATGCACCAAGGTCCAATAGGTTTGTCTGTTTCCTACCCCAGTCGACTATGGACAAGAGTTATACAGCAACGATTTGGATTGAGGCTATGTAACCGGTAATGAGAGGCGCAGAAATATACACTATTCAAGTCGCTAGTGGTTATCACCAGCTGTTTTAATGAGGGTGATTATTTATGTTGGCGTTTGCCAATGCTTCAGTTATGCACAGATTGCCCCCAAAATGGAGATGCCTCCACGTGAAATGTGAATACGACGCGCTGCATGTGAATGAGGGATTCTGCTGTGCTGCTGTTTTCCAAATTTGGCCAACCCACACAAAACCGACCTTAGTGACTTATTGAATGAGCTTGCTTTTCTGCCGATGATTGTCAGATGTTATCAATCGAAAGCCAATGTGCCTTTTGCATACCTGTCAACCTCTGCCGATAACTGCCCTTATAAATGATTATGATTCCCCTTACAAACCCCCAAAAAACCTTACAAACACCGTACGAGTCGTACGGTGTTTGTAAGGTTTTTTGGGGGTTTGTAAGGGGAATCATAATCATTAATAAGGGCAGTTATCGGCAGAGGTTGACAGGTATGTATTTCCCAGTCGAGGAATTGGGGAAGTTGGTACTGCGATATGACTTGATCAGAAGCATACATTAATAATGCACCTTGGAGGAAGATACTCAATTGATGCCAACCAAATTCCTCTGGCAAACCCCTTTGTTTGATTATGTATGCAAGCATACACTGGTTGTCTGGGATTCCGCCATACCCTTTTCTTTTTTTTCTTCCCCCCCAGTAGCAGAAGTCCTTGTCTCTCGATTGATCCCAGCTTATCTTCCCGTAAACCTGCAACACGTTTCCCTCATATTTGCCCGTCTATCTCAGGCACTCCATATTGCTATTGATCGTTTTGTGTTCGAGAGCACAGGTAGTGGTTAAAGTGAGTTTAGAGGAGAGAGGCTCTTGCCACAAATCGCCCTTCCTTTCTAATGGACCCAATCAAGCTCTAATGACACTGGGGTTAAACATCAAAGCATGCGACTGATTTCCTTGACCCTTCGCCTTCATTCTTTTCCTCTATCTTCCTTCCAAACAAAACAGTGTTATGGTGACTACAGGCTTCAATATATGTTGATTGCCTCCCAGTAGCTCTTATTTAAAAAAAAACATCTGCTGAGTAGCATCTACTTAATTTTTTCTTTGAATTGACCTTCTTTGTATTGTTAGTATCTTTTTTCTTCCCCTTTACAACCACAGCTTTAGATCATGTTCTGGACTCAAAGAACCACTGACCTTAGGTAATTTTAATTGCCGCTTTGAAATTAGCACAATAAAATAACACATTTATGAATTATTGCTGCAATATATCTCTGCCTATGTTTTGTTTATGAGATCGCAAGCTCTGTGCTAGTAATTGGATTTTTTTTTTTACAATGATATAATTTTCAGCAATATGTAAATCCAGAGCAAATAAACCGACACGTCCTAGTGAAAAATATTTTAATGCCAGTGTATTTTCTCCCCAGCAAAATATCACCCATTAAGCAGTAGTTGGGAATGCTTAGGAATATAATTTATGTTTAGTTTAATTTATTATCTCGTAATCATGACCATGTGTCTAACATTAACGTTGCGGGAGTTTGTGAACTTAACTACCACATCAATAAGTATGACCATCTTTCTCTTATATAATATATCTGGGAATAAATTATTTACTGTAGATGCATTCGTGGAGAAAATGTTAAGTGAATCATAAATTATGAAAGGTTATGTTTATTACTAATGTCTAAGCTTAGTTATAAACATTTAAATATTATGAAACGAATGCCTATAGCAGGGTTCCGATCATTTTTTCAACCAGCTCAAAACTGGAATTAGACAATCTATTTCGCCCTATGGCCGCACACTCGGTAAAAAGTATACAGTAGAAGTTTATTACCACTGATTTAAAAGTGAGCATTTTGTTGGAATCCTTTTGTATACATTTTTTTTAGCGTTTTTCCATTTTATTTTATTTTCAAAAGGCTGTTTTAAGACTCCGCATTTTTGTTTAAATAGAAATCTCATTAATGCTCATTAATACTGCAAGAACCCCTAAGTTATATAAACTGAAACGAACCCTCTGAGACAAACCGTTTCACATGGATCTAAATGCTAATACAGCAAGCATTTAGAATAGTGCAGTTAAGTATGCTGGTTTTGATGCCGCATCAGGAATGCAGCAGCCAGTGTGAATGCAGAGCATAAGAATACATTATTATACCCATAGTGGTCAATTGTATGTGTACAGTATTTGGAAAAGGACCTACTCCGAGTGTGTTACCTGACAGCATGGCAAGGCACCATTGGTCAACCATAAATCTGTTTTAGACATACACAGTATTCCATTTTATGTTTACTAAGCCCAAGAATCTCATTGTGCTTGTAGAAAAGCTCATTTAAAACTAATTCAAATGTTATGTCATGTCAGCTGGAAGAAATGGCATTTGTCTATCCGTAACAAGGCAATAAACAAATAAAAAATTCAAACCGAAAACAGCAACAGGCAAAAAAATTGCTTTAAAACTAAAAAACACAACACTATAGGTGGTCCTCACTCCCTTTTCAGGCCAATTTTACGTTCTTCTATTCATCACCAGGCTCTTGTTTTATTGTTTTGGTCCCTTACGTGGGGGTCTACTAGTTGAGACCTTTTCTGCACGATGGCACCTTACTGGGCTCCTGGGCTCCCGGCTCAACGTGATCTTCTGAACTCTCCTGAAATAAATGCTGCTTCTATATACAGTAGAAGCTGGGGAGATGTTGAGGACAGGGAGGGTTGGAGTGAGAGTAAAAGAGCACTACTGAATAATTATCTCCCTTGGGAAAACAGTAGGCGGGTACGCTTAGCCCGATTGTACAGTGACTGACGGCCAGAGAAGACGTGATGTGGGTGCATTTTGTATTTAAGCAGTTGTTCCAGATAGAAGCAATGACTACAGGCATCAAGACAACAGTTCATAAAATTCAGAGCTCATTACAATAAAGCATACAGCTAAGAAAACAATTCAGGGAGCGCTAAAATACACTGTAGCGAATTGTTCTTTTGTGTGTATTTTTTTGTTTTATTTAGGCGTTTGAACTTGTCCGTAAGGGAGTTATTTTATTAGTGCTTTGGTGTATGAGAAACAGGCTGAACCGACATATTGGGAAAACTGGAATTTATGAAACAGTTTGTGAGGACTTTTTAGGTTTTCTGCTTATTGGACTGGGACATTTTGAACCGTTTGAAGTTTATTCAATATCTATCTAGGAATTTATAAACATCTCGCATAACTCATGGGGAACTATGGAGGCTCTTTTCTCTGATAAAGCACGTGTTTGTGCAATAAGCTAAACATGGCAACGTTACATCATATAAGTTGAGTGACCTGCAACTGGAGCAAAAGCTCATCTAACCATATGGTCCAGATAAATTGATGTTCGGGCTAAAGCGCTTCTCAGACCCAGCATCCCCGGGGCCTGCACTCAGTACTGGCAGGTTGAGTGCGCAGGGGTGTTACCTCCTCTCACAGCACTCACGTGTAGACATCAACAACGTGGCCGGACTGTCAAACACAAGGTCGAACAGAGAAAAGGGGCGACAGTGGCAGACACATGCTTAATCAGTTTGAAACATGGGGCGATTCGTTTCGATAGACTTCCTGAGAATTGTATTATAGCTACTAATGTTGACTAAATCGATATACAGTTAGGATGTCTGAGTAAAGTCAAGTTTTTTTACGCAAGCCCTTCACAATTGCAGTCTTGTGTTTCTGTTCAGCTTCAGTGGTGTGTAAAAATCGTTGAAAAGGGACAAGTGGGTGTCAAGGCGATTATTGAGGTAATAAGGGCTAATAATTTATGATAGAGAACTCTGCACAAATCACATGCTGAGGTGGCATTTTGCTTCCTACAAGTTGTATATTAACAAGGGAGGCAGCTTGATGGTGCGCTTACTTTTAAAACAATATTGTTCAATCTGCGCACAAGCGAGAGCTTTCAATAAGATCCTGATCAGCACTTTCCAGCAGAGAGACCTGGGAGATGCTCTGAGTAAGATTAGTTGCCGCAGTGATCGGAGAAAATGGACCTCCAGCAGAATAGATGAGATTCATTGATTAAAGCTGTCCGTGAACACTAAAATGTCTTCACTCAAACTGAAACTAGGGGAGAAGAATCCCTTCCATTGATTGAAGTTTGTTAAACTTGCATTAAATGATTTTCGAGGCCGTTCCGAGTGGTGCCAAAGAGCGAACACCTAACTGTGACATATTATCGTCTCATAAAGTCAGTACACATCCGTCTTGTTACCCATCTGACTGACACAGAGAGGCATTAACATTCTCTTGGATTTGAGTTCCTGTCACGCTGAGGAATTCAAGACAATTATCTGGTCTCCTCTTAACTCTCTTCTGTTTCTTGAAATCTCCAGGGGGAGATGTGGGGCTCTTTATGTTCGCAAGCTAATTGCTGATGTTGCCTGTCTGCTTTTAAGTGTTAGACAGGGAGCATACAGTGCACTAATCAGAGTAGCCTTCTATTGCACACAGTTCCGAGGTTTTATGCTAGAAACTGTTGCTATAAAGCGCTGCATAAACAGACTAAAATAGTTTCACACATTGGCGTAATTTTCGCTGGTCAGCTCAGAAAAAAACAAACCCAAATAACAACCACATTAGCAACAATTTTGGGTTTACCGTTTGTTTTGAAGCACAGGATCAAACTCTATTATGACGGATAATACGCTTAATTTACAAAGCGCTTAACACCGCTTTATGTAAAAATACTATATTAATGAAAATCAACCATAAGCAAACAGCCTAAAAATTCATGTTAATATTTTTTTTTCCTCCTTAATCATAGCTCTCTCTAAATTCCAGGATCTAGAAAAGTAAAATCATTTCAAATCGCTCACTTTTTCCCACAGAGCTCATTTAAGCCCCGTGGATAAATCCAATTAATGATTTGGCACTGCTGCATAATTTAGTTAACATTTCTATTACATGAACTGCAATGTAAATATTGCAGTTTTCCAACACAAAACAAGTGCTATTTGGCGTAACTAAATAAATAAATAAACAACAATAAGAATTTCAGAGCGGACATAGCCTAATCCAGTTCGTTTAATTAACTCTTTCACTGCCATTGACGATAGAGCTCCAATCATGTGACTTTTATCATCCTTCTACAGCGAATTTACATTATTTTACCATTTGCGGACGTCCAATCCATTTAAACTGGGATGTTTGCCAGCATAAACTCTAATACGCATTTGCTGCCAGAACCCCCCTAACCCCACCCCAGTTCAAATGGACATCTAGATTGTCTATCGCCGTCAATGGCAGCCAGAGATTTAAAAGGTGTGTGACAAGACTTAAGCCTTTGTTGTACTGTCATGACATTACATTGCGTAATTGACAGTTATAGCCTTCGGTAGAAGTGAAAAACATGAGCAGTGAATGAAACTTGACTGATCAAATTCACCGTTATGAATTCAGGTTTGCAGTGACGACATGATAGTATTTGACAATATCGCCGCACAACGTGGTACTACGTTGTAAATAAAGATCCGCTTTGTACTTCCACACCAGAAAAACAGATGGCCTGTTGTCCGTTTATAGGGACAGTCAGCATCACTGGTTTTATCCCGTGTGTACATCCCTTTTTATCACTTTGTCAGGTCTGAGCAGGTGTTTGGCCCGTGGTCAGAGCCCAAATCAGATCCATTTCATCTGTAATCAGATGGTGCCCCTGGCAATGATGGAGGAGATCAGAGAGGTGATCAAAGAATTATAAGCCCGCCACGCCTGACCAGCCGAGCGTGATATAGACAAGGCGGTGGGCGGCTGAGAGAAATGTCCGTGCGAGCGCCGGCCACCGTGCGGATGAAAGGAGGGAATCCTTGAAGGCCCCCGGACCCTCTCCAGGGGGAAACATAAAAGCTTGGTTGCGGAAAGACAGTAACTGCAGCACCAAGCAGTCCCAGTGGATTTCTTCTTTGACATTTATCAAGTAGAAATGGGATGTCTGCAAAGAAAGGCATTCATGTTTTGCTTCATTTTGCGGTAATTAGCATAGCAAGTGAATACAAGTTATCCTTTAATTGGAAATTCAATGACATTTACATGCAACACATTTTGATGGCTGGATGCTTCTGTGATGTTTAGAAAATCGTTGTATGCAAATAGAGCAAATATGCTTGGGAGAGGAAAATTAATACGTGGCTCATTGACTGACAGGTGAGAATTTATTTTCATTTAACATTTCTCAGATTTCTTCCCCTGTCTTCACATAGGGGGTTATCAAGTCTTTTGGATTTTCAATCTTTGATAGAGTAACTCGCTGTCAGTACTACAGCTCTCAATTAAATTTATTTATTCCTCTGAGGATACCAATTTACTTGCAGGAAAATGTCACGTTCCCAAACAGAACTTTTTCCATATGCTGAAATGGCAATCTCTAATGGAAACATTGAATTGTGATGAGCAAATATAAGAGGAAGGAAGATAGGTTGGATAGAGACGTGGTAGGTCAGGGATGGGAGGTGGGAAACCCAGTAATAAGAAAAATACCTGTGATTTGCCACCCGATATCTAATCCTGACACCAACAATATTATTTACCTGAGTGTGCAGGGTTGCCCCAAGTCATGAGTGAACTCACACCGACATATTAGTCATGCAGAAAAATGAGACCGCTGTTGCCGGAGCCGCCGGGGTCCCGACGCGGCGCTGGATGGGAGGGAAGCAGGATCGCAACGGGCCGTAGCTCCCCTGTGGAGGATAAGGATAATGTACGTATTTGGTGTCACGGGTATGAAACTACCAAGAAAAAAAGCCTCAGTATTACAAGATAAAAGTCATAAAATTGCGAGAATAAAGTCATATGTTATAAAATGCATTTGCCCCAATGCTACGAGATTAAAGTCATAATATTATCAGAATAATATCGTCATTTTTTACGGTTTTACAACGTTTGGTGAAGTAGTCTGTGTGAAATCAAAACTGCTTTACGAAATTCAAGTTATTTACTTATTTTTTACTGAACCTGAAGCGAAAGTTTTTTGGTTTTGCGGACTACCAAAAGTCGGAAGCCCTTGTGGCCATATGCCTGTAAAACCACAAGAGGTTTTTGCTTGACAGTTTTACTTTACGAAATTCAAGTAATTTACTTATTTTTACAGAACCGGAAGCGAAAGTTTTTTGGTTTTGCGAACTACCAAAAGTCGGAAGCCCTTGTGGCCATATGCCTGTAAAACCACAAGAGGTTTTTGCTTGACAGTTTTACTTTGGTGTGCATTAGTGAACGGCCAAATCACAACTTAATACTCACGTTATTGCTTTTTTTCCTCACCTTTTGTTAAAGGCTGATGCTTTTTTTTCCCGTATAGACATCAGAAGCACTAATAAAATCCTTGTTGACATTTCCCACTTCACACATCAAATCATCAATTTTGCAATGGGTTTGCCTAACGTGATATTTTGCTGATTTTCACCCGGAATCCAAATGCGCTTTACTCTAGCGTTGAACTCAGATCAACTGAGCATTTCTGCATTATTATTCCAGACATAGAGCTCATACAGCAGTATGGATGCAGGAACTGAAAAATCTTTAGTTGTTGTTCAAGAGAGTTGTCAGAACAGCGAGCTGTTTTTCAAAGACTTTAGCAGCGGGGGGAGGGCAATTATAATTGTTGAAATTATAGTGCTTATCTTCTCTTGGATACCACATTATCTTTGGAGAGTCTCGGGTAATCGTTCTAACAATCGGTTCCAAAAACAACAAAAACTCGGGATGGCCTCGGTCACAAATTAAAATAAGGCAATGAATCTTTTTTTTTTGCGAGTTGTTGCTTTGAGCGATATATCCCAAAAACTCACTGTGATGATAAAAACAGGTGTCTGAAACTGATATTCCGTTTTTCTTGTTTATGATATTTTGACATCTGCTGTATACATATTTCATATTAGGTTCCCAGATTTCCTTAAAAGTCATTTTTTGTGACATTACATTGTCCTGCTTTGTTAAATACCGTATTTTCACGACTATATGGCGCATCGTATTTTTAGCCGCAGTGTCAGTAACGAGTGCTATTTCTGTATTTTAAACACACAAAGGACGCACGGTTTTTTTAGGCGCATATATATTATATATTATATATGGATATCTAACCGCAATAGCGCTGGCTACCGGAAGCAGCCCCAGACTCTTTTTTTCCGGTTTCCGGTGCGCAGTGACTGCTGGGATATATAGTTCTTGCACGCTACACCCACGCGCTAAAAACACGTTTTTTAAAAGGCAATGGAAGCAAAACTGAGTTTGGTTGTACTTTATTTAGCCATTTTACAACTTACTCACGTCATCATCACCCACAAATCCATCAAAGTCCTCATTTTCTGTGTCCGAATTGAACGCTAGCTAGCGTAACTTTTCCAACGGTGCTTTCCATGCTTAGTCAAGCTGTATTGATGTCGATGTATACAGGCCACAATACATTGGGTGTATTGACAAAAGAACTACATATCCCAGCAGTCACTGCGCAGTACTTTGTTTGCGGTAAAATAGTAGAGTCGGTGTACCCTATCAACTGATTCATTTTATTTTATCATGATAACAATTTTAGTATTGGTCCATATATAAAGCGCACTAGATTATAAGGTGCCCTGTCTATTTTGGAGAAAGACTTATGTGCGCCTTATAGTCGTGAAAATACGGTATTTGTTTGCAGGTTTGATTGTGGCTCATACCCACGATGAGCATCCTCGTTGATATTTGCACTGTCTCAAATGACCCAATATTAATATTCCACCGCTGTGCAAACCATTTTTAGTTGCTCAGTAGATGTCAAGAGACACATTTGTATAGAGGTTCTAGGTCGCAAAGTGTGAAACTGTTTTATGCTGCCAAAAAGTCCCTGTGAGTTTGTTCTTGTTTGTTCATATGCATTTTAAATGCTGGAAAAGCAGTAAATGATGTCAGGCTGGGAACGGAAAGGGGTTGCAGGAAGGAAGGAAGAGAGCTGATGCTGGATGAACTGTTTGTTTTGCAGGGAGGCGAGAGAGGAAGGAAAAGGGTGGGAGTTGTCGTTTAGTGCAGAAGCGCGGCGCTATACTGCGTATGTCTGTTAATGAACAATACGCTGTGTGATAGTCAAGTGTAGACCAGCCCTGCAACTCCGAAAGGCCAGAGGTTGAGGGTTAAAAGTCAGACAATGGCTAGGCAATCAACTAGCAGTGGAACGGAGGAGGGGAAGGAAACGGCTGTCAGGAAAACACATGGATAAATTCAAAGGGAGGTGGAGGGCAATGTAAAACAGAGTTATACTCTGACAAAGAGAAAAGACACTGAAATAAAACCAGGATCTTTTCTTTTTTTTCTTTCTGACATCCACCCCAGCGTTGAAGAAACTCCCACACTCTGCTTCTCCCCGAAGGGAGTCATCTTACCTCAAGTACACGTACACAAACCCAGAAACCCAATCAGACCGTGTGGCCTATTTTTCTAGATGTTTTAATGAGCTCGCTTATTGCAGAGTGTTGAGTGATATTATTTAGGCTGCTGTGTCACAGCTCATTAGGTAAACCAGGCTGAACAGCAACACCAGCGTCAAAAGATGATTTGAATGAGCGCGACACCGCGGGACCTCGGCGACACAATGCAATTGCATTAATGCGGTCATCAAGAGAGACTCGTCATTATTTGGAGAGCTGTGAGAGATCCAAAGAGTTGGCTTCATTTAAAGAGTATTGTAAGCGCTGTGTTCCGGACGTTCTCTTGGCACAATAAAAATACAAAGGATGCAAACTAAGGGTAGATCGGCATTGAGATGAAAGTAGTCTGAACCATGCGGCATCTTGTTAGTGAAGTCGTGTCCACATTCACAAAAAAAGGGGCAACATAAATGAAATCCTTCCACTTTCAGGTTTTAATGTTGTTTTTTTATGTATTGATACATTGGCTGCCATTGATGGCGATAGACGTCGATCCATTTTGACCCAGGGTCTGACGGCGATCGTAGTCACTAGAAGTGAAACATGGTGCTTGCTGGGCTGCTTGTGTGCTTTGAAGCCCCCCACCAGCCTCTCCGCTGCTGCTGATTAGGTGATAGGACAGCTTAGGAGGATCTAGGCAAGGAAGATGATCATTAAAACCTCTAGACTACTAAGGGACTGTGCGGTAACCTCAGTCTCAGTCTGCAGAAGGTCCCCACTTTGTGGACTTCCTGTGTGGCTCCAGTTTTTTTTACCTAGGTCTACAATGTCTTGTGTGTCTTGTGTCTGTTTTGCTACTGCAACCAAGAAATTTCCCGAATACGGTATGAATTAAAGTTCCAACCTAACCTAATCTAATGATCAGACAATGCTATCCTTCCAAGTTGACTTGCATTTGATGTCTAGAACTGTCAATAGGTTGGTGAATAAGTTAAGGGCTACAGGCAACAAAATCATATTAATATAAAAATATTCCAAAATAAAGGGGGGAAAATAAGGATCGATAGCAAAATTTCACAATGGCATACCTGTCAACCTCTGCCGATAACTGCCCTTATAAATGATTATGATTCCCCTTACAAACCCCCCAAAAACCTTACAAACACCGTACGACTCGTACGGTGTTTGTAAGGTTTTTGGGGGGTTTGTAAGGGGAATCATAATCATTTATAAGGGCAGTTATCGGCAGAGGTTGACAGGTATGCAATGGATTATTTTTTAAATAGATTTATGTAAAAGGAAATGCTTCGAGCCACCAAAATCTGGACAGCGGGCCATAATTTGGACACCTCTGTGTTAGCCTATTGCTGTTTTGTTTTTGCTGTAATTTATTCCCTCCTGTGCCTAATAAAATCAACAGAGCAGCATTGCAATTAGAAACGTAATCCAATATACCATATGTTTTAGGACTGTTTAGTGTGTGTATGTCTCCATCCTCTAGTTTGTTTGCAATACAGGTGAGAGCAAATATAAAAGCCCAGTTATTAAAATAAAACACAACTGTCCAGGGGAAAATAACACTCAAAGTATCTGGTAGTAACTTGTTTACAATGGATTCATGTATTTTTTGTTAGCTGGGTCATTGCTGGAAAAATCTTGTCTTCAGAGGAATGATAATGAGCTTCTACCTCATTATTTTAGGCTCATCATTTAAAACTTACACAGAAGTTTGTTTAATTGTTTATCCGAACTATTATATTTTGATATTTTACCATGATTTCTCAGTAAACCACCCCGCGATTGGCTGGCAAAAATATTCGGAAAATAAGTGAATGAATAAATTTTAAAGCGCTTTGTCCCTATTTGACATTTAGCTAGAAAAAATCTCCTGTGTGTTTTCCATCTCAATCCTTCTCCCATTTTCTGCGGCAATCTTTGCGCTGCCTCTTCACTTAATCCAGCCTTCAGGATGCCTACTTCACAATGTTAGCTCTTTTCACTGTCGTAGAGTGAAATGCCTCTTGCAACATTTCTAAATGTGTTTTTTTTTATATAGTTCTCCCACTTTCGCTCCCATTTTTTTAATCCGTTCATCACTCTCTCCAACTTCCACGCCCTCCAGCCCCGTCTCAATGTCTCCTCGGCTCACTCAATCGCCGGCCGCTAAGGCCTGGAGCATCGATCCAATAAAGCCGGTAGTGTGCATTACGAGACCTGACGCTTTCACCCAAATGTACCATTGGAGCACGCTCATTAAACAGCATGTCACGATCATCAGATGGGGCTCTTTCTGCCGTCTCGCTGTCGTATTCTCTTGGTAAACGGCAAATCAATAACTGTCATTTTCAATCGATTTCAGCACACAAGAAGAAGTGAACATACACAAACAAGTTTTTCAGTTACTCGTATTTTTATAATCAACGTATGGAAGAAATGGCCGAGTTCTGTTATTAGCATTTTGGCATTTTTGTGCTGGTTGTTAAAGGTCAGTAGAAACTGACTTTTCTCAAAATATGGCAGAAAGAATTAGAAAGCTTCAGATAGAGTACTTGTCTTTTAGGCTGTATTAAGGATGAGTTGAGTTGCAATTTAAAAAGACACATCTGGAGGGAGAGCTTTATATTGATGTTATTTGCGATGTTGTTGGGCTATACTTTCTAATAATTCAGTCCAGCAGTTTTATCCAGTCTCATTTCCACAAGTGTACTTAACCAGCCACTCAGCCAGACTTTTACAAATCCCTGTGAAAGGATGGCTGTCTTGAACATTTCACCGAATTTAATCACAGATCCTTTAAAGAGACCGACTGAGGGGAAAACAACATTTTATAGGCCATTGATGAATTGTTTTGCTTAAATTTTGTTGGTCTTTGGAGCACATTCACCAACAAAGTCATGATAGTGCCTTCCACCAACTATATTGTGTTTAAATTTATGGTGTTAGGATGCCATTCTTGGTGATTGAAATTTTAGCGGTGACACCCACAACATTAGAAACTGTAGCTCAATTAGAGTGTCATCTCGCTCCAGAAATGGCCCACTTACTCAAAATAATCTAACGGTGCTGAAGGTCAGTACGAAAAACTTCAGGTAATAGAATATTTTACAGGTTCTTGTTATGATATTTAAGCTACCACCATGTGCAACAAGGACATCGCAAAATACTACATTTTTCCGTCAATAACCAAATCAGTCTTTTCTTCATTTTGCTGCAACAGTACTTCATGTATCCATAAGTACATTGATTTATTGTTACTCAAGATACCATTTTCGAGTTGTCCTGTATTTCCGTCTGGAGTTTCTTTGCACTTAACGTTTTGAATTGCTGTAACGTCAGACAAAATGCCATAGGGTCTTCTGTCGTTGGTTGCCTTGTAATGGCAAAATGTAGCTGTACGCTTGACACGTTCATTAGGTGTAAAGCTGTTCATTTACAGCAGACTGCTATTGGATCGTCCTTGCCTCCACATTCATTTCCTAACACATTGGCGTCTCAGGCAGTGCCAGCACAATTAACTTTGATAACGTAGCCTCAGTTTAATATGCTGCTGCTGAATTGGCTCTGCAAGAATGCGGTGATAAGCAGTTTCACAGCTTTTTTTGAGTGGCAATAGCTTTTATTTTCAATGAGAATAAAGATGGGACAAAACTTTTCTCCCCAAAAACTCCAGCCAAAGGTCATTAAGCGTTATTGGTTGTTATGCTTGGCACCAGTGAAATTTAAATGTTGGGCTGTTTTTTCTTTGTCCAAGTGATTTGCATAGCTGATTACTGTTTTATCTAACAATGTTGTGTTTTTAATGTCAATATGTTCAGCAAGTAGTTAGCAGTGCGTGTTTTCCTGTTTGTGTTGTTTTCATGTCTCAGGTGGATGGCTTCCAAAAACACAAAAACCTAATGCATGTTGTGTTAAAAGAGTTTATAATGCACAATTGAGTCTCTAAAGTGACTGCCTCACTCTGACATGGTATTTCTTTCTTCTGGCAGGTGGCCAGGAGCCTTCCTGCTCTCCTGAGTCCTTCTTGAGTGAGGTCTCAATCCATCACTCACACATTTCCCACCGAATGGGATTTTACATCAGAGAAATGGCCTGGGTGAAGGTCTTGCTCTTGTTGTCCCTATTTGGATGTGAGAAGTCTCTGGGCCTTAACTGGAACCCAATCCCACGCAAGACCGTACGCTATCAGGGTAAGTGTACTGTGCAATACTGAGACTGTGGTAGATAGATTTTAAGGGGTTTAAACTGTTCACTGAAAGGAGAAATGCCTCTGTGGATTGGCACGGCAAAATACTGCATGTGTATTTCAGGGATTGGATTTATGATTGGCCTCTTGAAACCTGGTGATAACATTTATATATTCCTGTTATGATTCATAAAAAGGTTTGGGGCTTTATCTGACTTCTCTCCGTTGTTATTGGTCGTTCCTCTTGTAGTTTAGAGTGGTTCGTAAACAGAATGAGTTGAATGTTCAAACATCAAATGGCTGCATTTTTGTCCCCTAAAACTTCTGCCTGTTTTACTAACTTATTGACAGCAATAGTCGTCCATTTTGTTTGAACTGGAAGGCCTGTAGTTAATGCTAATGTTTTCATGCCATTGACGTGCTAGACTTTAAATTCATTTTGACTGTAAAAGCACTGTTTGCAAATGTGAGCCCTCACAGTCAAAATGGATTGGACATCTAGCACCGCCATTGGCAGTCAGTGAGATAATATTGGCTCTGATGTTAGTACTCCGAGAACCAATTATACGATTGCGGGTCAGCAGGTCTGCGAGGTTCAGCGCAGACCATAACTTCATAATGAATTCTATGTGAACAGCTAAGCAGGCTTTTTCTTTTATCAGAAATGCCCGCTATCAGGTTTATATTATTTCTCCCATGTTGACCCTCAGTTAAATATAAATGACGTCAATCTAATCCTGGTGCTAAACTGTATTTGCACTCTTTTTCTGGTTCTCTTCTGCAAGCTATGCCTGGTTTTCTTCACCGAACAAAGCCAATTGTTGCAGGCAGGTTTAGGAAAAGTGCCAGTTTTAATCCATCAAAGGGGAAGCAAAGCATTCTCTTACTTGGGTTTTTTTTGCAAATACTATTTTTCTAACCTCTCTGTATCATCTATCACACCTTTCATCTCATGTACCTTTTTTTCCAGAGTCCTCTTTCTCTCTCGCGCTTTTATCCTTCCTCTCTCGCGCTTTTATCCTTCCTCTCTCCTTTTGCTTTGTACGCTTGTTGAATGAACCCAAAATGCTCCTGTGACGTTTTTGCAGCGAGCTCAGATTTCCTGAACAAACGCTTGTAGTGATTCTGGTGTGGGGGGTGATTGGGGACAATTTCAAAAGCCTTTTTTTTGTTAAAGATAATCACCGCTAACCCCTTTGTTCTCTTCTCTAATTTCCCCAAAATCTCTGGTCTTGCATCTGGTCTACCAATCCATAGGCCATCAATAGTTTGTGAAATTTTGCCACACGTCTTCTTGCTTTTTGGTCAGCACTCGCCAAATTTCAATGCTTCACAGGACAATACAAATAGGGACAGATTCCTGTAACTCTTCAGAAGGAAATTCCACCCCCGTTACTGCCATCCTCACTTCTTTACCTCTGAAACAAGTGGATGAAATTAGGAGGAAATAGATCTCCCATTACTTGTAATGCAGTCTTGAGTCCCGAAACTCGAGAGAAAGCAGATCACGTCACCCCCACCTCACCCATCCAACGCGATTTGACACTTGAGTGCAGAAAGATTCTCGGCACAATATGATTTATATTGGAAACTAGCAGGATTATCTTACCCAATGAGAGATTCCTTCACTCGGTTAAAGAAAAATGAGATTTTCAGGCTCAATACCAGAGTAAATGACTGATATGGATGAATGAGAAAGGAGCAAGATGAAATGGAAAAACAAAGCTGCAGGAAAGGAAAGACGGGGAGGGTTGCGGGGTTCCAGATGGTGATAGAGTGGAAATATAATGGCAAGAAAGCAGGATAGTGAGACAGGTAGCTTGAGAAAAAGCGAAGGGGGGGTTGGGTCAGTCTCTCACTGCCTTAAAAGGACAAAAAACTTGAGCTGCCTATCTTAATATCCATCTTTGCGTGGACATGCAAAAAAAAATCAATTTTTATTTTAGCCTGTAGCTAATCAGCCTTTGTTTTTATGTGTACTGCTTAGGCGTGCAGTATGAAGGATTTGGGCACTTGGGCAGAGCAGAAGGGGTGTACGTCTGTTGTTATGTGTATGCGTGGGTGGGGGGGGGGGGGGTTGATAGTGAAGTCTAAGCTGAGATGCATGCAGAGATAATATTTATCCCCCTCCTGTTCGTATCAACACTCATCACCACTCCCTGCAATTATAGAAGGCTTACATGGGTATGAAGAAAAAAAAATAGAAAAAAAACTTCCTTTGCAGTGTCCTGTTGACACGCAAACACTTATCCTTAAGTTTTTTTTTTGCTCTTTCAAAATTAGATTTTTCAATAAATAACTTAAACCATTCATAGTAGCACTTACCTTTTGTTTCCACGAGCATAAAAATGTGTTTAGAATTTGTTTTCATTTCATTTATTCTAGCTTTTTGATTGGTAGTGTTAATTATGTTTCAATAAATACCATAACAACTAGTCAAGAAATGGATAGTCCTGTGTTTTCCAGTCAATTCTATAGAATTCTGTACTGTAGATAAGGGATGTCCAAACTATTTATATCCTAGTGCTAGATACAAACTGCTTTGATGAGATTTCCATAAGGAATCATTGAAAAAAAATGAAATATTTATTAGAGTGGGGCACCATGTACATATGCAAACCCTGCTGCATAACAAATAGGCCTTTCATAATTGATTGGCAAACAGCAGAAATGTTAAGTAAACCCAAACAAAAGTCAGTGGAGGGCATTTTTGGGAGCCATAATGGAGCTTAGTGCAATTGAATCAGAATACTGAGGTCACAATAGGTATTATGATTCAATTGCATTATATTTAAATGTTCAACACATTAAATCACTGGTCAGGTGACACAGGAGACGTTGGCTTCGATACTTTTAGTACGATAGGAGTCACAAGCAATGTTATCCGAGAAGCATACCTGGAATGAACCAGCCGGGAAAATAAATTTGAAATAAATCTTTGCAAAGTCACACTTATTTGTGCCTGAACATTCCCCGTTTTTCTTTGGGTCACTTAGACTTTGCTTTCTTAGGTTTTCATACATACAAAAACTTGCAATTCCACGCAGCAACAACCAGTGAAAAAGACCAGTGCCGTAAAAACCTATGCCAAGATGCCGAGGTTAAACAAAGGCAAAGAAACCAAAAGGGGCAAGAGACATTGTGTTTGGAAATTACGCAGCAAATACATTTGGTAATTTGTAAGAGGAGCCATGCCAATAACGCCATGAAAAAGTGGGTGGGTGGATTCAAACTACTGTGAGAAACAAACAAGAAAGGTTGTAGAATGGGCCATCCCTCTGAACTTTAAAGAACTCTTTCTCCTTCTTTTTCTCTCAGCCTCTCTATTCTTGCATTCTGTCCCTGCCATATCTTCGCAAAGCCTCCAATTACAGTAATGAGTAGTTGAGAACGATGCAGAGGAGGCATTGCAAGGTTGTGCGTGACTGGCAGGACAGATGTGGGAGGAGGAAGAGGCAAGCAGAAAATTCATCACTGCTTCTTTATCTGCGTTAAGTGTCACTCATCCCCGGCCCCTTTTGCCGATTGGTCGCTCCAGATTAACAGCCAAGACCAGATGTCACGACCCGAAGTGTTCGCTGTTGTCACGCTGACTCTGCCGATAGCCGATGTGTGACCAAGTGGGCATGTGGATTAAAGTGAAAATGCCACTCCAGGCTGCTCTTATGCAAAGCACTTCCTTGCAGCACTGTTAAAAGGGTTTTATGGATACACTGATTTAACACTATTGGCCTTATGTGCAGAAACAGGATAGTCCATTATATGTTGCCTTCAAGTAGGAAGAGGAGATGCCGAGGAGCAAAAGTGAGATTTAAAGTCAATTCATCATATTCTCATCTCATTTTCTGAGCCACTTTATCCTCTCTAGGGTCGCGGGGGGGTGCTGGAGCCTATCCCAGCTGATTTCGGGCCAGAGGCGGGGTACACCCTGAATTGGTGGCCAGCCAATCGCAGGGCACAAGGAGACAAACAACCATTCACTCTCATACCTAGGGTCAATTTAGAGTGTCCAATCGGACTACCATGCATGTCTTTAGAATGTGGGAGGAAACTGGAGTACCCAGAGAAAACCCACGCAGGCCCGGGGAAAACAGGACCGACCTGGATTTGAACCCAGGTTTCCCATTGTGAGGCTGATGCGCTAACCACTTGTCCACCAATTCATCATATTATATTTGGATTTGACCCGCCGAGGCACAGTGGCATTACTTGGGTGTGCAAGGTCGGTTGGAAAAATATTTCCTTGTGTGTGAGGGGGATAAAAACGTATTCTGTCTTGTTTTTTTCCATTTTAAGTCCATCAAACTGGTGTGCTTTGGGGGTTACACGGAAAACACTTGAGTATAAAACCTTGAACATTGTTTCTCATGGAGTGGTGCGATGCTAGCTAAATAAGTCTCTTTAGTGCAGAGGTGGCAAACACGCGGCTCTCGAGCCGCATGCCGGCCCCGCCCACAATTGAACTGGATCACTGCCATTGACAATAGACCTATTGTTCATTTGGACTGGTATTTCTCGCTTTAAGCCCAATGGCAGTGAATGAGCAAAGAATAAAACCCAGTCGCAACTTAATAGCAAGAAAAATCTATGATTTTATAACATTTACCCGGGAATCTAAATTCCAGCCCTAAACTGTATTACTTGTGTAAATCCAGTCAGTAAAAGTCAAAGCATGTCTTACCTCCACATTTTTTTTCTCATGCTCTCATTCTGTCTTTCACCTGACGCTCTTGTGAACTCTTCCTCTATGCAACAGAGAATTGTTTTCATCCCTGTGTGTGTTTATTTCATTTTTTTAGAAGGGGGGCATATTTACACTGGGGTATTCTGTTAGAGGAGGGTTTGTCAGCATTGTACGTGCATTTGTCTCGAGGTTCATGGCACTTTCCCACCCAAATGTCGCTGGCTTGCTCCTGTCTGTCTCTTTCTGCTTCCCATTCAGTGTTTGTCGCTACTTCAAAGCTCTCCTTAAAATAGACCTTTAATCATAGTTTGGTGTTTGAGTGGCTGGGCAGTTGGAAGCTATAAGCAGAGAGTGTATATATTTATAACTGACAGGGCTCGTGGAGGCAGATCCAGGCAAAAATCCAGGGTATGAAGTAGACCTTTTCAGACGTAGATCTCTTCGGCTTCACCTTCAACGTTTGCAATAAATTGCTTTTGAATGGGATGCATTATTTCTGGCTATTGACCATTTCCCTAAAACATCAAATGATGGATTCTTTACCTTCAGGCAGCTTCTGTTCATGTGAAAATGAGCTTTCTTATCTTTTAAATTGAGCCTTTTTTGCCCAGTTGAAATCAATCTTTCACAGCGGCAGCCTTTAAGGAAAACAAAATGGGAGACATCTGTGTAGAATTATAATTTTTGTTACCGTGAACATGCAAATGCTGGTTCTGTTAGAGAAATGATCTTCAAACTATTTTCACAACGATCAAGTATTAAAAGTAAGGGAACTTTATCGGTCCAATGCAAAAGGCGCTGTTGGGGCTTTGTCATGTCAAACGAAAATGCAATCTATCATTACAGCAGGACGGAATGCTATTCGAATAGCATCGCCATTTCTACTTCTTCACGACTCTGATTGCAAAAGTCATTATAAATGTAGCTATCGGATCGGGACTTAAATGGCGGATTGTTCCTGCTCACGTGCTGTTCGAAGGCTTAAAATTAAAATAACTCAAATCGAAAGCCTCTTTAATATCCTAACATAAGTATTTTACTTACTATTTTTGCATTTTCAAGAATACATGCTATCATGTCTGTTTGGGATTGCGATGCGATGAGTACATTTCTGCAGAGAAAAAACAAAATGGGCGATAACATTTTAAGTTTTGTTCCGCTATATCCATTAAAAAAGATAACTATATCACAAACTAAGATGCATGAAACATTAGCGCCATGTCTTCTTGTCAAACTTTTTGGGTGTTTTTTGTTTTTACCTGATTTGGTGCCTGCTTCTAGCAGAGTTGAAGACAGCTGTGTTTTGCAGTGGAAGACACGGTTCACTGAACATGTTGGGACGCATGAAAAAAATGAGATTTGACTCGCTGTCATGTACTTTGTATGTCAATCAATAGCTAAATGCCAGGGTGTGTGGGTGATAGGTTCAAACTGCTCTAACATTGGCTCCTTCCACCTGTATGTCGCTCAAAAGACAAACCCAGCAAAGAAGAATGGTTCTCTAACGTAGGATTTCCTTTTTTTCTTAATTAAGGAAGGCGATAAACCGATACGCTTTCTGAAATAGACCAGTCTGTTGCTTTTGATGTTTTAAACCAGCATACATTTCTTCCAGTCTCCATCTTTTTAAAAAATATACAAAACTCGAGGAGAACCTGTAGTGCAGTCAACTCTGATGGTCTCTATTTACAAAATTGACCTTGCCTTCCTGTTGTCTTTGTTTTTTTGTGTGTTCTTTCATGTTATACACGGCGCACATCCTTTAATCTCAGCATCATCTCCTAAATAAATCCTTCTCTTTTCTTTCCGACAGTTGACCACTTGCGTCAAAGTCATCATCACACAAACAAAACGCAGCACCTAATAAATACGAACATATATATTTGAATGACAGCCACTAACGTGAATTCTTTAGGTGACGAGCGTGACCGGCCGTTTGGTCGCCCGGACCCAAACAACGGGCGACCAAACGTCCGGCGACCAAAAGTCCGGCGACAAAACAAGGTAAAACAGCACGGTCTACGCATCAATAAAAGCCAACAATGGCCCTGAGCAGTTTCACTGAGCCGACGTGTGAGTGTATAAGAGTTTGTATGTACATGAGTTGTCCCCCTTAAGAAGGGACGTCAGTCAGGGTCTTAACAAGTTCTCCAACAAAAAACAATAAAGGTCCGGGAAATTTGGAGCTTTTCTTTAGCCTAATAATTAATAGGGCATTAAGTATGACTAAATAATAATGCACAGTTTGTATTTAGGGAATTTGAGCAACAATTTTAAATGGTAATTATCAATACCTTCCGGGCAACCAAACGCCCGGCAACCAAACGTCCGGCGACCAAACGTCCGGCGACCAAAAGTCCGGCGACCAAACGGCCGAGTACCGATGACAAGACACTCATGAATGGTCATGTAGAACCCACTAAAGTTTTGGTGTGGTGGATGGTTAAACATCCATTTTGGGAGGTTCTAATCAGTCACGAGGCATTCTAAACAACCGCTACACGGAGGACTGTGAGTCTTTTTGTTTGCATGTGCGCGTCGTGGGTGTAGCATCGCAGCAGATGTATTCAGCGCTCCCCCGAGGATGCTGCTTCTCTCCTCCTTCACTCTGGCTCATTTGTACGCCTCCCCTCCCCAATGTTTATACGCTGCTGCTCCTCAGATAATAACCTGACTTCACTACTTATCAGCAGCCACTTCCTTGTTAGGCGCTTTTACTCTTCTCATCTCTCTTGCCAAGCTTAACGTTCCCAAGTTCACATTTTTCTTTTACCCCGTTCACATTTCTAAAAACATTTGCGTCGTGTTTACAATGGAAGGCAGCTGGATTAAAAGCAGCGTGTCCCAAGATGACCTACTTTCTATTTAAGTGGTTTTGAGTGTTTGTGCAGTATCATTTAGAAATGTTTATAGAATTGAGATTGTTTTAATTTCATCTAAAATTCTACAGATGATCATTTCGGTCTTGTTAAATAAATATAATAAAGTAATACGGAACACTTGTTGGCATGGCGATCGTTCATCATGCGGGTAAATGTGAAATTACTTAATAAAAATCCAAATTATGAATGTGAAATTACTTTGTAAAAATCCAAATTATATTAAATAAAATAAAAAAATCAATATAACCTTCCCAGCATACAATTAAAACTATTAAACATTTGCAATCAAGTAATACTAAGAGACATATTCAATATTCTTTTTTTCTTCTGAAAATGCAGAGCACAAAACAGCAATTAGAAAAACCAGACGTCAAGTTTAACACATCACCCCAAAAAATATAACAAAAATCTGATTCAAATTATAGTTATACATTTCAATTGAAAATATAGCAAATGTAATACCTTAACCTTGTATATACAATGTTTTTAATCACAGTTGCATGGTAGTCGCAAAATAAGTACGTAAGCACAAAACTAAACGTTCAAAAATAAACTTGTAGAAATTAGCTTTTTTTTAATATATATTTCTCATCAGTATGAGGGAACAAATAAAATTAAAAAGGGGGGGGACAAGGTAATACAGAATACAATGAAGCATGCTAGACAAAGGCATACAGCTCTTAATCTTTTTAAAATTGCTTGTGGCCGTCTTTAAAAATTACTGGAAAATCAAAACAAAACCCAGAATTTGCTTTTTTGAAAAAATAATAATAATTCCAAGGCTAGTATCCTGCTAATTCTCTGAAAAGTGGCTTATTAAATTGGAAAACCTCAGCATTAAAATGTGATCTTCAGCTGCATCCCATATAATGAAGATATATCATAGCCAAAGATTTCCACTAATTATATTTGTGCCTTTACAAATTTTCATCGGATGTGCTTTTAGGCCGTGCTATTTTCTTTGATAATACTTATCTTGAACGTCATTTAAATTTGAAGGAGAATGTCAAAGAATTGTAAACACCTTAACACTGAAACATTTGTTTCTTTAAAAAGGCTTTATGTTCCTTAATTGTGGGGACAAGCTCAGACATGACAGGAAATGAGCGTTCATTACACCATTATTGTTGCCGCGTTTACATTACATATGCAAATTCATGGCATTTGAATGCAAGACACAATTGTGGGTTTAGTTTAATCCTTTAGATTGCCACCAAGGGGCACCCTGCAGTGTGGGAAGAAAAAAAAGTCAACACAAGTGTTTTAAAATCATGGAGGAGGCTGGCTTTGAAACCGAAACATTGCTGGGTTTCACCATTAAAAATTTTGCGGCTTTTGGCTTTATGGCAACATTATTGCATCATGACTATTTTGTAATACACTTGTTCAAGTTGTAATGTTAAATTTTTAGTAGGTTTTGTGAGTCATGTCACCTTCGGCACTTTTTGTTGCACCGGCCAGCCATCTGGCGTTCATTCTTGTCATGTGCGAAGCTTTCTTGTCATTTTGTTTCAGTACAGTAAATTTTAGTCCATGCAAAATGGCTCCTTCAGATAACAGATCATCTCAGGGCCTTTTTTAGTATGGCGAATACCATTGCCAATAGCTTGGGCTCGCCACATAAACCGACACGAACAAGTTTTGTTTGTCGTGTTATTTAGGGTTAGCCCTTTATTTGATAACGCTAGTCATGTGTGAAATTGTACATCTTATCGTGCAATTTTCGGTAGACGGTCGATTGGTCGCCGGTCTTTTGGTCGCCGGTCTTTTGGTCGCCGATCTTTTGGTCGCCCGGAATGTTATTGATAATTACCATTTAAATCGTTGCTCAAATTCCCTAAATACAAACTGCGAATTACTATTTAGTCATACTTCATGCCCTAGTAATTATTAGGCTAAAGAAAAGCTCCAAATTTCCCGGACTTTTATTGTTTTTTGTTGGAGAACTTGTTAAGACCCTGACTGACGTAGCTTCTTAAAGGGACAACGCATGTACATACAAACTCTTATACACTCACACGTCGGCCTCGGTTTTACCTTGTTTTGTCGTCTGTCTTTTGGTCGCCCGTTGTCGCGGTCTGGGCGACCAAAAGACCGGTGACCAAAAGATGGCGACCAAAAGACCGGCGACCAATCGACCGCACACGCAATTTTCATGCTCACCTTTTGGAAACAAAGTAGTTTAACATTTCATACATTGGTCATAATAAGTACTTTTATGCCAATCAGATAAAACACAATCTTAATCATTTAATGTAATTGTCTCAAATCCGTACGCTTTTTGGTTTGTAATTAAATAGATTCTACAGAATCATTTACTAGGAACTGTAAATGTGATTCTAAGTTCCTGCTCATCATGTTGTCAGTACGCATACCAAAAGTGAGAAATCCTGAATGTGTTGATATAAAATGATGATTATGATGATGGCAGCGTAGGTTGATTGCAAGTGGACGATAATGTGGGTTTGAATTGTAAAACAGAATTATTTTCCATCTGTCCATTGCATTAGAACCAAGAAATGTGTGTGTGAAATGGAGCTAAGTGGACAGCATAAGCTGTGGCTAGATGAGGGTTTGTGTTGATGCCAGGCTCATTGCTATGACTAACCTGGGACATGGTCAAAGTTTCAACCATTAAAGTGTGACATTTCCACTTGTATCTTGCTATCAAATGCGACAAGCACTAATATTAATATCAAATATTCTTCCTTTTGCTGTCATCCAGATGTTTTGGACAGCATGGCCAGGTTCAGCATTCAAGGAGTCTTCAACTACAGCTTGCTGACGCTGTCGGACCACGAGAGAGTTTTGTACGTGGGCGCACGCGAGGCACTATTTGCCTTGGACCCCAACGATATCAGCAGACAGCTCAGGCCACAGGTAACAAACACACTTACATAGCTTTTAAAGGATTAGCGGCTATATCTGGCGAACAGCAAAAGACAAACAGATGGAATCAGTGCTTCATTTCACCTCTAAAATCCAAAACAAATGATTATCAAAGTACAACATGACCTGTTCTGCTATTCACACGTACCGCGTTTCTCTCTAATGTTTCATTTGGCCTATTTAAGTCTAGATTTAGGACAAGTGATGTTATGGTAATTACGATGATAGGACTCAGAATACTTTTCAGAATGATGGAATACAAGGTTATTGTAGGCTATTTTAGCTGAAACTTTTTCACCCAATGTCAGAAGTTTTTGTGAAATTAGAATCCAATAGGAAATAATAGGATTCAACTGTATTCCTTTTTTTCTATTGCTTTATTTTAAATTTATTTGGCATGGCTTTGGCATAAGCCTCCTTCAGTAATAGTCTTAGAGAGTAGATATATATTAAAATTGTAATGTGGGCTATTTTTGGCAGACGTAGAAGAAATGCAAATTGCTCATGCTTTGGCTCTGTTTCTCACGCGCTTAGTACATCCTGTTGTATTGGCCGGATTTTAATACCTGGATCTCGTCTTGAAGAAATACACTCTCTGGTAATTGTTTTGAAATGCCTTTACGCACGTATTCAGAGAAGTGATGAAGCCCCATAGATTCAATCTGGTTTACGGCCAGGCCTCCAATAGTTGACCTGCAGTGTGATCAATACATTCCAGCAAGTGTTGAAGGTATAATGAGCATCCGGCAGCAGTTTTTTAGGATTATTACCTGATTTACTATACCGAGAAGTTATTACATGCACGCACCAACGGAGTCGCATCATGCAAACGCAGGCTGTTACGGTTTATCAGTTTTGCCGTAAAGATAAGGCCACCTGTTAACATCTCAGCAGTGTGGAACGATGCCAAAGTTTTGCCCCCCACCGCCATCTGCTTATCACTCAGAATTTGAAATACAATTTGGCATTGTTCAGCGCACCTTTATGGACTGGAGTTATCTTCTGGTTTTCTTTGGTTCAACTGATTAGCCCTTTGATACATTGCGCTCGTCATTTGTTGTATTTCCGTGGCTGCCAAGAGCTGTGGGCAAACGTGCAGGACTAATGAGGCTCCTTATTCATGTTTGTGCAAAGAAAAGTTCATTTTAGAAAGGTATCATGTTTAAATTTGTAAACCGGTTCATGCATTGAGGGTGCAAAATCTCAGATTTGAAGTTGACTTACCGTATTTTCACGACTATAAGGCACACTTAAAAGTCTTAAATTTTCTCCTAAATAGACAGGGGATCCAGTGTACTTTATATATGTAAAAAAATTAAAATGTGTCATTCATTGAAGGTGCGCCTTATAATGCAGTGCGCCTTATAGTCGTGAAAATATGCACTTAAAATGTTTTATTATTATTCTTTACATCTAACATTTAATAATAAAAAAGTAGTAGTAGATCCTAGTACACTATGTAACAATATGGCAGTAAAATGATCGGTATCGGGTAGTACTAAGAAATAACGTGCTGCAAAATGTGTATCTATCGAAATCTAGTTTCCAAAAGCAGGTCGCCCTACCTAATATGGCCGCCAGCTATACACGTTTCCTTATATAATCAATTCCCCAATCGTGTGGCGTCCAATCATCCTTCTGCTGTGAATACAATTGAGTTTATCAGTTATATCTCTGACAACCAAAATACCTAATATGCCCTCAGTCATGGTACATGTGATAATATATCCATATTTAACCATATCCAAATGAAAATGTCGTGTTTTTCTTCACTTGCTTGCAGATTGACTGGCCTGCTCCAATAGACAAGAAAAGGGAGTGTGTCATCAAGGGGAAAAGCAACCAGGTAGGCACTGCGTTTTTTACAAAGAATAGCATGATATTTTTGTTGTTTTTTTGTCTTTATAACCAAAGTGATTTCAAACTGGAAACTTTTCTGTCATGACATTAGCCTATCTTGCGGTGCTTTTTTCAGGCACACTTAAAGCAACAACTCATATAGTGGTTTGATGCAAAAAGCATTTTTTTGTTGTTGTTCCCTTTCCCCAATAATAGTATATTGATTCCATCTGAGCATACCGTCTGCATTTAAAATGAGATGCTAACCGAATAGTTTCTTCCAGTCACGCTTTATTCATCACACAAAGCCACCAAAATATGTACAATACAGCCTCATATATGGCTTTTATTCTTATAATAACTATTGAATGGTACTGTCCTTACCCAGGGCACTTTTAAATGTGTTTGCTCTCCTTTAATTTCCAGACACACTCCATTCTCATCCTTACTGATTGCAGAAATTGTCAAAATAATGATCAATAATGTACGAATCATAAAAATACAAATATTGCTTTGATGCTTTTAGGACTATTATGACAATATTAACTTCCACAGTAGAAGCATTGCATTATTGTCCTCCCCTGCACAGAAGAAAATGTATCGTCCAACACTCCGTATTTTCACATTACACAAATTTATATATGGAAAAATACTTGCTATGTTTTGTACTTGTACTTTTGACAAGCAATATCTTCCTTCTGCGAGTTTTGGTGCAAAAATAAATGTTATTTTTACAACTATGCATCCAGTGATGTTAGTTCTAACAGTGCCTTCTGTGACCTTTAGACTGAGTGCTTCAACTACATTCGCTTCCTGCAGACCTACAACCATACACACTTGTACACATGTGGCACCTACGCCTTTCAACCTAAATGCACCTATGTGGTAAGAAATAATTTTGTAGAAATGTGTATTAAAAAAAATAATAAAGTTACTTATCATTTTGTTTGTGTGTGCATATTTCAGAATGCAGATTATTTCACTCTCAACAACGCTTATCTAGAAGATGGCAAAGGAAAATGTCCATATGACCCCGCCAAAGGCCACACTGGCCTAATAGTTGGTGAGTCATCATATGTGTGCTTCTGTGTGAACTCTTCCATCTCAGCTGCGTTTTGAGTTGAGGAACTAACGGACAGATTTACAGTGCAAACAGCGGCATAAAGCATAGATCAAAATATCCACAAAGTACCCCTGCAGGCTTTTTCCATCTTTTTTTTGGTTGCCACACTGTTGCGCAGAGAGTCCAGAAGTCCAATTTGACTTTGCATGCCGCATTCAATCCCGAGTTCGCGGTTTAAGTGAGCCTACAGACACCCATTACTCATTTGTTCTCCCTCAATGGACTCTTGGCCTTCGTTATTTTAGCTGGCGTTTGATTTAAACTGAGAATTTTTATGTTGGTACAGACAAAGAGCTCTACTCTGCCACTCTCAACAACTTCTTGGGGACCGAGCCAGTCATACAAAGGAACTTGGGCCAACAGCACTATAGTATGAAGACTGAATACTTGCCTGCCTGGCTCAATGGTATGTATGTCAGGAGAGACGCATTTTAAATACTAAAGTAATACCTCGCCACTTTGCGGATCGATTATCGCTGATTCGCCACATCGCGGTTTGAATCCGATGAAAAGAAGAATACAGTGGTACCTCGAGATATGAGCTTAATTCGTTCCGGGACTGAGCTCGTATTTCGATTTTCTCGTAACTCAAATGAACGTTTCCCATAGAAATGAACTAAAAACAAATTAATTCGTTCCAACCCTCTGAAAAAACACCAAAATCAGGATTTTGGATTGGAAAAACATTTTTATTTGTTCTAATTCACAATCTATTAACAAAGTAACAAATAACTAGTGGTTTAATAGTGCACTAAAATGTGTTTAATATTATTAAAATTAGACGGATTTCGCGGAGGGGAGAAAGACGGGGGAAGAGGAGGGGGACTTTTTGCACGGCAACGCGCTCGTAACATAACATAATTTTTTTTTTATGAACTTGGATTACGATGCAGACACTCAAAAATAAATTTAATGTAACCTTACACTAAACTTAATTCTAATTTTGATACCTTTCGTCTCTATTCTGGCTCTATTTGCCCCGCCTCCACCCTGACTTTCAGATGCAACCTATCGAGGGTTATTTGCTATTGTCTTCCCTTCAAAATATTCCCAAAATGATGCACACAAATGTCCTCACAAAAGGATAACGCACGACCACTTGCCAACGAGAAGTAGTGTATGCGCCATTCGCACTGACTAACGGGGAAAAAAACACTGAAAAAATGCAACGCTCCGCCCAGTGCTCGCAGAGACATTACAAAGAGGGAGTTACGACTAGAAAGACAGTGCCCATGTTGTTCTTATGAGCAGCCTCTCGCGTCCGCTGTCTGCTTGTGTATCGGAATTTGTCTCGTATCTCAAGATAAATATTTGCTCAAAATTTTACTCGTATCTCAAATTGCTCGTATGTTGGGGAACTCGTATGTCGAGGTACCACTGTAATACGAACATGAAATTGGGGGGGAAAGGCAATTCAGAATTGGAAATTACTTCACTCGCCACTAGAGGCCACTTTCAGGAGTTAAATAATTGTACAGAGGGGGTCCAAATATTATTAAATAGACACCTGCCCCATCCGCATTTTGGAACAAGCCTTGGAATTTACCATTTACTGCAATAAACGAGATATTACTGTACCTTTAAATGACAGACCACCGATGTTCCAAAATGAGTTCTGCTATCACGAGCAAGTCCTCTTTTGAGCAGCAATTTTAAACCTTAAAGAAAATGAAAGTACTTGAAACAAAAGATTGCCATTACACTTAATTCGTGGACATACTTTTTTTAAGCGGTACAAAAGTCAGCACTGATGCAGGAATTAATGAATCATGTAAAATAGATTAGATTGACAATGGCGCCAGTTTCCTTTGAACACATTTTAATTAAAAAAAGAAAAAGACTGAAATGTCAAATAACAAGAGAGAATGAGTTCGGGAAATAAAGCTTGGCTACTTGGCCACCGTTACGTTTTGTTATCTTTTGAGTGAACGAAATTAGAAATGTGGGAAGACGTGAAGGGGAAAAGATGATGAGGTCAATGCAGGTGAAATCTATGATGAGAGGGCAGACATTACGCTTGGATAAAAGCCAATAGAGGGAAGATTGGTAATGGAAGAAACATTCAAATGAAGCCAGGAACTCATCTCAAATTCTTACATTGGTGAGGATTTAATCAGGATGTTTTTTGTGCCTGAGTTAATGTTAAAAAGACTCGAATCAACAGGGATTACTGTGAAATAAAATGTCAAGATGGCTTAGAACATGAAGAAAGTTGCATTTAAGCGTGAATATGCGAAAGACCACATGAGATTCAATCCATTGCTATCAGTGGAAGAGGCAATGGAGATGAATGAAAAGGTTGCAAGACAGAATGTCAATCTATCGCTTGTTTGTGCACAGAACCAGACTTTGTGGGTTCGGCCTTGGTTCGAGAGAGCAGCGGCAGTAAGGACGGAGATGACGACAAAATCTATTTCTTCTTCAGTGAGAGAGCATTGGAGCTGGACTGTGACACTGAGCTCAGTGTGGCCAGAGTGGCTCGTGTCTGCAAGGTAACCAACCCTACAACTTAAAAAAAGATGGCGCTAAATACAGTAGCACACTTTTTTTTTACCAATTACAGCACGTTTTGCCATCAAGGGGTCAGACCAGTAAAATCCTAACATGCCATATCGTAAAAACTAAGGCGAAAACCATTCAATTTAATGATGAAAAAAATAAGTTCCTGATTGGAAAATGCATGAACACTTGATGCAAAGGTTTAAACATGCTTAAAAAACTACCGTATTTTCACGACTAAAAACACGTTTTTAAAAAGGCAACGGAAGCAAAACTGAGTTCGGTTGTACTTTATTTAGCCATTTTACAACTTACTCACGTCATCATCACCCACAAATCCATCAAAGTCCTCATTTTCTGTGTCCGAATTGAACAATTGTCCAAATTAGTCATCGAAAACGCTGAGTTTTATACATTCGTCCTGGCGGCCACAATCCATTCGCAAATAGTAGCTAGCTGGTAGCTAGCGTAACTTTTCCAACAGTGCTTTCCATGCTTCGTCATGCTGTATTGATGTCGATGTATACAGGCCACAATCCATTGGGTGTATTGACAAAAGAACTACTAAATATCCCAGCAGTCACTGTGCAGTACTTTGTCTATGGGAAAATAGTAGAGTCAGTGTACCCTATCAACTGATTCATTTTATTTTATCGTGATAACAATTTTAGTATTGGTCCATATATAAGGCGCACTGGATTATAAGGCGCCCTGTCTATTTTGGAGAAAATTTAAGACTTTTATATGCGCCTTATAGTCGTGAAAATACGGTACATTAGTTGTGCATGAAGAAAAAAAACGACATTGGTTATGCATTAAAAAAATCCCATTACACAAAATTGAAAGTTTGGGAAGTGAAGTTGCACACTAAAATTTGGATACACATTTCAAACAATGACCTTGGGTAATTCATTTTCACAGTTTTCTCATGTTTCTTGCACTGAAATGCAAAACCTACTTTAAAATGTCTGTTGCTTTTCTTTATTGGAGCCATTCAGGGATAAAAATGCGCCTTCCTTAAATTGTTTTCACAAAAATAGAAGAAGACACTGCTGGTTACTAAATAGCTGCATCCACTACTTGGCCCCATAATGTCTTGTTTCATTTCCTGCAATTCTTATTATGACTCATATATACAGAAGTTGTTGTTTGTATTATTTCAGTGAACTTTTGGTTAACCGTCGTGAATTCGATCATAAAATCTCTAATGTTGAAATTGGACTGAAAAAAAAGCTGTGTGTAATTAAACACACTGTGTACTTGCAAAGTGTACCGGGAATGGCCTTTACTGTTTTCTTTATGAAAAACAATAAAGCTCTTTGAAAGAAATTAGAAACAGATGCCCACACATGATGAGCATCGGAGCAATGAATAATTCAGTGGATCCTGCTGATATTGGTTTGGCGCTTGTGTGCTATATCTCATTGTAACGGCTATAATATGACTAATTAGCATGTATAATGTCTTCTTAGAACACACACCATCATTGAAAATGACAGTCTTTGACTTGGGCGGCTTTGTTGGATGTAGTTTATGAAAAAGAATACGCAATTGGTACGTTTAGAGAGTCGCTGAATAATTAATCATTATTTTCGTGTCGTAGATGCTAATTAATTGTCACCACGGCATCTCTTAAGATGCTGATCAAAGCGGAAGATATGACTCCTAAGCAGCGTGGAATGCAATCTCATTGATTTAAAATGCTATTTTGTGAAAAAACAATTTTCCTTAAGTCTGACAATGAGAGGAGGACGAATGATTGCTGTATTTTTCGAACTATGTCGCACCGGAGTACGAGTAACGTGTCAAAAGAATGTCACAACGAAGAAGAAAAAAATGATGGAGTTGCACTGAATACATTTTGGAGTAAAATGCATGCCGCCTGACATGTATTTTTTAAACAAAGTCACATTTACAAAAGCACAGACTAACTTATCATGCTGTCCATGGTGGCAACCATACCCAGACCTGATTCCTGTATAACTGTCAATA